>NW_023596746.1:47911291-47986291 GCF_011947565.3 Pollicipes pollicipes
TGATATCACCGAAATCCCCGCTCGCCGAACAACACGGAACGAGTCCGCTGCCTTACTTGCGATGACAGGCCAGACGAGCAGGAGGACGAGACTTATCCAAGCGCTCGCGGAACGGTAGAAAAATACCGCGACGGGCGAAATCTGTTCGCACTCTGGGTGGCTGCAGCTGGCCGTTCTCTGTACCACGCGTGCGGCGGACGGAGACGTCAGAACGCCGGAGCGGTCACTCGTGCAACAATTCGGATGAACGGGTGTCAGTGCTGAGATGCTGCAAAGTGGCGATATCACGACCGGTGAGTATTTCGCTAGCCACCCTGGCTCGCGGTGATGGGGTCACATGGTCGCGCCGGTTAAGACCAGACACTACCCGGACACCGAAGTTAACCGCCTCCTGAACACGCTATCTTTGCGTTAACGAACAGTCTCCTCACACGGTTATGCAGTAACGTATGTGAGGAAAGACGAGAGCTTTCACCTGTCAACGTTTTGAGCACATCGGCAGCTTGTGGCGGGCTCTGGGCGGTCCCACGAGGACGCAGGAGCTCCGCTGGACAACAGAGGCTGCATGTGCCCTCCGCGCCAGGTGTGAGCTGATATTGATGCCCAGGACCTTGGTGTTATAAAATAGATATAATTTCTCTGCAGCATGCTTCAGAAACACCGTGTAATGCCTGGCATTACTTAGTAAAAACATTGCAATCGTAGCTTCATGCCGAAAATAATTTTTCTACAATTTTAAAAATGTCACACGAGCTTCAACAAAACTTTATTACGAACTCCATGTCATTTAGCTTCTGTTCAGGCTAAATGAAGTAACTGAGACTCGATTGCGGCGTCACCTTTAACTCACAAGCATATCGTTAAATTCACGCATTTTTGTATAGATGTCGTTGGTAGCGGTACGCTCAGAACTTCCTGAAAATCGCAAATAATCTCAAAGTGTTCACGGCGGCACGCCGAGAAGTAAGCAAAATTAACGGAGAGTCTCAAAATGTCCGCAAGAGGGCCGCCCCTCTTTATGGTCTGAGCACGAGCAAGGCCGAACCCGCGGCCTAAAATTGATTGGGTCCCTCAAACAATAAGGGTGCCGGGCAGGCGCGCACAATAGTCCAGTGTCGGCAGGTGCCCCGCGTCGCAAGGAGCCACATTTCAGGGGGCCCGAAGAGCCTCTCGAATTTAAAGATCAGCAATCCGATTGGACCCGGATCGGCCCCCTCCCGTAGTGCCGTGACCTGAGATGTCAGTTAGAGGGCCTCTATTAGAGCCTTTTTATGAAAGCCCTCTATCCCTATCATACCTGGTCTCGGCACGGAGCCAAACTATCGGCTCCAAACTATCGGCTATCGGCACCGGCCAAACTATCGGTGTCGGTCTGAATCCTGGAGACCCATTTACCAAGCAGGAACAAGGCCGGAGCCCGCGAAACGCAATGTTCGGGGTCCCTGACACAATGGCCAACTGCTGTGCCGGTCAGGGGCCTCCAGTGCCTAACAAGCGACCTGTGTCGGCAAGTTACCCCGATCGGCCGGGAGCCGTGTTTGAGGGAACCTGACAAGAGGCTCGAAGGGTTTCTCGAGACCAAAAATCAATGGTTCAATTGGAAGGCTAAAGAGCCGAGGGGCTGACTGTAGGTCACATTAAGGATGTAGGGACGTGATATGAAATGTCAGTTAGAGGGTTGCATGCACCGATTGGGAATCCCTGAGACAGTGCGTTACTCTATTTCAGCTCGGACAGCAACACCGAGCACCAACATCGAACAGCAAGCTCCGTATCGGTGTGAGCTCTGGGGGCTCATTTCCCATGCAGGGACAAGACCTGGCCCGCGATTTGCATTGGTTGAGGCCTCTGCAAAAATGCGGGTCTCTTGTGCCAGCCAGGAGTTTACGGCGGCTAACAGGATGTTCTATTTCGATAAGAGGTTTCGGATCGGCCAGGGGAACATACGCTAAACAGGAACGAGGACATCACCCCGCATGCCAGAGGGCCGTCTTACGTTGGACGGGGCTCTATTACAATGCAAAGCAACCTAAGAACATATAATAACGAGTTCACATTGAGACGACGGCATGGTCCTGTGTCAGTTAGGGCCCCCAGGCCCGAGCGGTCCGCCCTCCCACCCAATACCTGCCATGGGCCCGTTAGGGCTAAGTGGAGTGTATGTGCACATTATTGGACCACCTGCTGCGATTAGGGATGTCACTGCGTCAGTGGGGGCTGCTGCGTCCATCCGGGGTTAACTGTGTGAGTCAGAAACCCTCCCGCGTCAGGGAGTGGATCATCGTGATATAATACGCCCTTGTTAGGTCCTCCAGATCAACCAAAGGACACCGCCCCCGTGTCGCCATAACGGCAGCCGGAGGGCACCCGCGCCGGGACGGAATGTGCTTTCAGTCTTCGACCGGGAACGATAGTCACTCCTAGAGCTCTATCACGCGGGCCTTTTGTCCGGAGCAAGTATAGGGTCCCACGAGTGTTGAACAGCGTGAGTCGAAATGAGCTCAAAATAAAAAAAAATTAGCATGCCTGTGTCGCTAGAGATGTGTCACACCCTGTGGAATGTCATTGTGTTCTGGAATGTGTTCTATCATTCTGAATAAGTTGCGTCGTTCTGTTGTGCTGTGTTATGACGACGCCAGTTTGTTATATCGCTAATTCGGAACTTTGGGCTTTTGTCGTCAGCGTACAAGAGATGCGTCGTTCTACCATGGAATGCATTGTTCTGCTGTGGGATGCGTTGCTCCGCTACGGGATGCGTCATTCAGCTGCGGAGTGGGTCGTTCTGCTGTGCTGTGTTTCGGTGACACGTCATTGTGTTGCGACGCATCTCCGGCTTGTGTCGATGGAGACGCGTCGTTTTGCTGTGGGGTGCGTAAATCTGCTGAGATACGTCGTCCTGTTGTTCTTAAGCAGCTGCGCCCTTCTCTTGGACTGCGTTGACTACTTGATTTTGTGTCGTTACGCCAATCTTAATGTTTTTGCTTTTGCCTGTGGTGAGGGTGGATGGAGATGCATGCACAGATCACGAGCACTACTACATTGCATGATCGCATATTGCAAGTTTATCAACACTGACCGGCAACGGAGTGAGACCTTCCGAGAGTGCTCAGAGACCACCCAAACGTCTGTTTGGTCTGGGAACGTTTTTTTTGCAAGGTTTTTTTGACTTCATTGCAAGTTATCTCGCTCGAGAATGCTCGATTGTCTCCACGATCCAGTTGGTAGGTCGCAGAGATAATGAAGCACTCTCACGCGAGATAATTTGCGTCGACGCTGAGAACCCAGCAAGAAATAGAAATGACACAAAAAGACCCCCCCCCCCCCCTGAATCCCTCGTGAAGTGTGGCTCTCTACAGAAGCAAGATCGACCGATCGATAGACTTGCCAATCGATAGTAGCGATAGTTGCCTATTGCTTGTTTTCAGTGAATTTTCTCGCCCGGAACTCGAAAAGAAGAAGACGGCCAACTTCAGCGACGAAAGCTTCGAGAAAATATAACTCGGCACGAGTCGGTAAACGTGATGAAACGTCAGCAAGACCGCTCCAATCCCAAATTAGTATATTATCACGCACTCGTGTGGTCATCAGTTTGACCCCTTCCCGAAAGTTTTTTTCCGGAAGAGCATCCGAAAGGCGCAGCGTATCCGTGCAAAATTTTGCACAGCGGTGACAATGGAATAACGAATCGTTTGGTAAACAAATTTAGACGTACCTTGTAAGGTCGCTGACATACGGCAGATCAAATTCAGGCCATGGATTCAGCAAAGCCAATTGCTATGGGATCGTTCAATCTGATGCAACAACGGAGTGTTAGAAAAAGGCATGCATCTCTGAGATGCTTTCTTAAGCAGCACAATAATCAAATAAACATTCCATTGATCTAGGGTCTGGTATGAATGTCAGACCAAGGTCAAAACCAACCTGGTTTGTTACTTTAGGGCTTGCTGTATGGGTAGTTTATGGTGTTCATGTCGAATTTGTTGACAACAGGATCCGCATTATACGTCTTCCATGAACTTCTGAAATGCCTGAATAGGCTACTGACCCAAAATGACTCAGGTGGACATTTTGTTTTTAAGAGCATACTGCTATCGTGATCTTTGTCGCTTATTCAAATACAAAGATTAAAGCAGTCTTGTATGGTTTTTGTCACCGTGACCTTTAAAAGGTCAAACAATACCACTGGCCTTGAATAAGCACGTGACCTCCTGTTTAGAGCAGGTGTCTAGGCTATGACGACACTGTAGGCCAACAAGAAGCTTGACCTTGTTTAATCTTATCTGACCTGAGGGTCAACAGCTACGGACCTAAAACTTTGACCCAAGTGAGTTCACATACAGGCCAACACACCTCTGATTTCTATGTCTCTAGCTCGCTTAGTTCCCGAAATCTCAGTGGGGTCAAATCGACCCCACCCGAGCAAAGGGTAAATAAACGGCTATCCGGGCGCGTGTTCAACCTGCTCTTTTATCAAAGTCGATGGGTTTCAGTATTTCAGTCCGGAGCTTGGCCGGCCGTCAGGTTGAGCCGTGCACCTGCCGACGAGTTGGCGACGTTCGGGCCGTGGGACGGGACAAGTTTTTCCGTGCTGGTCGGTTGTAGTAGGCGGAGCCAGTCCGGGTCTGTGGCGGCCGACCACCGACTGTACTCCAGCCGGGCGGTGAGGTGGGCGCGTGGGGTAACCGGGATGAGCTGCGACTCCTGGCCCGGCTCACAGTACACCAGTTGCTAACTTTCCATGTGGACTTAGAGGGCGACGACTGCCGGCTGCCGCTTACGCATGACGTCATCTATCAGTCGCCAGTAGGTCTCGCTGGCGCCGACGGATCGCAGGTCCTGGCAGGCAGCGATGTCATCCTTGGCGGCGATGAACTTGTCAGTGCGCACCATCCGTCGATGACGTCCCTTGTCAGTGCGCACCATCCGTCGATGACGTCCCTTGTCAGTGCGCACCATCCGTCGATGGCGTCCCTTGTCAGTGCGCACCATCCGTCGCTGACGTCCCTTGTCAGTGCGCACCATCCGTCGATGACGTCCCTTGCAGATGTATCTGAAGGACGCTTAACACTTTGGACAGAACAGCATATCTCCACGTTGATATGTGGTTGGTACCGCAGTGACAAATGGAGGCAGTAGGGCACCATCCACTGGCGGGTGATGAGCCGGCCACCATGGAGCTCCCCGCGCCCGCCATCCGCCGCCTCTCGCCGCCTGTACACCTGAGACGGCTGGTCCTCACGCCGCTCCGTCTCAGCGGCGAACGGCTTGGGAAAGCCCTTGCTGCACCGGCCGCCTTCCATGCGGGCGGCGATGTCCGCCTTGCCGGGCTTCGAGCCGAGTGTGGCTGAACGGTTCGGCCAATTTTAGCAACTTGCCAATTTCGCGTTTTACGTGTTAAACACACGGGTCACTTGTGCACCTGCCGACGCAGGGGCGGCATCAGAAGGGCGTCATCGCGAGATGCGCGGTTTGTTTTTGTGTACCTCCTGGTCTCCATGTATTTATGATTTAACACTGAAGTTGTCTAGATTTAGTTGGATTCATCAAGAATTATCAGTGGGGAAGAATTGTAAATCCGCTTTGCGTTTCCCGTGATGTCATTTAAAGGTATCAGCTATGTGCTTAAAAACAGGTAAGGCTCTTGGTGCTGTATTATCTAAATAAGCCGGTTTATGTATCCTGATCGACGGCACGTAGCCAGCTGAATCCGCTGACAAACGCTGCACAACAGCAAGGTGTGCACACACGCTCTTGTGCCTCTGTCCTTTTTTGTTCCGCATCCATACGGTGCGGGCTGGTAAATATTCCCTCACACGGCTAAATAATCGCCACACTCGTATGCGACATACGTAATATGTGAGTTGGTCAATCCAGCTATGCCATTCGAAGGCGTAAGGCAAGCTGCACACAGAAACGCATGTAAGCCCTACCGGAAATGTTTGCTGTTGTCTCTGCAACATTGTTTTTGCACTGTTCAGCTTTCCCCACGTCTACCGCAAGCCCATTGGTGCGCCCTGAATATCTTTCGCGCGGAGGACCGCCGCCAATAACACCTAACTTCTTCGCCAATTTGCAGTCCACGATATGCTGGCGAATGAGAGCAGCAATTTGTGCCGGCGATAACGGCGACTTGCGCACTTACGGACGTTTGGGGCGAGACTCAAAGAAGACGTTTGACGTGCAGTGTCGCGACATCTAGAGACCTTGATCGCAGTACTACTAGACAGCATCCGTCACATTCCTCTACCACTTTTCATTGCCACCACACCTAGCACACCATGCACATTCAGCTCCTCTTCATTGACTCTGATGTTCATCTACTTGCCAGTGTAAAGGCCATAACGTGCGATTTCTCCCCAAAGCTTGCAATGGTCTGAACGCCGAAGACCTGCGCTGTGGCTGTGGCTGTTGCAGCTGCAGTGTGCAGCGGTACATGCCTTGTTTTCGGCGGTGCAGCTGCAGGTCACTATAGCCAGGAGGGCTCCGGGAGTAGCCGCTGCTATTGAGACGTCTGGTATGATGGTGAAGATTACGTCGCTCCAACCGAAGTTGGCGATATCTCTAGCTTGTCTCCCTTGGGGGGGGGGGAGGGGGAGGGGCACGGGGAAACGGGGAAGCTTCTTTGGGAGTGGCAATAGGAGTGTAGTGGGCCTCCGAGGCACACTCATTATGCACGGGCATGTTTCACGCTCATGATGAACACTCGATGAGTGGGCTGGGCTGTGTAGGGACATTAAGGGGGGGGGGGGGGGGGGTTGCGAGCGTAACTACAAGCCAGGGGTGGTAAATCTTCCGAATTGGTGCATGAGGTCGGTGACAAAAATGTCTATATTTATAAGAAGCTTGGTACAAAAATGCTACTCACAGAACACTTGAGTAACAGCCACGACGAAATAATACAGCATTATCTGCAAAAACTAACGTGAGGTCTCCATATACAGATATTAAGCCCCATGACAATGCATTTCGTCACACAGCACACATAAACCTTTTCGGGGAGACTCTTTACCGTACCCGACGGCACCACGGTATCTTTTTTAGGCTTCATCCCAACCCGGCGACAAGGTTATCCTATGATTTTTGGTTGGTCGCTCGCTTCGGTGACAGGTCGGCGATAAATCTGTATATTTGCTATGGCCCGGCCGGTCGGCACAGCTTGGCTATTTTTACCAGCCGACGGTCTGGCTCCCAAACTAGACAGTATGAAATACTGAAAAAGATGTAGGGGGATTCATCTGGCCGCAAGGGCATGCACAACTTTCAATGCACTGCGACTATGCAAGCGGCATTCACTTCTAAGTGTCATGAATACCTGCCTAGGATTCAATTTCTAGGCCTTGTTTTCTTCGTTGGCGGTGCCGCGATTCAGCATCCTGTCTTCAGCGACGAGAAGCATTCACGATTCGGATGAAGTGGGTGAGATGATGCGATCAAGATAGAAATTTACCTACGATTATTCAACCGCCTTTTCAAGACACAGAAACACTATTGACTTACTGTAGCCGTCACAAGCGACCAGCCGCCCTCGCTTGGAAATGAACCGTGGGCTTGATGCTGACGTCTGACGGCCCTGCTGATGAAAGGGAGTGGCAGGAGATTATAATGGTCAATAAGTGCCAACTTATGCCGTTTTTACTCTTGTCCTGATTGAGAATGGTTACCAGTCACAAACACCTACAAATCAGGGGTGTACCTAGTTTCTTTTGCAGTTCAGGGCTCCAGGCCCTGCTGGAAATGCAAGTATTTATTCAGTGTTTTGCCGGCATTTTATTGATTATACACTGTCCAACCTTTTGTTACCATTTTTCGCTGCTCGATGGACTGCCTGACCGGTCAGAGGAACTCTGGACGCCCAGGAGTTCAGTAAATGTCCAGGGCTGCCTGCCAGCTTAGTGTCCATCTTGCCGCTCAGGGACCTGGACCTTAATAGGCATGTTTAGCCATTTAGAGGCCGTTTTGGCCCCTAAGCCATTTTCCAGACACTGACATTTCTTTCTGGCTGCTCAGTATCCCCACTGAAATGACCGTCAGAGCCATCTTGCCGCGACCAAGGTCATGGCTAGCGATCCTGTGCCGTATGGGGCTGGGGGTGAGAGTACGACGTCCATTTTCCCCGACGTCGTAAAACGCAAAACCTGGGGTTTTATGGGGGTGCATGCAAGCTTGTTTTTGCCGCATGGAGCGTGAAGAAAAATGTCCGTGTTGAATGAGAAAAGCCCATCCTCTGCCTACTCACTAGGGCGTATTTGGCCACCCAGAGACCCCTATTACGGATATGTGAGCCTCAGCTGGCCACCATGTGCACTCGAGCCGCTAGTTCCGTCCCTTCTGCCACGTAAAAGTCCCTTCGGCACATAGAATAACCTCGAAATTACGCAGGTCCCCTTGGACTGTCCTTCTGGCTGCTGAGGGACCCTTCTGGGCAATGACGAGCCTCTTGCTGGTTGGATCCCTCTCTGACAGCTTAGGGACTTAACTGGTCGCCCAGGCCTCCTGGTCACAAAGGGGAACTTCTGATCGCTTGTGGGCCCTTCTGGCCATCGCTTGGTTGCTGGTGGCCCACTGGCCGCTCACGGCCGCCACTGGCCACCAAGTGGCCGCGACCCATTTGGCCGTTTGAGCATATATCTATGATTAAATGACCTCCTTGGATGCCAGTTTTAGGTGGGACGATAAGTGCTTAGAGGCTTGCCAGGCTACTGAGGGACCGTCCTCAGGCCACTCAAGAGCCCTCAGACCACTGAGTCGATCTCAGACTTCACAGATCCCCAGGTCCGCTCAGGACCTCAATAGGAGCTAAAAACCCTCTATATCCGCATGCCGCTCTGTACAGTTGCATGAGCTTCTGTTCAGACGCTAGGATCACCGACAGCTGGTGTGTATCGTGTTAGTGGAAAGACATGCTATTTTGTTGTTCAAACGGCGGGAATCATTAAGCCTGTGTCCGGAATTTTTGGCACCTTCGGCTCGTCAAAGCATGTAAATGGTCTTCTAAAAATGGGTTACAGCCGTAAATGATTGCTTTTTGTGTGTGTTTTGCTCAGCATGACAAGGAACTGAAACAACCGACATTTGTGTCCCTCGAGCAGTTTTGTGATCCCCTTTTCCGCGACTCCGATGCATCCTTCTTCTAGCACGCCCCCACAACCTCTTGCCCAGCGCTTGCGAAGTCGCCTTCACCACGATCTGAGCCCAGCCCGTAATCCAACATATCGCAACGAAGTCCAACATATTGCAACGTAATCGAACATATTCCTTTCCAGACAGCCTAGACACCCATTTTAAACACGTACAACCAATTGCTGTGGCGCATCGAAAGGCGCCCACCAGACAACACATACCGTGATAAGCTTGAAGCATGCCTGAGGTGTGGTGAAGAGTATGATGATGATTGGGTCGGTCTCGAAGCGCATACGTGGTTTCCATAGGAAGACATGGCCTCGAGGAGGCCTGCATGTTTGACTTCATCCCTTAGTGCTACCTGCCACTGTCTGTAATTTTGTCATGCACTCAGCCGCCCTGGCTGTCGATGTCCTTCGCCGTTTTTTTTTCGCAGTCAGGGATGGCAAATTCACCCGTAGATCGAGCTTTAACGTGAGGATATGGTAAGGCCCGAGAGTGAAGGTAGGCTGCTTTGCAATTGCACTATCCCATGGTGTAGGGCCGGTGTGCCTGCATTTTTTTCGCAGCAACAGATATTCTGGCATTCGTTGAATGATATCGCATTAATGAACGCTTCGGTTGTGTGCATGATATTGCAAGCTGCGGTGACAAAAAGGCTGTCGGTGATTCGCCGATTTCTAATCACGCTGCTGGGCATGGACGTCATTGCCATTTCTTGTCATGCTAGTATCGCGTCAGGCTGTTGGCGGCAATCTTGGTCGCAGAAACTCGGTCGGCGACACAAAATACATTTTTACCACCCCTGCATAGCCATCCAGCCAATAGAAACCCGAGGTCACCGTGGGAGATGAAAAAATTATCCTTCAGAAATTCGAGTAAAATATCCGAACCGTACGAAGTAGGCCCACGAGGTGTGCGGTAGTTCGTAATGTATTTGGTAGGTAAACAGTTTGACACTTGCAGACGGAACGCAATTTCGATACTAGGTGAGGCCGCTGAATCATCAGCGACGGTTTGTACCACCTGCAATAATTCGCATTGAAAAAATTGTTCACTTCAAATGTCCTAAATCGGTAGCCCTGGGTCAAGAGTGTTTGTTAAGCACAGTTTGTGCCTTAAACTCATCACTCAAACTGCACCGTCCAGCTCAACGGATAATTTTGACTTCGCCCTTTTGCCAGGCAGAGCTGCGGAGGATTTTACGTACCGCGACGCTGTGACATCGTGGCTCGGACCTGATTCATCAAAGTCATTCATCTGCCAGCCAACCTTTTCCATGTCAGTCGGGTCAAACAATGTGCCCACTCTGGGATTCGTACCCAGTGTCACAGGATAATGAGACCAGTATCCTTTCCCCAGACCACGAAGGTGGCTTTATTTCTTTTCCAGACCAAAGACCTTCCTTGTTTCTATTCGCTCTGGCATAATTCCTCAACTGTCTTGACTGGCTTCATGGAAAATCATACCATATGTTCAGCCAGTGTCCTATAATTTCCGACTTTGGGTGTAAAGCAGCACCCTATGAGGAGGAATTTTTCACTCCTTTTCCCCATATTTTATGTGATTTTTTCATTCCCGCCTGGCATTGTCTAATCACACATGCCAAACCCCTATTTCCCTTTCTGAGGTTTTCAGATGTCATCCAAAACCGAGCTCACTTGAAACCACCAAGCATAAACGAGGCTCCGCAGAATCTGGACACCTATGGCTATGTCCTGCCTCACCTACATCTGAATCATGTCCATGTGTGCACAGAGCAAGGGCGCCAGGTACCTCCAAGCCCAAGAACCCCAGCGACCCCAGCCGCTGCACGCATTATGCTTGGTTTGTTTACAAAATGCATCACAATCTGCAGCTGTGCACCAAGTGGAAGGTTTTCACGCATCCCCTAATTTTTGTTATCACCACCACGCCACGAAAGCAGAGCCTGGTACAAACACCAGCAAGGCCTGGTGAAGAATTTTACTTCACGTATTTCTTTTTTCCCGAGGAAACTTGACCACTCAATTGCATCACTCCCGAAATGCATGAGTGAAAAGCTAAAAAAAAAATCTTCGAATTTAAACTTACAAGATGAATATCACCATTTGAGCACTTACATTAACAGATTTCAAGTCAAATCAGCTGATGACAAAATTTGGCGAGAAAAGTACCAGTCCTTATATTCATTTAGCTTCTTTTGTTTTTCTTGGTGTCATACCAGTGTTTATTTTTCCTTCCTTTTCGATTGTCTTTAAAGGTATCATCTACCGCTTAAGCTTTTGACCGATTTCTCTGTAAGATGATCCAACTGCAAACTTGTACGTATTTAATACATAAATTGGATTAATTCGCCAGCCGCCCAAACATGTTTGATATGCACTCAAGTGTGAACAATTCACGGGGAATGAAGGAGATAAATTGAAGCACGTAACTTATTTTTACCGCCATTTTTGCCCTCTTAAACCTTCGGTTAACCGTTTTCTTGGCTCATGGCGGTGCTCAATAATGACAAATCCAGGCCTTTCGAGTGTCTGACTCACCAGGCTACCAGGCAAGGCTATGAAGGCAAGGGCAAGGCTGCCATATAAAGCCTTGGGACAGACCTGACGCAGCTAATACAGAAGTGTTTAATGGCGAAATTCTGCCCTCTGGAGATGTCTATCGTGCACATCTCTTACTTGTCTCGCATTTTAATTTCGAAGTTTGGTGGGCACGACTGAAATTTATATTTGGGGGGTGAGTCGGAGGACTCTGTATGCCAGCAGACCATGCAAAAGGTTCTGAATTTTTGTTTTGGGGGGAGTAGGAAGAAGCCAGTAAGTCTCCTGTGGACCAAGTAATTGCTTACCTTGCCTGCTTTCAACACATGATTGGTAACCAGAGTTATCCATTTTCTGTTTTAATGCATCGGGTTTTGCCATAAGACAAATTTGAAGCCACAAGCATATTTTGTTCCATATTTTTGGTTGTTTGCCCCAAATTCCTTAACGTGGTCCCTCATGGCTGCTTTAACCAGATGTTTTCTATAGTTGCCATGGTTTGCTGGCTGGCATATGACTGTACTGTTTATATGCATTATATTTTTAACACAGGGATACTCTAAGCTGCATAACAATTATAACATGAGTGAAATATTGATATGTAACAAATAGTCAGACAACCCCATTTAAAATGTGAAGCCAACATCTCAAACTTTGTCATTAAATATGAATAAACAAGCCCAAATGGATGCATTTGCTGCAGCTGAAAAGGCAAGCAGCAATACTGGCATGGTCATCTAAAAGTTATGCCACTTTTGGAGGTTTTGTGGAGCATACCCATTATTGCCCTTGACATAGGTTAACCATAACAATCAAAAGAAGTTGTTCAAAGTGAATTAAAGTGTTTTAATTTGTGTGTTGTCAACTTTGTCTGATGTCAACAAGCATACACAAATGAAATGAATAAAAATGCAAGTTGAAACCAGCCAAAAACTAGCTTTAAATATCATATTTTTTATCACAAGCGCTGCTGTCAACAGATAGGTGAGTTGTGATGATGTTCATCATATGAGATACTCTAAGTTAGGTTAAGTTGGCGAAGTGCATGGAAAGTGGCAATAGGCATTGTGCAAGAATCAGTAACTCACAACTGCTGCTGTGATACAAACAGGTTATACAGGATGAGATGATGTAAGGCCTCTTTAGGTTAGGCATAGGCTACTTTCATCGAAGTAAGCATTGGTATTTTGTAAGAAACAGTGACGAAGTGTTTGTTTTCCTTGACCCCGCCTTAACAGAAGCCAGAAAAATGTCTATTTTGTTTGACTTGGTGATGGGCTGATGTGTAGGAGTCCAATGCTTTTTGATTGAGTGTTTTATGCTTGTGACATTTTCTGTTATATTGTTATTGAATTCGTTTGCTTTGTTTTGTTTTTAAAGTGCTATGGAAGGGAATTGAAAAGTGCAGCATCAAACTATTGGTGTTAATAAATTGTTATGCTCAAAATACTGTCATGAAATTACTATGCTTTACACGCGCCCGGTTGGCAGGCTAGACACCATTCGCTCGGGTGTGGGGGTCAATTTGAACTCCCTCCCTCTGAGATCTCGGGAACTAAGAAAGCTAGAAACACCAAATTGACCGGGTGTCTTGACCTATACGTGAACTCACTTAGGTTGACGTTTCAGCTTCCTAGGTCATGACCTTCAGGTCGAATAAGGTCAAGCAAGGTCAAATTCCAGGTTGATCTCCAAAGCGCCCCCAAAACCTAGGCAACTGTCTCTAAGCAAAAGGTCACAAGCCCATTTGAGGTCATTGACCTTGTTTGACCCTTTGAAGGTCATTGCGACCAAAATGATGCAAGACTGTTCTGCGTTTTCATTTGAATAGGGACAAAGATTACGCTAGGCAGTATGTTCCTAAAACAAAATGTTCGTCCCGGGTCATCTTAGGCCAATGGCCTGTTCTGACTTTTAAGAAGTCAACTGAAAATGTATAATGCGGTGCCTGCTGTCAATGAGTTCGAAATGAGTACCAGAAACTATCCCATACAGCAAGTCTTAAGGTAATAAATCAGGTTGGCTTTGACCTTGGTCTGACCATCATACCTGACCTTAGGTCAACGTAATTTGCTCATTCAGTATTTGTGGTGCCTAAGAAAGCATCTCAGATATGTATGTCTTCGTCAAACACCCCGTTGTTGTATCAGATTGAACGATTCCCTAGAAATTGCCTTCGCTAAAACCATGGGCTGACTTTGACCTGTCATAGGTCAGCGACCTTACAAAGTACATCTAAAATTTGCATGTCAAACAATCCGCCATGCCATTTTCTACAGCTATGCAAAATGTGGCCCGGCTACGCCGCGCCGTTCAAAAACCATTCGGGAAGAGCCTTCGGGGGCGGGGGTCAATTTGCCCCCCCCCCCCCCACCAGTGCGCGTGTTAATGTATTCTGTTTCACTTTAATGGCCTAAGAGGTTAAAAAACGGCATAGTTTTGTCAGGTTTCTGATATTACGTCCATGCCAACTTGAAATAGATGTCTTTGTATGCTGAAGCATCCGTCACGAGCTCGTAAGTTTCGTCTTTTGTGAATTGATTTTTTCACTCCCGCACGGTCTTTTTGCGATGTAATTTTTCACTCCCGCTCTAGCTCAAAAGCGTTTCTAGATCGCTGGGGAGTACTGTACCCAGGGGGGTGTCATCCGTATCGGTTAACACTATGAAAAAGTGGCAACATCGAGCTTGCGTGAAAATGCAGGTAGTTTGGCAGCAAAGCCTGCATGACGTCAAGTATACCATATTTGATGACGTCAGTGGTACGAAAGCCTCTCAGTTAGCCAGCTGACTGCTACACAACCCATTAGTTTGAATGGTGAGTATCTTTTGGGGGCGTGCGGCTGGCGCTTCCCGGTTGGACTCTGAATGAGTGGCCCACGGTTTTTTCATGCAAACACAATTCTGGAAGGGAGATTGAATCTCGGAATAGTTTTACCCCATCATAATTTTATATTCTTCCGTGGGGTGTACATAACTAGGGGTTAAACGTCATGCGGCGTTTGTAGCGCATCGCGTGTCGCAGTTGCTTGGCGCTTTATATCAGTGGGTTGTGGCCAGTTGCCATGACTACGCCTCGTACGAGAGATCTCCTGAGCAGTTTGTCTTGAACAATTGGTAGCATTTAAAATGCTCAGTCTGTGAACATCTTATTATGCACATGTGTACAAGCTCTGATGCAAAGAAACACTTGACAGTAGCATCATAAAGCCAATATCATAGGGTTTTACTGTACTTACCTTACTGCACTCACATCACTGATAAGAAGAGCGAGAGCTATTACAAATCAATATTGCAAATGTTCATATAATCATACCTATAGGCAAAGTAAATTATGCAAGCTGAGCTGTTCAACTCTGCCACCAGGCACAAACGGCACAGACAAGCCTAAGGCCATCTAACGACAAGCCTGGTCATGGAATGCAATACGCCACAAACGCCGCATGCCATATAACCTCGTGTTATATCATCATACATGCAAAAATCGTACATTCTAATGAGGCTTAACTGTTCCATGACTCACTGCTCACCCCAGAAATGCGTGCGAATAGCGAAATGACGGATAATTTCTTCTCAGTCCAACGGGGAACCGCCAGCCGCACGCCACCAAAACATGCCGACTATTCAAACTAATGGGTTGTGTAACAATCAGCTGGCTAACTGACAGGGCTCCGTGCCACTGACGTCATCAAATATGGTATTCTTGACGTCATGCATGCTTTGCTTCCAAACTACCTCTTTTCTCAAGCAAGCTCTATGTTGCCACTTTTTCGGACCGGACGGTTCTACCTCGTTAGATAGCCTTGATTGTACCACAGTATTCCAAGGCGACTAAAGCTATACTTTTGGTTTTCGCGCTAGGTGGCAGCACGGGTCTCGGTCAACTAGCGCGTTAGGATGATGCGTCATGGCGGCCCGGGGGACTGCTCTGTGTGTTTGGATGCAGTGATACTGGATTGTGCAGTAGCTACCTTAACACAAAAGTGCCACTCCATGTGTCTTCATTTGACCCGAAAAACCAAGGACGAGACGAGTTACATATCATATTACATATCATATCACGTTACATATCATATCACCCTTATAGGAAGCGTTCCACACTTAATGCGGTTTTGAGCTGAAATGGCCATCTTGAACTTTTGGTGGTTCACAATTCTGCCCTTCTTAAGACCTAGGTCCCCCTAGATTCTGGGCTACACGCCCACGAAAATGGGGAAAGGTGCGTCTGGAAGAGTATTTCAGTCACATCTGGCATTTATGACGTTATAATAACGACATTCAAATCATCCCATTCCATAACTCATGCGGCGATCAAGGCCCAGGAAAATATAATTGTCGAGGCGTTCATATCTGACGTTTGTGAGCGCGATTTCCAGATAAAACGGCAGTGAATTGGTTCCTAATCAATGTTGTGCAAGGTGCGATTAGGGGCAACATAATCAAATCATGACGTATCGAGGAGCATATTTACTGCACAGAGAGCTGTTCTGTCCAGAGCAGTTTTTCCACTTAAGAGTATACACATAGTTTTAAGGGAGCTTGTTTAATTTCAGCTAATTTCACTTTCTTTTTTCATTTCATTCCATTTGACCATTCAATACCTTTAAATATGAAACATTCCCTTTAAGTTGATATATCTAAAGACTCCCCAATTTGCGGATTGATCCGATTCGTGAAGTACTCTACTTCAGACTTAAATACACCAACCACACCGTCAGTCCTTCCATTTCGACAACTGTGGCGCAGGTGATAGGCCAGTAACTGCGGGCCGTATTGGCATGTGAGCGAGGCTGGAGCAGTGAGAGACGCTCAGTTTCCCGTGGAATCCATAGATTAGTCATACTGATTGCGAGGCATGGGTAGTGTACGAAGCTAAAAAGTTTAAGTGCACCTGACCATCGAAATAGGAGGGAAGTGCAGCGTGTGACTGTGTTTAGTCAATGACCTACCTTACCATTGTGCAATGAAATCCGGCCAAGCTTTCACCATTTAGGTCATATTTTGACCTTTTTGGTACCAGAGCTGCTTAAGGTTGTTAAATTTGTGCGGCCTGGCTTACTGATTTGACATGCCCAACGTGGGTTTTCTGCTACTGGGGCTCTTACTATAAAAGTGAAACTGTTATTTGAACATAATTGTATTGTATTTGGCAACACACTGGCTGTTAAATGGTTTTAAGGCTTAAGCAATATCCAAGAAATGCACCATTTGGCTTGCTAAAATTTCTAACACGCAAAAGTTTGTTAAGCTTGGCCCACGACCTGGCAAAAGCCCGCGGACTTCTACGGATCAGAATTGGCGAGCTGGGCCTTGAAAAGTTAAGTCTCTAATACACATCTTACATCATATAATATTGACACACATCGCAATATGTTTTGCAATTGAAATTGAATGTCAGTTTGATGGATGACAGCACTCTTAATCTTGTAGATGTCACGCCCTAGCTAGCATGGCGTAGCTAGACGATGTCCTGCCGCCTCTTGTAGCTAGATGTCACGCCCACTGTTGTCGTAGCTAGGAGATGTCACGTCCCCTGTTGTCGTGGCTGGAAGATGTCACATCCACAGTTGTCGTAGTTGGGAGATGTCACGCCGTCTATGGTAGTAGCCAGAAGATGTCACGACCTTTGTTGTCGTATCCAGGAGATGTCACGCCCTTTGTTGTCGTATCCAGGAGATGTCACGCCGTTTGTTGTCGTACCTGATATAATCTCACATCCACCGAGAGACGGAATACCCACCGCAGGGTGCCTAAGTTACAGACTGACGTCATCACCAGCAGATCATAACAGCAGCAGCCCAGACCGTATACAGCCGGCGTCCGTCGGACAACCGCATGTCTCGGTGCGACTTCATGCCACTGACTGTACAACAGCCGGGACGACGATAGGCCTTCCCGAAACGCTGCTTATGTGCCGCGAGAAATGCACAGGCCAATGTTCAGTCGGATGACCATTCGCACTTCTTTCCTCATTCTCGCTTGATACTGCATCCTCGCGGCACCTTGTTTGTTCGGACGGCTTCTCATTCTCGCTTGATGCTGCACCCTCGCGGCACCTGGTTTGTTCGGGCGGCATCTCGGTCTCGCTTGATACTGAATCCTCGCCGCGCCTTGTTTGTTCGGGTGACTTCTCAGTCTCGCTTGATACTGAATCCTTGCAGCGCCTTGTTTGTTCGGGTGACTTCTCAGTCTCTATTTATACTGCATCCTCGCGACACCCCTTTTTCCGGGTAGGCTGCATGCACCAGCCGTAAATAGGGTAAGTGCCATCTGGCATCTGTCCGAGCGCCGAGCACATGCCCGCGCAGGGGTCCCTATGCCGGCTAAGTGCCGGCGCAGGACTCCCAGGTGCATGTAGGTTTGCCCACCATTATCCACTCTGCTCCCTCCCACACCCCCGACATTGTCGTTACTGGTCGAAGCGCCTCCAATCCAAATAAAACCAAAACAAGAGTCCGTCGGGCGGCCCAGCCCAGCAATAGTCCCGGACCCGTTATAACCCGGACCCGTTATGCTTCGGACTCGTTAGGAACCACGACTTGCGACTACGATGG
The DNA here is from genome assembly GCF_011947565.3 of Pollicipes pollicipes. NCBI lineage: Eukaryota > Metazoa > Arthropoda > Thecostraca > Pollicipedomorpha > Pollicipedidae > Pollicipes > Pollicipes pollicipes. The sequence continues at coordinate 47,929,490 of NW_023596746.1, forward strand.
TTGGGTTGGCTTACGAATCAAGCCTGGTTACAGGCTTATGTACGACTGAGTCCAGCGTGAAAAGGCATGAACATAGATGACGAAATGCATGGCCATGCTCAAAGCACTAAACAAGTCTTGATATCTGTGAAACGCGCGGCACCTTCACAGCAAACATTTTATGGTCAGGGGAATGACTTTGCCGACTGTCAGATTCCTCAAGCACGGAGCTTCCTATCAAGCTTGAGTCTGGCAGGAATTGGGGGTTCGTTTTGACGGATGGAAAAATTCAAACTGTACCTTTTTGGGATTGCACGTAACCTTTCAATCGGCTTTGGAATAGGGCTTTTGATCTGAATGAAGGGGACATTGGATTGCTGACTGGATCATACGCTGTTGTGGACTTAAACTACAAATGGGCTGAGATCATCCTGTACCAACAACAGTGACATTGGTATATTTCTCAGATCAATCAATTGTGAATTCACTTCTGCTATTGTCCCGACAACAGCATGTTGCCGAAATATCAACGCATTTATAGTCTCTATTCTCCTGCTTTTCTCCGACGAATAAGGCTGTTACTACTGTCTTATCTATGTGAATAGCGTTGCTCACAAATTCACTGAACAACTTCCGTTATTTCCCAGATTTATATCTTTCAAGTCGGAAGACCTGATGGATTATACCCATATACCCAGAGGCGGGACGCGTCACGATTATAAGCTTGCTTAACAAGCCGGGATCTTGGAAAGTTTAGATTACTTTTTAGAAAGTTTAGAACTTCTGCCCTCTGGAGATGTTTATCATGCGCACATCTTACTTGTTTCGCGTTTTAATATCGAAGGTTGGTGGGCATGATTGATATTTATATTTGGGGGTCAGTCGGATGACTCTGTCTCCCAGCAGACCATGCGAAAGGTACATAATTTTTGCTTTGAGGGGGAGGAGGAAGAAGCTGGTAAGTCTCCTGTGGACCAAGCAATTGCTTAACTTACCTGCTTTCAGCACATGATTGGTATCCAGAGTTAGCCATTTTCTGTTTTAATGCATCGAGTTTTGCCATAAGACAAATTATGATGCCCCAAAACATGCAATGGGCTTATTCTGTTCCATATTCTTGGTTATTTGCCCCAAATTTCTTAAAGTGGTCTCTCATGGCTGCTTTAACCAGATGTTTTCTATAGTTGTGATGGTTTGCTGACTGGCATATGACTGTGCTGTTTATATGCACTATATTTTTAAGACCAGGGTGCTCTAAGCTGCATAGCAATTATAACATGAGTTAAATATTGGTATGTAACAAATAGTCACCATACCATTTAAAATATGAAGCCAACATCTCAAACAGTCATTAAATATGAATAAACAAGCCCAAATGGATGCATTTACTGCAGCTGAAAAGGCAAGCAGCAATACTGGCATGGTCATCTAAAAGTTATGCCACTTTTGGAGAAGAGAGATTGTTTTGTGGGGCGCACCCATTATTGCGCTTGACATAGGCTAACCATGACAATCAAAATAAGTTGTTCAAAGTGATTTAAAGTGTTTTGATTTGCGTGTTGTAAACTTTATCTGATGTCAACAAGCGTGCACAAATAAACTGAATAAAAATGCAAGTTGAAACCAGCCAAAGACTAGCTTTAAATATCATGTTTTTATCACAAGTGCTGCTGTCAACAGATAGGTGAGTTGAGATGATGTTCATCATATGGGCTGCTCTAAGTTAGGTTAAGTTGGTCGAGTGCATGTCAAGTGGCAATAGGGATTGTGCAAGAATCAGTAGCTGCACAGCTGCTGCTGTGATGCAAACAGGATTATATGGGATGAGATGATGTAAGGCCTCTTTAGGTTAGGCATAGGCTACATTCATCTAAGTAAGCATTGGTATTTTGTAAGAAACAGTGACAAAATGTTTGTTTTCCCTGACCCCGCCTAAACAGAGGCCAGAAGTATGTCTACTGTGTTTGACTTGGTGATGGGCTGATGTGTAGGAGTCCGATGTTTTTTGTTTGAGTGTTTTATGCTTCTTGCATTTTCTGTTGTTATATTGTTATTCGAATTCCTTTACTTTGTTTTGTTTTAGAAGTGCTGTGGAAGGGAACTGAAAAGTACAGCATCAAACTATTGGTGTTAATAAATTGTTATGCTCATAATACTGCAGGAGCTGACACCAGCCCCGTTTACACCGCGCAGCCTGCTTAAGCTACCTAAGTGATTTTCATGGGTGATCACGTATTCGTCGTACTGCTAAGTGTAGTAATGCGATCAAATTCATTCGATGAAATGTTGTTCCCGCCTTTCCCAACCAAAACGTTGAAATGCTGCTCCGCCGTAGGTGCCTAGCAATATTTTTTTAGCAAGACTTCCCCTAATTACACCCTCCTAACGAGCCTGGGCCATGTCAGTTAACTTGCAAGGAAGTTGCATACTAGCTTTGGTAGCTTGTTTGGAACCGACCAGACTGACTAAACGACTAGAAACAGTCTTCGAGCAGTCATCGAGACAGCTGTACGGTTCACTTGCATGGGCAGGAGGAGGTCGAAATGTGAAATCGGTAGCAAATACTTTATTGATGTGCTGTTTTCGTTGGAAATATTGCCTGGCAGCATGGCCTCCCACTAGAAGACCATTGACTGGAGAGAAATAAGGTTGCGCTCCTTGTTTTGCAGGCCATTTCCACCGGTTTGAGAACAGGACATCCATGTCTTCTTCTCCAACTTTTTCAAAACAAGTGTTTCAATGTCTTACAGCCGAGAAAGCAACCCCAAATTCTGGCTTCGATTTCAACGGTTGAATTGGATTCCCTACCATCCATTCACGATTCCTAGAGTGGGTGGAACGACGAACCAAGTGCCAGCTCGTTCGTCGCTACATTCAGGCACGTGCACGGGACGCAGCAGGAACATCACTGGGCTGGATCCCACATCCATCCTAGCTGTGAATTACGGTCCCAGTCAGCGGGGTGCCGATGGCACGTGTGACACTGGGAGCACCGAGGCGCGCGATGAACTGGGCGATCATGATTACCGACCGGACTGTCTTTCGCGGCCGTCAGTGCCGTTTGCTATATCGTCGTGTTCGTCGTCCGAAGGGCACTGGAAGATAAAAGGCTGCGCCACCTGCCAAGAAGCGCTGGCGAGCCGCCGACAGTCGGATGACCCCACATCCATGCAGTCACCGTCTGTGGCTAAAGATAGCGGCGGGCTGATAACTCCCTCCGCAGAATTTGTCCGGAGGTGGTCCCGAGTGCTGAGGTGGAGCTCCGCCACTACACTGTGCAGCTGGAAGCGGCTTACCATGAAGTGCCCTGGCGGATGCCGGAGAGTGCGGTGGCGTGTCGCATCGGTACCGGTGACGTGTGAGATCCGGCCGCCACCTCCCGGAACCTCAGCATGATTTGGAAAACCACCGAACCGAGCTGATCAGAATGCTGGTGGCCTCCTTCCGACCGGTGTGTCTTCATCACCAGACAAAGCTGCACAACGCACGCCTGCAGAAGAACAGGAGCCGGACAAAAATTCATTAAAGTAGTGCTGTTCATAGGACATTAGGCCAGCTGTGGGCGCCGATATGGTGTATTTATTCGAAGTGAAACAACTCATATTGCTCCGCAGGAATGGATAACTGGCAGACACATGAGTACAGGGGCTCTCAATGTTTGGCAATTTGGCCGTTAGATAGCAAATGTTAAATTATATCAGGGTAGAGTCAAGTGAATGAAGAGAAGCAGAAGAGATGCATAAAAAATGGCAATGCCTTAAGCTTCTGAACACCACCTAAGGACAAGGACTTACTGCCGACTGCTGGAACAATTTTTGGGTGAGGTTGGTGATTTTTTTGGCATCTTGGGTAGAAGTACTCACATTGTCAATGACAGCTTGTCTTCCCCGACCATGGCACAGCGGCAGTCATAGTGCTGTGATCAATCTGTATAGTCGTGCGCAGCGCTATATCATGAGTTCTTTCAATTTTATGCTTACATCAGAGAAAGCATGACCGCGAATACATTTACGGTTTAAAAACTAAGTTTTCCCTAATGTTCTCCGCCAGACAGTGGAGAAATTTGTTTTGCCATGCGACTACCTTGCATCAAAACTCATATACGTGTGGTGTATCCAAAGAACTCAGGGCAGCGATGCTGCTATCCAATGACAGAGCATGTGCAACTCTGCAGCGTTTAGCATCAGTATAATTTTGTATTTTTGGTGAGGTTTTTATGGTCATTTCTGTTTCTGAAGTGGAAGGCTTTTGAGATCAAAGTTTTAACTCACGTATACATGATCTGGTCTGTATCGTTTCTCAGTTGCGCCAGACTTATGAAGAAAATAACGCGTACAAAATGGCAATGCAACTTGCAGGGTTCGGTAGGTGCGTTACAGGAACCACAACACGAGGCCACTGCTGCAGATGAATTGCCAATGTATTGATGACCCCAGAGCACCGTGGGCGTCAACAGCCGGCGGCTGCCTCCCATGGTCGCCGGGGACGCCGCATATCTATTGATGACCCCAGAGCACCGTGGGCGTCAACAGCCGGCGGCTGCCTCCCATGGTCGCCGGGGACGCCGCATATCTATTGATGACCCCAGAGCACCGCGGACGTCAACAGCCGGCGGCTGCCTCCCATGGTCGCCGGGGACGCCGCATATCTATTGATGACCCCAGAGCACCGCGGACGTCAACAGCCGGCGGCTGCCTCCCATGGTCGCCGGGGACGCCGCATATCTCCGGCAGACCGGGTGCATCAGAGCGTAAACGACCCAGCAGGAAGAAGACCCGAATGCGCTCTTCAACAACCGCTGCGGAGCGGTCAGAGTGATCGCTGGGCACTCGATTGAGAGGTTAAAGTACCGCTGGCGCTGCGTTCTGAGGCGGTCAGAGCGCCGGTACTGCAACCTCCCGCGACTGCATTCGCAGTGGTGCTTCATAACAGTGGAGAAGATTTAGCGCATCAGCATATCTGAGGCGTCAGAGGCCGGGTAATGCAACCTCCCGCGACTGCATTCGCAGTGGTGCTTCATAACAGTGGAGAAGATTTAGCGCATCAGCATGTCTGAGGCGGTCAGAGCGCCGGTACTGCAACCTCCCGCGACTGCATTGCGCATGGTGTGCTTCATAAAGTGGAGAAGATCTAGCGCATCAGGCTAGTGTTTGTCCAAGTGTCAGCTAGTGGAGGTGTTCCCAGTGCCTGAGAGAGACGGTCAGCTCATTGCTGCATTTGAGTGTGGGTGACGGTCGTTCTCTGACCGTCAAGTGCGCAACATGGCAGTGCGACTTAGTAGGGTAGCCTCCTTTGTCGCAATCGTGAAAGGAGGTCTGCTGTCAAAGCGAAAGAAAAACAGGAAGCTGCGTGCAGTTGAGCTGGGAGTAAGCCTAGCAAAGGTAAAATGTGACATCGGGCGAGCGGACGAAGATGAGTAAGAGCTACCTAGCGCTTTACCTAATTTTGTTCGAGCCACGCAAGACCTATGTAACAAGTATGGGGGTCGCAAGACTATAGTGTTGGCTAAAAACGTGTTGTTTTTTGCGGGTGACATTGCGGTACTGATCCGCGGAGATCAGGATCCAACCGGTTCAGCTGATGACGGACAGCAGTCGCGGAGTTCAGGCGGACGCGCGACAGCGCCGCTTACCGCGCTGACTGAGAGGACGAAGCGACGGGCAGCAAAACATATATCAGGGGACCACGGTGCTTAAATGCTCGTAAATGCGACCAACCAGAGGGCGCGTGCCGAAGGAGCAGCCGATTTATCTTATGTTCTGAAAGAAACGATGACATCGACCGACGGGCCAAAAAATGATACGGCCTGCTCTGAGTGAATCCGCCCACCGTCCACCAATTCCATGCGCGTCACCTGACAAAGCCTTGGCCATGGGCATGGCCAGCGACTTGACTGTGCGTGAGTTCAAAGTGGCGCGGAACACAGCCCATGACGTATTAAGACAACATATCTTCCCGCGTACAACAAAGTGCAATCAGCAAAACATGACTGTTATCCGCCGACCGCAACAATGACTTTCAGTGACATCAGTGCTCAGGTGACTGTAAGCACTGCTCTACCACACTAGTCGCCGTCAGCACTGCTCTACCACACTAGTCGCCGCCAGGACTGCTCTACCACACTAGTCGCCGTCCACCGGAAGCACATGACATCCTGGCAACGTTGGACCGACCGATCGACCAGCCGGGACCCAGCGCACGGACCATCCGTGGTGTTCCCGAAGTCAAGTGGGGATTGGATACAGCCACGCCCCACTCGGTGTGCAAGCGGGCAGTCAGCGAGGTGAATGTAGGAATGGCGGAAGGAAGCCTGTTTTGTATGACGATGGTACCGCTGAGACTCTCTGTCAACAATCCGGTGCTTTGGTAGAATGGTGTGCCGTCGTGGACTAGGCAGGACAGACCTCTGTGCATCAAATATATCCGCGAGACTGCAGATGCATCGAAAGAAGAGAGCAGGTGGGTCGAAGCTGAAGTAAAGTGGGGTGCCTCCTCGCGAGGAGGCGCCCCACTTGGCCATCTAGATGATACATCAGCAGCAGCTCCCCGTGGAGGAGCTCGAGCAGCTCGCGGTCGCCACCGGCTCCCGCGCTTTCGTTCACCGCAGCATGTCTCTGAATCGGTCACGGTTGGCCGCCACTCAGTGCTGGCACCGCACTAGGAGGATACCATTGCGCTGTGTGTGTGTGAGATGATGACGGCGACGGCCGGCTGCTCGGGACCGCCAACCCGCGCCAACTCGTGCTCAGCGGCGTCTACGGCGGCGCGGTGAGCGCAAACTGAACGTGACGCTGCTTGTTGGCGGCCCCGAAAGAGAACCGGCCGGACGTGGAGGCCAGCCGCTGGGCCGGATCCCAGCCTGAGCCGCACCACACGCACTACCTGAATATCGGGCGCATGAGGGCGTAAGCGATGGAAAGCGACGCGCTGGTCTTGCTACACGGCCGCTCCGCCGCAGATACGGCCGCCTGAAACGTGGTTAGCCCCGCTGGTCGAGCGGCAGGGCCTTCGGCGCGCCGCGCTCGACGCCTGCCTGTGCCGAGTGCGGCAGACTGCTGTCCGGAGGCGATCGCCGACTGCGGCCGGCTGTCAGACGCCAGCTTCTGCTCACATTGCGGCCTGGTGCTGGTAGTACAAGCCTGTACCGAACTGGCTGTCACCGACGACTCAAACCGGTCACGCACGCTCGTGGCTGTCACCCCTGCGTCATTTCTGCAACATGAAGAATGCACGCACGCAGCTGCTCAGCAGCTTCCACGTGGAGTTAGGCTCAGAAGTGCGACCTGCTGGCGCTTTGACGCGACGACGTGGGGATGGCCTGCGGGACGATCTGGCGCGACAGCGTTCATCGCCGCCGCCCAGCGCGTGGAAACGGTCGCCAACGAGGTGGGCGTCGGCCCGTCACGTCCGACCTGGCCCGTCGGGAGGCCTGGGGCTGCTGGAGATCAGCCTCCCCCCAAGCTCGACACTGGTTAAGTTGCAATCATGCCCTGTGCAGGTAAGTTTTGGACCATGTCCTGTTCCCACGCGGGAGATTTGTCGCCAGTCGTGAGTCTGGTGTCCACCGTGTATGGCCTGCGCCCGTCTCCGACGCGGCAGTGTAGACGACCGGGAATGATTGCAAAACCGAAGCGTTGGAGCCGTTTACAGCTGCAGATAATTTTGCTGTCACTAATTAGAGTGTCTGGCCACGGCAGTCTCCGTTGCCTTTGCCCTGGCCAGCCTGAATGCCGAGGGCAAAACTTCCTCCCGGCTGCCCCATAGTTGGTAGGCCCGCTCCGTCAGGCTCAGTAGCCTGCCAGTGATAACACCCACCTGGCTAGCGCCTGAGCCACTGGTGCCACGCAAGCGCATGCACTGACGGCTGATTCTCAAGCTGGCATGTCCGCAGGTAGACCGGGTGCCCCAGAGCCAGCTGCTCACCGACGAGGACACAGCGGCTCAGCACGCCGTGCCGCGCCGGCCAGACTGCGCTGTTGCCTTGTGTGACCTGGTGACGGCGCGGCTGGGCCGGCTGGACACCGAGCCGGAGCGGCGACAGGCCGTGCCCCGTTGGCTGCCGCGGCCTGCGTGCGACGCCCGGCTGGTGTACCCGCTTGCCGCCTGATGCACAGTGCACGAAAAACGCCAGCACAGAAAGCGAGCATGCATGCATGCGAGCATTTCCTCTGCTTAGATCTCAGAGCCTACTGCACCGATCGCTGTGAAACCTGCACCGTTGGATGCGCCACACCTGATTCTCACCTGTGGTTGAAAATTTGGTGATCCTTGGTCAGGTCAAAATTCGTCAACTTTACAAAATCCAAAATTCTTGCCTTCAGACAACTCATCCAGACCTTGTTGCTCTGGTTGTCTCCAAACCTTTACCATTCAATTGGGCATTCGTAACAACTGCAACGCATGCCATGAAGTCATACGCCATTGGTTATTTTTGTAGTAGCCAAGCCGTGGGCATTCATATCTTTAGTTTTTGCGGTCAACAGCAGTAACATTTCTACATATTTCTTATGCAAATGTAAGGGCGTCATCTTTTTTGGTGAGCAGAGACACGCAACTTATACTGTACAAGAGATATTCAGTTTGGCACATGTGGGACAGTCGTAATAGTCGAATCACGCATTGACACGGCGGCGCACAACACGCATGGAGAAGCTCAAGGTTTCCGGTAACTAAAGCAGTGACGTCTTTTCCGCCAGTCTTGCCCCTGCTTGTCTCTGAGACTTGTACCTTCTTGATGAACTATACGCAGAGTGCAGAAATCATGTCCCCACGAACGGTTCTGAAGTCAGGGATCTGTCATGGTAGGGGACTGGGCAGATTGGTTCGTTTCTGTCTAGGCTCAGTGCGATTCGACGGAGTTTTGAAAGACTTGGAGCCAGCAATCAATAAGACTTCTGAGCAGGCATGTACATGATCACGACAGAGCAGTATCCGCACACCACACACATTGATCAGCCACGCACCACTTTGCCGAGTGGCTAGTGTCTAAAGAAGTGCAGTGATCGAAAGAAGCGCAGTGTCAGAATCGGTCCCCGTCCCGAGTCGTGTCCAGAGTGCCACGAGTGCAGCGAATATCCGGGGTTACAGAAGCGTTCAGTCTTTAAAGAGGATCACTAACCAAGCAAGCTCCCGGCAAGCTGCATGTCTGCCAAGCACGCAACGATGCACATAAGGAATTTGAAATGGGCAGGAACTTTGAGATGCGGAGGTTAAGTGCTCACGCCGTTGTAGGGGTAACTTTTGCTTAACATAATCAAAAACCTGTTTCCATTTCACCGAGAACCAGTACAGTTATGCTGTTTGTTACGTTATTCCAATGCCTTCGTGTGTCTCGTCCCGGTCGGAAAGCCTGCAGAGCAACCGCCGATCTTCCAATTACGTCACAGGAACTTAAAGCTTAGGTCCTTGAAGATTCATGCATTGATGAACGGAACCACTCTGCGGCCGTGTTGGAGAGGTGGCTCCACAACACTCATGCACGAAAAACGAAGCAAATTATTGCCCAGCCCGAATGCCTTTTTGCATTCTAAGAGCTCACACAATTGCGCACCGCTGACTCGTTTCATTTTGCCCACAGCCGGTCGAAGCGTGCTTGGTTGCAGGGGATCAGCTCGAATGCTGATGGTGATTAGTTGGCATCGCCTCGCCCACCACCACCGCTGCCGGGGGAGGAATGCGGCAAACACCGCGGATTAGACGCCGCGCCCCGCCTGGCGCCGCACGCTCCGCCGGCCTGCCGCCTCCTCGCTTCACGGAACAACCTCACCGGACTAGGACTGACAGCCGAAATGGAGGACGAAGCCAGAATAATAGCTCATGTGGCCGATCATATTTCTCTTAAACGTTTGGTGTCTCAGGCCGTAGAATACTCAGCTTAACCAAGAACTATGTCCCATTCAGCTGGCCTGCGGTGCGCCGTGAGGCTGTGAAACTACGCTTCACACTTCACGACAGCTCGTTAAAAGGAAAGCAGCGTCGTCGTGAACGTCGATGTGCGCGGTGCTTTCAACACCGCACGCCGTGGCCATTTCCTCCGTGTCGTGCGACAGCGCGCGCCGCCTCTGTACCCACTCCTCTGGCAGGCTTATTTCCAGCACACTCCTCTCTTCCACGGCAACACTGAGATTATGTCATGGTCTAAATGGTCTACATCTCAAAGTGTATCGGTGAGGTTTGCGCTGCATTTCGAAAGGTCATGCTATTGGTGGGTACAGATGGCCTGACCCAGATAAGACCTCAAACATGATCAATTCGAATCGGTCGGGCTGTTCGCCTCGGCGTGCGAGCGGCTCGTGCTGGGGGCAGGCCGCTGCTGTCCAGCCGAAGTCGCCGCTGGTAACGAAGTCGACTCGGTCCTGGTTGTTCCTGTGCATCACGTTGGCACTTACCTCGCCCACCACCCGCACAACAGGAGACACTCTTCACACGATGCGAACGAACAAATTATGGTGAGGGGAGGGGGAGGGGGCATCGAAGCGTAAAGGATCACGAAGGAAGGACATTTACACTTGATGGCTGTTACGGGAGAGTATGGAATGGCAACAAGGTAAGGTCTCTAGGAAAGACACCCAATATTTCTGGCCTGGAAGCCTCACGGATGCTCCTGCAAGACTTAAACGCACGCTGCAGTTTCAGCCTTGTCGACGACTGACGCGTCGCCTGTACCAAAGTCATACTCTCCCTCGTTGACAGTTTCATGTTCAGCCGCACGACCACTTGGGCGGGACTGTCCGTTGAGTCCAGCATCTCCGAGGTGTAGGTAGTTCAACCGGTACACCTGTTCTCCGATGTCCGTTCGGCCGACACTTCTCAGCGTGCATAAAACGTATTCCAGCACTTTTCACACCACGGGAAATCAAAATGCGAGTCTGCGAAGCTCCTAGTCATGTGTGACCAGTACTTCGACAGCTTTTCACCAGATCGTGACAAGGTCACCACGCCCCCGCCAGTGGTGACCCATGACCCCGTCCTTTGACCGAGTTACGATGCGTGTCATGTCATGGCCATGCCATGCCATGACACGCCATGCGCGTCACGCGACAGCGCGCGCCGTCGCTGTACCCACTCCTCTGGCAGGCTTATTCCCAGCACACTCCTCTCTCATACGGCAACACTGAGATTATGCCAGCGACTGGAACACGGCGGGGCAATCCACGCTCCATGCGGGCGCAGCGTATTCTCACTGGCAGTTAACTTAAGTACCAGTGCGGCCACCTCGGATTTAATTGGTGGTACCTGGACGACGGAGCCATGGTGATGGTGAGGCGGTGATGCTGATGGTGAGCCTGAAAAGGTCTGCGACGACTCCAAGCTACTGATCCCTGCCATGGCCAGCATCGGCCTTGACCTAAACCTAGCTAGTGCGGGGCCATCCTATCCTTTAAAACCCACGGGCAGATAAGGTGCCCCACCATAGACAAATTTTATCAGGTCATCCCAGGAGCTGCCGTTGGGAGGGAAGAGGAGTTTCAGCAGCACTGGGAGCTCCCATTACAGAACCTGCGGCTAAGGTCGTGATGGCTAAGCAAAAGGAAGATCTGGAATCAATGGTGGATCGCCTCAAACATCTAGACGCCCACTCATCCCCTTTTCTTTCTGAAAAACAGCCTATGGCTACCAAACTGCAGTGGCTTCTGGGGGCTTCCCCAATATATTGATTGCCAGAACTTCTGACGCCGGTAGACAACACCCTCAATCCAGCTGTCATCCAACTAATAAACGTTAATTGTGATGACAACTGTTGAAGTCAAGCCGTCCTGCTAACAAGATACGGCGGCCTTGAGCTCCGTGGGATTAAGGACCTGGCTCTGCCAAGCTGCGTGGCATCAGTCCACTGCTGCAATCAGCTCATTACTTCGTGGCATCAGTTTACTGCTGCAATCAGCTCATTACTACGTGGCATCAGTCCACTGTTGCAGTCAGCTCATTACTGCGTGACATCAGTCTACTGCTGCAATCAGTCCATTACTACGTGGCATCAGTCCACTGCTGCAATCAGCTCATTGCCACGTGGCATCAGTCCACTGCTGCAATTAGCTCGCTACTTTCATGCTGCCAGCAATCATAAGCGTAAGCGTAGTGCGGCAATCCCAGCGGGCGGCAGAAAACTGGCAGGCTGAAGACTGGCAGGCTGAGGACTGGCAGGCTGAGGACTGGCAGGCTGAGGACTGGCAAGCCGAGGACCGGCAGGTTGAGGACTGGCAGGCTGAGGACTGGCAGGCTGAGGACTGGCAGGCTGAGGACTGGCAGGCTGAGGACTGGCAGGCTGAGGACTGGCAGGCTGAGGACTGGCAGGTTGAGGACTGGCAGGCTGAGGACTGGCGGGCTGAGGACTGGCAGGCTGAGGACTGGCAGGCTGAGGACTGGCAGGCTGAGGCCGGCGATTTCGAGGCTCCACAAGGTGACGCCAAGCGCCAGCAGCGAACACGGGACTCCGGCCTTGTCGAGCGACACCGCAACTCTTGGCTTTCGGAGGCTAACCAGTTTGCCCGAGCCCGGCTGCTGAGCACCGGCTCTTCTGAGAACGGCGCTTGGCTGCACGCCGTGCCGTTCGCCGATATCTGTACACGGATTGACAACGAGACGCTGCACATCTCAATAGCCTTGAGGATCGGAGCCGTGTGTGTGGCCCACACCAATGCAGATGCGGTGCTCACAAGACAGCAAGAAATACCATGCCTTGGCATGCCGTCTCAACGTTGGTAGACATCTCCGACACACGGCGCTGAACGATGTCATTATGCCTGCCTACAGTCTGCAGGCATACCCGCAATTCTGGAACCAGTCGGTTTCGACCATGACGACGGCAAAAGACCAGATCAGACGAGTTTACAATTTACCCCTACTCCGGAGGGAAAGCCTTGTTTGGGACGCTAACTGCGTCAACACATACGTCGAATCCTACGACTTATCTACGACAGCCACTGGAGCAGCCACACGAGATGATAAATTTTGAAAAAGGCGCAAACACTCAGATCTCACAGACATATTTCAGTTCACACCCATCGGTTTTGAGAGGGGGGGGGGGGGGCGCCTGTATTCCGTCATATCTCGAGATCAACTTGAAGTTGGCTGGCTCTGCCAGCTGCTATCGTTTGCCGTCATCCGTGGCAATGCTGCCTCCGTTCCTGCCGCAACTAGTTCCCTTAACGCGCCTGCCGGCGCATATCACTGGCTCGCGCCCTAAGTTCAACAGAGTGTGGTAAACTGGGCATCCGGAGGCAGCCAATAACATTAGCCCAATTGCTGGAGCGCCAAGTTATCGCCCGCATGTGAGCCTCCTGCGCACTCTTTGACAGCCCGTCACCTCCTCCTATATCTGCATGACAGCATGGTGAATCCAAACTCAGGGTGTTGTTTTCCAGAGCTTTAGGCAGAGCTGAATAATTCCAATGAGCAGCTGGGAAACACCCGGAAAGAGAGGAAGGGGAAGCAGCAAGCCAAGCGGACGCGTACTGAACTTTGGAGGCTCGGAATTATGCAGGTGAAATATATACCAGAGTTCAGTTTTTGAACCAGAAAAAGCGAGTTGTAAAGCCTTTCAGATGTATTTTTCCACGATGGCTATTCTCGCACGCCAGGCGCTCGCCGTCCGGTGTATGCTGCAGCTGCCAACACCGCTCGCTTGGTGGAAACCGCAACGCTGTTCATCGGTTTTCTTGCTGCCAAGAATGTCCGCATGCAGGTTCCAAACTTTTGATGTGTTTGTTTCACAAGCCGTTTCGCAACAAGAATGGACGTTCTCGTTTATATTGCTTTTTTATTCTTGACCTCATTTTGACCCTCCCTATTGAACACTAAGAACACTACCTTTTCTCGGCATGGAGCCCCGTGGGTAGAACAGTTGGAAACACATTGTATTTCCCGGTCAGGGGCTAAGGGCCATTCCGTTGAAGAGTGGATTGCCTGCCTGCTGTCATGCTGCCGACAGAGGGGCTGGGTCCCTGGTCGATACGGAAGTCATTCATACATTATTCGTCTGCCTGACGCCGGATGTCTACTGAGCCGAGCATTTGGGCCTCTTACCAAAGCATTTGAGCGAAGCAGAGGCCCTCATTGACGCAAATAATCATTTTCTTCGCAGCTGTCCAATAATCGTCACAGAGAGTTCTGTTCGGCATGGCGAACCCCTAGCTGAAATGGGATGGAGGGCGCCTTCGGTATTGAGGCCCCTGAATGATACAACCCCACCATTGTCTTGTTGGGGACTCAAACGTGATCACTGAGCTGAGACGTCGATTAGAACTGAGAATCGATTCACACCAGACAAAATCATTACTTGAATTAGATCCGAAGCGTTGAGCAGCGATCATGAATCAATGTTGAATTGATTTTTAAAAAATGGTCGAAGACAGGTATGGGCTGACATCACTGTCCAAGGTCAAAACGTCATGCTGTTATTGTCACATATATACGCCTCGGAGGCGGGCTGACTAGCTGTGGTCAAAGGTGTCGACGTGGTCCGGACGACGACCCTCGAAGAAGCCATGCTTCAGTCGACAGATTGTGGATCAATCCGCGGGCCGGACTCGATCCGATAAAAAATCTCCACCAAAACAGAGATAAGAACCGGACCAAATTTTCAGATTTGGCAGCTCACACGGGATGAATGGAGTGAAAACGAATCTATGGAATTACAACTACATGGTTTCTTAAATGCTAAATGAAAACCACTCGGACCAGAGCCTTTAAACTAATTACATACGTTGCTTTTCATTCCAAGCAATGCACGAACACGTTATGTAGAACATACCTCTTTCACACATTGCATGAAAAAAGTATGATGAAATAATTACATTCACAATATGAATAAGTGATTTTCAGATGTGCTCCTGTGCGAAACTAGAGCTTCCATTCCTTACAAGTATATCAAATATTTTATCATTTTATACCTTATGTTCAATAAACATAAGGTATGAACTGATTTTGAGCACTCCTCCTGATTTTGTCAGCGATCCCGATTAACCTCAGGCGCCAGTGCACTTGAGTTGAAAAAAGGTGATAGGAGCAAGTTTTGCCGGTTGAAAGCACACCACAAAATTAAGAAATACAAGCTCCTCAGTGAGACAGCTAGAAAAGCTAGCTCCATGTCAACACGGTAGTTTCTGTACAGCTATTCAGTCGGCCAAATTGATGAGTTTAACACTAGGTTCAAGTAAATCATGCTGCTGCAACTGTTCCATTTCCAGATGTCTGCCAGAACGAAGGTTGTTGGAATCCTCACCATTAGTTGTTGACTTATTTTCATGCGTCAAATGAAAGTTTGGTAAGATTTTGAGTAGTTTGTGCAATCACCAGGGCTATTTGCAAACGTCTGATATGTTAATGAGATGCCAAAGTGCCAACAGTCGTGACATATGTCAGATGATGGGCAACAAGTATCTAACTCAAACAATTCGTTTGTGAAAATGGAAGGATTGCTGATTTGTGTCTATGGCTATTTCGGCGCACAAGACACGTCACGCACTTGACTACAATGCTGCACCATCTCATAAAATATTCATGGTGCCTCTCTTAGTGCGTTAAAACAAAACAACGGATACATAATTGCATATCATTGCTAGTATACATGAAAAAGGTGTCTTAAATCACATTAAACTGCGTTAATGTCCTTTCATGCAGCAGTGCGATGCACAATTACAACTAGCAGGACTTACGCATTTTTAAGTGTGAACAAAAAAGAACATTTCATAATAT
Source organism: Pollicipes pollicipes (assembly GCF_011947565.3). Taxonomy (NCBI): domain Eukaryota; kingdom Metazoa; phylum Arthropoda; class Thecostraca; order Pollicipedomorpha; family Pollicipedidae; genus Pollicipes; species Pollicipes pollicipes. The sequence continues at coordinate 47,945,165 of NW_023596746.1, forward strand.
CTGGCATTAAACAATAAGATTAAGAAATGACGCAACTGCTTCATTCCCTGGATGAAAGAGCAGGTACCGCAGGCAGTGGACAGACGCATAGTAAGATTGTAATGTTAACGCTTCTGCTAATCCCACAGAAAATAATGTTCGTAATTGTTTGATGTGGTGGTGTGTCTGAGAATGGACAAACACCTGATGTTTTAAATATGAGGTCAGATGATCATTCTAATGATTGCAAATGTGTACTGGATTAGTGTAGTCCTGTGCTTGTGGACTGGGTGTTGCTGAAACTGCCTAGGGACATGTACATTTAGGCTGCACCTTACCCGGAAGCTGAGAATGTTAGCTAAGATGCCTATGTCTTTGGAACATTGAAAGCAAGACCATTTTAGACCTGGCATGCAGTGGTACTCGTAAAATCATTTGCCAACCTAATAGTGATATGATCAACAGCATGGTAAGCCTTGTTTGTGCTGATTTTCGTGAAAAATTACATTCCTAATTGAAGTCGTTGTGTTGAGTATCCCAGCACCCACTGGGTCGTGGCAACGTATTACACATATTTATCCAATGGAAACCAACAATTTTCTTAAATTTAAGATGCTGAGATCAGTCAAATATCCCGTCCAAATTTTTAAAAGTTCACGTGGAGCAGATTGGCACGGTTTCATTCAATAATTGTTCCTTGTAACGCAGACAAGAGCGGATTGGATTGGATAATTTGAGAAAGATCGATTGGCGGGCATGACTGGATCTGAACTAGCCGGATTGGACTGGACCGGATCATGAAGTTAAATCCGTGAAGTGCTCCGGCGGGCGGTTAATTAATGCTGCGGGCGGTTAATTGTCCCCACAAGTGCCGCTCAGCTGAACCGCGAATTGCATGGGTGTCACGGCCTAGTGGCTGCACCCTCAGCTCCGCCATGGTTCAAACCCCGTTCATGACACCTGAGCGCTATTACGGCCACTGAAGCTACTGGCGCTCCTGAAAAGGCTGCGCTGTGACTGCGATCCCTCTAAAACGAGGAGCCGTGAGCGTGAATCCCGCGTGGCCTGGCCATAGCACCGGTTGCCCTCGTGTCGTGTTGGTGTTTGGTGGCAGTCAGGCCGCCGGACAGGTCAGGAGGAGCCCGGAGGTCAGCTATGGTGGTGCGAGCACGTGCGAACTGTCACAATGTGGACTTTCGCTGCCTAGAGTCATGAATCCTCGTGTTATCCTGTGGGACAAGAATGTCGGCGCATGCCACGACGTTAGCTCGGAAATATTCAGCAGATGCTGGTGTTGCATCTGCAAATCGGTGCAACTCCACCCTAAGGTCAGCCACCGGCGCCTTTAAGGCCGATAGACGGAGCCTAAGAGGATCCCTCGACTATCATCGGACATGATGAGGGTACTGAGCGACTTAAGCTTGCTGCCAGGATAGACGGCTACAGCTGCTTTGGTGCGCGTCACGCTGGCCTCGTCCCGAGCGAGCACTGCGATGCCCTCGTACCCTCAGCCATCCTGCCGATCAGTGGCTAGACCCCTGAAGAGATCACTCGCTGTGTTGCATTGCACACATTTTAACAATAAGCGCCTACAAGGCTGTATGTACTGATCGATACATCAATCGATACACGGATGTGTATCAATGCGATTCAACCAGTGGCAGAGGAGGCTACGACACTTATCTCAGCTTCAGCTGGGAGCGCAACTGCAGTCTGTGTATTGGACAAAAGGAACACGTGCCCGTTATGCATGTCATTTTGCACTCGTCTCTCAACCTTGCCACCCTCAACATTGGCGACGTTGGTTCAAGGCTGTGATGTATTACCACTCGATGTTGCAATTTTTCATGCATGTCTTTGGCCTGATTGCGGTGTAATGTTTCGCTGCTAATTTTTGTATTGTTCGATCACCTTTTCCGTGAAAAACAGCACCTTTTAAACTGCGATGACATATTTTAATCATTTATCGGCTCATCATTAGTGACGGTGTATGCTTTGCTAGCTGCATTATCACCAATACATCGTCAAATGTTTGGGACCACTTCCAATCAGTCACATCAACGTTATGTGAATACTCGTTGCTTGGCGATTCCAACCTTTGAGCAATGAGATGATGCAACTCAGGCTGCACACCACCATAAATTTTATTGCATCAGGCAATTGCTGACAAGCCAGTTAAGACTCGAGTAAATTTTGAGCATCACGAACCTCCACACACTAGAGATAACATTTCAGGTACACTTTGATGGTTTTGTAAGCTGTTAAGAGCTCTAGGTTACTATTATCTCAAGTTCTCCACGCCGTAGTACATGACAAATCACTACAACTCAGCGCTTTTCAGGTGCGATTCACGGATTTTCCGGCGTTGCGGCTGGAATTAAGCTTGCGGCCAATCCCCTGCTTGCCTTCGGGATCAACGTATTTATCGGTGCCTCACTGAAAGCGGTCGGAGCCCTATATAAGACAACCCGCGGCGCAGCGTCAATACTCTCGACTGGTGTCCGCACTGCTGATCCCTGATTCTCGAAATGAACTTCCAGCTATTGGTAAGTGGAATATTTGGTCGGCACTGGTGAAATGACACGAACTGGTCAATGCACTCGGAAATTCTTGACTTATGAGGACCACGTTCTGTGTTTATTTGTGGGAGACAACGTGTGGAAATCGATATGTTTAAAAGGATCTCTTCCAACTCTCTCTTCCCCATCTCTTCGTTTCTTTCCCCTCTCTCTCTCTCTCTTCCCCATCTTTTCGTTTCTTTCCCCTCTCTCTCTCCCTCCACCTCTAGCTCTCTCTCTCTCTCTCTCTCTCTCTCTCTCTCTCTCTCTCTCTCTCTCTCTCTCTCTCTCTCTCTCTCTCTCTCTCTCTCTCTCTCTCTCTCTCTCTCTCTCTCTCTCTCTCTCTCTCTCTCTCTCTCTCTCTCTCTCTCTCTCTCTCTCTCTCTCTCTCTCTCTCTCTCTCTTTCTCTCTTTCCCGCTCTCCATCTCACTATTTTTCTCCCTCTTCCTCTCTTTGCCCCTTCCCCTCTTTTATTTTTATGCCTCCATCTTTCTCCCTCTTTACATCCCTCCGTGATTCGCAAGCTACCAACATCCTTCTCTCGTTCATTCCAGCCCCCCAAATCCTTTCTCCTTCCATCCCATTGCTCTTTCCGCCATTCCTCCGTACCTCCATCCCTTGCTTCCTTCGTTTTCCCGTGACTCCCTAAATCAAGCTTCCAGTTCCTCTCTCCCTACGTTTATCAATCCCTCCATCCTTTACGTCTCTCCGTCACTCGATTCCTTGTTTTCTCTCTTTTAACTGTTCCTTCCTTGCAATATCCTCCTCGTTTTGCCGCTGCGACATTGCAAATATTGCTATGTGATCAGGCCTCAAGCATGCTTACCTGCAGTTCCGATGAGGACTGCACTTATCCTGCAGTACTACTTTCGATGAGATAACTTGTCTGCATTTCTTTCCATAATTTCGTCGCATTATGATTTCAACGGACAAGCCAATATGCTAGTGCAGTTCATACGACGGTGTGTTGTTTCCGTTTCAGATTCTGCTGCTGGTGGCCGTGTTTGGTGTCATCTCGGCGCACAAGTATTTCCCCCACGGTGGCCATTATTATCCTCGAGGAGGCTACGGCTATTATGGCAACAGGGGTTACGGGGGCCATTATGGCGGCTACGGTCACCATCATGGCCACTATTACTAGTAACGACACAGCATGTGGCGTGGGAGAGCCGTCAGCGGGAGAGCTGTCCCGCCAGTCTCCCAGCGGTGTTACCCGGCACTGTCCTGCACACTGACCGCTGTCGCAATCTTTGATCTTCACCTGGAGATGCGTCTCTGCTCCAAAATAAATCTGCACATTTACGGTCCGTTTTGAGGAGCAATTTGAGCAGTGACTTCGCCTTTATGCCACGAATGCCAACGTTCGTGTGCCTCGCGATAGACGCCGTGGTGTTGAAGCAGATGAAGTGGAGTGAAGCTCTGTATGAACGACACATGCCCGCCGTTCTGCAAGCCAAGCGGAGCATGGCTGCGCTTACTCTGTGTACAAACGGCAGTGGGGCCGTGTCAGGGGTAGGAAACGTGCAGAGCGGGTGTGGCGGTCAGTGCAGCCAGCCGCAGCAGAGCGAGATGAGAGGCCCGACCACAGGCACAGGTCAGATGAGAGGCGCAGACTGGCTTCGGTATTAAAAAGCATCGCATCGCACGCTAGGAACGGTCGCGTCTTACAGGGAATGTTTGTAGTTTTTTTCGTTTTCCCTGCAAACTGGCACGTCTACAGATATTTCTACCGAGCTGTTGATATTGACCGCAATGAAAAGTCTGCGTGAGGCTTCAAACAATGATAAATCAGTAATATCATCGTTTCCCATCCATGCCCCGCTGGCTGTATGCACTGTGTGGGGACGAACACGGGTCTCTTAGGGAAGAACTGCACCAATGAGCGGGATGGAAACCACCAATAAGACTAATGATGCATCCGAAACAAACTAAAAGCACACGAAAAATCATGCTTCTACAGGATGCCGCTGCTTAGAAGCTAAGCTTTGTTTTTTTCACTGGCGACAAATAAACTCACATAGCATGACTGCAACGGGATAAATAACGAAATGTCGTTGTCTTTCTATAGGCAAGACACGACTGCACAAAATTTGTCCTCGTTGTGAGCAAGACAGGCCGGAGTTCGACAGGAATAATAATGTTTTTTTAATACACACATTGGTGGTAATAACATATTCTGTCCTGAATTTCTGTCTTTTTGCCTTTCCTCTTCAGGTGAAGTGATGTGAATGCACAACTTATGACAAAATGCACAACTTATGACAAAAGTGATGCTTGAGGTTTGACAAAAATAAAGACAAGGTTACTATATTTCGGCAGAAAAAGGCCAAAACTGTTGCCAAATTACAGCAAAACATCAGATGGTGTGCTGCCATCACCACATTGAGATTTGCGCGCACGCTTTTCAACATATTTTACACAGCACCCAAGTTTTAAGGAGGCATGAAGTTCTCGCACTGATGAACGAGGATGATGCAAAAAATTGTAATATTCTGTGCATGACGAGCCTTCATGGGCATTATTACCGAAACATGTCGGGAACAAAGCAAAGCAAAGTTCCACCAAACCCCTAGGTAATACGTAACTAGCCTAGCATTCCGACTAGTAGTAATTGCCCATACAATTACTTGCAACGGGGCTAGATTGTCGTAATTGTCTTGTAGGCAGGCACTCAGCTTGGTATTCTTGCATGATTCATTCTGCCTGAAAAACCTGAAAAAATATGGAAGAGAGGCAAAATGAATGTTATTTCATTAAACTCAAAGTTAGCATGAAGCTTTCAAGCTTCTCTCATTCATTCTCTCAAAAACTCAGCTTAATTAGCATCACATAGTCAGCTCACTGCAATGTCACACTCAACACACTGTAATTTGGGAGTCTTCCCAGGAAAGAACGAAAACCTTGATTGCCAATAAAGCGCAGATACATATACTGAGGTAATTAAAACATCCCACGATACACCCCAGTACAGTAACTGAGAATACTTAAAGTTGCCCTAAATATGTAGTTTATTTGATAAATACACTCCACTCCACCTACACCCCATTTGTGCTCGAGAATATTCCTACAATGTTTTCAGACAGCAAATGCATACACTTTTAAGATTTGATCCGAACCTTTATGAATGGATGGGTTTATGGGATCAGAGCTCACGCTAAGCAGTGCTTGTTGTGTGAGCCCTGACCCCTACCATCCGATCGCGCAGTTCCAGGCAACGGCAGAAGTAAGTGGCGAAAGTTTAACGTGCCGCAATGGCCGGCGCGGTCCAGCCTGCCCTCTGACGTCAGCTGACATTTAGCGCGACCGCTGCCACCGGCCGTGGGCCATAACTCTTTAAGGCAAACAGCGAGCGCCTAAAACGACTCGACCCCACCCCGCCACGGGTGGGTGAATCAGAAGGCAGGCGCTCTAACCCACTGAGCCACCAGGACGGACGTGATTTAAGGGGGCAACAATTTCTTCACAAATACTTTGGATTTTGAAATGCATTTGGAGTTCTCCAGTAAAATGTCTGGTGTGTATCGAAGATTCAGACAATTCAGAAAAGCATGCTAACGGTGTACTATATCTGTCCCCCCACACATGAAATTTGTAACACCCTTTCGGACTAAAAATGCACGCATGCGACTATAACGGAAACAATTTAGGGTACACCAAATAAGGCTATCATCAAAGCGACCGACCTTGGCATTACCAAGTTTGCTGATGCTCAAAACAGATGGCACCTGACGTAAACTGGGGATGCTCCGAACATAGACAACTGTTTATACATCTGTGTGATAATACCCAGACAGATAAGCCAGGGCAGTATAAAAGATACGAGCATGGTGCATCGTCTGATGCTTTCAAGAAGCAAATTGGCCAGCCTGAGTCACTAGCTGAACTCCTTACCAATGATCACTAATGGTTTTCAACTTTAAAAAAGTTGCAAATGAGCTTAGTATTTATACAAGGAACTCAGACTGCACAAACAGCTTCCGCACATACGCTTGGTAAGAATGTCTTTTAAGAACGGTCAAAGCAGCAAAAGGTTAGAGAGGTATGTATGATTCACTGACAAATAATGAATATCTTGCACATAAATTGACTAAAATCAACGTGCTGGCACAACCCCTCACGTCTCACGTGATCTAGGAAGGGGCATCCTCCCCCGCGATAAAAGATTTCAACAAATAGTGGTAATCCCTCTGGTCCCTCCGATCATCTTCAGAAATTATTTCAGGGGCGTCCAACAGATCCTGAGAATTTCCATCGGTTTCCTCACGGGTCACCATAACAGACGCAACTTTCTTCAAAATATCAGCGAGCAACCCAGTCCACCCCGCGTAGCCATTGACTCAGGTCATGCAAATCTTGTGCTACAACCCTGTTCCGCCACTTACCCGCAAATGCTGATTTTTGAATAAACATGTTATCTTCCACCTTAATTTTAGTCCTTTACATTTAAGTCGGCACAAAACAGCATGTAACCCAACCTAAACTAACCTAACTTAACCCAGCCTAACCTAACCTAGCCTAACCTAACCTAACCTAACCTAACCTAACCTAACTTAACCTTACCTAACATGCTGTTCTGAGGGCGGCAAGTTAAGCACCTAAACAAAGAAATTTATGATGCACCACAGCAGATCTCAGACACTGTGATAACAGTCTTCAATAGCCAATGAGAAGGAAGGGGGTGCGAAATAGCCTGTGAATCAATTTCCACAATGACATAGTTTTCATGGAAAAATCAGATAAAGCCTCCTATATAATGTTTTCTGTGCTGAACACATGATGCAACGGTATCACATAAAACCACCTGGTAGCTTTAAAATAATCGAAATCACCCTCTTACCACTATCCACGATGCTACCCAAAATCATCGCCGTACACTTTATGTAATCCAGCGTGAAATATACGTGAAAACAAGTATGGCGACACCATTTTGTCCACGAATGTCTGCGTTTACAGTGACATGATTGACGTCTAGCATCCCACCAATAACTGTGACACACTGTTGTATGCTGCGGGAAAAGTATGAAAACAAGAAAAAGTTTAGAACTAATTGCCAGGAACTTGGTCTATCACATACAAATCCTGCAGACTGCAACTGTCGATCTTCATCGAATGCCTCGCTGACGTCATATGTCGAGACTTTTTAACGCAGGTCTGGCGTACAACCTGGCACCTGTAATTGTAGCACATTCCGGCTGCCGTTGATATTTTCTTCTTGGTGTGATTCGCCTATATGACATGGTTTGCATGGTTTTTCACAGTATGCATGCTGCATGCTTTCAGCAGGTGGTATTTTACCAAAGAGAAAGCATTTTTGGAAGTTGGGCAGGGTGAAACACTTGCCTTCAAAGAATAAAGCAAAGCAAATTGTCAGCGTTGTCAACCTGAATATTATCGTCGCTGGTTCAAAGTTGTGATGTATTGTCACTCGATGTTCCAATTCTTTATGCCTTTCTTTAGGCCATGTATAGTGTAGCGCTTTGCTCCTATGTTTTGGCATTGTTCATTCACCTCTACTGTGATAGATATCATCTTTTAAGCTTCGATTACATTTTTTCATCATTTGCTGGCCAATAATGAGTGAGGATTTGTACTTTGCTGGCTGCATTATCACCAAAACATGGGCCATTGTTTGGGATCACTTCCAGTCACATCAACGTTATGTAAGAACTTGTTGCTTGGTGATACCGACCTTTGAGCAATGAGATGATGCAACTCAGGCCGCACACCACCATATATTTTATTGCATCAGACAATTGCTGAAGCGCCAGTTAAGACCAGACTGAATTTTGGACATCACGAACCTCCACAACCTCCGCACACTTACGGCAGCATATAAGGCATATATTTATGATTTTGCAGGCTGTTGAGAGTTCTACATTACTAGGATTTCAAGGCCTCCAAGCAAGCTATAGTACAGAAGAAATCATTACAACTCAGCGTCTTTCAGGTGTGATTCATGGTTTTTCCAGCATTGCGGCTGGAATTAAGCTCGCGGTCAAACACCCACGTGCCACCCGGATCAACGTATTGATCGGTGCCCCACTGCAAGCAGCCAGAGCCCTATATAAGACGACCCTCGGAAGTGTATATGTTCTTGGCTGGTGTTCGCACTGCTGATCACTTGTTCGCAAGGCACAGGGATGAACTTCCAGCTACTGGTAAGTGAAAATGTTGGTATGGGGCCTCTGAGAAGACATGTACTAATTCATGCACTCGGAAATTGTTCACGTATCGCTGGAGCATTTCACCAGGCCATGATTGACGACGTTTTGAGCTAGCCGTGCCATAAAACGTGAGTCATTAATTGTGTCAAGCAGGTGTGAAGGACCACGATCTACGTTTATTTGTGGGAGATTACGTGCGGAAATCGATAAATATCTTAAAAGATCTCTCCCCTCTCTCCACTTCTCTTGTTTCTCTCTCTCTCTCTCTCTCTCTCTCTCTCTCTCTCTCTCTCTCTCTCTCTCTCTCTCTCTCTCTCTCTCTCTCTCTCTCTCTCTCTCTCTCTCTCTCTCTCTCTCTCTCTCTCTCTCTCTCTCTTTCCCTCTCTCCATGCCCTTGTCTTTCTCCCTCTTCTCCTATTTTCCCCTTACCCTCTTTTTTCTCCCCATCTCCATCTTTCTCCCCTCTCACGTCTCTCCGCGACTTGCATTCTCCCAACATCCCTCTCAATTATTCCAGCCCATCAGCCCCTTTCTCCTTCCATTCCCCCCGTTTTTCCGTCACTCCCTGGATCAAGACCTCAGTTCCTCCCCTCCTACGTTTATCAATCCATTCATCCCCACCCTTCTTCGGTCTTTCCGTCACTCGATCCCTTGTTTTCTCTCTTTTAACTGCTCTTTTCTTGCAATGTCCTCCTCGTTTTGCCGCAGCGACGTTGCAAATGCTGCTACGTGCTTAGACTTCAAGCATGCTTACCTGCAGTTCAAATGAGGGCTGCACTTCGTTTGCAGTACTACTCTCGATGAGTTGACTTGTATCCATTTCTTTCAATAATTTTGTCGAGCTTTGATTTCAACGGACATGCCGATATGATTGTGCAAGTTGTACGACGGTGTGTTGTTCCTGTTTCGGATTCTGCTGTTGGTGGCCGTGCTTGGTATCGTCTCGGCGAAAAGATCCTACTACGGCGGTGGTGGCCAATATTACCCGCGAAAAGGCTACGGCAGTCGCAGCAGAAGGGGCTACGGCAGTTATGGCAGTTGGGGCTGAGGCGGCGGCCTTGTTTAACGCGGCTAAGGTCATAATTATGACCACTGTCGCTACTAACGACACAACATATGACTAGGGAGAGCCGTCAGCGGGAGAGCTATCCCGCCAGTCTCCCCGCGGTGTTACCCGGCACTGTCCTGCACACTGACCGCTGTCACACCTGGCCATTGTCGGCCGAACTCTGACCGTCATCTGGAACTGCACCTCAACTGCAAAAATAAATCTGCACATTTACCGTTCGTTTTAAGAAACAACCGAGCAATTTTTTTCACCTTAGTGCCATGAATGCCAACGTTCGCGTGCTTCGCGATAAACGCCGTGGTGTTGAAGAAGATGAAGCGGAGTGAAGCGCTGCATGAACGACACATACGCACCGTCCCGCCAGCAAAGAGGAGCATGGCTGCGCTTACTCTGTGTACAAACGGCAGTGGGGCCATCTCAGGGGAAGGAAACGTGCAGAGCGGGTGTGGCGGTCAGTGCAGCCAGCCGCAGCAGGGCGAGATGAGAGGCCCGACCACAGGCACAGGTGAGATGAGAGGCGCAGACTGGCTTCGGTATTAAAAACATCGTGCTACACGATACCAACGGTCGCGCCTTAAAGGGAATGTTTGTGTTTTTTTTCTTTCGTTTTTTTCAAACGGGCACGTCTGCTGGCATTGTACAATGCTGTTGGTTTTAGCTGCAATGGACAGTTTATTTGAGGCTTCTAAAAATGCTAATTCCATAACATCGTTTTTCCCATCCCTGGTATCGCTGAGTGAATACACTGTGTGGGGGCGAACACGGGTCTTTTGAGAAAGAATGACACCAGTGAACGGGATGGAAACGACGAATAACGACTAATGACGCATCCGAAACAAATAAACACCATTCGAAAAATATTGCTTCTATAGGATGCCGTTGCTTTAAAGCAAAGTCTTTTCACCTCACTGACGACAAACAAAGTCACATAACATGACAGCGACGGGAAAAATAACGACAGGTCATCTTCTTATCATAGGAAAGGCACGACTGCGCAAAAGTTGCCCTCGTTATGAGCAAGACAGGCAGGAGGTCGGCATGAATGACATTGATTTTCTCGTATACATATTGGTACTAATGGCATATTCTTTCCTGAAATTCTGCATTTTTCCTACTTGAGGTGAAATGTTATGAATGCACAACTTATAATAAAAGTGTTGCTATAGATTTGAAAAATGAGGGCAAGATCGCTATATTTTAGCAGAAAAAGGCGAAAGCATTTGCCAAATCACAGCAAAACACCAGATGGGGTGTTGCTATCACCGCATTGAGATTTGCGCGCACACTTTTCACCACGTTTCACATAACATCCAAGTTTTACGGAGACATGATGTTCCCGCGCTGATGATCGTGGATAGTGCAAGAAGTTGCAATATTCTGTACATGACGAGCTTTCATAAACATTACTACAGAGACATGTTAGGAACGAAGCAAAGAAAAGTTCTACCAAACCCATAGGTAATACGTAACTAGCCTAGCATCGCCAGTACTAGTAAGTGTCCATGCAATTTCTGGCAACGGAGCTAGATTGTCTTAATTGTCTTACTAGCTGGGTATTTAACATGAAATACTTGCATGATTCATTTTGTCTGAAAGCCCTGCAAACATACTGAAGAGGGGTGAAATGAACGTTACTCTATTAAATTCAAAGTTAGCAGGCAGCCGTCAAGTTTCTGTCGCTCATGCTCTTAAAAACTAAACTTAGTTGGTATGGTATAGTCAGCTCGCTGCCTTGCCGCAGATATCACACACAGTTATTTGAAGTTGTTCCAAGAAAGAGCAAAACTTGATTGTCATTTAAGTGCAGACACGTAAACTGAGGTAATCAAAGCATCCCACAATACATTTCAGTGCATTGAATGAGGAAACTAAAAATTGACATAAATATGTGACCTATTTTAATAACTCCACTTGACTCTACCTTCACTCCATCTGTGATCGCGAATACTCCTACATCGTTTTTCAAACGAAAATGCAAACATGACTTACATCGCAAACATTCATTCACGAATGATTTGAATTTCAAACTATATTTGTTGCATTGCCATATAACATGTCGTGGGGTCTGTATAAGTGGTTCAAGCTATCCAGAATAGCTTGGTCACGGTGCGGCATGCCTGTCCCGCTGCATATGAGCCTCGTAACAACCTTTAGGAGTACAAATGTACGCATGTGACTAGCAGGAAAACAATTTAGGGCCCCAGGCGTATGGGGTTTCGATTCTCACCGGTGACTGCCCTTCCTGCCAGGGTGAGAGGCAGGCGACGCCATATAGCCTCAGCAGCTGAGCGCGTCGTAAAGCCCCAACAATGAAGCATATAATTCAGGGCGCACCAAATAAGGTTGCCATCAAAATGGCCTACATCAGCATTAGAAATTCTGCTGATACAGCAAACAGATGTCGCTTGGCGTAAACTGGTGATGTCCTGAACACAAACAATTGTTTATACATTGCTGTGATAATGCCCATACAGATAAGACAATGCAATATAGAAATACAAGTGCGATGCACTGTCTGCTATCTAATTCTGTGACCCGCATCACACCTTCAGTATAAAAGAAGGTTGAGTCGCACATCGAATTAAGTTATCTGAGCTTCATTTCCACAAATAAAAGTTACCATGTACCGGCTTCGCTCTCATGAACCAATAGGGTCAAAATGAGACCGGCACCGAGTTCCTTACCAAGGACCACTGATGGCTATCGACATTAAAAATAGCTTGCAGATGAGATTAACATTCCTACCAGGAATTCAGACTGTGGAAACAGCTTTTACGCTTGCAAAAAATGTCTTTCAAAAACAGTCAAAATAGCAAGAGCTTAGATATGCATGCATGTCTTATTGGCAAATCATGCATATCTTACACATAAATAGAACTAAATTCAACGCGCTGGTACAATCCCCCACGCCACACGCGATTTAAAGGAGATTTACAATAACAATTATCCGGCCGTTTGGATGCCGTTTGGCCGTGATAATTTTTTCATCGCATAGTAATCCATCTGATGCCTTCGATCATGCTCAAAAATTTATACAGGGACGTCCGGCAGTGCCTGAGAGTTTCCATAGGTTTCCTCACGGGTCACCATAAGAGTCGCAACATTCTTCAAAATATAATCAAGCAGCCCAGCCTTCCCCGCCTAACTAGTGATCCGGGCCGTAAAGTCCGCTGTGCTACGATTCTGATTCACCAGTTCCCCGCAAATGCTGATTTATTGCAACATACAAGACATTCGAAGGCATGCAAATTTTGGACGGCTATCGAGATCTTCAGCATTAACAAGCCAAGGTAAATGTATTCAGAGCGGCAGAACATACATGAGCAGACACAACGCATTCTGGCTAAACCAGGCATACCTCATCGCGCCCAAACAACTTCTCATAAACGCAATAAAATAGCATTCACATGCTGTACATCCCCAAACGAGACCGCACCAAGCAAGGTACTGTACAGTTTGCTGTCCTCAGGCAAACACATTATCATCAAATCATCAAATACATCAACAAATACCTTTATCACATCCCATGGCATCAAGCCATCTCCACTTCCGCAAACACAAACAAGACAAAGGTTGCGTAGCGTTAAACGGGACTCCATCCCAGCCCTGCGCACAGCAGCAGCCTAGGCCAGGCCAGCACCCAGGACGGGAATGTAGCGAGCGGCTGGGTGCCCCAAGACAAGCATTGTCGGCTAGTGTTGTCGGTATCTATATTTATGTACTAAAAGGCTTTAGATATTTTCACAATACGGCAACTGATGTGGATACAATTATCACAGAAATGGGAGAAAGCAACCCGCCTGAGAGCATTTCTAAGGTGCGTTGTCTATTTGTTTAACTACCAAACTTGTCGTTTCATGACATCAACTTGACATGCCACATTAAAAGACCCAACGCCCGGTTTTGCTCGGTGCAGTCCTGCAGGTTGTGCGGCGCTGCAGCGACCGCGGCTGCGGCGACGCTGTCCCAGATCCCGCTGGAACGGGTGGTTGCCCCTTGCGGCTTTCGGAGGACGACCAGCGAGCACATGCTGCCATCCACGAAGTGGACTGTTCTTCCGCTTCTCCGGTCGGAAGACAGGGATGGTGGCCACGTTTTTCCGCTGACCTAGTTGACGCTGCGCCATAGGGCTGACTCCGGCGGGCGACCGAGGGTGTGGCGGCGCACCAGTCCGTCATGAATGCCGACAGCCCCCTGTCCCATGTCCAGCGTTGCTCAGGGTGATTACCCAAATCCTAAAAAATGGACTCCTGCATCCTGCTTGGCAGATTCTACAACGTGTCGCGTGCAACGTCCATTGGGTCAGCCCAGTGTCCTAGAGTTGCCGACTTGGTGTAAAGCAGCACCCTGTGAGGAGGAATTTTTTAACTCATTTTCCCCATACTAAATGTGCATTCTTCACTCCTGCCTGATATTGTCTAAACACACATACCAAACCCATATTTCCCCTTCCGAGGTGTTAAGACGCCATCCAAAACTGAACTCACTTGAAACCATCAAGCATAAACAAGGCTCACAGAATTTGCCCACCTATCCTGCCTCACCTACATCTGAGTCATGCCCATGTATGCACAGAGCAAGGGTATCAGGTACCTTCAAGCCCGAGAGCCCCAGCGACTCCAACCGCTTCAAGCATCAAGCTTCACGCATCAAGCTTGGTTTGTTTACGAAATGCATCACAATCTGCAGTTGTGTGCCAAATGCAAAGCTTTCACGCATCCCCAATTTTTGGGATCGTACCACACAAACACCACACTAGCAAGGCAAAGCCTGGTACTAACACCGCAAGGCCTGGTACATAATTTTACTCCACGTACTATCTAAGCCTGAAGAAATTTGACCACTAAGTTCCGAAACATAGAAGTGAAAAGTTCAAGAAATCGCCCTCTGAATGAAATCTAAAGCTGAAGGTCACTATTTGGGCACTCATTTCACATATTCTTGGTCACATGAATTAATTACAAAATTTAGCCAAAAAACTATGTACTTTTGTATTTATTTGATTACTTTGTTTTCCTTGGTCTCATACGAGTGTGATGCTATTTTATTTTTCCTACCTCTCCGATTGTCTTTAAAAATATGATCTATGTCTTAAAATGTTAACCAATTTCTGTACAAAATGTGCCGACTGCAGGCTTGCACATATTTCATCCATAAATTGGATTAATTCTTCAGCCACCAAACGTGTTTAATATGCACCCAGTAGTGAACAGTTCATGAGGAATGGTGGAGACAATTTGAAGCACGGTACGTATTTCTAACGTCATTTTTGCCCTGTTAGACGCCCAATAGGCCGGTTTTTGGTTCAAGGCAGGGCTCAATAACGATAAAGCTAGTCATTCCAGTTTCACTTCCTAATCACATTACGTTATCCTGCCGTGCATGGTTTTGGGGCAGGCCTGGCGCAGCTAATGCAGAAGTGCTTGGTAGCGAATTTCCGCCCTTGACAATCATGCAGACCTCCTCTTACTTATTTTGGATTTTAATCTTGTAGGTTGGTGGACGTGATGGATATTTATATTTTGTGGGTGGGTTGGATGGCCCTGTCTGTCGACAAACCATGCGAAAGAAACAAACTTTTTGTGTGGGGGAACAAAAAGCAGCGTGCCCTTAAAAAGCCAGTAAGTTTCTCCTGTGGAGCAACTAATTGCTCACTTTACCTGCTTCCAATACATGATTTATAACCAAAGCTAGCAACTTCTGTTTTAAGCCATCAAGTTTTGTTCATAAGATAGATTATGATGCCACAGGATATGTATTTGACTTTTTTTGTTCCAAACTCTTGATTATTTGCCTCAAATTTGTTGAAGTGGTCACTTATATCTCCTTTAACAAGATGTCGTCCGTAGTCGCCATGGTTTACTGACTGGCAAAGGACTGTACTGTAGATATGCATTATGTGTTTAACACAGGAATGCTCTAAACTGCATAGCAATTACAACATGAGGTGGGTGCCAATTTTTAGCAAATAATTAGACCATCCCAACTAAAATGTGAAGCAAACATGTCAAACTTTAAGTCATAAGACATGGTTAAAATTTGAATGAGTGCATTTGCTGCAGCTGAAAAGGCAAGCGGCAAAACTGGTTTTGTGGTCATCTATAAGTAATGTTACATTTGGAGAAGAAAAAGTGTTGTGTACAGCATACCCTCTATTGTCCTTCATGGAGGCTAAACATGGCAACCAGAATGAGTTGTTCAAAGCGATTTGATGGCTTTGATTTGTGTGCTGTCAACTTTGTCTGGTGTTCACAAGCTGACACAAATGAACTGGATCAAAACACAAGTTGAGGTCAGCCAAAAATAAGCTTTGTCGCGTTTTTATCAGAACTGTTGTCAAAAAATCGGTAAAGTGAGTCGACATGATGTTCAACATATGGGCTACTTTATGTTGGGCTAAGTTGGTTGATTGCATGGCAAGTGACAGTATGAATTTTGCAAGAATTATTGACTCACGAATGCTGCTGTGATACAACTTGGTTAGACAGGATGAGATGGAGTAGGCCTTCTTTGGGTTAGGCTTTGTTAGGTTACTTTCATCGAAATATACCTTGGTATTTTGTAACAAACAGTGACATAACATTTGTATTTCCTGACCTCATCTTGACAGAAACCAGAGATATGCCTGTTGTGTCTAACTGGGTGATATGTCGATGGGCAGGAGTCCGGGGCTTTCTGTTTGAATGCTTTATGCCTGTTGAATTTTTGTTGTTGTTGCTTTTGTTGTTCAATTATTTTGTTTTGTTTTGTGTTAAAAAATCCTGTGGACGGGAAGTGCAAAGTGCAGCATCAAAACATTAGTGTTACATAGCTTTTGATCCTCATCACTCTTTTAGAAAATTACTATTCTTCAATATATTCTGCTGCACTGTAATGACCTCAGATGTTAAAAAACAGAAACAGTTTTGTCATGTTTTTGATATTACATCCATGCCAACTTGAAATGCATGTCTTTGTTTGCTGGAGCATGTCTTACTGACTCACAAGTTCCAACCTTTGTAAATTGAATTTTTTACTCCCGTACGGCCTTTGTGTGATGGAATATTTCACTCTCACCCTAGTTCAAAAGTGATTCTAGCTCACTGGGTCAGCCACAGGCGCAGGGTGGGGGGGGGGGGGGGGGGAGAGACACCGCGGACGCCGGCAGGTCTGACGGTCTGACGTGACGAGGAGCCAGAAAGTCATCGTCATCGCTGACGTCATCGACTTGGTCCCATGCGTTCTCCCGTGAAAGGTTGAAGGGTTGACGTCCCGTGGCACCTCCGGACGGTCCTGGCGTCGGCTCTATGACGGGGCTGGCCTCCACCTTCAATGCGGCAAACCCGTCTAGATGACGTATCACGTCGTCCTGCCAAGAAAGAACAGTCCAATTATCCTTCAAAAATCGGATTTTTCGGTATTTGCTGGCATCTTGGGTCTCAGAAATATCCCTAATTTTGCCACGGCCTCGGCGAACAGGACGAGCAGTCGTAATGGGATCTTGGTTTGGGTGGGAGATGCAGGATGGTGGTGGGTGGAACGATTATCGTGTTGCACATGTATGTGTACGAAGTCGCAACTTAACACACGTACTGTCTTCGCAAATGTTGGAGAAGTAGCCCACGTCGCAAGCTAAAACACTGCTTTTTATGTAGAAGGAGAACGAAAACTGAGAATGAAAACGAAAATTAGGAATGAAAATGGAAAGGAAAATTCAGAAAGAGAACTAAAGCTTACAGCATGTGCCCTGAAGCCAAAATCATTGCAAATATTACCACGAGTATGTAGTCTCTGGCACTTTCATCGTTTTGTAGTCCATCAGTTCTCATTTTCCAGTGTGTATGAAACTTATGGCGCTCATATGGTGCAAACGGAGCCACTTATGATGGACTTAGTTGTTTTTTTTTTCAAAAAGCCTATGTAGGTGATTGTAATGCTAGTCAAACATCACGAGTGCGGAAGCTACTGAACTTCGCAGCACGAGTCATCTCTGAACATCGGAAATATGATCATGTGAGCGATGTTTTACGAGATCTCGAGTGGATGTCTGCTGACAACATGTTCTTGTATCATACGCCGATTCTTCTGAAACGTATCCTGGAAAGATTCCGGCCGGAGCCGCTATCTGATCACCTTATCCATAGACGCCGTGTTCACCATCGCACAACGAGGCAGGATGATATGTTACATGTGCCGGTGATCAGATCCGAATCGGGAAGGCAGCGTTTTGTTTACTCCACCGTGACCGCCTACAACGTACTACGGCAGAATATTCGCGAGCTGAGCCTTCAACAATTCAAACGCCAGTTGCGTCGTTATATCCGGCAGCGGCAGATCAATGAAGGATAGCGACGCCTACCTCAAATGAACTTAGCGAATGTGAGTGTGCTCTGCGTATGTGTGAATGCGTGTGTACGTGCTTACGCGGGCCTCCATGACCTACAGTGTTTTATTTCCATGACACGGGCTCTGTAATAGGCACATTCTGAGTGGAGTTGGCTTATGACGCATAATAAACAGATAAACAAATAAGTACATGCCGATCAGCCAAAAATTCATCTGCTTTGCCAGAACCTCTAAAACATGGCTGCACTGAATTTTATGCTCGAATGCGCTAAATTCATGGCAGGTCAAAATGCCCTTAATTTTCCATTTTTTATGAGAAAAGTATTTTAACCCTAATGCGTAAAATGACATTTTCAACATCCAATTCTTAGGAATAAAATTTACGTCTTGAAATTGATGGTGCTGTGCACCGGGGCCACGAGAAATGTGTTCGAGTTGGGAGGCGAAGGGGGATGAGAGAGAAAGGGGGGCGGGCAAGCTCCAAACTGCTAAAATAGGCACCGTAAGATTACGAAGTGGACAGCATACAAGCCGGAATGACCCTTTGGGTCAACAATGGGCTCTTTAAGGGTCAAGATGGGCTCCAAAGGGTCAGAATGGCTATGAGCAAACTAGGTCCTCCGCAATTGATAATGGGACCTATAAAGGTTAGAGGGTCACACTGCAGGTAAAAGTAGGGCCTCCACGAGTCAGAGTTTAAAGGGACATGTGAAATAAACATGAGCTGTTATTGAGCACTGAATAAGGGCCATTCATGGATCCAATCATAAGCAGCCTGCTGCACCTGTCATTGGGAGCAGGTTCCTTATACACGGCTGATCATTGGAAATAGTTTTCTATTATATAATGTTATGCATGCTAGCTGCTGCCTTATGATGCCCAGAATGAATGTCTTTTGATGCACAAGATGTATGTATGATGCAGCCATGTTATCCAAATGATGTCAGTTTTAGAGCAAAATTAATTTGTCATGCCAAGCTATTTTATTATCATTTATTGCAAATCATGTTTTCACCCAGGGTAGGCACCGCAGGCAATAATGCTGTCCAAATCTTATTTTGAAAGTGTCTAGAATGCAACTTGCATGAACATAGAATGTATTGTATTCATGCAAATACTGTGATGACCACACAGATTTGTCTCAACCGGCATGTGTTTTGATATTCTTGCAAAAGATAGTTTTGGTGGAATATTCAGGCAAATATGCCTGTTTGATCGCAATAGTTAGGTGGACATCACTCACATGCATTTCACCACA
Source organism: Pollicipes pollicipes (assembly GCF_011947565.3). Lineage (NCBI taxonomy): Eukaryota > Metazoa > Arthropoda > Thecostraca > Pollicipedomorpha > Pollicipedidae > Pollicipes > Pollicipes pollicipes. Next base: position 47,964,519 of record NW_023596746.1, read on the forward strand.
CAATACCAGGTGTTGTATTTTTGCTCAATTTTGGGAAGTAAGGTACCCATGGTTAGGACCTTGGCTAGGCGCATTTATACAATGTTGACTGTAGGTAATTTTCAGAAGTTGCCAAGAAATTATGTCGCGTATGCATACAAATGCCCATACTACGCGTGCATGACTATAGCCCCGATACAGAAAATTATAAAAGCCTGATGCTATCTCATATCGGCACCAAGACATGCTGGTAACCATCTGTGCATTCACAACGTACATACTAGTTAAATGGTTGGAAACGGAGATGTCACCGGTGAACTGAGTGCCAATCCTGTTTCATACATATTTACTTCAACTTTACGTGAATACATATTGAACTATCTTTTCATTTTAAGCCTTGGAATGACAAATAAAAACCAGGATGTACTTAAAGGAATATATCCTATTAAACCACATTTTCTAGCTCCAGCGCCCGCGCCACATTCGTAGTAGTCAACGCGCCTGAATATCTATACTCTATTTGAGTTTCAGCACCTGCTCTTTGCATCTTACTCATTTATCTTCGTGATGCAGTTTCTATTTTTTTTTTCTACGCCGTTACCCAAGAACAGGTAACCAGGAGTGCCCCTCCCTCAATCCCAGCGACGCAGTAAACCGTACGTTAACACCAGAAAACGTAAAATCAAGTCGCGGCACTCCCAGCTAGGAAGATGAAACAAACTTTAAAAAAACAGGCGAGGAGGTGGAGCAGACCCGAGGGAATTGTGTTATGTGAGAGGGAGGGAAAAATCATAGATGAAAAGGCTTAAAGTAGTCATTAGCCAAAATCAGCTAATGACAGCCCGCTACAACCGCCCAATAATCTACAACCACTAAATTCCCGGTGTTAGTAAGGGTTATACAGTCACAAGTCGGAGGGGGCAATTACCTGGTCATTTTTGTGCTGGGTTTTGGGCTGGATTTCCAGGGAGTCCACCCAGCTAAGCAGAGCTTGTTGCTGGGAGAACTCCCGGAGCCAGCGCCGGGAGTTTTTTTTCTATGGGGTAAAATGTAAAAAATAAGGCAATGTCAAGAGGGCAAGTGCAAAGAGCTTCGCTGCTTCTGTACTATGATCTTTATAGACGTTAATTGACGTGCAGATCCATTACGTAACATGCTTAAGGTGCAAAAGGTGCGCAGGGAGCAGTGCCTTCGACCACCCTAATATATCCCTTAGACTATTCCCGAGCTAAGATATAGACCACTGCTGTCTGACCGACAAAATTGAAAAAAAATTGCCAGAAATCATCCCATTTTGCAGCAAAATCTGCTATCGTGAACAGGAATGGCGCGCACTACATTTATACCTTGCTGGCTTCACCACTCACTATCCCCATAAGGACACCCCAACCCTGCATCCACCCCGGCAATGTGCATCATAAGGCTACAGGAAGTCCATTCCAGCTTTTCAATGCGCATACCACGTTGCTGCGGGCCCGTATGGCCCACTCTTTCTCATCATTACCCTCCAGTGATCTTGAAAGGGTAGATAAATATAGCATCTGGTTAGAAACTGAGATATAATTGCGTAGGCAAATTCAAAGTGACCAATGCTCAGTCTCTTTGTTCAAGGGGTGGAAGATTTCCTCCCACCTATGTCCCCCATCCTTGTCAAGGTAGTCCTTTGTGGGCTCCTGTAAACCGCCATCCAATGAATACAAATTGTGAGTGCACTTATCTTTATTGTTTTATGTTATGTACTCATGTCTAAGGTATGTATATGGGCGTTGCATTTTGTATTCCATTGACATAAAGTTAAAGGGAACTTATATATTTGTACTCTTTGACACAGACTGCTGCTAAGCGCTTCCGGCTCCAGTTCTGCGGAATACATCGCTGGTGAATGGCGTACCCATCTTTCTGTCGGGGGCAGGGCGGGAACGCATTTCAGAAATAATTTTGCAGCTCTGGTGCAAACCAACGTTATCTCCCAGCTGAAAATGTTTCATTGGACGTCTTAGACCGAAAACAAGTCCGGTTTAGGAAAATGTTTATGTTTAAATCAACACGCGAAGAGAAGCGTTTTCACTCCGCCGTACCGAGTGATTTAGTCCCACGATGACGTCACGGCGTCGCCTACCCAGAATACAGCAAAGCGGAGGCTTGAGTAGCCGGGTTCCTTACCGGTGGATCTTCCAGGACAGCCTCACTACACGGCTTCTGCATCATCACAACCCGATCAAGAGCAGCCTAAAGCACCAGAGCTGCATCTGAGTCGCAGTCCTTGCACAGCTTTTTTATAAATGGCCTCTGCACCCGAAGAGACACGAGATCTTTTGCTCACCATGTCAACTCAGCAGTCCAATCGAGTTCAACGCGCTGTGGATACATCAAGGGCAACGTTGAGAAAGTTGCTGACGTTTTCCGAAACCATTCCGTACGGTCAGTTCTCGCTGCTGTCCTGCTGCGACTGTTGTCCTGGCCATCCATCTTTTGCCGTTTCTAACTAGCCGAGGGTCCTCAAAGAAGGAAAACGTTGATGCAACTTGCATGATTGTAAGCTGTCTTGTAACGTGAGTATGGGCATGTAATCCTAAGCAAAATTCGGAGTTCATTGAGTATTTTGTGTTGACCTGGCTTGGTGGTGTGAAGGACTGACCTGCAGACATAAAATTGGGCACAAGCCACGAGACGTCATGAAGCCAGATACACCGGATTTTCTCTCGCGAATTTTGCCTACTATATTTTCTGCTCGCAAGTACCATTCAATAAACTATTGAAGTTGTCCTACAATAATGGTAATGCGACTAACTCGTACGCAGCGGCGTGATGAAGCAGCCGCTGGCAACTGGGAGCGTTGGTTCGGGGCGGATCGCATTGAGTGGACGTAGTGCACAGCCTAATACTTTCAGTAGCCGAGTTTACTTAATCGTACAATCCAGCTGCAAATACCACGGGCGAACAAATTTGGTTCACGTGCTGGAAGCCCCTGCAAACGGTTGGCGACCGAAATAATAATAGCTTGCAACAGCGTCCCCATCAAGTGAAGACGCCTACGTCGAGCTTCTGATATTGACGTTGTCGGTATCAAGCATGACCCTGTGGGTCAAATGTTATCTGAAAACCAAGCAGTTGAAAAATTGCATCAGATTAGCTACATACAAACGCCGGCAACTCTGACCAAGATCATAGCCGACAGCGGTTAGCGGTGTGCCCGGCACTGCCGCCTGACCAGCCGGCCCGCTGACCGACCCCACGGCTCCCCCGCATGGGTGCAAAGCCCTCCCTCCCTAACGCCGAGTTCGCAGCGGACGGCAGGCTAGCGGGGCCTCCGCATTTACCAGGGAAGCTTCAAACTCGGCCACTGATCCATCAGTGAGAGGTGAACAGAGGGCTTACTTCATGTCCTTACGGCACGAAGTTCCGATAGGGAGCACGCCATCTGGCTCAAGTGGCCGCGGCGGCGAACCGGTCAAGGAGCTGAGCTGTGGCGTGGGCCGCGCTTCCTCTAAAACGAGGAGCTGTGAGGGCCAGGCTCCGCGTGGCCCGGCCGTGGCGTGTGGCGTGACGGGCGGGTGAAGTCAACTATGCTGTGGTGAGGTCAACCGTGGTTGTGCGAGCAGGTGTGAGTTGTTAGATGAGGATTGTGGCTCCCTGAGCTGTGAATCCTCGTGTTATCCGGTCGAACGAAAATGTCAGCGCATGACACAACAATATAGCTCGGAGGCAATCAGCAGACGCTAGTGTTGCATCTTCGAATAGTCGAAATCCACCGTCAGGTCAGCCACCGTGCGCCTTTGAGGCCAATAAACGGAGCAGAAGATAAATTCGACTTCCATCAGGCCTGACAAGAATCCAAATATATTAAAACTTAATAAGATTTTGTTTATTCGATTCCCTTTTTTGTGACCGATACCACATTTTAAACCGCGACGACATCTGTTCAACCCACGCCGGCTCTTCATCAGTGAAGGTGTTTGTTGGCTGTATTTTTTTTTGGTTGTTGGTTTGTTGGTTGTATTTTCGCCAAAACATGGTCAAATGCTAGCTGAATCACTTCCGGTCAGTCACAACATGAACGTTACCACATTAGTTGTTGCTTGATGATGCCGACCTTTTAGTGATGAGATGGTGAAACTCCGTCCGCACCATGTGATAGATCTTATTCGATCAGATCATGCTGATTAGGCCGTGAAGGGTAGACTGCACTTAGAGCATCTCAAACCCTCGCACATTTCAGGCAGCATTTAAGGCACACATTTGCGTTTTTTCCAGATCTTCAAGCAAGCTTTAATGCACAGAAAATCCTCAGAGCTCAGCGTCTTTCTGGTGCGATGCACGGATTTTCCGGACCTGAGGGCGGATTGAACATAGCGGTCAAACAGCTCGCGTGCTGCCCGGATCAAAGTAGTTGTCAGTGTCCCACTGAAGGCAGTGGGAGCCCTATACGAGATGAATTGTGCGCACCGTGCGTGCTCTTAGCTGGTGTTGTTCGCAAGGTACAGCAATAAGCTTCAAGCTACTGGTAACTCGAAATATCAGGCCTGTGCCGGTGTTAAGACATGAGCTGATCAATTCACTGCGTAAATCTCGACTCAGTACCAGACTTGTGCCTGGTTCCTAAGACTTATTCCCGGGAGCCGATTCCTGGTTGCTGCTTCCGGAAGCAAGAAGAACTCGGAACCAGTCTGGCAATGACTTGAAAGATCCAGCAAAAACCAGGATCCGACTTGACAATAGCCGAAAGATCCAGCAAGAACCAGGATTCAGCTTGACAATAAGCCGAAAGATCCTGTGAGAACCAGAATCCAGCTTTTCATGAAGCCGAAAGATCCAGCAAGAACCAAGATTAAGCCTGGCATTTTGTCAAGGGATCCAACAAGAACCAAGATTCAGCCCGGCATTATGTCAAGACATCCAGCAAGAACCAAGACCCAGCCTGGAATATGCATAGTGATCCAGCAAGAGCCAAGATCCAGCTCAGGCTCAAGATTGGGGTTGAATTTCATTAAGAACCAAGGTCCATGCTCAAATTATGTTAAGGAAAAAGCAAGAATCAAAATAAAAAAACCAGAAGCCAGAAAAGAACCAGAAAAAGAACCAGAACAAGAACCAGGAGTTATTCACAGCAGTCGCTGCTCACACTCCCCACTTTTTCAGGTCCAGCAATGTGTGCCGTTCTTCATATACATTAACAAATTAGGACTATGAACTGCGCTGGTTATCTGCTCAAGCTGTCTCTCATATACCACTAAACAAATTTTCTGTCCTTCAATATTAATAATATCACAAATTCAGAAGAACAAAATCAACAACTTGGCACAATACAGGTATGATGCAGACCGGCTGGATCTGCAACTGGGCTATTAGCTGCCTAATGTTTTCCTGAAAGGAAATGTCCGCTTTTCCTTGCGTTTATCACGGACATAATGAATACTATATATATATATATATATATATATATATATATACATATATCTATCCTCTGGCTTCTGGCTGAGACTTGGCAAACTTTGTGATGAACAACATGGGCTTTTTTGTTGAAAAATTGTGATAATATTTTGTGCCGATGCTGTAAAAAGTTTTGTAGCTTATGCAGGCACCGAGTTAATTTTGACACTGAAATAAGATGTGAATTTGCCTAGGGCGCACCATATTTCCTTGTGCTGCAAATTTGACTTAAGCCATATGACTCATTGATGCAACTTTGTGGGAACAATTAGCTCATGACACAGCTTATGAAATGCTTGACAAATGTGATTCAAGTCATGACCCAAGCTAGCATTTTTCCTAATAAGCAGATGCAGCCTATAGCTCACCCCAAGATAATTGACTCATCATCAGATTCCCAATCCAGCTTGAGTTGAGTACAGTTCTGGCTAGCATGTTTATATATGTGTGAAATCTTGCATTTTAGTAAATGGTTTCATGGTTATGATGATCACGTCAGGCAAACTGGCATTATTTTGTCATGTTGATTGTGTTTTTAAAAAATATTTGTTATGTTATGTTTGACATTTCAACTAGATTTCAGTTGAGTCATAGATATAGTGCATTTGTATATATATATATATAATATATAATATAGTATGAGATATATAAGATAATGAAGAGAGAGGAAAGTACAGCAGCAGATAGGAGGAGAGAGAGATCGCGAAGAGAGAAACGAGTCCGGCGAAGAGAGGCAGACGAGAGAGAGAGAACGCGACGAGAAGAGAGAGGATGAGCTCGTACCTATAGTCCTCTCTCTCTCTCTCATGGGAGCGAGATTCTCTCTCCTTTCGCTCCTCCTCTAGATCTTAGCGATTATTCTCTCTCTCTCTCTATCTGTACTTCTCTCTCTCTCTCTCTCTCTCTCTCTCTCTCTCTCTCTTCTATCTCTCTCTTTCTTCCCTCTCTCTCTCTCTCGTGTGTGTAGTATATATACATCCCCAGTTTCTGGCTGAGACTTTGCAACTGCATGATGTATTTCCCGATATTGCCACTTCAATTTCATCCATCAATATATTTCTGGATATTGCCACTTCAATTTCAGCCACTAACACAACATTCGTAGACATTATCAGTTCATGATTGAGCTCCCAACATTTCGGAAGAATGTGATTAGCCCATGACTCAAAGTATCATTTGTCCTAGTGAACTGACTCAGCTTACAACTAACCCTTAAATATTTGACTCCTGAGTGCATTCATGGTTCAGCTTGAGTCAAACACAGGTCTGGTTAGGATGCACATATGTCCTGACATTATAACTTGATTTCAGTCGAGTTGCAAGCATAAGTCGTAGATGTGAAATTAACCCTAAATTATGCATTAAGCCGAAGATATCGGGTGAAGCAAAGACTAACATACAACATATGAGTTATTGCATGGATCAAATACTTAAGTTTTTTGCATACCAAGATGACTGAGTATTCAGCTGAATTTAGCAGTCCGCAGTTTGGAAGGCCTGCATGCCAATAATATTAAGTGAAAGGGTGCAGACCGACTAGCCTCAGTTTCCAAACTGAAGACCCCCGTTAAAAACCATTGGGTGTATGCTCCTATAACATGTCAAGGACAACATCTCGCATAGCTTTGTGAGTGATGGTAGAAATTGCATTAAGTTTGTTGAAAACATAAGGAATATATATATATATATATATATATATATATATATATATAGGCAATATACTATGTTCATTCCTACTCAGGCAGGCAGGGCCAGGCACTCAGGTACTCAGACAGGCAGAGTCAGGCAGTCAGACAGAGCCAGGCAGTCAGGCGGAGTGAGGCAGGCAGGCATTTTCAGACAGACGAGCAAAGTCAGGCAGGCAGGAAGAGTCAACAAGAAGTCAGAGTCAGACAGTGAGTCAGAGGGAGGCAGACAGGCAGAGTCAAGCATGGCCAGGCAGTGAGGCGATCAGACAGGGAGAGTGAGGCAGGCAGATAGGTTCTAGAGAGGTGCATTTATATATATATATATATATATATATATATATATATATATATATATATATATGTATCAGACAGGGAGAGCGAGGCAGGCAGATATGTTCTAGAGAGGGGCATTTATATATATATATATATATATATATATATATATATATATATATATATATATATATTACTCATTCCGTTTTGCGGTCAGTGCAACAAATTTGTTCGCGTAAGTCTCCAAGAACGGGAGACAGGAAACAGCCGCCAAAACCTGTTCACAATTTCATCCTCCGAACTTATGGCACCGGTCAATACGAAACCTTCACAATTTGCTGCCACTTGGTCGATGGCTTGTCCTTTTCAGGACATAGTGACCCTGGGATAGGTCAAAAGTCACCAAAAATTCCAAAAAGTGGAAAATTGACCTGAAGACATCCCTACCTTCAAGCGTATGAAACAGATCAGTACAAAAATTTCACTTATTGATGCAGTATTGTTGGAATCTTCTGTTCTAAACATGGTGACAGTTGGGCAGGTCAAACGTCATAAAAAACGTCCGATATCTGCAATATTGTCTGCAGACGCCCCCATGTTCTGAGCGTATGCAACCGATCGGCACGAAGCCCGTACCAATTGATACGCCATAGCCGATAGTCATTCTGTCCAGAAGGTAAGTTCCTTGTGCCAGAGGTCACCATAAGTGCCCCAACTTACAAAAAGTTTGTTTGATGATAAGTTTCACCGATGGTCTATCCTTTCCAGAAGATGGTGACCTTGGGCCAGAATAGAGGCCGGAAAAATGTCCAAAACCAAAATCAAAGTTTGCGGGCGACTGCAGGCTTTGGGCCTGTGATACTGGTAGGCACACAACACCTAACAGAAATATTTACCATTCGATGCCGCTTGGTGGATAATCTGGCGAGGTCCATCTTCTCACCTATTCATCCGGCCACGATCTCCACACAAACCCTGACGCTCTCCAGCTATCATCTGCACAGCAGCTGCACCACTGCGACCATCTGTCTCAAAAACGCACTTCGTCCACACAATAGCACCTCGCTTTGAAATCTCCAAGTTTGGACTACCGGCTTTCAAACAGACGAAGGGTCGGTTGTGCATGTTAACGCAGATGAGAGGTCCTTGTTCAGATCATCCTTCCAGCCTAAACTGGTAGCGCCTTCAGCCACCCATGTAAACGGTACTTTTTTGAGGGGATGAATAGCCGACGAACCAGATGGCAGTGTTTATATACTGGTGCGAATGTCGAGCTGGTGACAATGGCGATGACCTTTGACCATTGAATCGCATATCAGTATCACTGTTGTACATTGATATGGTTTTGGTTTCTTTTGTCACGTGTGTTCACCCAAGGTCAAGCCAGGTCGAACTATGATTTTTGTGAACAGATTTGCTTTTTGAAAGTGTTTGTATGTGACATTTAATAGTGTTAAAGCTATGAAAGTTTCCTAATATCGCTGGGTGGGTCAGTGCGACAACAGCCTTCCCCGCCTTGATCTAGCATGCCATATCGCATGAGTACCCATAGTGTAGGGCTGCGCGTCTAGGAAATCAGAGGTACGGGATTGGATTCTTCGCGGTGCCCACTCTTCCTGCCAGGATGGGAGGCAGGCGATGCCACATAGCCTCAGCACACAAGTGCGTTGTAAAAGCCAAGTGGCGAAAACGACATCACAGGTCACACCTGGCGATGTTCACTATTTTTACTCCCCTGGTAAAGATTTCCGAACCCATATGACGCCATCCTCTGCATTGTCTTAGCAATTTTAGTTCTTTACATAAGAGGAGGCAGCTAGGCGTTCTGATTAGATGCATATGACCTGATTGGTCTGTCCGATGTTACGTTCAGCTATGTTCAATCACACCCATTTATTACAGCTTGACTAGAGCTTTCAGATGCCGTGTCTGCCGTGGCCATAGCCTGCCAATTTCCAACATCTTTCGGGGAGGCCCCGAGGCCCCGTCATTGGGCGAAGGTGAAAAACTCCCATAAGGCCGAGCCTGTCACTGCCCGGTCTGTCCTGTCCTGTCCTGTCCTGTCCTGTTTTGTATTGAACAGAACATATAAGTGTGCACTGGCCAGGGCGGCCGGGTTTTGTGTTTGTCTACTTTCTGTTTTTTATTCTGGCCGTCTTGTCCTCTGTCCTCCGCTGTCTGTCCCTGTATTCAGTCCTTAGATTTTTGCCCCCCCCCCAAGTCTTTTGTTTTACCGTGTCATCTGTCATGCACTACCGTGTGCTCTGCTGTTTCGTTTGTCCCATCATGTGCCGTCGCTTCCGTTATGTAGCTTTTGTGACAAGAGAACATCCTTGCTATGTATCTGACGTGAGAGCATGCATCACGATGGCGTTTACTTACAGTCGATTTTACAGCGTTGTCACTAGCATGATGAGTGAAAGGAATGCCCCATTAATTTGCGTTTTAACTAAGAAAAAATGTCACATGGTCGGAAACGCACACTAGGAAAAAGTGCAGTCATATCAGGTGGTTCGTTCGAAATTGATGTCCGAAATACGGATCCCCTAGCGTTTCTTCGCCAACAGTACGCTGTGTCTATGATGTCTCCGAATCCAATCGTCTAATTAAAAAAAATGGAACAGTGGTTATCCCGTGCAGCCGCATCCAGCTATTAATGTAACATATATGCCATGCCTGGCGATGTTACGGGCAGTGCAGATTACCTTACCAATCATTAAAATCTTCAGTGACCCCAGATCAACTGAAGCCAGTATTTTCAAACCAATATGAGAGCAAGAATACCAGCAATATTGACCGTAGACCTGCGGAACTAAGTGAAACGAACGAACGTATTCTTGTCCGTTAGGATCATACCATAAAATTAGAAGCTAACTTTTGCAATTTTTTGTTTATACTTTTTCAGCATTGAATTTTGAAGTCATACCAGTTCAGGCTAAGGTCATGCCAGTTCAGGCTAAGTTCATGTCAATTCAGGCTAAGGTCATAGCAGTTCAGGCTAAGATCTTGTCAGGTCAGGTCAGTTCATCTAATGCAATTGTTCCGCTTCTCCGGTCACGCGTCATGGATTTGGACAAGCATGTTTGAGGCATTTATTTCTTCTGTTTCCGCCCTATGTATCTCAAACGGGTGTACCAAGGCGTTTTATTTCAACACGAATTTCGCCTCATGTGACGTCTAATGATAATCTAAGGTAGGGAGTTTCGCGTGGTGTGAACGGCCTGGATGGAGGACAAGGCAGACCATGGTCGAGCGTCCTGTTTTTGTCACGACGGTACAAGCTGCAACATTTTTTTTTAAAACCCCAATATTGTCAGGGTTCGCAAAGTGAGAAAAAAAATGTGGATCATCAAAACCTTTTCCAACGTATGTCATGGGCGAGGCAAGCCATCCGTTTAGAACTCATTTGGAGGTGTGAAATGATTTGTGGTGTAGACAGTGGAAGAAATTTCCCAGGTTCAACTAAAAGTAAACGCAAGTTTACGGTGGCTTTGTCTGCCGAGCGTGCCGTTCTGTTAGGGCTCCCTTTTTTACTCATAGAATTTCAAATGCATTTGTATGTTTTTCGGGTGTACGGGCTCCTCTGTTCATGGGCTCCGTCGTGGCCGGCTCTGTCGTCGTGCCTACAGATCCGGCGCAGTGTCGTCAGCAACAGCGCCTTGTCACCAGCTCCGATGTAGTTTCACCGTCTTCGGCGCGTCATCGTCACCTTCGAGGTAGCAAAATTAAGGACTGCGTAAACACTGCCGTATCATTCTTGACAAATCTTAGAATTCTTACGGTCTGCAAATTTTAAAGTCTGGTTCGGGCAGCACATACGCACAGCGGGACGATTTATAGCAGGTGCCGCCTCCTCCGAAAAACTAACTGATCTTAAATTGGGGCACACCACTGGGTATCTAGCGTTGATGCTCTGCAGCCAAGTCATTGTGACGGCATCGGATTCGATGCTGTGCATCAAAAACCGTCGCAGAGCATCAGATGTGCTATGTAACCGCCTATTTGTCTCAGGTGCGATGCTGGGAGCTTTAGCATAGCATAGCGATCTCCTCCGCCAGGTCAAGTTTGCTGGCATGTTTCCTGTTCAGAAAAATATGGTGGACCGTGTGCAGTCAGCTCAGAGGTGTAACTTGTGTGTGGTCGTTAAATGTACTTTGTTACCGGCATGGGGTATGCGACATTCAATGTGAACCATTAAGTTAGTAGTAAATGCTGTGACGCATGGTGCGTTGTGTTTCGATGTGTATCTACATTGTTTCTGAAAGGAGGCGACATGGAAAACTACACAATGGAATCAGATGTGGAGTTTTCGGGAACTTTTAGAGGGCACAACGAAGTTTGAGGTTGTGTGGAACTATGAAGAAGAAGGAATGTTTTTAGGAAGAGTCTATGAGAAAAGACAAGCGTTGGAAAATGACGTGGTATAGAGTAGAGTATGGGTAAGTTGAAAAGGGGGGGGGGGGGGCACAGCGCAATAAAGGCTCCTGATGAAAATCCTCAAAGTTTTACCAGAATTCACCTAATCTCTCACCTTATAATCCGATTCCGCCGGCGTTCGCGCTCCTAGAGGACATCAGTAGATTTTAGAAACTTAAGAGACCCTCGGATATGCGGGACGGAAGAGGACGTGGGTAATGCACTAGGATGGTACATATACTGATGTATAGCACACTGCACTACACTAGTAGATGGTAGCACACCAGAAGAGGGGTATTGCCTTTCCCGGTCAGTGGTTAAAGAACCTTTCCATCCCAGCGCAAGGTATTCACCAGCTGCCATTTCGCGACGTGTGGGCCGGAGCCCATACGTCGGGGCCCCTCGATCCATTCCGAGACCCTCAGGAAATGTATTGTATACCGGTCCCCTCCCCGACGCAGGCTGTCTTCTCACCGGGGCAGCTGCAGCCGGATCGACGCAGTGGTCTCACTGATGCAAACATCTCTTACGGGCGCAGAAGGTTAAATAATTTGCGCAGGGGACCCAGTTCCACTCAGCGGGCCACTGGTTGAAGCGGGGTAGAGGGCTCCCAGTTGTTGCTGAGGCCTCCTGTGAGAATCGGAGCCCTTAAGCTGTCTCGTTGATTCATTATGCACCCTTTCATTGCTATCAATCTTCTGTCATTCTCAGATGGTCCAAACCAGCGGAGTAGGCCTGTGGTGGGCTGTGATGGGTACCAAATGGGCCGCTGGCCGGCTCGAGCAGTACAAAATTTCCTTTGTGTGGGCACTGTGATCTCAGGATTTCGTGTCCCACAATAGAACCCCGACCAGTGCGACTTGTGAGGTCCTCTGAATGGCATTCATGAGCCCAGACCTTTGTCCATGCTTTTGGAAAATGGGTCTTAGTCCAACAAATGGCCGATTGTTGGTGATCTCGACCGAAGTGAAGGTCTTTTCTGAGATAGACCCCTTTCACCGCCAGACACCCTTTGATTGACATCAGAGGGCTCCGGTCCTTCGGGCTGGAGATCTCCGGCCAGCCCTTCGGCCCTTCGAGCCCTGTAATCGGGCCGTTGATTGTCTATCCCGAGGGAACCTCTGGATCCCGAGGAACCAAAGGGGCCGCGCAACCCTTATGTCTGCTTCCACCCCTGCATGTCTACGCCCGTATGTTGACCTACAAGATTCCTTATATTCAGAACAAGCCAACTTTATTACGCTGCGGTGTCCCAGCTTCACGAAATTAGAGAACAGCGCATGTCTGGCGCATGTAAGTATCAAGGATCGGTCACCCGCCTCCAATATTATCACATCAACATGAAAGGCCTCTCTCGTCACACTGGGCGGAGTACATTGCAACCAATGATGTGCATATCGGAGCGCCGGCTTTAAGCCTCCAGGCTTCGATACATAGGTAAAACACGAAGGGGAACGCTTTCCAATAGCGCCGCACAAAAGGCAGCTTTTGACTGTAGCTTGACCCAAAGTTAAATTATTTCAAAAGCTTAAAATTTTCGGATTCCTTTTGACGTCTCACGTTATTTCTGCCTTCTCATGAGAAGATCTGTTGACCAGTATTCCTTCCGTACTAACTTAAATAAAAGTTCTTCACTACGTTCCAACAGTAACCTATATATGCATGCACGGAGATAAGACATCAAATCCTATTGCTGATTTCCGTCGCCTAAACGTGTTCATAATGGATCAAGCTGGTACCTTGGTAAATTTCACGACCATAACTTAACCGGAAGTGACATGAAGGGGCATTTGGAATTGAGGATGAATCTGCCGCATCGACTTTCTGAACGAGATAAATTCACCGCCGGCAGAAATAAAATCACCACCTTTGTGATAGTTCCCAAAATCAGACACCGACAACCACACAAAATACAACATTTACGTACAATATGGTTATCACTAGCGGTTATTCTAAAACGAAATATTTTACGATCCCGGTCACTCATGCACGTTCAGTGTGGAACAATGTGCCGTTTCTTGCGTAATCTATCTCCGAAAAAATGAGTTGGAGATTGCCCTATTGGTCAAGCAACAAATATTTTCCCAATGTTGCCTGGAGATCGAATTAGACGATCAGAGCTATATTTCTGGAAATTTACTCACCATGTCACGGCCATGACATTGTGTGACAAGACGTAAAGCACGAAAATGCACTCACATTCTCTGTTGATAGATTTCGCATCCTGACATTATTCTGAGCTCTTGGAGGTATCTTTAACGTGTTTTATATGTTGTTTGAATATTATAAAGCGAGTCATCTAACACTTCTAGTCATGTTTCCTACAACAGATAGAGCTTTGTATTGTCCTTTTATCGAAACCATTTGCGTCACTCCATCTTGTAAGTGAGCCGAGTTATGAGCTTGATAATACCTTATCATTTGATATCAAAATGTACCATGCAGTTTTAAAAAACGCGTTTATTTCCACTTGCTGTAAATTATTTGCCACAAATTTTGACGCGCTGCAGAAAGTCGGTTGTGAAAGTTAATTGGCACGTCGACGTTTCAAGCTAGGTTGAGTCGAATTAACAGGGTACCACGAACGGACCAATTTAAGACATTCAGGCGCGAAATTAAACGCGGCCAAAATTGGACAAAATTGTTACATTACAAGAGAAAATTTCTTTTTTCGTTTTCTTGTCTATTCTCTTGGAAGCTTTAAATGTTTTTTAAACCAACCAGTTGATTACAGAAACACGTATTCCAAATATTTTATCTGAAATGTTGAACATTTGAATAAGTTTATGCGACTCCGACGCATGATATTTTTTGTCGCGTATTTCAGGAAAATGAAGACTGACGGGATCATCTCCTTATCCTCAGTTCGACGTTACTATGTGATCCGATTTAACTTTTTGTTGTGTTTCTTACATAACGTGGATATTGTTCGCACGTATCAGGTACGATGAACCGCAAGTGGTTATCTTGCTTCAAACTCGAGTTAACCAACAACCAACATTGTAAGGAACTATACCAAAAAAGGCAAGTAACTTTAAATTTGCTTTGTTTGCCACTCGCCGACACGCACTTAACGCATATTCGGACGCGCTGCTCAGCATTGTTTGCCAATTGCCGTTTCTTTCTCAACGTATTGATCTATAGGCTGACAAAGTTGGCCGTTGATAAAAGCTGGATTGAAAAATTAGAGCTGTGTGAAAGTTCATCAAAAATGGTACAGTTATGGGTTCAACTGGAAGCAAAACCATCACACTTGTATGTACATTTGGATAGGTTACAGGTCCTTGTCGTCGCCGCTGTCGCTTTACGACTCACTTAGCTGCTGAGGCTATGTGGCGCCACATGCCTCTTACCCTGGCAGGAAGGGCGGGCACCGCAGGGACTCGAACCCCGTACCTCTGGTTTCCCGAGAAGCACAGGAGTTCACCAGATGCATGTACCAATGCACTTTTGACACCCACAGATAGCTCATAGGGAATAAACAACTTGCACCGTTACAGCCATGGTCAAAATTTTGGATTAGCTCCAAGATTCAGCAAGCCATCACAGAAAATTAGGTTTCCAAAAGTAAAGCCAATGTTTAGTCTATGGAACTTACACTGATAAAGTGGTTTTTATCAGTGCGTCTCGGCAATGTAGCAGTCGTTGGCCGTGACGTAAAACACAACCCAACACACGAATCTAGTGGCGTGATCTACATAGCTCCGCAACTTTTCCTTACAAAATTGAAAAGTGTTAGTAAACTTTTTACCTTTGCTTGATGTACTCTCTATGAAAGGACACCATTACTTAATTTCTGATCTCCGGAATTCTCATTCCAAACTAAGTTGCAATCAAAGAAAAAACAACAGATACCGAATCAAAGTGAAACACTACAGGCTGAGATGTAATGGAAATATGCAGAGAATTAGAAAATAAAGAAAGATATTAAAGTAAAATAGAAAAAATAAAGAAAGAAGTGGTACGAATATGAACGCATAATGCGTTTATCTTCTCAAACGTTTGGTGCTCAACTGCATTATGAACACATCAGACGTGATTATCTTCTCGCACGATTGCTAAATATCACATTAAATATTGAAGATAGCAAAATTAATCAATATTTAAAGAACCAATGGCGGCGTTTCCTCAAACTTTGTTGCGAATCGGTCTACAATTTAGAAAAGAGTCGCACGTCAGGTCTTAATGCTTCGATTCGACAGGAGCTGACCGGGCAACAAACAAAACTTTAACCTCAAAAAGATTCCTGGCGCATGCGGGCAGTCATGCTGTTCATAGCGTTTGGCCAACGCACGGGAACCGACCCGACCGTTCCGAGCGCGGCGGCCTGTGCAGCCCCCCCCCCCCCGCATGGCGCAGCGAGGGGTTGGGGGGGGGGGGCAGTCGTAAACAAGAAGGTTATCACCACCCCATCTGATCTGGCGAGGGGAGTCAGACGCTTTGAAATGCCGCCAGACTAAATTCTACCGGGGCAGAGCCTCAAACCTTACCATGGGTCACCACCAATAATAACAATCGGCCAGGATGGTTCCTTAACAGAAAATCATCTGCCGCTCCGCTGTAACTGTGGCATCCAGCGCTGGTTAACGTGAAAGCGTATTATTGCTAGTGACATTATTAGCGCGCATTATTCTGCCCTTCTGCAATAGAAAGCTGCTAGCACTGCGGTTGCTTCCATGCATTCCTGACACGGGAGATTTTACACGACTAACGCTTCTTCGGACAGCCGGTTTGTTCAGGGTGTTGAACTGGCATGTGTGAAATGTGTTCTGCTAGCAATACGGCCCCGGGTACTGGAGCGACTTTGCTGAAAATATGCCCTCGGCAAGTGGGCCTAATGCGAGAGGATCGTTGCTGACGTCATCGGCGGACCATGCGCGTGTGCACGTTGTTCTCGTGTCTTGTATGGATTTTCATGAAATCAAAAGAATGGCCCGTAATCCCCGCCTTGATTCACCGTTTTTCCAACGCGGGCTGCTGGGCGAGGTATACGAACTCCCTCGCATTTGCAATCCGAATTGGCAGAAACACCATCGGTTTGGTCTCAATGGCATCTCGCGACTGGTACTAGTTTTTAAGCTGTTGGCTTAACAACTGAGCCCATTATGGCAGGTCCAAGGTCGTGCTGTCCAGAAAATTACACATTTTCATCTTTGCAGCATTGTACATGCAATGAAGTTGTTCGCGGCGCCACAAAACCTTAACAGACGTGTTTCTTGTTCCGTTTTGAGTACAGTGGTGTATTTTTGTGTTTTGAGCATACAGTTATGGCATATTGCCACGTCAATGTGACAATGTCGGTCCGCCGAGCGCGTTCCACGGCATCGTTGGTTGCTGCCCATCGCACGTGTCGGCCGTATATTGCCGTGCAGTTTTTCTCCAAAACCGCCACTGCTCCGAAACCAGAAAGCTAGGAGCACGATTTTGGTGTTCAAACATACAAATGGATACCTCACAGGGGGTTGTATGATCCCCCTCCCCCCTTCTACCAGGGTGAGGGTTAAGGCACGTAGGAGAAAACATCTGACCTGTAAGAGGCTCAAGACAGTCAACATCAGGCACTATTGGTCGACAGGAGGCCAGAAATGGTCTACCCTCGGCCCCATTATAAACACAGGAACCCCCGCAAACCCAAGGGAAGGCACCCATTAGAAAGACCGGAGCACCCAATATGCCGGGCGAGGATTTCATTATGTATACCTAAAAGTTTCGCAAACTCAACTTATTTTGTTCGACGATGTTAACTTCAGTTCACATCTGCCCGAAACACAACCGTCGACGCATTGCTTCCATTTGTGAGCTCATGCGTGACCACCCTCTGTTAACAGCCAGCGTTTCAATGCGACCATCAGACACCCTCCATCCGTCAAACCTATGGATTACCAACAGCTTCCCAGCTCGTGCGCTACACCACAAGTTAGCCCACTCCGCGCTGCAGACCTTAGCCGGTGGCAGGGCCACTGTTGTCGCCGATACGCCAGCCAACCGGTTCGCTTTGATTCACGGCCACCGGCACGCCGTCTTGCGTCCCGTCCCCAGCCGGTCTGACAGCTGCCCCACAGATGACGGCACTAGCGTCCAGCACCACACTCTTGCTCATCATCCAGGTCGGCCACGGTGTGTTTTCCGGGTCAGATGATTTTTAGGTGTTCCCGGGCCGTCCACAACTTACGTTACGCACATACGGCCGTTTTCAGCCATCCCTCCCCACTGTCACGCACTGTGACTCTTGGCAACCTTTTTCTTTCTCCCCTGGTAAATCTGCCTTAAACGTAACGTCTCAAAGAGATAACGTCTGTCTGACCCCTAATTGAGCTGTGGAGGTGCGAGACAAAGACGGATGTATCGCTTGCCATGAAAGCACGCGAACAGTACACAATTTTTTTGTTTGTTTTCAAACATCTCGTTCCTGTCGCCCACTCTGTCGATCTAACTATCCAGCCCAAAACCCAGCACAAAAATGACCGGGTAATTGCCCCCTCCGACTTGTGACTGTATAACCCTTACTAACACCGGGAATATAGTGGTTGTAGATTATTGGGCGGTTGTAGCGGGCTGTCATTAGCTGATTTTGGCTAATGACTACTTTAAGGCTTTTCATCTATGATTTTTCCCTACCTTTCACATAACACAATTCCCTCGGGTCTGCTCCACCTCCTCGCCTGTTTTTTTTAAAGTTTGTTTCATCTTCCTAGCTGGGAGTGCCGCGACTTGATTTTATGTTTTCTGGTGTTAACGTACGGTTTACTGCGTCGCTGGGATTGAGGGAGGGGCACTCCTGGGTACCTGTTCTTGGGTAACGGCGTAGAAAAAAAAACTACACCTTCCTTTATTTAAGTGGCTCGTCTGAGGCGTTCGTGCCAAACGCACTTGATCAAACCACGTCTCTCGACGGATCCCACTGCCTCTCAGTGCGATAGAAGCCTCACTTCTGGTGTACACAGCTCTCCCTCTGCATGTCATGCGGCGCGTCGTCATCACGGTTCCACCTGCTCCGCAAAACAGACCCACAGTTTAACACTAAGCATTCGTGTACCGGGCGACGAGGGGTATTTTGGTCCTTTCAACGCACGTTCTCCTTCATTTCAGTTCCCTTCACATTCACTCACGACAAACGCATCGGTCGGGTGATCCTATATTTCAAATCATCATCTGACAGAGTAAGTAGGCTCGCACGACCTCCCCGCCGTAGCACTCAGCGGCAAGTGCCCGTCTCGCGGGGCACGATACCCCGGCCGGCTAGGAAACATGCGACTGGCTGCGTGACCAAGAAGTGTGGGCCGAGGGGCGACTGCCAGCAAACGCAGATTTCAAGCGTCGTGCAGCACGTGACAGACAGATAGCCGAAGTGAATTCGCTTCGCTGTTCGTTTCGATGCAGGCAAGTTGCCGAAATATCAATGTATCTGTATGTCTATTCTCCTCGTTTTTCTCCGAGGAATAAGCATATTACCGCCACCGTCTTGTCTATGTGAACAATATTCTTCCCAAATGCACTTAACAACTTAAATATGCTCTTCGATACGCCATTGTTGGTACATCATGATACATCATCGCAGCTTGCACAACATCGAGACCCAATCGACGGCCGTTATATCTGAAAATCGTGCACACAAACGCCTGATATGAACTACTCTACCATTACATCCTTATTGGCCTGAATCATCGCACGGCTTATAGAGTGGCAGAGTTCGAAGGACTGTATTATGATGTCACGAATACCAAGGTGATCTTGAAATATTCTCCCCCGAAAAAGGCTTCTTATATGTGCGAGCATGCAGTTCAGAAACTAGAGGGGTTTAGGCTTTAAGATGGGCGGGGCTATCAACCACACATAATGATCTTTAAAATGGCTATTTCAGTTCAAAACCCCAAGGATATATGGAGCACTCTCTAACACATGCTTCAGAGAGTAAACACGAGCGCGTTTCGCGGTCAGCCATGATGTCGCGCTGAGGATGTCGGTCGTCGAATCACGTCGGGCACTGTACATCAGTGCCGATGTTCACCCAAACCCAAAGGCACGTACGTTTAAGCGAACCGGTACGTTTTTAAGTACGTTTGAGCGAACCGGGTTTGTGGAATGGTGCTTCATTGTACGGTGACCTAAGTGACGAAACGTAAAAAAGAAAAAAAACTGCAACGATGATCGCTGTAGCAAAAACCATATTTACATGTTCAGTTTTAACTATTTTCCAGACAAATCGGACTATATGGGTACCGATTTTGACGGGCCAGGTCTCCATCTAAAACTGAGGGTCCGAACAGCCTCTACAAGTGGCCAGATAACTTCGGTGGCGTCCATGCGAAAGCCCAAGAGCGGGACAAACTTCCCTTTTTTTCTTAAACTTCATAGACTATTTAAGCCGACGTCATTTTTGGCATTTCCATATTACATGTCTGACGACCAGAAAAGCACCGCTGTAAGGCACCTCAAAGTCAGGGCGAAAGCAGGATCTTGACGATACACGATGCACTCATTTTTATACCAAGCAGAGTTGCGATGTAAATTGCAGCTTTCCCACTCAACCCCACGTTGTAATTATCGTATCCGCCTCTGGGTATAACCCGAATCAGCTGCAAATGTATGATACACGAAATTGGCCGAAAAAACGCATGCTTGATGCAGCGTTGGGACGCACACATGTCAACCGGCACAAGTCCTCATCGCGACGGTGGGTGCGGCCGAGGGACCTCGGCTTCACGGGAACGGGTGGTTTCGGAACAGGGGAGCCGGGCTGGCGAGGATCCGGCGGGTGCGGTACGATGGAGGTGGGCTGAACACCGACCTAGGGTGTTTTATGGGGTAGCACGGCTGACGGGAGCGGGTGGGTTTCGTATGGGGAAGCTAAGTTGGCGACGGCCAGGTGAGTGTTTGTGGCGGACGCTGGGTTTGCAGAAAGCAAATGGGTGGTCCTGCAGGGAGCTCGGCTGGCGGGGAAGCCAATGGACGTTATGACGGAGCTCGGCTGGCGGGGAACGGATGGGCGTCTCTGGAGGGAGCTGGGCTGGTGAGGAACGTATTACATGGATAACAGTGAATTTCTGGCCGGGCTGGTGAAAGATAACTCTCCGTGGTCTGGTCCTCTTTCCTGGAAACCCTGCTTCTCGCAGCTTGAACAGTGAAGACCACCAAATCCTTCTAGTGTCTGTGTTGCTCAGTCTGTCCAGTACCTGTGCAAATAAAACGTGTGTTGACATTATCACAATTGAATGCACAGGAGTGCCGACAGTGGAGTGGATAAGCCGAACACGTCTAAAAAGTTCAGGGATACGGGATTCGATTCGATTACTCGCAGTGTCCGACCTTCCTCTCGGGGCAAAAAGCAAGCGACGCTACATGCCCTCGACACCTCAGTGGGCCGTAGAGTCGCAGCCGTAGCCGAGCCGTAGACAAGTTGGGTTGTCAAGGTGGGCTGGGTAGTCTTCATATTGTGCACTCATCGTTTTCGGAGTGCCGATGGAGAATGTTGCCAAAGTTAATCTACTCGTTCAACATTTCGATCGGTTCCATAATCATTTTCCAGCAAAAGTACTACATTTTAAACATGTAATTACAATCACAGTACATATACAAAAGTTTGTTTTGTCGTATCGCCATGAAATGCACCGTCGAGAACCTTGCAAAATAGCATTTACATGCCGCATGCTCTAATTCCAAACACCCTTTCATCAATCGCGTTAAAATATTGCTTCTCCGGTGGGGTTGAATTACGGGCGGGGGGGGGGGGGGAGAAGTCGCATCAGTTGCATGTCGTTAAGTGGTAGCTGTATGAGTTGTTTGTTTTCTATGTTGATAGATACGATTTCTCTGATGCATTATGTTTCAAGTGTCACAAGGCCTATATGGTCTATGGTGTGCGCAAGCATGGTAGTGCTCACGAATGACATATTTCTGGTGAGTGTGATGTTGCAGTGTCCGCGCACGTGTTTTCGCTGACCCCTTCTGCAAGTGCATGGCTAAACGTGGGCTGAGACTTGTTGCAGC
>NW_023596746.1:47988791-48036698 GCF_011947565.3 Pollicipes pollicipes
GTGCGTGCGTGCGTGCGTGCGTGCGTGCGTGTGTGTGTGTGTGTGTGTGTGTGTGTGTGTGTGTGTGTGTGTGTACTGCAAGAATGCACATCCTAAAAGACACAAGTTCGCATCCAGGATTTCAGCTTATAAATGAACTCAAGTCTGGTTGTGATGTTGGGCATGAAATAACAAAACCTTTCAACAACACTAATAACATGCCAAAATAAGACCAATTTGTCTGATGTGATCACCATAACCAGGAAACTATCCACTGAACTTCAGCATTGTTCACACATATACACATGCTAGCCAGACCTGCATTCAACTCAAGCTGAATCTTTTTTTGACTTTTTGCAACATCAGCACAGAATTCTTAGTGAAATTTCTAAACAGGAAAACCAATGTTAATCATCCAGAAATTTGCTGAATATCAGCCACGAACCAGAGGATATGTGATATATATGCATATATATGCATATATATACATATATATGCATTCCACCAAGATGCACATAAGCTTTTCAGCTCAATCAACATGCAAAAGTAATGCCTGCTTGCCTGATGAGATCACCACAACCAGGTAACCATGTACAAATGCACCATTTTAGCACACATATATGCACATGCTAACCAGACCCGTGTTTCATGTTAGATGAACTGTGAATGAGCTAATGAGTCAATTGTTTTGGGATAAGTTATAAGCTACATTTGGTCACTAAGAAAAATGCTGCTTTGAGTCATGACCTCATTCGTATTTGTCACACATTTCATGAGCTGAACCATGAGCCAATCATTTCCAACAATGTTGCATCAGTAACTCGTGAGTCATATGGCTGAACTTGGTTGGCGTGATGAGGATATGTATTGTGTTCTAAGCAACTTAACATACACTTTCAGGAAGTTAAAATGAGCATCATGCAGAATTAATCAACACGCTTTTCACGGCATGAGTTTGCTGTTATTTCTACGCAGCAAACACCATACTGCGGATCCTGGAATCTCCCAAATATCGGCTGAGAACTATTTACTTTTACAACCTGCTTCAGTTATGAGTCAAATGACTCAATGAAAGCACTGTATTTGAACTAAGTCAAATTAAAAAAAATAGAACAGGAATGAGTCATGAGCTGAATCAGATCCTAAATACTGTGAGCCATTTCTTACGTGACTGAAGAAACTTGAGCCAAACCCATGCCTAGCGCAAACGACTACAGCCCGAGAACTATATTCCATCATCCGCACTGCCCGCAGAGCGATATACCCCAAGGCCTGTAGTCCAGGATATGTCAATACTCAGATCAAATGAAAATTGGGATGCCAAAATGGTGAAGGTTTTCCTTTCTAATAGAACGAAAAGAAATTCATGAACTTCACCTCTAAAACAGCCTCATTTCCGCTGTGGAGCACTGGGTTACCGGACTGCGTTGTTTCGTATCCATGCGTGCTAAACTCCGCCAGTTTTAGCACGAATGGGTACTAAACACGGTTCCCCGCTTAGTAAGGATCCGTAATAACTAGCCTCGAGGACGTGTTGGAATAGCACAGCAACAGCGAAGTTCTTGGCACCTGCATTCCTCACCTTAACTTACTTTCACATTTCACTCTATCTTAGGTACTACAGTTTTTTTATAAATTTGGTCCGAATCCTTTGAATGGATGGATTTCTGGGATCAGCGCTCACGCTAAGCAGTGCTCGTTGTGTGAGCCCTGACCCCCACCATCCGATCGCACAGTTCCAGGCAACGGCAGAATTTAATGGCGAAAGCCTTACGTGCCGCAATGCTCGGCACGGTCCGTCCTGCCTTCTGACCTCAACTGACCTTTAGCGCGACCGCTGCCACCGGCTGCAGGCCATACCTGCCAAGGGCAAATAGCGAGCGCCCTAAAGCGACTCGAACCCATCCCGCCACGGATGGGTGGGTCGGAATGCAGGCACTGTAACCAACTGAGCCACAGTGCAAAAATATATGCGCAATCATTGCCCAGTAATGAATTTAATGTGAATATTACATGCGGTATTTATTTATTTACCCTTAAATCTTCCTTTTTCAAAAGCATTTCACCTATAGATATTCACGCGCGTTTGCCTCGACGAATATGGCGCGGGTGCTACAGCTAGAAAACGTGGCTTAGTAGGGTTTATTTTTGCTGTTAGATCGCAATATTGATTTGCATTTAGAAGGGCTGAACTGCAAAATTATCATATCTATTCATAGAACATTAAAATAAAGGTGTACAGCAGGCATTCCATTCAGTTCAATGGCGAAATCACCATTTTTAATCACGTGACTACTATCTACCAACCTTTTCGTGGTATCAACCAAAATTTGACTAAGCCGTTTCAGATCATCTGCCTCCTCAACCTCGCGTATTGTCATAAACACATACACACACACACACAGACACACACACACACACACATATATATATATATATATATATATATATATATATATATATATATATATATATATATATATTGTCATATGCATCATGAACAACATGATGTTCGGGATAAAGACGCGTGTCATTGCCGGTGACGTCCATGTGAAGTAATTCCGCGGCGCGTGTTTCGATGTGATTCTGTCCGCCGTCCTGCCCCGTCCGCCCGTCTGGTTTTAGTTTTCTTTGTCTAACATAAGCTATATGCACGAAGTCATGAACAGCCATCAGTTATCGATATACGAAATTATCAACAATCAACAGTCATTGGTGACACTTTTGGTTTTCTTTGACAACGTCCGCTGGTCTTCGGTCCGTCTCCTGCCTGCCCTGATCCGGGGTCCGTGCCGGCGTGAGTCCGTGCCGGAGTGCCGGCTCCCGCATGACAGGCACTCCCGTATGACAGGCGCTGCCATGTGCCAGGCACTTCCGTGTGACAGGCGCTACCGTGTGGCGTACGCCCCCGCGTGACAGGCGGTCTCGTGCGACAGACGCTATCACAAAAAAGACACTCCCGTGCCACAGGAGCTATCACATGACATGCACCCCGGGATGACATGCGCTGCCGTGTGACGGGCGCTGCCGTATGACAGGCACTCCTGTGTGACGTGCGCTCCCGTTTGACGGGCGCTCCCGTGTGAGAGGCTCTCCCGTATGACAGGTGCTCCCGTGTGACAGACACTCTCAGGTGGCAAGCGCCCCGGCACCGGTTGCCATGCTCGTTCGGCACTTGCCAACCTTGTTGTGAGCACGCCCAGCCGGCCCGGCGGCACAGCATGCCGTCCCTGCCGTGTCGCGACGCGGCCTCGGCCGCGTAGTGGAATGCGACCTACCGCCGCGGTCGCTAACCGCCGTCCCGTGGCGGACCGTCCGGGACGCGCGATGGGTGCGTGTATGCAGGCTGATTTATGAGTGGTAGTTCACCCGAACTAAATGCCATGTCGTGCCTGCCTGGGATCGCAGGGGCAGGACGCCACTGGACTCGGTCCGATACATATCGCCGCGTCGCTACACGCCTCTCCCTGACCGAGCTGAGCTGAACCGCTAGACGAAGACATCACAAACCTGTCGGCCCGGGCCGCCGGCGGAGGCAGTGGGGCCCGTGTGTTCCATGTTGGCCGGCCTCCACCGCGAGGACTGACAGGCGGCTAGGCCGATATTTTCGCTCGGCTCGCTGCTCAGTGTGTTGGACTCCGTCGTGACCTAAGACAAACCAGTTTTCGATGGTGCCGTGGCGCTGCGACGCTGACAGACGTACTGTTTGGCGACTGGCGTACTGTGAATTCGGTGGGTTAACAGTGAAACTGGCGGGTATGCTGCAAATGCGACAAGGAAAACTCTGCAACTCGTGGTTAAAATTTGTGGCCATATATATATATTTTTTTTTTGCTTCGGCTGGTAGGTACGGTGCGCAGCTGGCATGGTAAACATTGCAGTTGGCATGTGAGCTGTACAGCTGGTGGTTAAGCTGTGCACAGATTGATTGGAACGGTCAGATGTTCGGCAGAGTACAGTTTGTGGATGCATGTGCGGCTCAGTCCCTCAGCAGGGAAAACTTCCCCGCTGCGGAGCAGGAACCTCTCGCCTGTCGTGACTAACTTAATGTGTGTTGCCATGAATTGTGCAGCTAGCAGGTTCAAACATGTCGCTGTCACAGTGAATTGTACAGATGAGCTCACACTTGCAGCTTGCGCCGTCCCATGCGTTGGATTGGGTTAACTCTGTTGAATAGGACATAGGTCGTTTCAAAGCATTACAAAGGGATGCACATTATAAAGTCACTGCTCGGGCATATTCTTTCTTCTGTTCTTTTGCGATCCGTATCATCCTATTCTGTTTTTTTGGAATCCCTGGGGGCACTTACCTGAAGGTATCAAAGCTGCATACCTTCATTTCCTCCACTTTCCAGCAATGAGGCTTTACACTCGCTGACCCTCTCTTTGGCTCCGGTCTGGTTAGCTCGCAGCAATCGTCGAATTAGACACGTCTGTATCGTTACTGTCCGAGACGTGAGGGGACAGCACACCAGGTGGCTGTTCCAGCTCAAGGCCATGTTCGATACACTTATGTAACGTCTCACCAGTTGTTCTTCTCCTCACTTGTTAAGCACCAGCTTATCTTTTTTTAATGGCTACCAATGTGCTCTGAGGGCCCCGAGCACACGACGTTGCCATCTGCGCGACTCATAAGGGACAACAGCTACGCACGGTCTGTTAACATATATTTGTCATTCAAAAGCTGTTCTGTAACTCCGAAAAACGGTTTCAGTGGCTGTTTTAAGACTGAAATAAATGGTTTCCACGCCATAGTTAAAGTTTTAACGCAGTGAGCCTATCGCACCCAGTCACCCAGTACCGGCCCGCCGGATTATGTCATGCCGCCGTGCCTGATTAACGCATTCTCAAACTCGTTTCGCGACCAATCTAGACGGGGTCCTTGTTCTCTTTCATTTCACTGAACGGTAAGTGATCGCTTTCAAGTTCATATCGATCTGAAGAACTTAAAACGTGCCGCGTTTTTCCAGAAAATGAGATTAAAGGTCAATAGGCCACTCACGCACCCGTTTGGTGTTTACCGTGATATGTTTCAGTTTTCCCAAGTTTGTTGCATTAATTCGTCCTTTGTTTTTTTGGTTCGGTCATATCTTAGAAAAAGAAAAGCATTTAGCGCGCATTTCATCTCGTGGTGGTTACTTACCGGCGCGCAATTGGGGTCTTAAGCGTCCAGAATTATGTTTGCATTGTATAATATAATAAATTGGTACACAATAATTTGGTTGTATAACATAATAAAGTTATAGATTTTAAGATAAATTATAGCACAATTATCCGTTAAGGGTTTTTGTCTAAGTTGAAGGAGATGCCGTATGACTATTCAGTCGAGTTGTCGCAGACTGATCCTTTTTATCCCGACTCAGCTAGAACGGAACGTTCTTTGACCACTTGGAATGCATGCGTCACAACACGCGAGCACGAGGAATATGTTACACTTATTGGCATGGAAACATGAGTGCAAGATGCAGCACTGTCATGAGATCGCGCTAAATCCCGGTACGTAAAGGGAAATTTTCAGTGCGCGATTATCACTCTCATGTCAGCAGTATGCTGCTGGTTCTTGGCCTTATGTCGGGCGCGCTACAGCTTAATGACGCGACACATAGTCCGTCAATGTCATCGCTTCTGATGTCTGTACACGTCATTGCCCCACATCCGTGCTGCGTAATGTCTGGTAGTGTTGGGCCTGGTAGATAAATCTCTCCCTCTTCTAAAGCTCTCCATAGATTCAGCATTCATAATCCAGCAAATACAAATATACTAATGCTGAATCCATTCATGACGTTTTAGTAGATCTGAAACAAAACCGACGCCAAAATTTATCTAAATATAACCCTGTATACTAATACCACTTCAGCCTGGTTATCACATGTCACTAACTTACTTGGGTGCATAATGCTGCTTAAATCCAGACTGGTTCATTCATATCATTCTATCCGTCGAAAGTTTTCAGCCCACCTCTCACATAACACGTTTTATGGGAGATTTTTTTCGATGCGATCCAACCCCCAAGTCCCAGGTTGGACTCCATGCAGTCCGTTGAGAAGTCAACGTGATACTGACCACGTGACTGAATGCTGCGCACGTGTTGTCACGCACGACTGAATGCGAGTCCGATGTAGCTCGTGATCGTTAATCATTGAACACACCGTTCGATGTTTACCTGACTCGAGACTCAGAACGGCCGCATTGCATGCAGCTGTCTCACGACACGTGTAAGCATATAAGTATATCAGCATATATAGGTATCTAGGTACCTGAACCTCGCCGCCTAGCTCACCCCACTGTGACATTTCCGTGACCCCCTGCAGGGCGGCGGCTGTGGCGGCGGCGAGGTTAGATGTCTGGTTCACAGCGTCCGGGGGAGGGGGGAGGGGGGGGGGGGGAGGCGTCGTGTGCGTCTTCGTCGGTGCTTGTTCACCATCAATTTCATCATAGCACATCACGTGGTCACCTCAAAATGGTCTGGCGTATCAGCGTCGACATCCAAAGTCGTCAGTCAACATGGGCCTGTGATAATGTTCAAGCTTCTTATAACACCGTGTCTGATCGGCCAGTATGTGGCACTACACCGGCCATGGTTGCAGTCTGACCTCATGTACGTAACCAGACCTCGCCAAACCTGGCGTCGGTGACCTGATCTGACCGACCTGGCTGAAGCTATGTGGTGGCCAGCAGTGACCTGAAGCCCGATGACCTGGTGCTCCGAAAGAAAGAAGACCGTGTTCGGACCCTAGCAGAACTCTTCGCCTGCCTGCCTCGGCTACACCTGAATGCTGGAGGACGACACCTTCAGGTAAACGCATCCCATAATTATCCGTGCCGAAAGGCAACTATCCACTTTGCGACGTGCACCCCGTATTGTGCCATAGTCCAACGTGTAGCACGTCTTGCCTTGCGAAATCGAGTTGAATACCATGTGGCTGGACATGGATTCCAAATGCACGGCCATTTGGTGAACCGGAGCCCGTGACCCCGGAGCCCGTGACCTCGGAGTCCGTGACCTCGGAGCCCGTGACCTCGGAGCCCGTGATCTCTGATCCCGTGACCTCGAAACCCGTGGCCTGACCTTGTCACCCGGCCGTCTGCGGTAGGTGTTCGCGGTGCCAGTCCTTACTGTGTTCGGTCGAGTGTGGGCAGAGTCCACAGCACCAGGTGAGCCGGAGCCCGTGACCTTGGTTGCCTCGGAGCCCGTGATCTCGGAATCTGTAACCTCGGAGCCCGTGATATCTGATCCCGTGACCTCGAAGCCCGTGGCCTGCCCGTGTCACCCGGCCGTCTGCGGTAGGTGTTCGCGGTGCCAATACCCGTTGTGCTCAGCCGAGAGTGAGCAGAGTCCACAGCACCAGGTGAGCCGGTGGGCGCCGGCGCGCGGCGAGCCGCCGCTCAGCAGCAGCAGAGCCAATCGGCAGTAAGACTGCTGGCGCTTTGGAAACGAGCACTCGCTCAAGGCGGATGTCGATGGCGTGAAAACGTCAACGTAACGCCATGTTTGGCCAACACATTGGTCATAACGGTCTTTACCAACGTGTCGGCCGGCTTATGCATATGATATTCGTGTATGCCTGTTCTTGCGAGAAACAGACGCTATCGAGGTTGGAAAAAATGCTATCCGTATTGACTGGTCCCATCATTCACGATTGGAACACTACTTGTTGTAAGGGTGTCAGTGATTTCGTCTGTAATCTATATGGATCATAAAGATCGTGCACATTTTTCGCATGCATATATGGTGCACGATCCACGATGCACATATCCCTGCGTAGATTTAGCAAACCAAGAGATGTGGTGGATGTAAAACATTCTACGTTCCTTCAAAACTTATGTAAAAACAAAAATTCCTGCTCTTACCATCACAAATGTGGCGTGGTCTGCAGCAAAATCCACCCAGGTAGTGTTGCACGTGAATCTTTCCTTGTCTTGTTTACTTAGGGCATCAGCAATCCACAGTCAAAAACCAAACTACGGAAGCTGTTAGTGAACAAAAACTAAACTAATAGCGGACTGCTACAGTCCACTTTTAAACACAATAAATACACGGTGCACACCCAAAGACAAAATCTAACAAGGCCTACGCACAAATGTGCACGTTGCAAGCACTCCCCCAGCACACTAAGACACAGCGGACATCAAAACGACGTTTCGCAACTGCCAGTAAACCTAAACAATTTTGATCAGTGATTTTGCTGACTGGAAAAAGTCGGTTGAATCAGAATGCTGTACAAAACGATCGCAGGCATCGGGTACAAGTGCAACCACTCCCTTTTTAACTGTATTCACCCTTGCAAACGGCTCGTGGAAACAGCCGATGAACAGATGACGCGCGAGAGGAGGGCGGGGGGGGGGGGGGGGTAGCCAGACGGAATAGCGATGTAAGGTGGGCGCAGTCAAGCCGTTGGTGATATACCCACCTTATATAGCAATATTATGCCAGACTGTGTGAAGTGTGCCTTGACAGATGCTGTTGCGAAATATGCGAGAGGATGCTCATAATCCGGTGTAGGACACCAGGACTGGGTAATTGAACCCCACCACATGGGAAACTGGTGTTGCAGTCGTCCGTACCGGGTGAGATGTGAAACGGTAGCACCGCTCCAAATAATGCTACGGTGCTATTGGACAGAGGTCAACGATTATGATTGGCAAGGTTAATGATATGCAAAGCCTGATGATTAAACCTTTAAGCGCTTAACGAGGACACGACGGCATTTACAAGCTTCGCATCAGAGAGCCCAGCATCTTGTCAATTTGCAAGACAGTGAAGTCTATGTGATTGGCAAAGGTGAGTTTAGTATCCAGGAGGGTGCCAAGTTCGTGAATCTGCTGGTTTGTGACCCTCGTTCAGCACTATGCTTCAAAACCCTCCTGGCCACCTGCGGCCTCGGCTTCGTGTCCCGAGGTTATTGCCGCTTCCGCTTTCGATACCACTGCTGCTATTGCGACTGCATCATCGCCAGGCGGAACACTGCGCCGCCGGTCAGCGGATCACTGCACCGCCGGTTAGCGGATCACTGCGCCGCCGGTCAGCGGAACACTGCATCGCCGGTCAGCGGATCACTGCACCGCCGGTCAGCGGAACACTGCATCGCCGGTCAGCGGAACACTGCACCGCCGGTCAGCGGATCACTGCACCACCGGTCAGCCGATGGGCTCCTTGCGTGGTCCAAAGACAAAGGACTGAAGTTGAATCCAACTAAGTACAATATCATCCTATTCATCTTACACACGTCACCTCTTCACTCCATCCAAGCGATGAGCGTCTGGTGCACATCAGTAGTAAAGAAGTGACGTGCATAAGATCAGTAAGATGATATTGTACTTAGCTGGATTCAATTTCAGTCCTTTGTTTTTGGACCATGCAAAGAGGTGACCGGTTAGCCGGCGGTGCCATATTCCGCTGACCGGCGGTGCAGTGTTCTGCCTGCCGATGATGCGGTCGCAACAGCGGCAGTGGTATCAAAAGCAGCAGCGGCAGTGGCCTCGGGACACGAAGCCAAGGCCGCAGGTGGCCAGGAGGGTTTTGAAGCATAGTCTGTCATAGTCATACTCTGTCCTGCTGAACGAGGATCACAAACCAGCAGATTCACGAACGTGGCGTCCTCCTGGATGCTAAACTCACATTTGCCAATCATATAGGTTCCACTGTCTTACAAATCGGCAAGATGCTGGGCCAAGGTACGTAAAGGTTCCATCATCAGGCTTTGCATATCATTGACCATGACAATCATAATCGTTGACCTCTGTCCATGGTACCGTAGCACTATCTGGAGCGGTGCTGCCGTTTTACAAAATGTTTTTGAAGAAGTGTGCCAATCTGGGAGACATCCGTATGTGGGGGGGGGGGGGGGGGGGGGGAGATTGCAAAATCTTTCTCTGCTCCCCAGCCTTCCTTCGGAAATCTATGCCACTGCTGGAAATGCAATGTTTTTATCATTTTCTCAGCATTTAAACAAATATTCACAGTTCAGCCTTATGCTAACATGAATCTTGGTTGCTGCAAAATTATTTGATAGCCCATGAAGTAGGCAATGGGAAAACAATGGAAAGTCAGGAGTGAGGGGGCGCAACAAATGTAGGCAACAAAAAGAGAGGGGGAGTGGGTACGGGTTCCACTGTCATCTCTCCCCCCCCCCCCCTCTCTCCCCTATCTTGCGATCTTCGTAAAAACATCGCTACCCCGAAACCAGATTTGCAAGGGACACGTTTTTGGTGTTAACACACGCGCAATTTATGCCGCAGAGGCTGCTGAAAATTCGGCGAAACTGCACAATATGCCGCACTGGTATCGTCAGAAATGCTTAGGGGAGAGGCGTTGCATCACCTCCTCTCCCCCTCTGTCCGGGCGACTATGTTGTTCAAATAGAATAAGCAGCCTGATGTAAATTTTTAAAACAAATTTTAAAACCTTTCGCTTGTTGGGGCATGGCGAAAGATGCACATAAGGCAATACCTTCGGGCCAGGCTTGAAGCATGCCTACGGTATGGTGGTTAGTTTGACGACGATTGAGATGAGCCCCGAAGCGCACCCGTGATATTCGTAAGAGGGCAGGGCCTCGAGGAGGCCAGCCTATTGGACGTCATCCCCAGTGTTGCCTGCCACCGGCTCGAACTCTGTCATGTATTCTGCCGCCCTGGCTATCAGGGTCGTTTTTTGTTCGTTGTTTTTTGCAGACCAGGAAAGCAAAGCCAGCCGTACATCGAGTTTAAACGTGAGGCTCCGACAAGTCCAGAGCGTGGAAGAAGACTGCTGTTGTGATTTGGCTATCTCATGGTCTAAGGCAGGCGCGCCTGCGTTCCTAGCAGCAGCAGTTTTCCTGACAATGGTTGAATCATGTAGTAAAATCGAGCGTTTTGGCTGTGTGCATGATACTGAAAATTGTGATGATGGAAGAGGCTTTCGATGAAATGCTTATTTCTGATGCCGTCACTGAACATGAAATCCATTATCATTTTATGTTACATGGCATAGCATTACGTTTCTGGCGAAGATTTTGTCCCTAAGAATTGGGTCGGCGAGAAAAAGTACACTTTTTACACCTCTGGGCACCCATCTGTTTCATGATCTTTGTGGCATACAAATCCCTGCACGGGCTTGGCAGCCCAAGACATGTGGTAAATGTTTAAGCTACTAACTTCATCCAAAATGTAGGTGAAAGCAGGAGTTTGAGAGCTTGCCATAAAAATGCAGCGTGGGTTGTAGCAGAAGTCATTCAAGTAGTAATTCGCCCGTGTACTTGTTTATTTAGGATATTTATAGTCCACCCGCAAACGACCAAGTACAGAACAGTCCATTTTTAAATTCAGTGAATACCGGACGCACACACAACTAGAGAGCCTGCCCGCACACGCACGCACGCACGCACGCACGCACGCACGCACGCACGAGCGCACGCAATTCACCTTACGTGCTTCGACACAACGGTCAAAAAAAGAAACATTCCACGACTACCAGCGAACCGAAGCAAATGAGACTGCAATGGTCTTGCTGGCTGGAAAAAGTCAGTTAAGGAGGAATGATACACAAAACGACTGCGGGTAATGGAAAGACGTGTGACAAATTCACTCTTAACCGTACTGACCCTTGCAAATGGCTCGTGGAAAGGGCCTGTGTGCATATAGCGCGTGGGGGGGGGGGGGGGATGTAGCCAGACCGGACAGTGATGTGAGGTGAGAGCAGTCAAACCTCTAATGATAGACCTACGTTGGACAGAAGTATTGTGCCAGGCTAAGCAAAGCGTGCTTTGATAGATACTGTTTTAAAATATACGGGAGGATGATTATTATCCAGTGTAGGACACCGGGACTAGGCCCTCGAACCCCAACACATGAAAATCGGTGTTGTAGTCGTTTGAACCTGGCTAGGTGTAAAATGGCATCACCGCTCCAAATAACGCTGCTGTGGTATTGACAGAGGTCATTGATGACATACGAGCGTTGATGGCACACAGCAAAGCCTTATGATTGAACCGCGCTTGACGAGGACACGATGGCATTTTTGCGCTTCGCATGAAAAGGCTCAGCATCGTGTTTCCCTTTGAGACAGCCGAATCTATATGATTGGCAAATGTGAGTTTGGCATCCAGGAAAACGCCAAGATCATGAATCTGCGGGCAGCTGTCCAAGCGGTGAGCGTCTAGTGCATATGAGTAGTGAAATGGTGACGTGCATAGAGTGAATGAGATGGTATCGCATTTAGCCGGATTTGGTCCAGTCTCTAGTGTTGGGACCACTCCAGAGGCGATCCGCTGACCGGGGTGCAGTGCTTCGCTGACCAGTGGTGCAGAAAGCTATGGCTGCCAAGGCGGGTGGAGTGTGCAGTGCTGGCCGTCGGCGGGGCGCGCGCCCGATCCGAGGTCAAGGACTGAGCTGAGCTGAGCTGAGGGTCTGAGCCCCACCACCAGAGCTGAGGGCCAGAGCTCCCGCCCCCGAGCTTGGGGTCAGAGGTCCCACCGCCTGAACAGAGCGTCAGAGCCCCCCGCCAACGGAGCTGGAGGTCAGAGTCCCCGCCACCCGAGCTGGGGGTCACAGGTCCCACCCCCCGAGCTGAGTGTCAGAGCAACCCCCCCCCCGAGCTTAGGGTCAGAGCTCTTAACCCCCGAGCTGAGGGTCAGTGCATCCCTCTTCCCAATTGAGGGTCAGAGCTCCCACACCCAGAGCTGAGAGCATTCGAAGTGAGGGTCAGAGCCCCTGCCGCCCGAGCTTAGGCTACCTGAGCTGGGGGTCTGAGCCCCCGCCTCCCGAGCGGAGGGTCGGAGCCCGCGCCACCCGTGCTGTGGGTCTTAGCCTCCCGCCTCCCGAGCAGAGGGTCAGAGTCCCCCCCCCCCCCGCCAACCGTGCTGTGGGTCTGAGCCCCTGACACCCGAGTTGGGGTCATGAGGACCTCATGGAAACGCGTGGAATGTGGGACTTGAGGAGCCCATGGGAATGCGTTGAACGCAATGAGCCGCATTAGTACTGATTTACCAGCGTGCTTCAGTCACAACTGTTAGCCTTTTGCTGTGTTTGCGATGTTTGCTAAGCGCGGCCAAAACCTCGACCGTAGTACGACTGCGTTGTGCCACAATCACATGGTACGTCACTGGGTGCTACTGTTATATGCACCTATGGCGGATATCCTGGCATTGCCTTCGGCGTGTTTGTTACGATGGTCAGTCGACCCGGTGTCCCCGATTCGTCACGCACTCATAGAGTTTATTCCTGGAGCAAGTGGAGCGACTGAAACAGCTCGGCAACGCGAGCATTGCTCAGGTGTAGCGCAGTTGAAAGACAGCTTCGAGGGCATTGCTTTAGCAAGTGCCACCCGCTGTGGCTGCCTGCCTCATGACGATCGCCAAAAGGCCCTTCAGGGCAGCCTCAGATGTCCCTCCTGTGCTTATGGCGCTGGAACAGCTGCTGAAGCTGCAGGAGGCACAGCCGGCCGTGTGGGAGCGGGAAAAGCAGATGGACGCCAGCCCAGACCACCGCCCCTCGTCCGAGGTCGCCGCCGTGCTCCAGCACAGCGTGATCAACTTCCTCAGGAGTGTCTGCAATGTCGGTGGACGCAGACATCCCGGGGTGGGGCACGTGCTCCAGGGTCGCGGTATGCTCACTACTGTGGTTGCAAGATGTCGTTGGACATGGTCACTGCCGTGCCACACCTGATGCATCAAGCTGAACGAGATGTATTATTCGTGAAGTCCGTGCTCCTGTTGGCACGTAAGTTTCACGCTTATGCTACCGGACCGCGAAGGTCCGATGGATGAAGGATGCCTGGTGGTGGTAAGCACTACCCGTAAACCTTCTAGGCCACCGTTGCCTTGGAGCGCGTTTGCGTCCGCGGGCAGGCTGCTGCTTACCCTTGTTAAGTGTTAATCAGCGATGCTGAGCCCAGTAACCCTGGGCGCGAAATGTTTCTGTGACCAGCGCCGACTTATGATGAACGGCGTGACCTTACCGCACCCAGCCGACCCTCTCAACTTCAGAGGCCCTTGTTGATCCCGGCGACCCCGACCAACCATCATGACCAATGGTTGCCCGAGACTGACCTGACGCTGATGACCCATTACTGACGCCTGGTAACCCGGGACTCGCCGTGACGCCACCAGGTGCAGGTCGCCGAGAAGCTGCTGCTCAAGATGGGCGGCATTCTGGTGACGGACACCTTCGAGGCGCGCCCGGATCCGGCTCGCATGTGCACTGCCTGTTTCCCGAAGTTGACCTTCTGCCGCACAGATGCCACCCCAACGTGCACCACACGGTCGACCGGGAGTACCTCATCTACCTGCGGGCCGCGCGGCCCATTAACATGCGCTCGGTTGGAGTTTTACACCCAAAGTTGGCAAATGTAGGACACTGCTCACAAGTAGCGTCCTCCAGACGCGAACATATTTAAAGCCCTGACCACATCATGCAGCTTTATTGACGAGGAGCACACATCTTCAACAGTTGGGCAGTACACACAGTCTTAGGTGTCCATACGTGCGCTTTCTTTATGCGGGGTTTTCCTTGAACAGGTGTAGCTATTCTTCGGCATACATTTGCCAATTACCCTTTGCTTGATTTTGGATTCGTTGGGAAAAGAGCCTTTTCGGCCAACTCTGACCATTTGAAACGCACTCGGGTGGGGCTCAACTTGACCCCTGAAAGTTTTTTCCGGAATAAGTTCCAAACGGCGCGGCGTAGCCGCACCAATTTTGGCAGAGTTTTTTATTTCTAGGATATTGTTCAATCTGATCAAACAACGTATTGTCAGACGAAGCCATAATTCTATAAAATACTTTCTTAGGCAATACAACAATGGAATAAACAGATTGCAATGACCTAGGGTCAGGTAAGAATGTCAGATCAAAGTCAAAACTGACGCGTGTTGTTACTCTGGGGCTTGCTGTATGGGGTCGTTTCTGGCGCCCATTTAAAATTTATTGATAACAGGAACCGCATTATATACCTTCCATGGACTTCTCAAAGGTCAGAATAGGCCTTTGACCTAAAATGACCAAGGTAAACATTTTTTTAGGAACATACGGCCTACCACAATCTTTGTCGCCTTTTCAAACGCAAAACTCAAAGCAGTCTTGCACGATTTTTGCCACCACGACCTTCAAAAGTTCAAAAAGGTCATTGGACCTGAAATAAGCATACGATATTTTGCCTAGAGCAGTTATTTCTATTTCATTTTTTTATTCCTATTTCTATTCTAGGGGCCCTTTGGAAACCAGCCTGGACGGTGACCTTGTTGGCCCTTTTTTTCTAAAAGAGCATGACCTAGGACACTCAAACCATGACCTAAGTGAGTTTACTTACAGGCCAAAACACCCTGTGAATTTGCCGTCTCTAGCTCTCTTAGTTCCTCAGATCTCGGGGGTTCAAAGTGACCCCCTCCACCCGAGCAAAGGGTACCCAACCGGCTAACCGGGCGCATGTTAACAGAGGCCGGTGAATGTAGACTGCTGGATCAAGACTGCCGGTAACTGGGCTTTCCCCGCTAATGGCACTTACCCCACCCCGTGAAGCCTCCAGGGGCGATGTGCGCGCGCGTGGGCGGCCTTTCTGCCCGAGCGCGCGCACATCGTGAGCCCGCTCCGGTGAGCCCGGAATTTCTCACTTGACTAAAGCCATGAGAGGGCTACACATGCAATTTGCGCCGGATAAACGAGGCATTGCAGCGTTGAAGCAGCGAGTGCGAGAAGAAGGTGGGGGAAGCCGGGCAGCTGACCTGGTCGGCTGCGTGTAACGACCGCAGCTTTAGTGATGTAAACTTCGTCACGCGCCGCATTTCCTAATCGCTTCAGTCTGAGTCTCATCTCATCTTACCATGTCTCCACCACCAGCAAACAGCGTGATGATGCCATCTGCGAGCAGGACCGATGTAATTACGTCCTGCACGGCTCTCCATTGAGCTCGCCCAACGTCAGTACGTCGAGGCCGCCATCTAGCGGACAGAATTAAAGGACTGCTTGACGAGGCATCCGAAAGTCTTCAGAAGACGATCGACATACTGAAATATGAACTGACCGACACACACGAGGGGAAGGCTCACGCGGTATGTCACGTTGTACGGATACGATTTACCGTAAGAGGTCTGTGTCATTAGCAGCTGGTAGTTTGACGCTGGAACGTTAGCCATTGTCGACACTCACAGGACCAAAGGCACATTCTATGATTTGTGTGCTTTTGTGGATCTTAATCCGCGCCCGGCCTGGGGTCTCAGACAACCACGCCCGGCCGGGAGGGGGGGGGGGGGGGAGAGTTGACTGCACCCTGGGATCTGCCAGGTCCAGACGCCGCATGATAAAAAAATCCGTTTTACCATGCTCTCCAAGCTCTCATCCAATCCTGAAGAATGCACAACTTTGTGTTGAACCGTGAAAAAGGTAAAAAAAGGTCAAGGAACTTGTGAAAAAGGTCGAATGTGGTCATCAGGGGCCACAAAAAGTAACGAACGTTTTTCCGACAGATGCACTTGAGGCCTATCTCTGCATGTCAAAACGGATATTGAGGGCACAAAAGTACGCGTTAAGACCGTGCCGAGCTCATTGCGACCATTCCGACTGATTCATGTTTCCCCACATAGATCAGGTCAGATTGGGTCACCGTTCAAATTTTCTATGCTAGTAGATTACAAGAACGATGAGCTCCTCTTCATATTCTGCTGCTGACTAAGTTTATCTAATTAAATGCTGTTGTAAGCTAAAAGTATACCAGACATATGTCACCAGTACATTGCCTCTCTGTGGTCAGAAATAGTTTGTTGCACATCTACGGGTACTCATGATCGCATAGCTTTTGTCTACACCATTCACAGTCCCTTCTACGCCTGGTAATATAGTAGTAACAAATGTACGTTGGTGCATGAAACTGGATGTCATCAGCTTCACAAACACGATAAGGAGGTGGTTACACGCGTCGCTCTTGTTGTAGCCCATCCGCTACTGGTAACCTAGGTCATTGACTGTGGATGACCCCGTATGGCCTTGCATGTCCTCATGTGACATATTGTGACCTTATTTTTCATTAGAATGATGCCACAACATATTGCTACTGGAACACTT
This sequence comes from Pollicipes pollicipes, assembly GCF_011947565.3. Taxonomy (NCBI): domain Eukaryota; kingdom Metazoa; phylum Arthropoda; class Thecostraca; order Pollicipedomorpha; family Pollicipedidae; genus Pollicipes; species Pollicipes pollicipes. The sequence goes on from NW_023596746.1 coordinate 48,005,800, forward strand.
AAATTCTACGCCTAAAATGATCCTATAAATCTGCTTGTTTTGAGCTCAGCATTTGTTTTTCAGGAGGTACCCATAGAGATAGGTCATGATTTGGACCAAGGCTATGTGCGTTGTGGTCATATGATGGTTCTGCATGCAAGTTAGCTCTCTTTTTCATATACAGACACCAAAACTACACAAAAATAAGTAAAACTACATTATTTATAAAAAAAAAGCCAAAATTGACCTTCAATTTAAGTCAAAGACCTTGCATTTTCCAAACACCCTAGGAACTTACATGTATTTCTACAACAAGTTTGTACAATTTCAAATTGCCCACAAGAAGTCCGTGTGGTAAACGTTTTTAGAGGTTAAACTCTTTGACATGGCCTATGCCACTGATCTATGCAATTTAAGACTTTATAGTCGTACACAGGATACTGAAGTGTTGAAAGAACAGGTACTGAAAAGTTTTGGTTGCTTCAGTTGTTTGTCTTCGACCTGTGCTCGACAAACCCCAGGGGGAAGTCAACCCTAGGGGGAAGTCAACCCTAGGGGGAAGTCAACCCTAGGGGGAAGTCAACCCTAGGGGGAAGTCAGCCCCAGGGGGAAGTCAACCCCAGGGGGAAGTCAACCCCAGGGGGAAGTCAGCTTCCTCTCCGGGAGGGCGCGAGTTAAACAACTGACGGGAACCCAGCTGTTTTGGCCCCCTAGTCCGTATGACCAGGTCATCGCGCAATATACCGCCCAAACGATCGAGTGGGCCAGACCAGGCTAACAGATTGGACCCCGACAAGAGCGCAGAGCCCTCCATTCAAATAAGAAGTACCCGAATCCCAGTATGAATGCCCCTCTAAGAATCGAATGTGCGTGAGCAGGTTGAGAAGTGGGCCCCGACCGGAGAGTGGGATTCCACATTTAAATACCAAGGCCCAATGTGCAGGACCTGAACAATCCAGTTTGCCCGAGTATGTTAATTTGAGGGGCCCGGAACGACCGAGTGTGCCCATACAGGTGAATAGATGGGCCTCAGGCAAGATCGTAAGGCCCTAAGCAAGTGATGCAGAATTGAAAGGGCCCTAGACTAATGTAGAGGGCCCATGGGCATGTCGTGAGTGTGTTGGTAGGTCAGCGGAGACCAACGGAACCGAGAACCTCAACAACCGAGAATGCCCCGGCAGGTTAGGATATGAGACCCCCGACTATAGCCCATAGAGCCTTTCCGGCGAATGAAAATAATCAGTGAAAGGCCCTGATTGACAAGAGGCCCCGGTATGCCAATAAAAAGGGTCCCAGAAACAACGTAGGGTCCTCTGAACAAATGCAAGAAAATAAATAGACCCTGCATATATCCGGGGATATATAGGGCCCCAGAAATAAAGTACGATCTCTGGACAGCGTAATGAACCCTAAAAACTCTCAAGCAACACCCACTTAATGAGTGAAAACTAATTTTGGTTGCCTGGAAGCCCAGAGACGTCCAATGTTGTTGCGTTTTTGAAAAAACCACGCCTGTTCGGCCGACTATGGGGCCCCTTCGAAGCCTATGGGCCCCTTCGGGGCCCAAGGGATGCATGACCTCCTGCCCCCTCTTGTGCGGCTGACTTGAGTAGGACTTCTTTGAAATGAAGTGGTTACCCCCCCCCCCCCCCCCTCCCGCTACCTTCATACATGCAACGGACGCGATGCAATCTATGAGAGATTACCCCTAGTAAACGCTAGGACAGAGGGACAGAAAGGTAGGGTTAAAAATAGACCTTAACGCTGATGCCGTCATTGTCGTCATTGGGACTTTTTGACGCATTCAGCTGCTGAGGCTATATTGCGTCGCCTCCTTCGCACCCTAGCGGAAAGGCGGGCACCGCGGGGAACCGAACCCCATGCCTCTGGTTTCCCATACGTGCAGTAGTTGGCACCGATGGCAGTCGTAATCGTCATCTGGAGAAACGCGGTGAGTTTTTCTGGTCTCCAGAACGCCAATGACCGGTCATGGAGTCTATCGGACAGCGATAAGGGCTCTTGGATGATGGTAGGAGTCTCCCTTCCGCCAAAAGGTGCCTGAAGTTAAGAACCCAAGTGTCCAGAGGGCTTTGAAAATGACTAAACCGCTCCGGCGACGGAGCCCTAAGTAGCCAAAGGAGTGCTTAGGTGACCAAAAACGACCCAGTGCAATCAGCTCAGGACAGGCCAGGTTACCCCAGTCAGCCGTCATTAAAACTTTGTCGCGCAACAACTGCCACAAAGAGGTAAATTGGGTTGAAATATGCTAATAGCTTTTTTACACGAGCCTGCTAGTTCTTTCTCAACATGTTAACCCTTGGCCTCATATGGGGAGCCAATGAGACGCCCCCCCCCCCCCCAATCTTTCGGAGGATACAAGTCCAGAATGCCGTGAAATCGCGCCCAATTTTTGGTGGCCACTTGGGTATTCATTGCTCGTGTTTTGACAAAAAATGTGTTTCTAGCGTATCTGGTTTCTGACAAGCGACGACTTTTAGGAGTATTGCGCGACAGCCCATGGCAAGCGCGGCAGCCGACGATTCTGCGGACCGCACGCGCAGGCCTGGCACTGTTACTTTAACGGAGCCCAACATTTCAAACGTGGGCTTAAAAAAGATAAAACTTCATACTATTGCACTGAAGGTTAACAAAAAGCACATTCATAAATTCCATATCGCTACGCGGTATGGCTTGGTACGTATGAACACGCAAAGTTGAACTAGTCTGATTTACCATTGACTTGGTCTAGTGGGGTCAGTCATCAAAATAAAACTTGTGACAACACGCGAGATCTCGTTGAGAACAACGCATTCAGGATTTGTTTACGTAACGTTCCTTAGTTTGGGAATCACTGGGATATCCCCCCTTTCTTATTCCGCGTGACGAAGGACGGCGAATCGGGGTAACGTTAACACTTCTGGCTGCAATCTTTTTCATTTATTTTACATATGCTGTTGTAAAAATCGGCCTTTCAAATCCTGAAAACAAATAAGCTCGTACATCATGACTTAAATTTTCATAACCAGCATTCATCATTGGTACTGATGGAATCAGCAAGTCAAAATAGCTCTTTGTACACTAAGCATCGAACAAATCCAAGCTTACTTGTGGCACTTGCCATGCATGATGCAGGAGTGTAAACTGAAATTTTTTTGGGCCCTGCCCCACCCCAATGTTGGTTTGGGCCCCTCAAGGCTGCTTAAGGCCTCCTCAGTGCTAGTTCCTCCCCCCCCCCCCCCCCCCCAGTGCTTCTAGCTGGGAGATTACAACATAGCAGGAAAAAGCAACCGTAACAAAAATCCTGTCTTCTTTGGATCTATTCACTGGCCATGACCACAATGCTGCTCAAATGAAAATTTCCTTAATAAGTTAAAACACCAGAAGAACAGCAATTATCTGCAATCAGAACAAAGAAGACTCAATCTGTTGGCAAACACATTTATAGCTGGGGAGGCTACCCCCGCCCCTCCCCTTACCAAGCATGAAAATGGACACATCTGGCATGATGTCACAACCACACAAACTTCATAGTTTTCTAACAGTGTGGGCTGCATTTAATTTACGCTGTCCTCCCTCACAAGCTGCACCTCATGCAGATAGTAATTACGTTCAGGGTTCCATCAGAAAAAAACTTCATTGCAATGTTAGAAAATGGAGCAATTGAATATATTGCATTTGCAGCCATGCAGGTGGCAAGCTCACTGGTGCAAAGGTGGAAAGAACTTATAGAAATGAATGAGAACTGCGGAATGACTCACTTTCCGGTTTTCCTGTTACGGTAGGGGTACTGTCATGAAATACCCAAAACTGTTCTCAGAGAGAGCAAAATGACAATTTTTACTGAGCGCTGTAACAATGGGACCAAAATCTTACAAAAACGTGTCATATTTGAAATAAATTCCTAGTGAAGCGGAGATAGTGATGAAACCTTAACTCCCCCCTCCCCCCCCATCTCATTGCCTAGATTTTCTGCACCTCCTTACCCCTCACCCTCATTGCCCCTTCGCTACCTACATACTTGGCTGTCAAATTAGCTTCCAGCAGGCAAGATTAATGCTAAGAAAAGGTTGAACTGGGAATCATTGTCATTTCAATGTTAACAAAACATTGATAAAAGGGTCGCATATCAAGCAGAGGCATAGTTTTTAAGATAAGTGGGAGGGCTGAGCAGTGAAAAAACTATGCAGTCTTCCTAAATATATGCCTGTTTCTCCACAATTGACAAACTTTTTTGCAAACTAGGAGAGGGGGCGGAGGCCTAAACTGAATAGGAGGTGGATACAAACCCTGAGTTAAAAATCTATTTGACTGGTGATCATCTCAATCAGGAACAGGAACAGAAACAAGAACAAAAACAGGAACAGCAAATCAAACAAACAAACAATAGCATAGATTGGCACTTAAGAACCATTCTCACCTCCTGCCACTCCCTTCCCTGAGGAGTGTCATTAACCCTCAGCGCCAAACCCACTATTCTCTTCAAAAGGGGGCACGTTCGGTGCCTGGGACTGCTACGGTGAGCAAACAGCCTGTTCCGTCTTGAAAAGTTAGTCTGAAAAATCACAGGTCAATTTCTACCTTGCTTGGGCCATCTCGCCGACTTTCCCTGTCATCAGTGAAGTCAACAATGGCCAAAAATGAGCGCTGGATAAGTATTCACGAAACTGCAGTGCGAACGCCACCTGCCAAGTCCCAGCGCGTTGAAAGTTACCGCCAACTTCATATACCTCAGTGGCATTGTAACGATTGAAACATGCTCTTGCGGCCAACTAAATCGCCGCATCTAGATCCTTTTCGGAATTTTCTACCGTCTAGTTTACTGAGAGCCGGCTGTTAAAACGAATGTGCCGATCAGTCGGGCCATAGGAAATACACTGGGTTGTCGCCGACCTGTCAACGAAGCGAGCGACCAGCTAAAAATTATAGGCTATTTGTGTCACCGGTGTGGAATGGAGGCTAAGAAAAATACCGCGGAGCTATAGGCTACGGTAATTGGTATGTACGGAAAGGCTTATTCGTGTTGTGGGGTGAAATATATTACCACTAAAACCCATGTGAGGTTATGGAATGTGCGTTGTAATGTTCTGTCGTGCCCGTTACCAAAACTGTCGGCTAAAAGCATTTTTGACACCAAGCGTTGAGTAAAGATAGCTATTTTTGTCGCCGACTTTATCCACCAAGTCGGCAAGTTTTACTACCCCTGCAGGGTAATTCTTAGCCCAGGTGCCGTGGATCCGTATGGGCCACTGTTCATTAGTCAGCAGGTCAGGATGAGCTCCTGTTAACAAGTCAACAGGGGCTTATGTTGACAGGTCAGCAGGGACTTCTGTTGACAGATCAGCAGGGCTATTGTTGGCAAGTCGACAGGGCTACTATTGGCAGGTCAGCAGGGGCTACTGTTGACAGGCAAGGAGGAGCAATGTCGAAAGGTCGGTAGGCCATTGGATATCTCAGCGTCTCGAGTCGCTCCATCACTAACTCTGCGCCGGCCTCATGTTAGCCCGGCGTCAGACTACCACGACCACGGCGCCACGGTCTCAGATGGACAATGCGTTACGTACCAACTCCCCTATATGTTTCCGCTAAACTAACTTTTACCACTTACGGCTACTTCACACTCGGTCGCTGTAAACATCCGAGCTTTACATTGGCTTGGGAACTCCCGGAGAACTGGATCCCACTCTGCGTAAGTTGCAAACGATCCCTGGACTGACAACAGTCCTTTGTCGCTGGACTGTGCTGACGTCACGCAGTGGCGTCCGTGCCGGCGGCGCGGCGGTCAAGCAACAGCGAGGCCAGGCGCGACAACCGCCATCTGTGTCGGGAAGGACGGCACAAAATTCCGAGAACGATGAGGTCATGCCACAAGAGCAGAGCGCTGTCGAGGCCCTGCGCGAAAGATACAGTCACGGCGACTGTGATCGTGCCAAGGGTCAGGTCGCACGTGACCGTTCCACACCACTTTTGTTCATGTTCACCGCCTGCGTTTCGTTTGCTTACGGGCGAACACAGACCGACGTCGATGTGCGGAACTGCATCTTGAGCGGTGCTCATGCACGACGTCTCGGCGCCGGTATCAGGCGTCCAGAGGGCTGAGCCGGTTCCATCACGATGCATCCCTGATAGCCCAGCCTGGGTAGTGCGTCGAGAAGACAGGCCACAAAGGCAGACGTCGGCCACATCAATGCGGGCCTGGTGCAAGCCTCGGTGGTGTTATTGTGAACGGTGGCGTCCGTGCGCCGCAGCGCCACGCTGTGACGCGTAGGACCAACGAGTCGAGCAAAACCGTCTCGTCACCAAGGAAACGGACGCATGTGAACGGGGAGCATCTTTATTCCTTGTTGCCTCGAACGTGACTAGTGGACGTTTGGGGACGCCTTTGGTCATCTCGGCCTCTCGGGTCGCACCATCACTCATTCTGCGCCGGCCTCATGTTACCCGGCGTCAGACTACCCCAGCCCCGGCGCCACGGTCCCAGATGGACGATACGCCACGTACCAAGGGACGCTGTTGACAGGTCAGCACAGGCACTGCTGACAGGTTAGCAGGGGATTGTTGACACGTCAGCAGAGGCACTGTTGACAGGTCAGCAGGGGTTGACAGAACAGCGGGGGAACTGCTTGCAGGGTGGCGGAGACACTGTTGGCAGGTCAACGTGGGCTTCTCAGACCAGCAGAGGTCCTTTTTGACAAAGAAATCTACCTTTCATGCCTGTAAAGTAAGGCGTAGGATGACAACGCTAAGTATAATGCAAAAGTCAAAGCCGCTTGAACCTGGACACTCAGGCTAAGATGAATGGTCATTGGTAACAACAGCCACCACAGCACGCTCTTGAACTATCTCATGATAGCTGAGATAATGCCGTTCGATCGCTCGGCCCGATCCGGACGGTAAACGCCACAGCCGTCTGCCTGCGGTCCATCAAGTCATGTGTAAACAGTGGCTGACGGCTAGCACCACAGCCGTCTGTCTGCGGTCCATCAAGGCATGTGTAAATTGTGGCTGTGGCGGCCTCAGGTTGAAGTGCCATGTGGCCGCACATTGCGTGCCTTTCCTAGGATTTTCCTGCCCAGCGTCCTTCATACCAAGGCTTCGTGAAGTATAGTGGCAACTCGACTCCACGTACCCATCCAAGTGAAAAGCGTCTCCTATGGTGCATGCGTTGTGTATGCAACACATGTTTATATAGTGATGGCATATAACACATACAGGTTCTATGAGCGTACTCTTACAATGGGTGCCAGAATGCAACAAACGGTATATATCGATCAATAGAGGTAATTTTGTTGATTTGTTGTCAATTTGGACCTTTGGTTTTATATTTGACTTTGGCTTTGACCCCCGCAAATCAGATAAAAACTGCATAAATGAGCTTCCCTGCCATAGACAACCTATCAAAAACGGTGTCACGCACGACCCTTCAAGTAATCGATAAGCAAAAACTTAGAATGCGGAAAAACATTTAAGACTGCGGCGGCCGCCATCTTGGACTATGAGAAATGCTCAAAGGTGCACATGTAGCTGCCAAGCTAATTTGGATCTCCTGGCTACGTAAAGCATATTTCCATCAGCAAATTACGCGGTAATCGACATTGCAGGATCTGATATAGGACCAATCGGGATGGCAATCTGACTTAACTGAGATCTCTCGCGTACTTCGACTATCTCAAAAGGAAACAGGATGCTGGGCCTTCTCACACGAGGCGTGCAAATGCCGTCGTCTCCCCGTCAGGTGCGGTTCAATCATAAGGCCTTACCGTGTGCGGCCAACGCTCATGTGACATTAAAGACCTCTGTCAACAGCACAGCAGCACTATTTGGAACGATGCTGCCGTCTTGCATCTCACCCGGTACGGACGACTGCATCACCGGTTTCTCATGTGGTGAGGTTCAAGTGCTCAGGCCCGGTGACATCCTCCGGAAAATGAGCAGCCTCCCGCATTTTTCAAAACAGCGTCTTGCAAGACACGCTTTACTCAGTCTGGCATAGTATTTCTACACAACTTAGGTATATCATCAGACTCTTGACCGCGCTCACCTCACATCAGCGTTCGGTCTGACTACACCCCCCCCCCCCCCCCTCCCCCCACCGCGCGCGCTATCTGCACACAGGTCTTTCCAGGAGCCATTCGCAAGGATCAATGCTGTTAAAAATGGAGTTGTCACACCTCTACCCCTACCCCTTTGATCTGATTGTGTGTGTGTGTGTGTGTGTGTATGTGTGTGTGTGTGTGTGTGTGTGTGTGTGTGTGTGTGTGTGTGTGTGTGTGTGTGTGTGTGTGTGTGTGTGTGTGTGTGTGTGTGTGTGTGTGTGTGTGTGTGTGTGTGTGTGTGTGTGTGTGTGTGTGTGTGTGTGTGTGTGTGTGTGTGTGTGTGTGTGTGTGTGTGTGTGTGTGTGTGTGTGTGTGTGTCCGCCATTTCATTGAGATCACCTGAAGGCTAAATCCTTTTCTAATCGATGAGGCTCTAGAGACAGACGCTGAAAGCAGAAAGGCCCTTTCCTCGGAGAGGCGCCAAACACACTCTTGTGATATTCAGAAGAAACAGTGTAAACGTGCAGACGACTGAAAAATTTGAATGCTGCAGGCAATGTATAAAATCATTGTGTTGCGGAGAATCAGTGCAACGCTAGAATAGTTAATCATAACACTGTAAACAAAATTAGTTGCAATAAAATTAGGCTACGTAGAGTCTGCCACTTAATGTGTGCGGAATAGTACCCTACAATACTGACAGTGAGTAATTATTAAAGCTGAAACAACGTTTGAAATACGAAGCGCAGACAGTAGAAAATGACAGCCAAGGGCATCAATGTGCGGACATTCCTCACCGGTTGCCTGCGGACGGGGATGAAAAAATGCCTTTTTTCTGTCACGGCGAGATTTGAAACCGTCTTAATTCTGACCTGGAGCCAAATTTATCCGAAACCATCGTAATACAATTCTAAAATGCAATAAACCGCACAATCAAAGATAAATGAAATGCTATGTGTCGTAACCATCAAACATTTACGTTTCGCAAGTTCATTTGCAGTAGAGTATCATTTGCTGGCTATCAGACACTGAATGATGGTTGAGACTAAACTAATAAGATAACCAGAAAGACATCCTTAACATAGCCGGCCCAGAGCCGTGTAGTTTTGTATTCAGGTAGGAGGGGGATTGTGCCTCGTAACCAGGGACGTCGTTTCCTACCTTTAGTTGTCATTTTTATCCATTTACTTTCATTAATCATCATCTTTAGGGTTGAGCCCCCACATTACTTTTAAAACCTTCCCAACATGATCCCAACTGATTAGTACACAACCCATGCAATACTGCTATCAGGAAACGACATTTCTAACACCTTCAAGATATTCAACGATAAAATCACAATTAAAGGCGTTTTATATCACGCCCATCCACAGGTCAGAGTGCTATGCGTAAGGTGCGACCGCCCATGTGAGAGGTCTACGGTAACGATGGTCGGCATCTTATCTCAAAGGCGCTGCTCGTCTCAGCCGCAGGAAGCCCCAGACGAATTCTTGACATGTGTCGCTCCAACGTCCTTCGGTGACCTCTGAAGTTACGGCTCGGGTATCCACAAACAACAAGCCTCCTAGGTCGGCATGGCATTTTAAGGCTAGTACCACGGACACCCTCCATGGCACATCCTTAGAAATGCTGCATAGCGCCCTTGAAAACTGACGATTGGCTACGTTTTTCAAGTCAGCCACCTTCTTGCACTACCCTTGCACTGAGCCCAATTCATCACCGCCTTTGCAAGCATTCGAGCAAAACTGTCTACAATGGCACGACGTTTTAAAACTCCACGTAGCACACTGATCGCGTTCGTCGCAAGATGTTGTGACCAGTCACGATATTTACCGCTAGTAATACGCCTAGTGATGCCGTATTTTATGTTGTTTAGTATGTGAAGTGAGTCTTGGCTGAAAAATATGAGAAGAGCACTAATCTGAGAGCATTGGCATAGCACGGTGTCGTCAATGACCTGTGACGTCAGCTCTGATATAGTATAGCGTGAAGCATAGTCCGGTGACCTGATAAAACTATCCTGATTAAAGCTTCTATGTTTGGAAGCATCTTGTGCCTCAACTTACTCATAAAACGAAGCGTCGATGTTTCGACTTGTACTCTGCACAGGCTCACGCTGCAAGCGTCAGCGAGTACAGATCAATTCTCAGCTTCAAGTTTCGTCTAACTGAGATGTTCTGTTGTAATGTTAACTGGTCTGTTGTAATTTGCTTCCATTTTTTTAATTTTTGTTACCAATTGGTTCGGAAAAGCGTCCATTTGTGTGTCCATTCATATCCGGGAAATCAGGAGCTTTTTCGCCCTTGCCTGCGGAACATAACAATAGAAAGTTCCAGTACTGCAGTTCCACGGGATTAGACTTTGTTGGCTACACTTGATTGGCTCATGTCGTCGTATTCCGGCCACCCTTAAATACTCGTGCAGTTTTTCAGGTGTCAGAGATGGCAACGCTTTTCTCCCGCCATCCTTCTATCACAAGGCCGTCAATTTTGAAACGTTTGGGCGGCTGGTTCCAGAGCCCGAAGACTTCAGCTTCCCGATTTGTGTTCCTCAGCGGCCTAGTGTATGTTGCCGAATGCCATTTTTGTTTATGTGTGCATTTATCAGTGTTCATTGATCAAATTTATTTGTATTTAAGCAGCAGCGTAATGACTGGTCATGGCCAGCCATGGTCTGCATATAATGCGGAGGGAAGAAAGGTATTGTGTAACAGCTAACTTTTTCTTACGGTATTGTAATATTCCAGTCAAAGGAATGGTTGTAATGGTGTTGGTTGGATGTGGCAAACCGAAGTTGGAGGCATTGAACCTAACGTTAGGAAGCATTAATAAAAGTAGTGGGGAGGCAGAAACCTCACAAAAGAATACAAATCAACATCCCGACTCCCCCATTTCCACCACTTCCTGGACACATTCGCTGAAACAAACGAAAGCTTCTCATATGAACAGAAGCAATTAGTCTGCCCTCCCAGCCTGTGTGGACCAGTTTTCCGGGTTTGCAGCGTCTGGCCTCGGACCGGACGCGCCGGCGACGACGTGTCCGGGAAACCGGCGGCCCGGGCGAGGCTCATTCCAGGCGGCGCCGCCAGGGCGCGCGCGCACTTGGTACTCTGCGGCACGTCACTTCCATCCCGCAGGTTTGGCCTGAACGCAAATCAGCCGGCAGTTCTCTCAGGCATCATATCAGCCGACCTGGCGACGGTGCGGCCAGTGAGGGTCACTGCAGCCATGGTATTAGAAGCAACGGTGCGCTCAGTGGGGGTCACTGCAGCCATGGTATTAGAAGCAACGGTGCGCTCAGTGGGGGTCACTGCAGCCATGGTATTAGAAGCGACGATGCGCCCTGCGGGGGCCACTGCAGCCATAGTATTAGAAGCGACGGTGCGCCCAGTGAGGGTCACTGCAGCCATGGTATTAGAAGCGACGGCGCGCCCAGTGGGGGGCACTGCAGCCATGGTATTAGAAGCAACGGTGCGCTCAGTGGGGGTCACTGCAGCCATGGTATTAGAAGCAACGGTGCGCCCAGTGAGGGTCACTGCAACCATGGTATTAAAAGCAACGGTGCGCTCAGTGGGGGTCACTGCAGCCATGGTATTAGAAGCAACGGTGCGCCCAGAGGGGGTCACTGCAGCCATGGTATTAGAAGCAACGGTGCGCCCAGTGGGTGCCACTGCAGCCATGGTATTAGAAGCAACGGTGTGCCCAGTGGGTGCCACTGCAACCATGGTATTAGAATCAACGGTGCGCCCAGTGGGGGCCACTGCAGCCATGGTATTAGAAGCGACGGTGCGCCCAGTGGGTGCCACTGCAGCCATGGTATTAGAAGCGACGATTCGCCCAGTGGAGGCCATATTAGGCCAGTGGAGGCCTGCAGCCATGGTATTAGAAGCAACGATGCGCCCAGTGGGGGCCACTGCAGCCATGGTATTAAAGGCAACGGTGCGTCCAGCGCGGGTCACTGCAGCCACGGTATTAAGAGCGACGATGTGTCTAGTGTGGGTCAAGGCAGCCATGGTATGGGAAGTGCAATGTGTAGGTATACTAGGAACTGTCATAATCACATGTCTACACCTGTTCAGTGAAACGCACCCGATACACTCTCCGTGGGTGCATTGTGATTTAGCATGCGAACGCTGCCGCTGTACAACAGCGGATCGCAGAACGAATTCGGCTGCACCGTTGCTTGCCTGACTGCACCGAGAACCGTTACCAGCTGGCTGAAACATTCCGATGGCGTTGGATGGTAAATGAATTTGTTATTGCCCACAAGACCTTGCTATTATATTGCAATACAATACTATGATAATGCAATAATAATTACTTACAGTATCTCGATTTGTTATCCTGACACATGCATTAAGTTGTCACTTGCATGTTGCATTTTGCGACTAGGATAACGATGACAATTATGACCTCTCGCACGTCTCTTCACTCCGGAAAGCGGTATGGCGATCGGAGAACAAACAGATAGTTCATGTAAAAAAAAACTAAAGACTGCAGTGCATAAATAGCGAATAAATAGTCAGCAGTCCCGAGTCAGATCGTCTAGACAGCAGCGCACTCCTCCGAAGTATCCAACTCCCAAATCCTCATTTAGAATCTGATCAGTAACGGTTTCTGGCCTTTAGCCAGCTTGTTCCCGCTTGGGAAGTACAATTCCAACGGATCTGCCGACCAGTGACGTGTTCTTCAGCCTCTCGCTTTGCTTGGACATCGCTGTGTTCAAAGAAGACTCGTTTGCTCGTTACAACATCGATTGAGCACCCGGGAAATGTTCTGGGCAGTTACTCTCAGTTTCAAACGCGCAGTAATTTCATAACCGAAATATGTCATCTAGAAGGAAGCAATGCATGACATTGCAATGCATTCTTTATCTAAAACATATGCAAATCCATGGTTATTCTTGAGCTCGGGTGACAATGACAACCAGGCTGTTAAGAAAAACACTCGGAGCACTCATGAAAGTACAAGGATACTCGCAATGACAGACCAAGTGCACATGTCTTGGTTTGACATCTTTTAAGGATCACGCAGCGTTAGGCCGAGATGTTGCTTAGGTCATTATAAAGCCCGCGAAAGACGGCCTGTGATCTCAGGAGGCATGTATTAAATGCCTGTCCTCGCAGCGGTACTTGAATCCCCCCCCCCCCCCCCCCACCCCCGACTCCGAGGGAATTCGAGGAAGACTAAGGTGTGTGTCCTGCCACGTGCCTCATCCTCCCTATCAGCTCTTTGCATTGCCAACTGTTCGGCAAGGGACAGTGGGCAATATAAAAAGCCTAGGCTCCTTGGTTGCTTATATTCGTTTTACAAGGCAACATGCATGATATGTCGCAAAGCGAAGCACAGGCATTCACTTGTGCGTGCGAAGTGCATCACTTGTATGGTGGTGTTTTCGATGTTCTGCCGTGACTAGCTTTTGAGCTGACTATGTCCTGAGCGCACCCCATGAATCTGGCGTTGCAGCTATCATCAGGGGCGTACACGCGTGCACACACAGCAACCCTCATGGGCACGTCCGCCCCTGACCAAGTTGGCGGCCTGTATCGGTATGTACGAGACTAAATATTGACAGCCAAGAATGCCAGGCAGACACGTAAGAATAGAGCGTTCGAGAACATACCGTGTTCTTTTATCACACGAAAGAAGTTGTGAGGGCCAAGGGTGCGCTAAGGTCGGTTTTAAATGCAAAGTTTTTCGTTGTTCTTCCCCATCAGGAAGTCCTGTGCATTTTCATGGCTACCATTTAGGTCAATGCAGAACCACACTGCTGAAAGTGCCTGTGAGTTTACTAGAGTAGGTGGAATTTCTTTCGGGACGTGCCGTTTTGCGTCACGACGACCAATGAGTTGGCCTGTGCAACTACAAGCTTGTCGTCGTGCGGCTCGAACGGCAGCCTTCGACCTTTCTTCAGAAGGAACGCTCATCAGGAGGAATCAGAATCAAATCTTGAGAAAGTGCAGCAGAGAGCCTTGAACATAATTTTCGGCCATTCAGGAAACTACTCGCATATTTTGCAACACTTCGGCATGGAAACCCCTGCTGACAGAAGAGAAAAACTATGCCTAAGGCTGGGAAAATAAATGCAAGCGTCTCTCACGCATAGAGATCTGCTTCCGAAGCACCGAGTAGCGATCTCCGGCAAAAATACTCGGATCGCAAGCACACTCCAAGCGTTTTGCTGTGATATGCGACTATGCAAATCAAGCTTTCCGCATATAACCACTCTCATTAACATAGATATATTATCAACTAAGTCGCATCCTACTTCACATGTGTACTGTGCACATGTGCAATATGAGTTAATACTTGAAGCCGTGCTTTTCTCAATAAACCGTCTCTCTCTCTCTCTCTCTCTCTCTCTCTCTCTCTCTCTCCTCTCTACTCTCTCTCTCTCTCTCTATCTCTCTTCATCTCTCTCTCTCTCTCTCTCTCTCTCTTCTATATCTCTCTACTCTCCTTCTCTCTCTCTCTTCCTCCTCTCTCTCCTTCTTCTCTCTCTCTTCTCTCTCTCTCTCTCTCCTTCTTTCTCTCTCTCTCTCTCTCTCTCTCTCTCTCTTCGCTCTCTCTTTTCTCTCCTCTCTCTCTCTCTCTCGCTCCTCTCTCTCTCTCTCTCTCTCTCTTCTCTCTCCTCTCTCTCTCTCTCTTCTCTCTCTTCTCTTGCTCTCTCTCTCTCTCTCTCTCTCCTTCTCTCTCTCTCTCTCTCTCTCTCTCTCTTTCTCAGAATTCAGAACGCCCAAAAAAGAAGAATCAGCTGCTCGTGGACAACACGTACGGATATATTTGCATGCCAGCCACAGGTGTAATTTGGCCAAAGCACGGAGGTTCCGTGCGAACGACTGATCACTTGCAAATAAGTTGGATTGCTGACAATTTCCATGACTTCGGAACAGTGCCTGCAACTAGGCTGTTGTTTACCAGGCACAGAGTGACTTGTTCTACTGCCCTAGAACACTTCTTGATGAAACTCGTAGGAACATCATGAGCAGCGCGCATGCCACTCGAACAGGGTGCACTCCATGCATGGTTGCGTACAAGTTATTCGTCGGGACAGGTCGGGCGCAGGATGACCCGGTTAAAACACGGGAAGTCTGATCAGGATGTGGACAGCGAAAACAGTGGCCCGGACACCAATGACCGACAGCGGTTTTGACACCTGCCTTGGAGAAGTATCGGCTCAAGGTGTCGTCGGCTTCACGTCCGGGACCAGCATCTTGTTGCCAGACTTAGGCCGATACCGAGTTGCAGACCACGGCACATGGAACCTGACCCTGTCTCGGGGACTCACCTTCTCACAGTGTCTCTATTGTCGCGTGGAATACCTGCACGCGGGTGGGCAGCCCCGCACCCCTGACGGAGCGCGCCTCACCGCCGCCGACCATAAGCAGCATGGCGTCGTCGGAGCTCAGCGGCGCGCCGGGCATTCCGGCCCTGAAGCGGCATTCAGGTGCATGGGTATCAAGTCCACGCAGTATATGATGAATGATGAACCATGCTGCAGTTCAATGGCATGGGTAGTGACCACGGGAGACCAGTCCACCGAATACATCCCCTCATTGATAGCTGCCAAGCTTGACGGTTCCACTTCCAGACCTCCGCAAACGGCAGAGGGGAGTGTCAGCTCAGCACGTGGAATATCGTGTTGACAGCTGTGAGAGTTGAATTGAAACTGCTTCACACCATGGCAAGTATAACATGATATAATATAATAAACGTTGAAAATGAGGGAAATGAAAGAGTACAGAATTGAACAAAATCGCGAAAATGTGGAGGCAGAAATGACTCGGTGTAAGGAATGTATGTACTATGTAGGTCCGTGACAACAGCGAAGTGCCTTCAGAGCAATTGGGAAAAATCCGTGGGGGACCCCTCAGCGATTGAGAAAGCCCTGGGCAGGATGTGATGTACTGTTGCACTATAGTATGTGATGCACAGTATATGGCATATCATATATGGAATCCGGCACACAATGACCCGCTCTTTTGACAGTACGATCGCACGCTTTCTGTTCTGCCAGTATCAATCAGTTGCATACCGATGTGACGCCTGGTCGACGATGTCCGGACCTGTTTCCGACTCGTGTCCTTAGCTTATTGCCGATTTTACCATTTTACATCTCTTAGGTTACTCGAATGGGTAAATGAAATATGGTTCATGTCACAGCGTTGCAGAAATACACCACGCTTTATCAAACAACTTGCATCTAAATACTTCAAAACACCACGGCAAATCGTTTAAAGAATTGTGTTAACGTTGTCAAAAGCGTCATGGTGGTACCATCAGTGATTAAACAGATTTCGGCCTGCCCAAAGCATGACTGACCGTTCGGAGGCGGGGCACTGCCGCTGGACAGGTTCCAGTTGTTGACGTTTAGGCTCTCAGGCCTGCGGCCTTTCTCGCAGCAGCGCTGAACACGGGCCAGGTGCATGCCGGGGACATACTTCCGCATCAGTCATGAAGGGTGCGAATCGGGGTCATTCGCAGCACTGCAACCGGGATGTTTCAGCCTGTTTTGATCCGACTTCGGCAGCCTGTTTTGATCCGACTTCGGCAGCCTGTTTGGCCTGCTCGGCGGACTTCCTCGCTAAGCTGCAGCCGGTCATGACCTTACCAGCGCCATGTGCAGCTCGATATCCCGGCTGCTCAATCCGTCAATGTCCGATGGAGAGATGGGTTGCAATAGTTTCCAATGCCATCTGCCGTGTTTGCTTAGACATTTGGGACCATGGGCTGGCCGAGAACCACGTATGATACTGACTAGATAAGATCGCATCCACCCCACAATCAGGAGCCAGCTCAGCAGCCAATTTGGGACCTGTCAAGACTCACCGGCTGAGTTGCCCGGTCAAATTTGACAACCAAGTTTACTAAATCGCTGCTGTTGCTGAATGCTGGCTTAAATCGCAAACCATGAATGCAGGCTAGTGATAAATAAGGCTGGAAGTCGGTTTTGATATTTCATCATTTCTTGTCTCCATCTATCTCTGTTTCACATTCCTTTACTCCGTTGATGTCATCGTCTATGCCCTGCCCTCTCACCTCCGGGCCGCTGGCCTATCCTGCCGCTCTGCCCAGCCAAGCGCCACTGGCTGCGAAACTCAGGCACCGTTCCGCGTGAGCCTGTGACGTCACGCTTCGCCGTTCCTTTATAATACTGCGCCGGTGAGTTCAGCGTCAGAAGCCCAGCGAAAACCGGCCGAGCTGCAGGTGACAACTACCGTCTTTGCTGTCATACCAGCCTGTGACAACAATATCTAAGGCAAGTTTTTGGCCGTTTTTTATACAGTTCGGCAGCTGGCCACTTTAAAAACACAATCGCGCTCAATGCATCCAGTGCACAATGACAATGATCATTGGCCTTTCCCTGGTTCCGTTGCTTGTTTGTTCATTGCGTTTTTGTTTTGTTTTTGTTCGTTTGAACCAAATGAAATCATTACTTTCACAAGTACATAGTGTGCGAGTTTTTGAGGTACACAGCTGTGCACCGCGTTGCTGATGAACACACATATAAACTTAGATCGGTCCAATCTTGATCTGTCAACTAACATGCAGTTTGCGCCAGCAGTCCCTAAACAACATTTTGAAGACTTACGCCAAATGAGTTATAACTTTTTCGTGATTTACCTACATGAAAATTTTTGACTTTACATTATAAACAGGCGGTGAACTATCGCACCAGGTAGTCCGGTGCAAAAATGTACTTCTGTTTGGAGGACAAAAATGCGCTGAAAGGAACTCGCTGCCGAAAGTAGTCGTGCTGGGAACTTGTCTTCTGTTCTGCTGCAACTTACCAGGTCTTGGGATCGGCAGTGATGCGCCTTGTCATCGGAACGCTGCTGCTGGCGGTGGCGCTGGCTCTACCGCCACCTCAGCACTCGACGGCCACGGACCAGGCCTCCGGTCAGGCGACCGCCTCCTCCCACCAGCAGACCGACGTTGCTCAGATGACCGACGCCGAGCTTCTCTCTGCGCTGATCGGGGGGGCCGCGCCGGATGCCCCGGCCGCGGAGGTCGTCCCTGTCCCCCCGGCCGAGGAGGCCGCCCCTGTCCCCCCGGCCGCGGAGGCCGCGCCCGTCCCCCAAACCGCGGAGGCCGCGCCCGTCCCCCAAACCGCGGAGGCCGCGCCCGTCCCCCAAACCGCGGAGGCCGCTCCTGTCCCCCCGGCCGCGGAGGCCGCGCCCGTCCCCCAGACCGCGGAGGCCACCCCTGTCCCCCAGGCCGCGGAGGCCGCGCCGACTGCCGAACTGACCGACGCCGAGCTGCTAGCTGCGCTGGGGCTGGGCGCCAACCAGGGCGAGCCAGAGCGCTGTCAGGACTCACAGTACGTCTGCGTGCCGTACTACCTTTGCCGCGAGGAGGAGATCGTCACCGACGGCGCGGGCCTCATCGACATCCGCTTCGGCAACAACCAGCTGGAGAACGACACGGCGCCGCTGACGCACTCAGAGTGCGGCAATTTCATCGACGTATGCTGTCGCGACCCCATGGCCAAGCCGGAGATCAAGGAGCCGGAGTATGTGCCCCGCTGCGGCCGGCGTAACGAGTTCGGCGTCAACGCACGCATCGTGGGCTTTGCCGAAGGCGAGTCGCAGTTCGGCGAGTTCCCCTGGATGGCGGCTGTGCTGCGCGTGGAGGAGGTGGGCGGCCAGGAGAAGAACCTGTTCGTGTGCGGCGGCGCGCTGGTGCACCCGCAAGTGGTTATGACAGCCGCCCACTGCGTATACGAACAGGAGTCGACCTCCCTGCGCGTCCGGCTCGGTGAGTGGGACACGCAGCACACGACCGAGTTCTTCCCGCATGTGGACGTGGCCGTGGCGGAAGTGGAAACACACGTCGACTTCAACGGCCGCAACCTGCACAACGACATCGCGCTGCTCTTCTTGGCGGAGCCAGTGCAACTGCAAGAGCACATCGACACGCTCTGCCTGCCCGACCCGGCCGTCAACTACACGGGCGCCGACTGCGTCGCCACCGGCTGGGGCAAAGACCGCTTCGACAGCGGCCAGTACCAGACAGTGCTGAAGCAGGTGGAGCTGCAGCGGGTCGGCCATGACTACTGCCAGACCCAGCTGCGTACGACGCGACTCGGCACCCGCTTCGTTCTGGACGACTCCTTCACGTGCGCCGGTGCGCCGGAGCCGCTCGCCGTCGCCACCACCGAGGGCGCGCCGAAGGTGGCCCAGGAGGACGCCAAGGCAGGCACAGTGGCCGACACGTGCACCGGTGACGGCGGCTCTCCGCTGGCCTGCCGCGACCCCGCAGACCCCGGAACGCTACGTGCACGGTGGCATCGTGGCCTGGGGCATCGGCTGCGGTGAGAAGGGCATCCCGGGCGTGTACGCCGACCCGCAGCGCTTCGTCTACTGGATCGACGAGCTGATCAGCGAGTACTTCCAGCTGCCGCAGTCATACTTCGGCCTGAAGGAGCCGGTGGCGCAGGCCGCGCAGCCGTAGACACGGGCGCTGTGATAGCTGGACCGCTGTGTGGAGACAGGTCAGGCCTGAGCACAATCGGTTGTTGCTACTAACTTCACGGTTGGATCACTATCTAGACGTCTGGTGTTGGATCTCTGAGTTGCGAACTGCTGTCTCATGACCTCTGCGAGTCTAATATGCCCGGCACATCATGCGGATGGGTGAGATATCAATGTTTCCATACAAACACCATCAGTATTACTAGGCAGCGCGCGAGCCTGGTTGGTCACTGGTCCTTATCCTGTGTTGAGGCAGGTGGCCACATGGGAGTTGGGATCGTTAATTGAGATCAAAGTGCTCCGGTTTCTTTTCTTTGTCACTAGACGACATAGAAACCACAAAACATGACGCAGTTGGGGCTCGCGACCGGGTCCGTTTTTAGATGGAACCATGCTACTTGTGTCATGCATTTTTAGTTGGAGCAGTTCTACCTGTGTCGGAATACAAAAATTGTGATTTTTGAACTACTGTATGTCTGTCTTCTATCCCGTGCTGCGCTTGTGTCCTGCCACACTCCTCAGGCTTGCAGCTCTCTTATCACCTGATCAGATGTTTGACGTGTGCATCGAGTAGAGGGTAACCTTGGCAGAGGTGCACGAACTAGTCACACAAAAGTTGGGCACGATAATAAGACATTTTGCAAACGCTCGACTCATCACAGCTTATCGCACACGATGCAAGAGTGGACGCTAACACATAGGGTAAGATGTGAAAATCTGGACCACGTTTGAAATGTCAAGTTTGATGTATAGAGAACTCGTCATGCTGAAAGTGAGCTTATCGCTCAGGGTTTTGTAGTCAGTACAGTTCGTGGAGAGCCCACCCTTGTATATTCCCCGTGCCAAGTCTGGGTCGTGTTTGTAGTAAATCAAATGTATTCGCTTGGTGTAAAGCGGACATGCCAATGGAGAACTGAACCATGGTAGGTATGCAACATGAGGGAGAGGTGAAGCATTACAAATGAGTCAGTATATCAGAGTTGAATATGAGCCCTTTTAAGGCATTTCTTCAGCCCATACATTGATGCCACTTAAACTCCAGGAAAATGATAGTACTGCCAACCAGCAATGTACATTGGTCGAGTGCGCTGAATGCCGGCTGCCCACACATATACAGGACTAGTTCTGACAACTGAGTGGACTTGTTCGCTTGCTGGTACGTAAAGCCGGTTGCCAAATTGTTGTAGGCAATAAACTAGAAAATAGTCAGTAGATGTAGACTCGCTTAACACACGCTCGGGTGGGGGGTCAACTTGACCCCCCCCCCCGCCGAAGGTTGTTCTAGAATGGTTTCCGGACGGTGTGGCGTAGCCGTGCCAATTTTGGTATAGCTGTAGACAATTGAATAGCGGATCGTTTGACATCAAAAATTCGGATGTGCCATGTAACTTCTTAGTCAACACAACAATTAAATAAGCAAATTGAATTGACCTAAGGTCAGGTTTTAAGGTCACACCAAGGTCAAAACTAGCCTGTTCTATTACTCTAGGGTTAGCTGCATGGGACAGTTTCTGGTGCTCATTTCGAGTTCATTGATGGCAGGAACCGCATTATACAGCTTCCATGAACTTCTTAGAGGTCAGAATAGTTCATTGACCTGAAATGACCTAGGTCAACCTTTTGTTTTAGGAATATACTGCCTAGCGCAATCTTTGTCGCTTAGTCAACTACACAACTCAAAGCAATCTTGTATGACTTTGGTCACCTTGACCTTCAAAAGACCAAACAAGGTCATTGACCTTCAATGAGACTGTGACTTTTTGCCTAGAAACGGTTGTCTACGTTCTGGGGGCACTTTGGAGACCAATCTGAAACTTGACCTTGTTCGACCTTTTTTACCTGAAGGTCATAATCTAGGAGCCCAAAACTTTGACCTAAGTGAGTTCACGTACAGGTCAACACACTCTGTAAATTTGGTGTCTCTAGTTTTCTTAGTTCCCGAGATCTCAGTGGGGTCAAACTCACCCCCTACCCGAGTGAAGGGTACCTAGCCGGCCGCCCGGGCGCGTGTTAACAGAGCCCATGCAACGCATGCGGCGAGGACTTTTTGTAAGATCATAGAAGCAAAACTAAAGCTTGAACCGATTTCAAAGGACCTTACGAGGTATAATGATATGTCAGCGGTCCTGAAGCATCCGTCTGTTGTATTTCACCGTTAATGGCTTGCCCGCATGGAGAGATCTCTGCCGCCGACCTCCACGACCGCTGTCTGCGCAGACGGTCCGCCGCGCTCACGCCACGCGGTGGTGAGGCCGCCGTCTCCTGTGTACCTGGCTCCCCACAACCCCGCGGGGTCGGCTGTAGTCGTATCCGATGTGTACGGACAAGTATCCGATGTGTCCGATCCGTTCGGAAAGCCTGTAGAGCGTGGACCCACCGCTGATGGCGACCGCCGCCGCGCCGCCGCTGGTCCGGATGGTTCCGCCGCGCTCACATCAAGCATTGGCGGGACCGCCGGTCTGCCCGGCGTTCGTAGGACAAGTGTCGTAGGGTTCACCCGTCGTTGTGCAAGATTCCGCGGTGGGTGTCCTGGGGCGCGATACCTAATACCGCCACGGTGTGGACGCCGGCATATCTGGTGTCGCGGTGATGCCGCCGGTGTCTAGGAGTCGGCAGCCGCGCATGGTTCACTGACGCATGAGTCGCTGCCGAATCTGCATCGTGCGGGGCGCGATATGCCGCCCGGCACTGTCTTTGCCAGTTCCACGGCCACCATAGAAAGGTGAAGAGCCCACTTGCAACGCTCAGGTCAGGGACTGGTTAGCCAGTTTCTAATAAATGGAATGAATACATATGAGCGCTCAAGACCAAGGACTTGCTTACACAATTATTATTATCACAGCAATAACAGGAACAATACATCCGATGACACAGACTCATATTTCAACTATCTGACAACATCATGCTGCTTTGAAGCCTAACCCACATATTAATCACTTGACAACGCCATGAGATTCATGTTCTATCTGTTTCATAATGCCGCAACAGTCCGTGATTCAACATATTTACTGATCACCTGATAGTGCAGATGCAGCAAATCGATCGGGTTTCAACAGGTAGTCTTCACGAACCCTTCACGACGCCTCACTAGCTCCCAGGTACGCCCAAAACGTCCCCCTGGTCGTCTCGAGACCCCACAAACGTCCTCCAAGAAACACCGTTTTTAGCTATATGCGTCGGACACTACGGCATGCTTCTTTGAATTACCCGATATGACTCCATATCTACCGCGAGCATGCTGCTCTTGAGGTATACAGGGCCGTTTGAAGGCCAACAAACGGTGGTGATGCTTTAACTCAGCATTGAACAGAGGTTAAAGTCTGCTCACTTTGCAATAGTCGCAGTAATCCAAAGACACACACACACACACACATATGCATATATATATATATATATATATATATATATATATATATAGCTGCCAATTTTTACTAGCTATCAATTGATAGCTTATACGCCTCGCGCAAAAAAAAACAGCTATATGGTGATAATAAATCAAGCGTGAGTGACGTCGGAAAGTGACGTTATGTTTGCCGATTTTTGAAAGCGCATAACCGTAGACATATTAACAAAAAGCTGAATAAAAGAACACATTTTATATCTGTGAATGGGGAAGGTGATAAAATTAACTTAGCATTCATATGTCTTGTAGTTGTGCTGTTTCGATATCGCACATTGACATATTTGTGTGTTGAATAGCAATATATGGAAAAAAGCACACCCAACACTTTTTGGCCTCAGACTTAAAGTCATGAAAACATAAAAAAGATGTCTTAGATACGAGTAGAAAGGACTCCTGCCCCAAGCGTCAAGAGACTATCTATAACAATGACTGAGTTAGTGCTCGAAATGCATCGCAGCGCGTGTTGCCCGTGCCAGGTGGACCCTGGCCTGCGACGGCGGGGCTCAGGTCTGCTGCGTCGGCGCGGCGACGGGGCGGCGGAAGCCGTTTATCAGTTTCACACACCAACCGGCGACCACGTGACTGGTGACAGGGTTGAATGGTATCAGGTCGCGCTGTCGGCAGGACTAAACCGTCGAAAACAATGCGAAAAACAGTCCAACCACTTATTCACCACTGAGGTCATATATTTAACCTTGATCTTAGGCGGTTTACGAACAAGTATCAATGCTTGCTGACGCGTCAACTGCGGCTAAGCTCTACCTCTTCACGTTAAGATAGTTCAAATTTAACGGAAGTAAGTAATGACGGAATAAATATGACGGAAATAGACCGAAACAGAAATATTGACCAAGGTGTCAGCTCTCATTTGCACGACATGTGACTGTCTCTGGGTGTGGTGTGGCACGTGTAACACAGGGTGCCTTCTTATGTACCGTGTTTGACCAGAGCGCAATGGTTTCATGCCATGAGATACGCTGCTGAATGAAATGCGTTGTGGAAACGGTCAGATGTCTCAGAGTAACATTTGAAGAATTCGGCCTCGACCTCAGTCCTTGATGTACACTTAAACTGACGTTTGTTGTGTGTTATGAGACTGTACGCCACCGTGTTATCGATTGCGATTTTGATTTTGAAAATATTCCCAGCCGTTCTTGAGAAAAGCGAGGATGGAGGTCAGATTACCCCGTCCGATCATTGATGTGCCGCTGGAGAGTCCGATCAATGCCGAGTTAGTTATTGCAGTGCTACAGTCCGAGCATAACGACTGCAAAGAAAAGACGCAAAAGTGGCAGTATTCAAGTCTTTCAGGCACGTTGAGATTGAAAATAAATTTGGAACTATCACCTCATTCTGTTGTAGGGAAGCATCGGGAGCTGTTTAGCACGCGCCCGGTCTGTTTAGGCGTCGTCAAAACGTATTGAATGTTATAGGCCAATAAATAAGATGCCAAATAAATGGCATTGATAAATAAACATATTGGCCAATTGGCCAAATATTGTTGGCCGAAGATGCAGCCAACATCAATCGCCAGCTGAAATAGTATGTCAAATGATAATGGAGAATGGAGTTGCCCGAAAGAAGGACATGGAAACTAACGTCAAAACCCCTTTTTGAAAAGGCTGTCTATATCAGAGGTGGACGCATAGAATTCCATCTTGTCGGAAGAAGCTACTCTTCAGGTCATCCGGGACAAGGCGTCCAGTAAATCAGCGCCGAACGAAACGCGAGCGAGGCCAAAAGTCGAGTGGGCCTACTTGAAGTATGATAGCATTTTTAAGTTAAATGAGCCAGGCCTCATCGCCGGACCGCCATGCTTTCTAGAGAGAAATGCCTTTGAAATCACTGGCTGCAGGTTCATCAGGTTTTTTGCTGCAAAGAGCCCAATTCCTTATATGTTGTGATGGAAAAAGAGTGAGGCATTTACATGCAATCCCTCTGATCATGCAGACTGTCTTGCTTTATCGCAATGTCACTGCGGCTCGTCTCACCCATTGGCTTCATAAAGAAAAGACCAAATTTGGGGATTGTGGAAAAAGCCGGACACGGGTCGAAGCCGTGTTCACCAACAGGAGTTGCAGCGCGGTGAGATCAACATAATTTGGTGGAGGAGGGAAGGGGCAGTCGCATTGACAAAAGTGTGAGTCAAGGAGCGCAGATAGCACGCGATCCCTTGTAAGGCCATCTCCATGATCGGGCAGTATTGCCCGAAATCTCGAAAAAAAATTATCGCGCCACCCCGAGATCCATGGATGGTAGACGCCAAATGCTTTGCGGCACACGGGGAACACGGAACACGCACTTCCACACCGCTCAGCGTGGCATTCATGGCTGTTTATTCAGTGTGGCTGTCATGCTATGTCTGGTTATGCCGTGAGACTTAAAAGGCTTTCATCGATCGCTAAAATTTTCAACGATATGCAAAACACATTCGTCGCGCCCACATCAAAACGCGCACACACATGCAGCCAAAAGAGTACAATTGGTAGACAGACGGCGCAGTTGATAGCTGAGTGACTTACGACTGTATTCGCGGGCATAGATCAACAGAAAACCAGCCTAAGACAACTTCGACATGACGCGACTCATCCAACACTACCCTGAGTAACGGATTCCCCGACTACGTTTTGCCAGTGTCATACAGGTGTGGCATTAGGTTCCTTGACAGAACTTCTGATGCAACCACTGTGAACTATTAGCATTCCACGACATGCCTCCCTTTTGACACAAGTACTTCTACACGAGAGGGCTTCTACACGACAAAAATTTCTAACACAAAAACTTGTGCACGTAAACATCCACTGGCAAGCATCTGCACGACGTCATTTGTGATGCACTAAGTTCTAACGCACAAACTCCTATACGCCATTAGAAGTCAAATACAATGACTTCATAACCGCGCCTCCTTTAGACCTAAGCCCCTCACGTTTTTGAGCTACACGGCCGCGAACGCTGAGCGAGTTTTTCAGGGGCAGTATTTCAAAAGTCACCTTGACATTCATGACATCATTATGAGCGGGTAAGCATTTTGGTTGGTTGAGAAGGCATCTGTCCCCACAGGGTAAATGCCAAAATATGGCCTAAGCATAGGCTGGTGAGAATTTTGAAAGTGAATCGATAGCTCACAGCACAATAGATTTTGCATGCGCCTTCATTTCGCTGGCTGCTTTCCAAAAGATAAGACTTGTCACGGCATTTTAGGCGGAAACAAATTCGAAAGCTTGAGACTGCCAAAAGCCATAGAACTGGAGACTCTCCCTTGAAAACCAAGCCACAGAATGAAGGCCCTTCTGTCATATATTCCTCGTCTGAGCTTACTCCCGTCCGTCGTCAGAGGCCACTGTCCTGGCCCGTCTGTCTCAGAATGACTGACCGCGAACTGATGGCATGGCTGCCTTGTTGCACATTTCTGGATCCGCATTGCTATTAATCAGGATGCAAAACACGTGTTGGACACCTGTAACAGTGTATTCTTTCGACCTAACTTCCCTTACACCACACCATCCCAGAAGAATGCCGCCGGGAAGCTGCCTACTTTAAGTATGAACTGGCCCAGCGGACATTTAATTGCCCGTCATTCAACGTAGACAACTCGATCTCCTTTTGTGTGTAAGCAGGGGGTAGCCAGAGCCTTGGTAAGAGGAGCACAGGGTTGACGGAGGCCCCGTTCATGGTGATCCCCCCGCAACAAGAAATATCCCCGGATGTGGTTTAGTTGTTAACAGAGGTCACGGTTTTCTTCGTTTCACTGCTATTTTTACGTTGTAACAAGAACAGAAACCGGAAGGTACCGTGAAATCCATTCTGTTTACATTTTTAACACGCGCCCGGGTGGCCGGCTAGATACCCTTCGCTCGGGTGAGGGGTCAATTTCGCCCTCCCCCTAAGGACTCGGGAGCTAAGAGAGCTAGAGACACCAAATTCACAGGATGTGTTGATCTGTATGTTACCTCACTTAGGTCAAAGTTTGAAGCTCCTAGCTTATGGTTTTTGGGTCAAATAAGGTCAAACAAGGTCAAATTCTAGGTTGGTATCTAAGGGCCCCCAGAACTTAGATAACTGCTTCTAAGCAAAAGGTCAATGTTCAGATAAGGTCAGTGACCTTGTTTGACCTTTTGAAGGCCATGGTGACCAAAATCATACAAGACTGCTCTGGGTTTTGCATTTGAATAAGCGAGAAAGATTACACTAAGTAGTGTGTTTCTAAAAATAGATTGTTGACCTCAGTCATCCTAGGTCAATGACTTATTCTGACCTTTCAGAAATATATGGAAGATTTATAATGTGGTTCCTGCTATCAATAAATTCGAAATAAGCCCCAGAAACTATCCCAAACAGCAAACCCTAAAGTCATAAAAAACAGCTTGGTTTTGACCTTGGTCTGACCTTTATACCTGACCCTAGATAAACGTCATTTGCTCATTCAATATTCGTGTTGCTTAAGAAATCATCTCAGAGATGTATGGCTCTGTCTAACACTCCGTTGTTGCATCAGACTGAACGATTCCCTAAAAGTTGCCTTCGCCGAAACCATGGGCTGACTTTGACCTGCCATAGGTCAGCGACCTTACAAAGCACATTACGTTTTTGATGCCAAACGATCCGCTATTCAATTTTTTTATAGCCATGCAAAACATGGCGCGGCTACGCCGCGCCGTTCGGAAACCATTCTAGAAAAACCTTCGAGGGGCGAGCCAGCTTGACCCCCCCCCCCCCCTGAGCGCGTGTTAAGGTCAATAAACTGCGGAAATCAGGCGTTTAACGACGGCATGAAATAAATCACCGGTCTCCTTAATTTGCACTGGCTTAGTGAACTCTTTCTAAACGGATAGAATACAGAAGCTTTTCATCATGTTTTATCTGCCTTTTACAGACATTGAGAGCATCTTGGAGGTAGATTGTAGATCGATGTGTTCGATTGAAATTTGAGGGTGAAAATTTTGAGCGTAGATCTAGAAGTCAACAATGGATATTAACTTGGCCGAGCCATGTTTGTCAGGATATGTTTAATATTCAGTCAGAATCAATCAGTGATACAATTTATATAACATGGTTAAACATGCGCGCTCCCAAATCTTAGCAGCAAGAACCTCGGCACCAGACGTTGCAGTCTCCATAGTCCACGGAGCTTTAACCACGAGCGGAGCTCAGTGGTTAACTTTTTGTCATGGTCCACCGGTGGACAAAAATGACAACGGTTCTGAAATAATTACCCTTAAACGCTTGCCTTTACCCTTAAATCATTACCCTTAATTTCCCTTAAATCAGCGACCTTTAACATTTACCTTACATTTTACTTGCATTACCCTTAATTACTTAGCTACATTACCCTTCAATCAGTTAGTAATAAAAGTTATGTGACATAATTTGGGCATGCGTGCTCGCAAATATTAGTTTTAAAAAACCTCGACGCCAGGCGTTACAGTCTCCGTAGGCCGTGCAGCGTCGGCTCAACAGCTAATATTGAGTTGTTGCCAACGGGTGGACGAAAATGAAGACGCTTCTGGAAGAAATACCTTTGAACGCTTCAGGACATCAAATCTTGCATCTACAAAGCCGTCTGGGCGCATATTTCACGGGTGCGACTTCCATACTGAAGATAAGAACGGATTGCCCCTTAAAGCACCGCGATGTGGTGCTGAAATATGGTGGTGGAACTGAAGGAGTAAAGCTAGATTCTCTATTTTTCGTGTTTTTGTGACTATTAATCCGTCCAGAAGACAGATTAACACGGCGCCCGCCGTCTGGTGGCACTTGCAGTGGCCGACACCGTCCGACTTTACGGCAGCTGCCACCCAGACTATCGCTTTGTCCTTGCTCTCGAGGTTGCGGGCGGGCATATTTAAACTTTTTGACGAACTTTTCACGGAATCCGTTCTAAAAATTTGGATGCTCTTAGGCAAACATAGGATGACCTTGTTTGTTTTCTTAAAATTGATTTCGTCCTACCCTCTTCAATAACAATGAGACTTCCACTCTTACTCAACAATAATGAGGTCCCTTATTCCTTCAGGGCAATGTGCCCCTTGAGAAGAACACCAAGGGCACATTACCGGTTTCCGGCCAAGAGCTGAAGGGCCACGCCGTCCCATTGCGAAGCGTCTTCTGGCTGTCCATTCTAGCGACACGGGGCGGGATCTCCTGGCCGATCCGGGGGCCATTGGACGGATATATCATATCACATTATTCCGCTCCCTCACGCGGGAGGCCTTCTGACCCGCGCCGTTGGCCCCGGATCAGTACAGGAGCCCTCATTGACGCAAGAACATCCCTGATCGTCAAAGTTAGTCCATTGATTGTCACACAGGCTCCAGTTCCGTGTTCTCCTGTTTTCTTCAGAGATGTTGAGGAATCCCTGAACGTAGATTACGGGTAAAGTGGAGTCCTAAGCTTGCATTAACATTGCTCATCCATGTTCGTGTTAAAATGTTCAAGATTCAGTCAGAGTTGAATGCTGATAAAAGCTATGTAATGTGGTTTTGAACATACGCGCTCGCAAGCCGTAGCGACAGCAGCCTGGACGTCTGGCGTTGCAGTCTCCGTAAGCCACTCGGCGTCGGCCTGCGGCTGGGACACTAAGCGATGGCCAATAAGCAAATTTGAGGAAGATGGCTGGTGAGCTAGGTAAACCGGCATGCATATTTAAATGTGATGCAGAAGTAAGCTAAACACAACCTCAATCTGAAAAGTGGGGGGCCGGTTAACACTGCTGCCCCCCCCCCCACCTTGAAAAGTGGGAAAAGTGGGAGGGGGCATGGCCCCCTGACCCCCCTGTTCTTACGCCCATGCAGGAGCCTCTGGCCGACAAAGGAAATCTCTTATTGTCTCGAGGCAGGGGCATAGCTTCGTAACATGAGTTGCAGGGAAGAGATGATGGGGGTGGGGGGGGGGGGGGCTGAGGAATGATGAGTGATGCAACCCTCTCCCGAAATGATGCAGCCCGTTCCCAAAATACGCCGCCGAATGGGGTTCTAATCGGATTTGGCCCATTTCCTTCTCCAAATGTTGGGGGGGTTGTAGCCAAGTTGGGTGAGGGGTGGGGTACTGAAGACCACCCTACTGAGAAGGAATTACATCCCGGTCTCAAAGTCATCTGAAAGACCTCCGAACGCTCCATAATAGACATTCTTGGACTCTAACCACGTCTTTCTACATTTCATGGAACCCCTTGCTTGTCACAGAAATCCGTGTCTTTGTATGGGAGACCCTTTGTAGGGAGGACCCCGAGTGACCACAGGACTGACATTCGAGGGTCATGGTATGTTCTTGTTCAGTTATTGTAGTCCCTGTCCAGTGTGGTGTTCCCCTGCTCAGCAGACAGTGACATGGATCCCATCGATGTCTCAAGGGCCCATACGCTACGCCGGAGAAAATCATCTGGCTGATGTTATGAAACCGTAGCTCCATTCCTGTTCACAGATGGGGTCCTGAATAGTGGAAGACACTGTCCGGTGTCGGGGCCCCTGAGCACAGAGCCTCTCATTGCCTCACGGTTTCTCCTGGTGACTCAAAAAAGAAGTCACTTTGAATAAAATTGAGGGTCGTGGCTCTGTCTCTGTTCGGCTGATTGGGGCCCTGGCCGGCACAAAGCTCCTTCTTTAATGTCAAATTCACTGAGATCCTGTTCAATGCCATGGGTACCCTGTTTTGCATCAGAAATCCACGGCAAATGAGCACATTCCCTGTTCAGTTTCCTGATCGGTGCCGGGCGTTGGCCGATAGAGAGGTCCCTTAATGAAGCAGAGCCCCTAAGCGACGACGGGGTAAGTTCTCTGATATCCTCGGGTCTCGGTATTTGTCTTGTTCAGCATATGG
Organism: Pollicipes pollicipes; assembly: GCF_011947565.3. Taxonomy (NCBI): domain Eukaryota; kingdom Metazoa; phylum Arthropoda; class Thecostraca; order Pollicipedomorpha; family Pollicipedidae; genus Pollicipes; species Pollicipes pollicipes. The sequence goes on from NW_023596746.1 coordinate 48,036,503, forward strand.
GTAGCTACCCAGCGCCAGACCACTGTCAAATGGCAGAGTAACTTTCTCATTTTTGGGAGTTCTGACTGACAGATACTTCCTGCAGTGCTTCGGAGATCCCGAAACTCCAGTCGGCCTTCGGAGCATTTCGATCCTAAAGCGCCAGGCGAGGGTCGCCGATTCTCACTTCTTGCACCTCTGATCGACAGACGGGCCC
>NW_023596746.1:48037698-48244438 GCF_011947565.3 Pollicipes pollicipes
GACAATGGTTGAATCATGTAGTAAAATCGAGCGTTTTGGCTGTGTGCATGATACTGAAAATTGTGATGATGGAAGAGGCTTTCGACGAAATGCTTATTTCTGATGCCGTCACTGAACATGAAATCCATTATCATTTTATGTTACATGGCATAGCATTACGTTTCTGGCGAAGATTTTGTCCCTAAGAATTGGGTCGGCGAGAAAAAGTACACTTTTTACACCTCTGGGTACCCATTTGTTTCATGATCTTTGTGGCATACCAATTCCTGCACGGGCTTAGCAGCCCAAGACATGTGGTAAATGTTTAAGCTACTAACTTCATCCAAAATGTAGGTGAAAGCAGGAGTTTGAGAGCTTGCCATAAAAATGCAGCGTGGGTTGTAGCAGAGTCATTCAAGTAGTAATTCGCCTGTGTACTTGCTTATTTAGGATATTTATAGTCCATCCGCAAACGACCAAGTACAGAACAGTCCATTTTTAAATTCAGTGAATACCGGACGCACACACAACTAGAAAGCCTGCCCGCACACGCACGCACGCACGCACGCACGCACGCCCGCACGAGCGCACGCAATTCATCTTACGTGCTTCGACACAACGGTCATAAAAAGAAACGTTCCACGACTACCAGCGAACCGAAGCAAATGAGATTGCAATGGTCTTGGTGGCTGGAAAAAGTCAGTTAAGGAGGAATGATATACAAAACGACTGCGAGTAATGGAAAGACGTGTGACAAATTCACTCTTAACCGTACTGACCCTTGCAAATGGCTCGTGGAAAGGGCCTGTGTGCATATAGCACGCGCGGGGGGGGGATGTAGCCAGACCGGACAGTGATGTGAGGTGAGAGCAGTCAAACCTCTGATGATAGACCTACGTTGGACAGAAGTATTGTGCCAGGCTAAGCAAAGCGTGCTTTGATAGATACTGTTTTAAAATATACGAGAGGATGTTTATTATCCAGTGTAGGACACCGGGACTAGGCCCTCGAACCCCAACACATGAAAATCGGTGTTGTAGTCGTTTGAACCTGGCTAGGTGTAAAATGGCATCACCGCTCCAAATAACGCTGCTGTGGTATTGACAGAGGTCAATGATGACATACGAGCGTTGATGGCACACAGCAAAGCCTTGTGATTGAACCGCGCTTGACGAGGACACGATGGCATTTTTGCGCTTCGCATGAAAAGGCTCAGCATCGTGTTTCCCTTTGAGACAGCCGAATCTATATGATTGGCAAATGTGAGCTTGGCATCCAGGAGAACGCCAAGATCATGAATCTGCGGGCAGCTGTCCAAGCGGTGAGCGTCTAGTGCATATGAGTAGTGAAATGGTGACGTGCATAGAGTGAATGAGATGGTATCGCATTTAGCCGGATTTGGTCCAGTCTCTAGTGTTGGGACCACTCCAGAGGCGATCCGCTGACAGGGGTGCAGTGTTTCGCTGACCAGTGGTGCAGAAAGCTGTGGCTGCCAAGGCGGGTGGAGTGTGCAGTGCTGGCCGTCGGCGGGGCGCGCGCCCGATCCGAGGTCAAGGACTGAGCTGAGCTGAGCTGAGGGTCTGAGCCCCACCACCAGAGCTGAGGGCCAGAGCTCCCGCCCCCGAGCTTGGGGTCAGAGGTCCCACCCTCTGAACAGAGCGTCAGAGCCCCCGCCAACGGAGCTGGAGGTCAGAGTCCCCCGCCACTCGAGCTGGGGGTCACAGGTCCCACCCCCCGAGCTGAGTGTCAGAGCAACACCCCCCCCCCCCCCGAGCTTAGGGTCAGAGCTCTTAACCCCCGAGCTGAGGGTCAGTGCATCCCTCTTCCCAATTGAGGGTCAGAGCTCCCACACCCAGGAGCTGAGAGTATTCGAAGTGAGGTCAGAGCCCCTGCCGCCCGAGCTTAGGCTACCTGAGCTGGGGTCTGAGCCCCCCGCCTCCCGAGCGAGGGTCGGAGCCCCCGCCACCCGTGCTGTGGGGTCTTAGCCTCCCGCCTCCCGAGCAGAGGGTCAGAGTCCCCCCCCCCCCGCCAACCGTGCTGTGGGTCTGAGCCCCTGACACCCGAGTTGGGGTCATGAGACCTCATGGAAACGCGTGGAATGTGGGACTTGAGGAGCCCATGGGAATGCGTTGAACGCAATGAGCCGCATTAGTACTGATTTACAAGCGTGCTTCAGTCACAACTGTTAGCCTTTTGCTGTGTTTGCGATGTTTGCTAAGCGCGGCCAAAACCTCGACCGTAGTACGACTGCGTTGTGCCACAATCACATGGTACGTCACTGGGTGCTACTGTTGCATGCACCTATGGCGGATATCCTGGCATTACCTTCGGCGTGTTTGTTACGATGGTCAGTCGACCCGGTGTCCCCGATTCGTCACGCACTCATAGAGTTTATTCCTGGAGCAAGTGGAGCGACTGAAACAGCTCGGCAACGCGAGCATTGCTCAGGTGTAGCGCAGTTGAAAGACAGCTTCGAGGGCATTGCTTTAGCAAGTGCCACCCGCTGTGGCTGCCTGCCTCATGACGATCGCCAAAAGGCCCTTCAGGGCAGCCTCAGATGTCCCTCCTGTGCTTATGGCGCTGGGACAGCTGCTGAAGCCGCAGGAGGCACAGCCGGCCGTGTGGTAGCGGGAAAAGCAGATGGACGCCAGCCCAGACCACTGCCCCTCGTCCGAGGTCGCCGCCGTGCTCCAGCACAGCGTGATCAACTTCCTCAGGAGTGTCTGCAATGTCGGTGGACGCAGACATCCCGGGGTGGGGCACGTGCTCCAGGGTCGCGGTATGCTCACTACTGTGCTTGCAAGATGTCGTTGGACATGGTCACTGCCGTGCTACACCTGATGCATCAAGCTGAACGAGATGTATTATTCGTGAAGTCCGTGCTCCTGTTGGCACGTAAGTTTCACGCTTATGCTACCGGACCGTGAAGGTCCGGTGGATGAAGGATGCCTGGTGGTGGTAAGCACTACCCGTAAACCTTCTAGGCCACCGTTGCCTTGGAGCGCGTTTGCGTCCGCGGGCAGGCTGCTGCTTACCCTTGTTAAGTGTTAATCAGCGATGCTGAGCCCAGTAACCCTGGGCGCGAAATGTTCCTGTGACCAGCGCCCACTTATGATGAACGGCGTGACCTTACCGCACCCAGCCGACCCTCTCAACTTCAGAGGCCCTTGTTGATCCCGGCGACCCCGACCAACCATCATGACCAATGGTTGCCCGAGACTGACCTGACGCTGATGACCCATTACTGACGCCTGGTGACCCGGGACTCGCCGTGACGCCACCAGGTGCAGGTCGCCGAGAAGCTGCTGCTCAAGATGGGCGGCATTCTGGTGACGGACACCTTCGAGGCGCGCCCGGACCCGGCTCGCACGTGCACTGCCTGTTTCCCGAAGTTGACCTTCTGCCGCACAGATGCCACCCCAACGTGCACCACACGGTCGACCGGGAGTACCTCATCTACCTGCGGGCCGCGCGGCCCATTAACATGCACTCGGTTGGAGTTTTACACCCAAAGTTGGCAAATGTAGGACACTGCTCACAAGTAGCGTCCTCCAGACGCGAACATATTTAAAGCCCTGACCACATCATGCAGCTTTATTGACGAGGAGCACACATCTTCAACAGTTGGGCGGCATACGCAGTCTTAGGTGTCCATACGTGCGCTTTCTTTATGCGGGGTTTTCCTTGAACAGGTGTAGCTATTCTTCGGCATACATTTGCCAATTACCTTTTGCTTGATTTTGGCTTCGTTGGGAAAAGAGCCTTTTCGGCCAACTCTGACCATTTGAAATGCACTCGGGTGGGGCTCAACTTGACCCCTGAAAGTTTTTTCCGGAAGAAGTTCCAAACGGCGCGGCGTAACCGCACCAATTTTGGTAGAGTTTTTTATTTCTAGGATATTGTTCAATCTGATCAAACAACGTATTGTCAGACGAAGCCATACTTCTATGAAATACTTTCTTAGGCAATACAACAATGGAATAAACAGATTACAATGACCTAGGGTCAGGTAAGAATGTCAGATCAAAGTCAAAACTGACGAGTGTTGTTACTCTGGGGCTTGCTGTATGGGGTCGTTTCTGGCGCCCATTTAAAATTTATTGATAACAGGAACCGCATTATATACCTTCCATGGACTTCTCAAAGGTCAAAATAGGCCTTTGACCTAAAATGACCAAGGTAAACATTTTTTTAGGAACATACGGCCTACCACAATCTTTGTCGCCTTTTCAAACGCAAAACTCAAAGCAGTCTTGCACGATTTTTGCCACCACGACCTTCAAAAGTTCAAAAAGGTCATTGGACCTGAAATAAGCATACGATATTTTGCCTAGAGCAGTTATTTCTATTTCATTTTTTATTTCTATTTCTATTCTAGGGGCCCTTTGGAAACCAGCCTGGACGGTGACCTTGTTGACCCTTTTTTTACTAAAAGATCATGACCTAGGAAACTCAAACCATGACCTAAGTGAGTATACTTACAGGCCAACACACCCTGTGAATTTGCTGTCTCTAGCTCTCTTAGTTCCTCAGATCTCGGGGGTTCAAAGTGACCCCCTCCACCCGAGCAAAGGGTACCCAACCGGCTAACCGGGCGCATGTTAACAGAGGCCGGTGAATGTAGACTGCTGGATCAAGACTGCCGGTAACTGGGCTTTCCCCGCTAATGGCACTAACCCTACCCCGTGAAGCCTCCAGGGGCGATGTGCGCGCGCGTGGGCGGCCTTTCTGCCCGAGCGCGCGCACATTGTGAGCCCGCTCCGGTGAGCCCGGAATTTCTCACTTGACTAAAGCCATGAGAGGGCTACACATGCAATTTGCGCCGGATAAACGAGGCATTGCAGCGTTGAAGCAGCGAGTGCGAGAAGAAGGTGGGGAAGCCGGGCAGCTGACCTGGTCGGCTGCGTGTAACGACCGCAGCTTTAGTGATGTAAACTTCGTCACGCGCCGCATCTCCTAATCGCTTCAGTCTGAGTCTCATCTCATCATACCATGTCTCCACCACCAGCAAACAGCGTGATGATGCCATCTGCGAGCAGGACCGATATAATTACGTCCTGCACGGCTCTCCCATTGAGCTCGCCCAACGTCAGTACGTCGAGGCCGCCATCTAGCGAACAGAATTAAAGGACTGCTTGACGAGGCATCCGAAAGTCTTCAGAAGGCGATCGACATACTGAAATATGAACTGACCGACACACACGAGGGGAAGGCTTCACGATATTGATGTGTCACGGTGCACGGATACGATTTACCGGTGCGCGGTGTTGTGTCACGTTGCACGGATACGATTTACCGTAAGAAGTCTGTGTCATTAGCAGCTGGTAGTTTGACGCTGGAACGTTAGCCATTGTCGACACTCACAGGACCAAAGGCACATTCTATGATTTGTGTGCTTTTGTGGATCTTAATCCGCGCCCGGCCTGGGGTCTCAGACAACCACGCCCGGCCGGGAGGGGGGGGGGGAGAGTTGACTGTACCCTGGGATCTGCCAGGTCCAGACGCCGCATGATAAAAAATCCGTTTTACCATGCTCTCCAAGCTCTCATCCAATCCTGAAGAATGCACAACTTTGTGTTGAACCGTGAAAAAGGTAAAAAAAGGTCAAGGAACTTGTGAAAAAGGTCGAATGTGGTCATCAGGGGCCACAAAAAGTAACAAACGTTTTTCCGATAGATGCACTTGAGGCCTATCTCTGCATGTCAAAACGGATATTGAGGGCACAAAAGTACGCGTTAAGACCGTGCCGAGTTCATTCCGACCATTCCGACTGATTCATGTTTCCCCACATAGATCAGGTCAGATTGGGTCACCGTTCAAATTTTCTATGCTAGTAGATTACAAGAACGATGAGCTCCTCTTCATATTCTGCTGCTGACTAAGTTTATCTAATTAAATGCTGTTGTAAGCTAAAAGTATACCAGACATATGTCACCAGTACATTGCCTCTCTGTTGTCAGAAATAGTTTGTTGTACATCTACGGGTACTCATGATCGCATAGCTTTTGTCTACACCATTCACAGTACCTTCTACGCCTGGTAATATAGTTGTAACAAAGGTACGTTGGTGCATGAAATTGGATGTCATCAGCTTCACAAACACGATAAGGAGGTGGTTACACGCGTCGCACTTGTTGTAGCCCATCCGCTACTGGTAACCTAGGTCATTGACTGTGGATGGCCTTGCATGTCCTCATGTGACATATTGTGACCTTATTTTTCATTAGAATGATGCCACAACATATTGCTACTGGAACACTTAAATTCTACGCCTAAAATGACCCTATAAATCTGCTTGTTTTGAGCTCAGCATTTGTTTTTCAGGAGGTACCCATAGAGATAGGTCATGATTTGGACCAAGGCTATGTGCGTTGTGGTCATATGATGGTTCTGCATGCAAGTTAGCTCTCTTTTTCATATACAGACACCAAAACTACACAAAAATGAGTACAACTACATTATTTATAAAAATAACCAAAATTGGCCTTCAATTTAAATCACTGACCTTGCATTTTCCAAACACCCTAGGAACTTACATGTATTTCTACAACAAGTTTGGACAATTTCAAATTGCCCACAAGAAGTCCGTGTGGTAAACGTTTTTAGAGGTTAAACTCTTTGACATGGCCTATGCCACTGATCTATGCAATTTAAGACTTTATAGTCGTACACAGGATACTGAATTGTTGAAAGAACAGGTACTGAAAAGTTTTGGTTGCTTCAGTTGTTTGTCTTCGACCTGTGCTCGACAAACCCCAGGGGGAAGTCAACCCCAGGGGGAAGTCAACCCCAGGGGGAAGTCAACCCCAGGGGGAAGTCAACTTCCTCTCCGGGAGGGTGCGAGTTAAACAAATGACGGGAACCCAGCTGTTTTGGACCCCTAGTCCGTATAACCAGGTCATCGCGCAATATACCGCCCAAACGATCGAGTGGGCCAGACCAGGCTAACAGATTGGGCCCCGACAAGAGCGCGGAGCCCTCCATTCAAATAAGAAGTACCTGAATCCCAGTATGAATGCCCCTCTAAGAATCGAATGTGCGTGAGCAGGTTGAGAAGTGGGCCCCGACCGGAGAGTAGGATTCCACATTTAAATACCAAGGCCCAAGGTGCAGGACCTGAACAATCAGTTGATGGGCCTCAGGCAAGATCGTAAGGCCCTAAGCAAGTGATGCAGAATTGGAAGGGCCCTAGACCAATGTAGAGGGCCCATGGGCAAGTCGTGAGTGTGTTGGTAGGTCAGCGGAGACCAACGGAACCGAGAACCTCAACAACCGAGAATGCCCCGGCAGGTTAGGATATGAGACCCCCGACTATAGCCCATAGAGCCTTTCCGGCGAATGAAAATAATCAGTGGAAGGCCCTGATTGACAAGAGGCCCCGGTATGCCCATAAAAGGGTCCCAGAAACAACGTAGGGTCCTCTGAGCAAATGCAAGAAAATCAATAGACCCTGCATATATCCGGAGATATATAGGGCCCCAGAAATAAAGTATGATCTCTGGACAGCGTAATTAACCCTAAAAACTCTCAAGCAACACCCACTTAATGAGTGAAAACTAATTTAGTTGCCTGGAAGCCCAGAGACGTCCAATGTTGTTGCGTTTTTGAAAAAAAACCACGCCTGTTCGGCCGACTATGGGGCCCCTTCAAGCCTATGGGCCCCTTCGGGGCCCAAGGGATGCATGACCTCCTGCCCCCTCTTGTGCGGCTGACTTGAGTAGGACTTCTTTGAAATGAAGTGGTTACCCCCCCCCCCCCCCTCCCGCTACCTTCATACATGCAACGGACGCGATGCAATCTATGAGAGATTACCCCTAGTAAACGCTAGGACAGAGGGACAGAAAGGTAGGGTTAAAAATAGACCTTAACGCTGATGTCGTCATTGTCGTCGTTGGGACTTTTTGACGCATTCAGCTGATGAGGCTATATTGCGTCGCCTCCTTCGCACCCTAGCGGAAAGGCGGGCACCGCGGGGAACCGAACCCCATGCCTCTGGTTTCCCATACGTGCAGTAGTTGGCACCGATGGCAGTCGTAATCGTCATCTGGAGAAACGCGGTGAGTTTTTCTGGTCTCCAGAACGCCAATGACCGGTCATGGAGTCTATCGGACAGCGAAAGGGCTCTTGGATGATGGTAGGAGTCTCCCTTCCGCCAAAAGGTGCCTGAAGTTAAGAACCCAAGTGTCCAGAGGGCTTTGAAAATGACTAAATCGCTCCGGCGACGGAGCCCTAAGTAGCCAAGGGAGTGCTTAGGTGACCAAAACGACCCAGTGCAATCAGCTCAGGACAGGCCAGGTTACCCCCAGTCAGCCGTCATTAAAACTTTGTCGCGCAACAACTGCCACAAAGAGGTAAATTGGGTTGCAATATGCTAATAGTTTTTTTACACGAGCCTGCTAGTTCTTTCTCAACATGTTAACCCTTGGCCTCATTTGGGGAGCCAATGAGACGCCCCCCCCCCCCCAATCTTTCGGAGGATACAAGTCCAGAATGCCGTGAAATCGCGCCCAATTTTTGGTGGCCACTTGGGTATCCATTGCTCGTGTTTTGACAAAAAATGTGTTTCTAGCGTATCTGGTTTCTGACAAGCGACGACTTTTAGGAGCATTGCGCGACAGCCCATGGCAAGCGCGGCAGCCGACGATTCTGCGGACCGCGCGCGCAGGCCTGGCACTGTTACTTTAACGGAGCCCAACATTTCAAACGTAGGCTTAAAAAAGATAAAACTTCATACTATTGCACTGAAAGTTAACAAAAAGCACATTCATAAATTCCATATCGCTACGCGGTATGGTTTGGTACGTATGAACACGCAAAGTTGAACTAGTCTGATTTACCATTGACTTGGTCTAGTGGGGTCAGTCATCAAAATAAAACTTGTGACAACACGCGAGATCTCGTTGAGAACAACGCATTCAGGATTTGTTTACGTAACGTTCCTTAGTTTGGGAATCACTGGGATATCCCCCCTTTCTTATTCCGCGTGACGAAGAACGGCGAATCGGGGTAACGTTAACACTTCTGGCTGCAATCTTTTTCATTTATTTTACATATGCTGTTGTAAAAATCGGCCTTTCAAATCCTGAAAACAAATCCTCGTACATCATGACTTAAATTTTCATAACCAGCATTCGTCATTGGTACTGATGGAATCAGCAAGTCAAAATAGCTCTTTGTACACTAGGCATCGAACAAATCTAAGCTTACTTGTGGCACTTGCCATGCATGATGCAGGTGAAATTTTTGGGGGCCCTGCCCCACCCCAATGTTGGTTTGGGCCCCTCAAGGCTGCTTAAGGCCTCCTCAGTGCTGGTTCCTCCCCCCCCCCCCCCCCCCCCCCCCCAGTGCTTCCAGCTGGGAGATTACAACATAGCAGGAAAAAGCAACCGTAACAAAAATCCTGTCTTCTTTGGATCTATTCACTGGCCATGACCACAATGCTGCTCAAATGAAAATTTCCTTAATAAGTTAAAACACCAGAAGAACAGCAATTATCCGCAATCAGAACAAAGAAGACTCAATCTGTTGGCAAACACATTTATAGCTGGGGAGGCTACCCCCGCCCCTCCCCTTACCAAGCATGAAAATGGACACATCTGACATGATGTCACAACCACACAAACTCCATAGTTTTCTAACAGTGTGGGCTGCATTTGATTTACGCTATCCTCCCTCACAAGCTGCACCTCATGCAGATAGTAATTACGTTCAGGGTTCCATCAGGAAAAAAACTTCATTTCAATGTTAGAAAACGGAGCAATTGAATATATTGCACTTGCAGCCATGCAGGTGGCAAGCTCACTGGTGCAAAGGTGGAAAGAACTTATAGAAATGAATGAGAACTGCGGAATGACTCACTTTCCGGTTTTCCTGTTACGGTAGGGGTACTGTCATCAAATACCCAAAACTGTTCTCAGAGAGAGCAAAATGACAATTTTTACTGAGCGCTGTAACAATAGGACCAAAATCTTACAAAAACGTGTCATATTTGAAATAAATTCTTAGTGAAGCGGAGATAGCGATGAAACCTTAACTCCCCCCTCCCCCCCCCCGGTCTCATTGCCTAGATTTTCTGCACCTCCTTACCCCTCACCCCCATTGCCCCTTCGCTACGTACATACTTGGCTGTCAAATTAGCTTCCAGCAGGCAAGATTAATGCTAGGAAAAGGTTGAACTGGGAATCATTGTCATTTCAATGTTAACAAAACATTGATAAAAGGGTCGCATATCAAGCAGAGGCATAGTTTTTAAGATAAGTGGGAGGGCTGAGCAGTGAAAAAACTATGCAGTCTTCCTAAATATATGCCTGTTTCTCCACAACTGACAAACTTTTTTGCAAACTAGGAGAGGGGGCGGAGGCCTAAACTGAATAGGAGGTGGATACAAACCCTGAGTTAAAAATCTATTTGACTGGTGATCATCTCAATCAGGAACAGGAACAGAAACAAGAACAAAAACAGGAACAGCAAATCAAACAAACAAACAATAGCATAGATTGGCACTTAAGAACCATTCTCACCTCCTGTCACTCCCTTCCCTGAGGAGTGTCATTAACCCTCAGCGCCGAACCCACTATTCTCTTCAAAAGGGGGCACGTTCGGTGCCTGGGACTGCTACGGTGAGCAAACAGCCTGTTCCGTCTTGAAAAGTTAGTCTGAAAAATCACAGGTCAATTTCTACCTTGCTTGGGCCATCTCGCCGACTTTCCCTGTCGTCAGTGAAGTCAACAATGGCCAAAAATGAGCGCTGGATAAGTATTCATGAAACTGTAGTGCGAACGCCACCTGCCAAGTCCCAGCGCGTTGAAAGTTACCGCCAACCTCATATACCTCAGTGGCATTGTAACGATTGAAACATGCTCTTGCGGCCAACTAAATCGCCGCATCTAGATCCTTTTCGGTATTTTCTACCGTCTAGTTTACTGAGAGCCGGCTGTTAAAACGAATGGGCCGATCGGTCGGGCCATAGGAAATACACTGGGTTGTTGCCGACCTGTCAACGAAGCGAGCGACCAGCTAAAAATTTTAGGCTATTTGTGTCACCGGTGTGGAATGGAGGCTAAGAAAAATACCGCGGAGCTATAGGCTACGGTAATTGGTATGTACGGAAAGGCTTATTCGTGTTGTGGGGTGAAATATATTACCACTAAAACCCATGTGAGGTTATGGAATGTGCGTTGTAATGTTCTGTCGTGCCGATTATCAAAACTGTCGGCTAAAAGCATTTTTGACACCAAGCGTTGAGTAAAGATAGCTATTTTTGTCGCCGACTTTATCCACCAAGTCGGCACGTTTTACTACCCCTGCAGGGTAATTCTTAGCCCAGGTGCCGTGGATCCGTACGGGCCACTGTTCATTAGTCAGCAGGTCAGGATGAGCTCCTGTTAACAAGTCAACAGGGGCTTATGTTGGCAGGTCAGCAGGGGCTATTGTTGACAGGTCAGCAGGGACTTCTGTTGACAGATCAGCAGGGCTATTGTTGGCAAGTCGACAGGGTTACTATTGGCAGGTCAGCAGGGGCTACTGTTGACAGGCAAGGAGGAGCAATGTCGAAAGGTCGGTAGGCCATTGGATATCTCAGCGTCTCGAGTCGCTCCATCACTAACTCTGCGCCGGCCTCATGTTAGCCCGGCGTCAGACTACCACGACCACGGCGCCACGGTCTCAGTTGGACAATGCGTCACGTACCAACTCCCCTATATGTTTCCGCTAAACTAACTTTTACCACTTACGGCTACTTCGCACTCGGTCGCTATAAACATCCAAGCTTTACATTGGCTTGGAAACTCCCGGAGAACTGGATCCCACTCTGCGTAAGTTGCAAACGATCCCTGGACTGACAACAGTCCTTTGTCGCTGGACTGTGCTGACGTCACGCAGTGGCGTCCGTGCCGGCGGCGCGGCGGTCAAGCAACAGCGAGGCCAGGCGCGACAACCGCCATCTGTGTCGGGAAGGACGGCACAGAATTCCGAGAACGATGAGGTCATGCCACAAGAGCAGAGCGCTGTCGAGGCCCTGCGCGAAAGATACAGTCACGGCGACTGTGATCGTGCCAAGGGTCAGGTCGCACGTGACCGTTCCACACCACTTTTGTTCATGTTCACCGCCCGCGTCTCGTTTGCTTACGGGCGAACACAGACCGACGTCGATGTGCGGAACTGCATCTTGAGCGGTGCTCATGCACGACGTCTCGGCGCCGGTATCAGGCGTCCAGAGGGCTGAGCCGGTTCCATCACGATGCATCCCTGATAGCCCAGCCTGGGTAGTGCGTCGAGAAGACAGGCCACAGAGGCAGACGTCGGCCACATCAATGCGGGCCTGGTGCAAGCCTCGGTGGTGTTATTGTGAACGGTGGCGTCCGTGCGCCACAGCGCCACGCTGTGACGCGTAGGACCAACGAGTCGAGCAAAACCGTCTCGTCACCAAGGAAACGGACGCATGTGAACGGGGAGTATCTTTATTCCTTGTTGCCTCGAACGTGACTAGTGGACGTTTGGGGACGCCTTTGGTCATCTCAGCCTCTCCGGTCGCACCATCACTCATTCTGCGCCGGCCTCATGTTACCCGGCGTCAGACTACCCCAGCCCCGGCGCCACGGTCCCAGATGGACGATACGCCACGTACCAAGGGACACTGTTGACAGGTCAGCACAGGCACTGCTGACAGGTTAGCAGGGGATTGTTGACACGTCAGCAGAGGCACTGTTGACAGGTCAGCAGGGGTTGACAGAACAGCGGGGGGCACTGCTTGCAGGGTGGCGGAGACACTGTTGGCAGGCCAACGTGGGCTTCTCAGACCAGCAGAGGTCCTTTTTGACAAAGAAATCTACCTTTCATGCCTGTAAAGTAAGGCGTAGGATGACAACGCTAAGTATAATGCAAAAGTCAAAGCCGCTTGAACCTGGACACTCAGGCTAAGATGAATGGTCATTGGTAACAACAGCCACCACAGCACGCTCTTGAACTATCTCATGATAGCTGAGATAATGCCGTTCGATCGCTCGGCCCGATCCGGACGGTAAACGCCACAGCCGTCTGCCTGCGGTCCATCAAGTCATGTGTAAACAGTGGCTGACGGCTAGCACCACAGCCGTCTGTCTGCGGTCCATCAAGGCATGTGTAAATTGTGGCTGTGGCGGCCTCAGGTTGAAGTGCCATGTGGCCGCACATTGCGTGCCTTTCCTAGGATTTTCCTGCCCAGCGTCCTTCATACCAAGGCTTCGTGAAGTATAGTGGCAACTCGACTCCACGTACCCATCCAAGTGAAAAGCGTCTCCTATGGTGCATGCGTTGTGTATGCAACACATGTTTATATAGTGATGGCATATAACACATACAGGTTCTATGAGCGTACTCTTACAATGGGTGCCAGAATGCAACAAACGGTATATATTGATCAATAGAGGTAATTTTGTTGATTTGTGGTCAATTTGGACCTTTGGTTTTATATTTGACTTTGGCTTTGACCCCCGAAAATCAGATAAAAACTGCATAAATGAGCTTCCCTGCCATAGACAACCTATCAAAAACGGTTTGTCACGCACGACCCTTCAAGTAATCGAGAAGCAAAAACTTAGAATGCGGAAAAACATCTAAGATTGCGGCGGCCGCCATCTTGGATTATGAGAAATGCTCAAAGGTGCACATGTAGCTGCCAAGCTAATTTGGATCTCCTAGCTACGTAAAGCATATTTCCATCAGCAAATTACGCGGTAATCGACATTGCAGGATCTGATATAGGACCAATCGGGATGGCAATCTGACTTAACTGAGATCTCTCGCGTACTTCGACTATCTCAAAAGGAAACAGGATGCTGGGCCTTCTCACACGAGGCGTGCAAATGCCGTCGTCTCCCCGTCAGGTGCGGTTCAATCATAAGGCCTTACCGTGTGCGGCCAACGCTCATGTGACATTAAAGACCTCTGTCAATAGCACAGCAGCACTATTTGGAACGATGCTGCCGTCTTACATCTCACCCGGTACGGACGACTGCATCACCGGTTTCTCATGTGGTGAGGTTCAAGTGCTCAGGCCCGGTGACATCCTCCGGAAAATGAGCAGCCTCCCGCATTTTTCAAAACAGCGTCTTGCAAGACACGCTTTACTCAGTCTGGCATAGTATTTCTATACAACTTAGGTATATCATCAGACTCTTGACCGCGCTCACCTCACATCAGTGTTCGGTCTGACTACACCCCCCCCCCCTCCCCCCGCCCCCCCCCCCCACCACGCGCGCTATCTGCACACAGGTCTTTCCAGGAGCCATTCGCAAGGATCAATGCTGTTAAAAATGGAGTTGTCACACCTCTACCCCTACCCCTTTGATCTGATTGTGTGGTGTGTGTGTGTGTGTGTGTGTGTGTGTGTGTGTGTGTGTGTGTGTGTGTGTGTGTGTGTGTGTGTGTGTGTGTGTGTGTGTGTGTGTGTGTGTGTGTGTGTGTGTGTGTGTGTGTGTGTGTGTGTGTGTGTGTGTGTGTGTGTGTCCGCCATTTCATTGAGATCACCTGAAGGCTAAATCCTTTCTAATCGATGAGGCTCTAGAGACAGACGCTGAAAGCAGAAAGGCCCTTTCCTCGGAGAGGCGCCAAACACACTTGTGATATTCAGAAGAAACAGTGTAAACGTGCAGACGACTGAAAAATTTGAATACTGCAGGCAATGTATAAAATCATTGTGTTGCGGAGAATCAGTGCAACGCTAGAATAGTTAATCATAACACTGTAAACAAAATTAGTTGCAATAAAATTAGGCTACGTAGAGTCTGCCACTTAATGTGTGCGGAATAGTACCCTACAATACTGACAGTGAGTAATTAATTAAAGCTGAAACAACGTTTGAAATACGAAGCGCAGACAGTAGAAAATGACAGCCAAGGGCATCAATGTGCGGACATTCCTCACCGGTTGCCTGCGGACGGGGATGAAAAAAAGCCTTTTTTTCTGCCACGGCGAGATTTGAAACCGTCTTAATTCTGACCTGGAGCTAAATTTATCCGAAACCATCGTAATACAATTCTAAAATGCAATAAACCACACAATCAAAGATAAATGAAATGCTATGTGTCATAACCATCAAACATTTACGTTTCGCAAGTTCATTTGCGGTAGAATATCATTTGCTGGCTATCAGACACTGAATGATGGTTGAGACTAAACTAATAAGATAACCAGAAAGACATCCTTAACATAGCCGGCCCAGAGCCGTGTAGTTTTGTATTCAGGTAGAAGGGGGATTGTGCCTCCTAACCAGGGACGTCGTTTCCTACCTTTAGTTGTCATTTTTATCCATTTACTTTCATTAATTATCATCTTTAGGGTTGAGCCCCCACATTACTTTTGAAACCTTCCCCAACATGATCCCAACTGATTAGTACAGAACCCATGCAATACTGCTATCAGGAAACGACATTTCTAACACCTCCAAGATATTCAACGATAAAATCACAATTAAAGGCGTTTTATATCACGCCCATCCACAGGTCAGAGCGCTATGCGTAAGGTGCGACCGCCCATGTGAGAGGTCTACGGTAACGATGGTCGGCATCTTATCTCAAAGCCGCTGCTCGTCTCAGCCGCAGGCAGCCCCAGACGAATTCTTGACATGTGTCGCTCCAACGTCCTTCGTTGACCTCTGAAGCTACGGTTCGGGTATCCACAAACAGCAAGCCTCCTAGGTCGGCATGGCATTTTAAGGCTAGTACCACGGACACCCTCCATTGCACATCCTTAGAAATGCTGCATAGCGCCCTTGAAAACTGACGATTGGCTACGTTTTTCAAGTCAGCCACCTTCTTGCACTAGCCTTGCACTGAGCCCAATTCATCACCGCCTTTGCAAGCATTCGAGCAATACTGTCTACAATGGCACGACGTTTTAAAACTCCACGTAGCACACTGATCGCGTTCGTCGCAAGATGTTGCGACCAGTCACGATATTTACCACTAGTAATACGCCTAGTGATGCCGTATTTTATGTTGTTTAGTATGTGAAGTGAGTCTTGGCTGAAAAATATGAGAAGAGCACTAATCTGAGAGCATTGGCATAGCACGGTGTCGTCAATGACCTGTGACGTCAGCTCTGATATAGTATAGCGTGAAGCATAGTCCGGTGACCTGATAAAAACTATCCTGATTAAAGTTTCTATGTTTGGAAGCATCTTGTGCCTCAACTTACTCATAAAACGAAGCGTCGATGTTTCGGCTCGTAGTCTGCACAGGCTCACGCTGCAAGCGTCAGCGAGTACAGATCAATTCTCAGCTTCAGGTTTCGTCTAACTGAGATGTTCTGTTGTAATGTTAACTGGTCTGTTGTAATTTGCTTCCATTTTTTAATTTTTGTTACCAATTGGTTCGGAAAAGCGTCCACTTGTGTGTCCATTCATATCCGGGAAATCAGGAGCTTTTTCGCCCTTGCCTGCGGAACATAACAATAGAAAGTTCCCGTACTGCAGTTCCACGGGATTAGACTTTGTTGGCTACACTTGATTGGCTCATGTCGTCGTATTCCGGCCACCCTTAAATACTCGTGCAGTTTTTCAGGTGTCAGAGATGGCAACGCTTTTCTCCCGCCATCCTTCTATCACAAGGCCGTCAATTTTGAAACGTTTGGGCGGCTGGTTCAAGAGCCCGAAGATTTCAGCTTCCCGATTTGTGTTCCTCAGCGGCCTAGTGTATGTTGCCGAATGCCATTTTTGTTTATGTGTGCATTTATCAGTGTTCATTGATCAAATTTATTTGTATTTAAGTAGCAGCGTAATGACTGGTCATGGCCAGCCATGGTCTGCATATAATGCTGAGGGAAGAAAGGTATTGTGTAACAGCTAACTTTTTCTTACGGTATTGTAATATTCCAGTCAAAGGAATGGTTGTAATGGTGTTGGTTGGATGTGGCAAACCAAAGTTGGAGGCATTGAACCTAAGGTTAGGAAGCATTAATAAATGTAGTGGAGAGGCAGAAACCTCACAAAAGAATACAAATCAACATCCCGACTCCCACCATTTCCACCACTTCCTGGACACATTCGCTGAAACAAACGAAAGCTTCTCATATGAACAGAAGCAATTAGTCTGCCCTCCCAGCCTGTGTGGACCAGTTTTCCGGGTTTGCAGCGTCTGGCCTCGGACCGGACGCGCCGGCGACGACGTGTCCGGGAAACCGGCGGCCCGGGCGAGGCTCATTCCAGGCGGCGCCGCCAGGGCGCGCGCGCACTTGGTACTCTGCGGCACGTCACTTCCATCCCGCAGGTTTGGCCTGAACGCAAATCAGCCGGCAGTTCTCTCAGGCATCATATCAGCCGACCTGGCGACGGTGCGGCCAGTGAGGGTCACTGCAGCCATGGTATTAGAAGCAACGGTGCGCTCAGTGGGGGTCACTGCAGCCATGGTATTAGAAGCAACGGTGCGCTCAGTGGGGGTCACTGCAGCCATGGTATTAGAAGCAACGGTGCGCTCAGTGGGGGTCACTGCAGCCATGGTATTAGAAGCGACAGTGCGCCCAGTGGGGGCCACTGCAGCCATGGTATTAGAAGCGACGGTGCGCCCAGCGGGGGCCACTGCAGCCATAGTATTAGAAGCGACGGTGCGCCCAGTGAGGGTCACTGCAGCCATGGTATTAGAAGCGACGGCGCGCCCAGTGGGGGGCACTGCAGCCATGGTATTAGAAGCAACGGTGCGCACAGTGGGGGGCACTGCAGCCATGGTATTAGAAGCAACGGTGCGCCCAGTGAGGGTCACTGCAACCATGGTATTAGAAGCAACGGTGCGCTCAGTGAGGGTCACCGCAGCCATGGTATTAGAAGCAACGGTGCGCTCAGTGGGGGTCACTGCAGCCATGGTATTAGAAGCAACAGTGCGCTCAGTGGGGGTCACTGCAGCCATGGTATTAGAAGCACCGGTGCGCCCAGCGGGGGTCACTGCAGCCATGGTATTAGAAGCAACGGTGCGCCCAGTGGGTGCCACTGCAGCCATGGTATTAGAAGCAACGGTGTGCCCAGTGGGTGCCACTGCAACCATGGTATTAGAATCAACGGTGAGCCCAGTGGGGGCCACTGCAGCCATGGTATTAGATGCGACGGTGAGCGCAGTGGGCGCCACTGCAGCCATGGTATTAGAAGCGACGATTCGCCCAGTGGAGGCCATATTAGGCCAGTGGAGGCCTGCAGCCATGGTATTAGAAGCAACGATGCGCCCAGTGGGGGCCACTGCAGCCATGGTATTAAAGGCAACGGTGCGTCCAGTGCGGGTCACTGCAGCCACGGTATTAAGAGCGACGATGTGTCTAGTGTGGGTCAAGGCAGCCATGGTATGGGAAGTGCAATGTGTAGGTGTACTAGGAACTGTCATAATCACATGTCTACACCTGTTCAGTGAAACGCACCCGATACACTCTCCGTGGGTGCATTGTGATTTAGCATGCGAACGCTGCCGCTGTACAACAGCGGATCGCAGAACGAATTCGGCTGCACCGCTGCTTGCCTGACTGCACCGAGAACCGTTACCAGCTGGCTGAAACATTCCAATGGCGTTGGATAGTAAATGAATTTGTTATTGCCCACAAGACCTTGCTATTATATTACAATACAATACTATGATAATGCAATAATAATTACTTACAGTACTCTCGATTTGTTATCCTGACACATGCATTAAGTTGTCACTTGCATGTTGCATTTTGCGACTAGGATAACGATGACAATTATGACCTCTCGCACGACGTCTCTTCACTCCGGAAAGCGGTATGGCGATCGGAGAACAAACAGATAGTTCATGTCAAAAAAAAAACAACTTAAGACTGCAGTGCATAAATAGCGAATAAATAGTCAGCAGTCCCGAGTCAGATCGTCTAGACAGCAGCGCACTCCTCCGAAGTATCCAACTCCCAAATCCTCATTTAGGATCTGATCAGTAACGGTTTCTGGCCTTTAGCCAGCTTGTTCCCGCTTGGGAAGTACAATTCCAACGTATCTGCCGACCAGTGACGTGTTCTTCAGCCTCTCGCTTTGCTTGGACATCGCTGTGTTCAAAGAAGACTCGTTTGCTCGTTACAACATCGATTGAGCATCCGGGAAATGTTCTGGGCAGTTACTCTCAGTTTCAAACGCGCAGTAATTTCATAACCGAAATATGTCATCTAGAAGGAAGCAATGCATGACATTGCAATGCATTCTTTATCCAAAACATATGCAAATCCATGGTTATTCTTGAGCTCGGGTGACAATGACAACCAGGCTGTTAAGAAAAACACTCGGAGCACTCATGAAAGTACAAGGATACTCGCAATGACAGACCAAGTGCACATGTCTTGGTTTGACATATTTTAAGGATCACGCAGCGTTAGGCCGAGATGTTGCTTAGGTCATTATAAAGCCCGCGAAAGACGGCCTATGATCTCAGGAGGCATGTATTAAATGCCTGTCCTCGCAGCGGTACTTGAATCCCCCCGCCCCCCCCCCCCCCCCCCCCCCCCCCCCCACCCCCGACTCCGAGTGAATTCGAGGAAGACTAAGGTGTGTGTCCTGCCACGTGCCTCATCCTCCCTATCAGCTGTTTGCATTGCCAACTGTTCGGCAAGGGACAGTGGGCAATATAAAAAGCCTAGGCTCCTTGGTTGCTTATATTCGTTTTACAAGGCAACATGCATGATATGTCGCAAAGCGAAGCACAGGCATTCACTTGTGCGTGCGAAGTGCATCACCTTGTATGGTGGTGTTTTCGATGTTCTGCCGTGACTAGCTTTTGAGCTGACTATGTCCTGAGCGTACCCCATGAATCTGGCGTTGCATGTGTCATCAGGGGCGTACACGCGTGCACACACAGCAACCCTCATGGGCACGTCCGCCCCTGACCAAGTTGGCGGCCTGTATCGGTATGTACGTAGACTAAATATTGACAGCCAAGTAATGCCAGGCAGACACGTAAGGATAGAGCGTTCGAGAACATACCGTGTTCTTTTATCACACGAAAGAAGTTGTGAGGGCCAAGGGTGCGCTAAGGTCGGTTTTAAATGCAAAGTTTTTCGTTGTTCTTCCCCATCAGGAAGTCCTGTGCATTTTCATGGCTACCATTTAGGTCAATGCAGAACCACACTGCTGAAAGTGCCTGTGAGTTTACTAGAGTAGGTGGAATTTCTTTCGGGACGTGCCGTTTTGCGTTACGACGACCAATGAGTTGGCCTGTGCAACTACAAGCTTGTCGTCGTGCGGCTCGAACGGCAGCCTTCGACCTTTCTTCAGAAGGAACGCCCATCAGGAGGAATCAGAATCAAATCTTGAGAAAGTGCAGCAGAGAGCCTTGAACATAATTTTTGGCCATTCAGGAAACTACTCGCATATCTTGCAACACTTCGGCATGGAAACCCTTGCTGACAGAAGAGAAAAACTATGCCTAAGGCTGGGAAAATAAATGCAAGCGTCTCTCCTGCATAGAGATCTGCTTCCGAAGCACCGAGTAGCGATCTCCGGCAAAAATACTCGGATCGCAAGCACACTCCAAGCGTTTTGCTGTGATATGCGACTATGCAAATCAAGCTTTCCGCATATAACCACTCTCATTAACATAGATATATTATCAACTAAGTCGTATCCTACTTCACATGTGTACTGTGCACATGTGCAATATGAGTTAATACTTGAAGCCGTGCTTTTCTCAATAAACCGTCTCTCTCTCTCTCTCTCTCTCTCTCTCTCTCTCTCTCTCTCTCTCTCTCTCTCTCTCTCTCTCTCTCTCTCTCTCTCTCTCTCTCTCTCTCTCTCTCTCTCTCTTTCTCAGAATCAGAACGCCCAAAAAAGAAGAATCAGCTGCTCGTGGACAACACGTACGGATATATTTGCAATGCCAGCCACAGGTGTAATTGGCCCAAAGCACGGAGGTTCCGTGCGAACGACTGATCACTTGCAAATAAGTTGGATTGCTGACAATTTCCATGACTTCGGAACAGTGCCTGCAACTAGGCTGTTGTTTACCAGGCACAGAGTGACTTGTTCTACTGCCCTAGAACACTTCTTGATGAAACTCGTAGGAACATCATGAGCAGCGCGCATGCCACTCGAACAGGGTGCACTCCATGCATGGTTGCGTACAAGTTATTCGTCGGGACAGGTCGGGCGCAGGATGACCCGGTTAAAACACGGGAAGTCTGATCAGGATGTGGACAGCGAAAACAGTGGCCCGGACACCAATGACCGACAGCGGTTTTGACACCTGCCTTGGAGAAGTATCGGCTCAAGGTGTCGTCGGCTTCACGTCCGGGACCAGCATCTTGTTGCCAGACTTAGGCCGATACCGAGTTGCAGACCACGGCACATGGAACCTGACCCTGTCTCGGGGACTCACCTTCTCACAGTGTCTCTATTGTCTCAGTGGAATACCTGCACGCGGGTGGGCAGCCCCCGCACCCCTGACGGAGCGCGCCTCACCGCCGCCGACCATAAGCAGCATGGCGTCGTCGGAGCTCAGCGGCGCGCCGGGCATTCCGGCCCTGAAGCGGCATTCAGGTGCATGGGTATCAAGTCCACGCAGTATATGATGAATGATGAACCATGCTGCAGTTCAATGGCATGGGTAGTGACCACGGGAGACCAGTCCACCGAATACATCCCCTCATTGATAGCTGCCAAGCTTGACGGTTCCACTTCCAGACCTCCGCAAACGGCAGAGGGGAGTGTCAGCTCAGCACGTGGAATATCGTGTTGACAGCTGTGAGAGTTGAATTGAAACTGCTTCACACCATGGCAAGTATAACATGATATAATACAATAAACGTTGAAAATAAGGGAAATGAAAGGGTACAGAATTGAACAAAATCGCGAAAATGTAGAGGCAGAAATGACTCGGTGTAAGGAATGTATGTACTATGTAGGTCCGTGACAACAGCGAAGTGCCTTCAGAGCAATTAGGAAAAATCCGTGGGGGACCCCTCAGCGATTGAGAAAGCCCTGGGCAGGATGTGATGTACTGTTGCACTATAGCATGTGATGCACAGTATATGACATATCATATATGGAATCCGGCACACAATGACCCGCTCTTTTGTCAGTACGATCGCACGCTTTCTGTTCTGCCAGTATCAATCAGTTGCATACCGATGTGACGCCTGGTCGACGATGTCCGGACCTGTTTCCGACTCGTGTCCTTAGCTTATTGTCGATTTTACCATTTTACATCTCTTAGGTTACTCGAATGGGTAAATGAAATACTGTTCATGTCACAGCGTTGCAGAAATACACCACGCTTTATCAAACAACTTGCATCTAAATACTTCAAAACACCACGGCAAATCGTTTAAAGAATTGTGTTAACGTTGTCAAAAGCGTCATGGTGGCACCATCAGTGATTAAACAGATTTCGGCCTGCCCAAAGCATGACTGACCGTTCGGAGGCGGGGCACTGCCGCTGGACAGGTTCCAGTTGTTGACGTTTAGGCTCGCAGGCCTGCGGCCTTTCTCGCAGCAGCGCTGAACACGGGCCAGGTGCATGCCGGGGACATACTTCCGCATCAGTCATGAAGGGTGCGAATCGGGGTCATTCGCAGCACTGCAACCGGGATGTTTCAGCTTGTTTTGATCCGACTTCGGCAGCCTGTTTTGATCCGACTTCGGCAGCCTGTTTTGATCCGACTTCGGCAGCCTTTGCTCGGCGGACTTCCTCGCCAAGCTGCAGCCGGTCATGACCTTACCAGCACCATGTGCAGCTCGATATCCCGGCTGCTCAATCCGTCAATGTCCGATGGAGAGATGGGTTGCAATAGTTTCCAATGCCATCTGCCGTGTTTGCTTAGACATTTGCGACCATGGGCTGGCCGAGAACCACGTATGATACTGTCTAGATAAGATCGCATCCACCCCACAATCAGGAGCCAGCTCAGCAGCCAATTTGGGACCTGTCAAGACTCACCGGCTGAGTTGCCCGGTCAAATTTGACAACCAAGTTTACTAAATCACTGCTGTTGCTGAATGCTGGCTTTAATCGCAAACCATGAATGCAGCCTAGTGATAAATAAGGCTGAAAGTCGGTTTTGATATTCCATCATTTCTTATCTCCATCTATCTCTGTTTCACATTCCTTTACTCCGTTGATGTCATCGTCTATGCCCTGCCCTCTCACCTCCGGGCCGCTGGCCTATCCTGCCGCTCTGCCCAGCCAAGCGCCACTGGCTGCGAAACTCAGGCACCGTTCCGCGTGAGCCTGTGACGTCACGCTTCGCCGTTCCTTTATAATACTGCGCCGGTGAGTTCAGCGTCAGAAGCCCAGCGAAAACCGGCCGAGCTGCAGGTGGCAACTACCGTCTTTGCTGTCATACCAGCCTGTGACAACAATATCTAAGGCAAGTTTTTGACCGTTTTATATACAGTTCGGCAGCTGGCCACTTTAAAAACACAATCGCGCTCAATGCATCCAGTGCACAATAACAATGATCATGGCCTTTCCCTGGTTCCGTTGCTTGTTTGTTCATTGTGTTTTTGTTTTGTTTTTGTTCGTTTGAACCAAATGAAATCATCACTTTCACAAGTACATAGTGCGCGAGTTTTTGAGGTACACAGCTGTGCACCGCGTTGCTGATGAACACACATATCAACTTAGATCGGTCCAATCTTGATCTGTCAACTAACATGCAGTTTGCGCTAGCAGTCCCTAAACAACATTTTGAAGACTTACGCCAAATGAGTTATAACTTTTTCGTGATTTACCTACATGAAAATTTTTGACTTTACATTATAAACAGGCGGTGAACTATCACACCAGGAAGTCCGGTGCAAAAATGTACCTCTGTTTGGAGGACAAAAATGCGCTGAAAGGAACTCGCTGCCGAAAGTAGCCGTGCTGGAAACTTGTCTTCTGTTTTTCTGCAACTTACCAGGTCTTGGGATCGGCAGTGATGCGCCTCGTCATCGGAACGCTGCTGCTGGCGGTGGCGCTGGCTCTACCGCCACCTCAGCACTCGACGGCCACGGACCAGGCCTCCGGTCAGGTGACCGCCTCTTCCCACCAGCAGACCGACGTTGCTCAGATGACCGACGCTGAGCTTCTCTCTGCGCTGATTGGGGGGGCCGCGCCGGATGTCCCGGCCGCGGAGGTCGTCCCTGTCCCCCCGGCCGCGGAGGTCGCCCCTGTCCCCCCGGCCGCGGAGGCCGCGCCCGTCCCCCAGACCGCGGAGGCCGCGCCCGTCCCCAGACCGCGGACCCCAGACCGCGGAGGCCGCCCCTGTCCCCCAGGCCGCGGAGGCCGCGCCGACTGCCGAACTGACCGACGCCGAGCTGCTAGCTGCGCTGGGGCTGGGCGCCAACCAGGGCGAGCCAGAGCGCTGTCAGGACTCACAGTACGTCTGCGTGCCGTACTACCTTTGCCGCGAGGAGGAGATCGTCACCGACGGCGCGGGCCTCATCGACATCCGCTTCGGCAACAACCAGCTGGAGAACGACACGGCGCCGCTGACGCACTCAGAGTGCGGCAATTTCATCGACGTATGCTGTCGCGACCCCATGGCCAAGCCGGAGATCAAGGAGCCGGAGTATGTGCCCCGCTGCGGCCGGCGTAACGAGTTCGGCGTCAACGCACGCATCGTGGGCTTTGCCGAAGGCGAGTCGCAGTTCGGCGAGTTCCCCTGGATGGCGGCTGTGCTGCGCGTGGAGGAGGTGGGCGGCCAGGAGAAGAACCTGTTCGTGTGCGGCGGCGCGCTGGTGCACCCGCAAGTGGTTATGACAGCCGCCCACTGCGTCTACGAACAGGAGTCGACCTCCCTGCGCGTCCGGCTCGGTGAGTGGGACACGCAGCACACGACCGAGTTCTTCCCGCATGTGGACGTGGCCGTGGCGGAAGTGGAAACACACGTCGACTTCAACGGCCGCAACCTGCACAACGACATCGCGCTGCTCTTCTTGGCGGAGCCAGTGCAACTGCAAGAGCACATCGACACGCTTTGCCTGCCCGACCCGGCCGTCAACTACACGGGCGCCGACTGCGTCGCCACCGGCTGGGGCAAGGACCGCTTCGACAGCGGCCAGTACCAGACAGTGCTGAAGCAGGTGGAGCTGCAGCGGGTCGGCCATGACTACTGCCAGACCCAGCTGCGTACGACGCGACTCGGCACCCGCTTCGTTCTGGACGACTCCTTCACGTGCGCCGGCGCGCCGGAGCCGCTCGCCGTCGCCACCACCGAGGGCGCGCCGAAGGTGGCCCAGGAGGACGCCAAGGCAGGCACAGTGGCCGACACGTGCACCGGTGACGGCGGCTCTCCGCTGGCCTGCCGCGACCCCGCAGACCCGGAACGCTACGTGCACGGTGGCATCGTGGCCTGGGGCATCGGCTGCGGTGAGAAGGGCATCCCGGGCGTGTACGCCGACCCGCAGCGCTTCGTCTACTGGATCGACGAGCTGATCAGCGAGTACTTCCAGCTGCCGCAGTCATACTTCGGCCTGAAGGAGCCGGTGGCGCAGGCCGCGCAGCCCTAGACACGGGCGCTGTGATAGCTGGACCGCTGTGTGGAGACAGGTCAGGCCTGAGCACAATCGGTTGTTGCTACTAACTTCACGGTTGGATTACTATCTAGACGTCTGGTGTTGGATCTCTGAGTTGCGAACTGCTGTCTCATGACCTTTGCGAGTCTAATATGCCCGGCACATCATGCGGATGGGTGAGATATCAATGTTTCCATACAAACACCATCAGTATTACTAGGCAGCGCGCGAGCCTGGTTGGTCACTGGTCCTTATCCTGTGTTGAGGCAGGTGGCCACATGGGAGTTGGGATCGTTAATTGAGATCAAAGTGCTCCGGTTTCTTTTCTTTGTCACTAGACGACATAGAAACCCCAAAACATGACGCAGTTGGGGCTCGCGACCGGGTCCGTTTTTATATGGAACCATACTACCTGTGTCATGCATTTTTAGTTGGAGCAGTTCTACCTGTGTCGGAATACAAAACTTGTGATTTTTGAACTACTGTATGTCTGTCTTCTATCCCGTGCTGCGTTTGTGTCCGGCCACACTCCTCAGGCCTGCAGCTCTCTTATCACCTGATCAGATGTTTGACGTGTGCATCGAGTAGAGGGTAACCTTGGCGGAGGTGCACGAACTAGTCACACAAAAGTTGGGCACGATAATAAGACATTTTGCAAGCGCTCGACTCATCACAGCTTATCGCACACGATGCAAGAGTGGACGCTAACACATAGGGTAAGATGTGAAAATCTGGACCACGTTTGAAATGTCAAGTTTGATGTATAGAGAACTCGTCATGCTGAAAGTGAGCTTATCGCTCAGGGTTTTGTAGTCAGTACAGTTCGTGGAGAGCCCGCCCTTGTATATTCCCCGTGCCAAGTCTAGGTCGTGTTTGTAGTAAATCAAATGTATTCGCTTGGTGTAAAGCGGACATGCCAATGGAGAACTGAACCATGGTAGGTATGCAACATGAGGGAGAGGTGAAGCATTACAAATGAGTCAGTATATCAGAGTTGAATATGAGCCCTTTTAAGACATTGCTTCAGCCCATACATTGATGCCACTTAAACTCCAGGAAAATGATAGTACTGACAACCAGCAATGTACATTGGTCGAGTGCGCTGAATGCCGGCTGCCCACACATATACAGGACTAGTTATGACAGCTGAGTGGACTTGTTCGCTTGCTGGTACGTAAAGCCGGTTGCCAAATTGTTGTAGGCAATAGACTAGAAAATAGTCGGTAGATGTAGACTTGCTTAACACACGCTCGGGTGGGGGGTCAACTCGACCCCCCCCCCCCGCCGAAGGTTGTTCTAGAATGGTTTCAGGACGGTGTGGCGTAGCCGTGCCAATTTTGGCATAGCTGTAGACAATTGAATAGCGGATCGTTTGACATCAAAAATTCGGATGTGCCATGTAACTTCTTAGTCAACACAACAGTTAAATGAGCAAATTGAATTGACCTAAGGTCAGGTTTTAAGGTCACACCAAGGTCAAAACTAGCCTGTTCTATTACTCTAGGGTTAGCTGCATGGGACAGTTTCTGGTGCTCATTTCGAGTTCATTGATGGCAGGAACCGCATTATACAGCTTCCATGGACTTCTTAGAGGTCAGAATACTTCATTGACCGAAAATGACCTAGGTCAACATTTTGTTTTAGGAATATACTGCCTAGCGCAATCTTTGTCGCTTAGTCAACTACACAACTCAAAGCAATCTTGTATGATTTTGGTCACCTTGACCTTCAAAAGACCAAACAAGGTCATTGACCTTCAATGAGACTGTGACTTTTTGCCTAGAAACGGTTGTCTACGTTCTGGGGGCACATTGGAGACCAATCTGAAACTTGACCTTGTTCGACCTTTTTTACCTGAAGGTCATGATCTAGGAGCCCAAAACTTTGACCTAAGTGAGTTCACGTACAGGTCAACACACTCTGTAAATTTGGTGTCTCTAGCTTTCTTAGTTCCCGAGATCTCAGTGGGGTCAAACTCACCCCCTACCCGAGTGAAGGGTACCTAGCCGGCCGCCCGGGCGCGTGTTAACAGAGCCCATGCAACGCATGCGGCGAGGACTTTTTGTAAGATCATAGAAGCAAAACTAAAGCTTGAACCGATTTCAAAGGACCTTACGAGGTATAATGATATGTCAGCGGTCCTGAAGCATCCGTCTGTTGTATTTCACCGTTAATGGCTTGCCCGCATGGAGAGATCCCTGCCGCCGACCTCCACGACCGCTGTCTGCGCAGACGGTCCGCCGTGCTCACGCCACGCGGTGGTGAGGCCGCCGTCTCCTGTGTACCTGGCTCCCCACAACCCCGCGGGGTCGGCTGCAGTCGTATCCGATGTGTACGGACAAGTATCCGATGTGTCCGATCCGTTCGGAAAGCCTGTAGAGCGTGGACCCGCCGCTGATGGCGACCGCCGCCGCGCCGCCGTTGGCCCGGATGGTTCCGCCGCGCTCACATCAAGCATTGGCGGGACCGCCGGTCTGCCCGGCGTTCGTGGGACAAGTGTCGTAGGGTTCACCCGTCGTTGTGCAAGATTCCGCGGTGGGTGTCCTGGGGCGCGATATCTAATACCGCCACGGTGTGGACGCCGGCATATCTGGTGTCGCGGTGATGCCGCCGGTGTCCACGAGTCGGCAGCCGCGCATGGTTTACTGACGCATGAGTCGCTGCCGAATCTGCATCGTGCGGGGCGCGATATGCCGTCCGGCACTGTCTTGGCCAGTTCCAAGGCCACCATAGAAAGGTGAAGAGCCCACTTGCAACGCTCAGGTCAGGGACTGGTTAGCCAGTTTCTAATAAATGGAATGAATACATATGAGCGC
The DNA here is from genome assembly GCF_011947565.3 of Pollicipes pollicipes. NCBI lineage: Eukaryota > Metazoa > Arthropoda > Thecostraca > Pollicipedomorpha > Pollicipedidae > Pollicipes > Pollicipes pollicipes. The sequence goes on from NW_023596746.1 coordinate 48,065,944, forward strand.
TCAAGACCAAGGACTTGCTTACACAATTATTACAATTATTATTATCACAGCAATAACAGGAACAATACATCCGATGACGCAGACTCATATTTCAACTATCTGACAACATCATGCTGCTTTGAAGCCTAACCCACATATAAATCACTTGACAACGCTATGAGATTCACGTTCTATCTGTTTCATAATGCCGCAACAGTCAACATATTTACTGGTCACCTGATAGTGCAGATGCAGCAAATCGATCGTGTTTCAACAGGTAATCTTCACGAACCCTTCACGACGCCTCACTAGCTCCCAGGTACGCCCGAAACTTCCACCTGGTCGTCTCGAGACGCCACAAACGTCCTCCGAGAAAAATGTTGCGATCTGCGCGCACTTTTTTCTGTCAGCTGACAATGTAACTTTAGATAGATTACGAACAAATATAAAGATAACTGGCAACAAATATTTATGAAACGCCACACAGAGCTTTATGTACCTCCACATCGCACACTGAAGCAGCCATATCTTCCTCAGAAACCCTATTTCACGGACAACAGAACCCTAAACAGAGAGCAGGGCGAGCAGAGAGCAGAGCAGAACAGAGGCCGGACGAACCCGACGAGTCGAGAGATATGAGTACTGAATGAAAGGATAACTGTTGGTTACGCCAACGGAAAAATGAAGGCAGAATATCAGTGCCTACATGTGGCGTAATGTCCTCTAAACAGCATCGCTTGAGTGATTTTTTACGGATCCTGTTCCTCTGCAGGCGTGCGTTGTGCGCTTTTCCCTGGTGATGAAAACACACCCGTCGTTAGGTGGCCATCAGCAGCCTGATCCGCCCAGTATGGTGGTTTGCCAAACACCGTACTGCGTTTCCAGGGGCTGGCGGCCGGATCTCACACGTCATCGGTACCGATGCGGCACACCACCGCACTCTCCGACATCCGCCAGGACACTGCATGGCAAGCCGCGTCCATCTGCACAATGTAACGGCGGAGCTCCTCCTCAGCACTCAGGACCACCGCTTGACTGCTACTGCGGAGGGATACATCCCCACACAGCGGATTTTCAGCCCAAAACGGTAACATCAGGATGTGGGGTCGCCGTTTTCCTGACGGCTCACCAGCGCCCCTTGGCAGGCGATCCTGCCTATTCAGTCCAGAGTCCTGACGACGTAAACGGCAATATATAAAATAACATTGGCGGCCACGAAGAACAGCCCCGGCCGGCAGTCATGATCGTCCAGCATATCGAGCACCTCGGTGCTGTCGGTATCACACGTGCCATTGGTACCCCGCTGACTGGGACTATGATCCACAGCCAGGATGGATGTGGATCCAGCCGCGTGATGTTCCTGCTGCGTCCCGAGCATGTACCGGAATATAGAAACGAACTAGTTGACGCTCGTCTTGTTGTTCCACCAGCCTAAGAAATCACGAATGGATGGTAACAAACGCAGTAGAACCGTCCAACTAAATGGCAGCAGTCGAGGATATTTGATGGGCTTTAAGACAATGAGCACTTGTTCTAAAAAAGTGAGAGTTGGGGGTATGGATGTCCTGTTCTCAAGCAGGTGCAAGCAGCCAGCAAATGTAAACATACATGAATGCCATGTTTAGTAACTTAACGTAGAAGAAGGCTTATGTTAACAGTGCCAAATGTTTTTTCAACTCTCAACACAAACCTGGCACATGTTCTCCGTTTTCAAAAGCCTAAGTGATAGTTTCCTGGAGAAGAATAATTGGCATGTAGGTAATTTTGTTCTTCTGAAACCCGAACTGATTTTGGTGAATTATATGGTTTGGGATTAGATGATGGACGAGTCTATTATAAATGAGCTTTTCTAGAATTTTGGACCTCAACGGCAAAATACTGATAGGTCTGTAATTACTTACAAACTGAGAGTCCCCACCTTTAAAAATGGTGTTAATCACGGCTTTTTGGAAATGTCTGGAAATATCCCGATGACAAACAGCTGTTGAAAAGATGGAGAATCGTTTTGAATATTACCCTATCAGGTAACTTGAATATTTCTGAGTTCCCATTGTTGACTCAAGCTCCGACGCTGTTTAATCCATTGATGACAATAATTAATTCCCCTTCATTAGTGGGGGGGGGGGGGGGGGGCAGATCCATTTCATTTTCTATATTTGCGATGAGTTCAAGGAGGTTGAATGATGATTTAGGTATCTTGTCTTTTAACTTTTGTCCAATCTCAGTGAAAACCCGATTTAATGATTCTGCGATATCCGAGGAGATCGCAGAATCGAAGAAGAAGCGATCATATGTCCTAGGGACAACCAAAAGGTTGTCAAAATAGATTCGTGTGATTTTTGAACTGCCCAGTGTAATCTTTGAACTGCACGAGTTAATTCTAAAAGACATTCAGAAACATTTTTTTTTACGACAGTCATTGTTGCGCGCTCGGCGCCCGCCTGCTGGCGTTACTGCAGCGACCGAAGCCGTTCGGTTTTGCTGAAATTGCGACCCAAGCGATCACTATCCTTGCTCCCCTGGATTACGGGCGTTTCATTGGGGATTTGCGACGCACCCAGCTACTGGGGCTATATGGCGCCATCAGCGTCTCACCCTGGCGAGAAGGGCGGCTACCGTTGGGAATTGAGCCCCGTACCCATGGTTTGCCAGACGCTCAGCGGTTGACACCGGCGCGTTAACCACTACACTATCGGCAACCGGCGCGCAGACTCAAACCTTTTGATAGCATTCGTTTAACTAGTCGATTCTGCAAGATAATGAACGTTCTCAGGAAAACATGGGATGACCTAGTGCGTTATCAGCTCATTTCGACCCATTTCGTTCAACACTAATGAGACCCCGTATTTTTCCGGTAAAGGGGCCCCCTGAGTACAACTCTACGGGGCACATTGCTGTTCTCGGTCAAGGGCCTAAGGGTCATTCTATCCCGCCGCAGTGTGTTTTCCGGCCGTCATTCTGGCGACACGGGGTAGCATCTCCTGGCCGATCTACATGCCCTTTAAGGGATACACCTTATCACCTTGATCAGCTCCCTGACGCGAGAGGACTTCTGACCGACGCACTTGACTCCGGATCGACGCACGAGCCGTCATTAAAGCAACAGCATTCCTGCTCGCCGCAGATAGTCAGATTATTGGCGCATAGACCCTAGTTGGGCTTAACAGGCCTATGCTGGAACAGGGATCGAGGGCCCACCGTTCGGTACTACGGGCCCCTGACTGGCAAAGGATTCTCCCGTTACCTCAACGTGAGCACTCACCGTAAGTTCTTGTGTTTCCTCCAATTTTCAAAATGCCCTGCCAACGCAAGAGACCCTCTGCCATTCGGTCTCCGTTCCCGTTAGGCAAACCTTCCCCTAATCGAGTCCAGGCCCCTTGTTGACACAGAATGCCCTGTTAGGCACTGTTTGCCCCAAAACGATACAGGAGGCCGACCAATGTAAATCGCGGGACCGGCCTTGTCCCTGCATGGGAAATATGCCCCCAGAGCTTAAACCAACACGGAAATGACTGTTCGTTATTCGTGATCTCTGGGTGGAATAGAGGAACGCTCTGTCCCAGGGGTCCCTATCGGTGCAAGGAATCATCTTACTGGCATTTTAGATAACGGCCCTATGGATAGGGGTCCTAAATGTGACCTACGGCCAGCCCTTCGACCCTTTAGCCATCCCATCGGGCCCTTCATCCTAGGTCTCGAGGGACCCTTTGGACCCCCCTTCAGGCCTCTCAAGCACCGCTCCAACCCAGGGCCACTTGCCGCCACAGAGCCCCTGTTCGGCATTGCCGCCCCTAATCGACACAAGAGTCCCTCATTGTGCCAGACACCGAACACTGCAAACCACGAACCCCGGACTCGTTTCTGCTAGGGCAATGGGCCTCAAGGGCCCGGACGGACATGGGGTCGACTGTTTGATGTTCGCGGTCTCTGACCGACTTATGCACCCGCACTGTCTCAGGGATTCCTCAAACCGTGCAAGAGGACCTATGACTGATGTTGCAGGTCACGACCCTACGGGCCGCGGTTCTTTATGTGACCTACAGCTAGTCCTTCGGGCCCCCATGCCCTCAAACCGAGCCTTTGATAGTCGGTTGCGGTGAGCCGACCCGGCCCTTCTTAGGGCCTCACCGAACGCTTTCCCTAGTCGGCTCGGGGCCCTTGCGAGCTCAGGGCCCTCTCTTAGGCGCTGTGGGTCCCTGACAAATACAATGCCCCCGACCAGTGTAAATCCCTGGCCCCGACTTTATAGCTGATCGAGAAGCGGATGCTCAGACCAATACCGACACGGAGCCGACTATGTGGTACGGTGGTACATGACCCACATATAGGCCCATATCGACTCAGTGGGTCCCCGATCGGCGCAAAGGGCACTCTGGCCGTTGTTTGAGGGTCCCTCTTCACAGGTCTGGGCCTCTGAAACACACTCTGACCAGCCTATGTGGATTCTCCAATCGGGCTCTTGATCTTCGGACCCGGTGGACCCCTCAGGCTGTTCGGGCCTCCTCGAACACTGCCTCTGGCCTACTCGGGCCCCTTGACAACACAGGGTCCCTGTTAGGCGCTTTGGAGTCCCAAGCGAGGTAAATCGCTGGCTCCAGCTTTGTTCCTGCTTGGGAAATGGGCCCCCAGGCCCATGCCACCATGGAGCCGACTTTGCGTTATTGGGGTGTCTGACCAAAATATAGACCCTTATCGACTCAATGAACCCCTGATCAGCGCGCAGGAGCCTCTGGGTGCCATTGGAGTGCCCGGCCCTACGGGCCGGGGCCCCCGAATGAGACCTTGGGCTGGCTTTTCGGGCCCTTCGAGCCCTTAAATTGGGCCCCTAATCGTAAGCTCCGAGGGGGCCCTTCGAACCCCTCGGAACCTAAGGGGGGGGGGGGGGGAGTGTCCACAGTGCCCTCCCCATGCCTGCGCTACTGGTACTGTAAGTGAGCTCTGTATGTGCTGCTTACCTCTGAACAGGGACGCTACGAAGATATGTATGTTTTGTGGCGTCTGCGTCAGAGATGACATTTTGAAAAGTTTCGGTAACAGGAGATCTGACATCATACCTGCCCATACGAAGATGATCTCGCTTATAGCCATCAAACCACAATTTTATCAAATTGTGCGTCTTAACAAACATTTTTTGTAAACCTCTGCGAAAGATTTCTAGCCGAAATCGCTCATAAGAAGCGTGTCGTTGGACAGAAAACACTGACAAGTTTTTAACAAAGCTTAAAAAGTTTCACACTAAAATCCTTTGTGAAAACGGTTATAACGGCTAAAAAGACGGCTAAAACGTTAAAACGGCTAAAGCATTATTTTTTAAATAGAAGCCCGGGGCCGACTGAAACACCGTTTTTAGCTATATGCGTCGGACACTACGGCATGCTTCTTTGAATTACCCGATATGACTCCATATCCACCGCGAGCATGCTGCTCTTGAGGTATACAGGGCCGTTTGAAGGCCAACAAACGGTGGTGATGCTTTAACTCAGCATTGAACAGAGGTTAAAGTCTGCTCACTTTGCAATAGTCAGTAATCCAAAAACACACACACACACATATACATAATATAATATATATATATATATATATATATATATATATATATATATATATATAGCTGCCAATTTTTACTAGCTATCAATTGATAGCTTATACGCCTCGCGCAAAAATAACAGCTATATGGTGATAATAAATCAAGGTGAGTGACGTCGGAAAGTGACGTTATGTTTGCCGATTTTGAAAGCGTATAACCGTAGACATATTAACAAAAAGCTGAATAAAAGAACACATTTTATATCTGTGAAGGGAAGGTGATAAAACTAACTTAGCATTCATATGTCTGTAGTTGTGCTGTTTCGATATCGCACATTGAAATATTTGTGTGTTAAATAGCAATATATGGAAAAAAGCACACCCAACACTTTTTGGCCTCAGACTTAAAGTCATGAAAACATAAAAAATGTCTTAGATACAGAGTAGAAAGGACTCCTGTTCCAAGTGTCAAGAGACTATCTATAACAATGACTGAGTTAGTGCTTGAAATGCATCGCAGCTCGTGTTGCCCGTGCCAGGTGGACCCTGGCCTGCGACGGCGGGGCTCAGGTCTGCTGCGTCGGCGCGGCGACGGGGCGGCGGAAGCCGTTTATCAGTTTCACACACCAACCGGCGACCACGTGACTGGTGACAGGGTTGAATGGTATCAGGTCGCGCTGTCGGCAGGACTAAACCGTCGAAAACAATGCGAAAAACAGTCCAACCGCTTATTCACCACTGAGGTCATATATTTAACCTTGATCTTAGGCGGTTTACGAACAAGTATCAATGCTTGCTGACGCGTCAACTGCGGCTAAGCTCTACCTCTTTACGTTAAGATAGTTCAAATTTAACGGAAGTAAGTAATGACGAAATAAATATGACGGAAATAGACCGAAACAGAAATATTGACCAAGGCGTCAGCTCTCATTTGCACGACATGTGACTGTCTCTGGGTGTGGTGTGGCACGCGTAACACAGGGTGCCTTCTTATGTAGCGCGTTTGACCAGAGCGCAATGATTTCATGCCATGAGATACGCTGCTGAATGAAATGTGTTGTGGAAACGGTCAGATGTCTCAGAGTAACATTTGAAGAATTTGGCCACGACCTGAGTCCTTGATGTACACTTAAACTGACGTTTGTTGTGTGTTATGAGACTGTACGCCACCGTGTTATCGATTGCGATTTTGATTTTGAAAATATTCCCAGCCGTTCTTGAGAAAAGCGAGGATGGAGGTCAGATTACCCCGTCCGATCATTGATGTGCCGCTGGAGAGTCCGATCAATGCCGAGTTAGTTATTGCAGTGCTACAGTCCGAGCATAACGACTGCAAAGAAAAGACGCAAAAGTGGCAGTATTCAAGTCTTTCAGGCACGTTGAGATTGAAAATAAATTTGGAACTATCACCTCATTCTGTTGTAGGGAAGCATCGGGAGCTGTTTAGCACGCGCCCGGTCTGTTTAGGCGTCGTCAAAACGTATTGAATGTTATAGGCCAATAAATAAGATGCCAAATAAATGGCATTGATAACTAAACATATTGGCCAATTGGCCAAATATTATTGGCCGAAGATGCAGCCAACATCAATCGCCAGCTGAAATAGTATGTCAAATGATAATGGAGAATGGAGTTGCCCGAAAGAAGGACATGGAAACTAACGTCAAAACCCCTTTTTGAAAAGGCTGTCTATATCAGAGGTGGACGCATAGAATTCCATCTTGTCGGAAGAAGCTACTCTTCAGGTCATCCGGGACAAGGCGTCCAGTAAATCAGCGCCGAACGAAACGCGAGCGAGGCCAAAAGTCGAGTGGGCCTACTTGAAGTATGATAGCATTTTTAAGTTAAATGAGCCAGGCCTCATCGCCGGACCGCCATGCTTTCTAGAGAGAAATGCCTTTGAAATCCCTGGCTGCAGGTTCATCAGGTTTTTTGCTGCAAAGAGCCCAATTCCTTATATGTTGTGATGGAAAAAGAGTGAGGCATTTACATGCAATCCCTCTGATCATGCAGACTGTCTTGCTTTATCGCAATGTCACTGCGGCTCGTCTCACCCATTGGCTTCATAAAGAAAAGACCAAATTTGGGGATTGTGGAAAAAGCCGGACACGGGTCGAAGCCGTGTTCACCAGCAGGAGTTGCAGCGCGGTGAGATCAACATAATTTGGTGGAGGAGGGAAAGGGCAGTCGCATTGACAAAAGTGGGAGTCAAGGAGCGCAGATAGCACGCGCTCCCTTGTAAGGACATCCCCATGACCGAGCAGTACTGCCCGAAATCTCGAGAAAAAAATTATCGCGCCACCCCGAGATCCATGGATAGCAGACGCCAAATGCTTTGCGGCACACGGGGAACACGGAACACGCACTTCCCCACCGCTCAGCGTGGCATTCATGGCTGTTTATTCAGTGTGGCTGTCATGCTATGTCTGGTTATGCCGTGAGACTTAAAAGGCTTTCATCGATCGCTAAAATTTTCAACGATATGCAAAACACATTCGTCGCGCCCACATCAAAACGCGCGCACGCATGCATCCAAAAGAGTACAATTGGTAGATAGACGGCGCAGTTGATAGCTGAGTGACTTACGACTGTATTCGCGAGCATGGATCAACAGAACAACTTCGACATGACGCGACTCATCCAACTCTACCCTGAGTAACGGATTCCCCGACTACGTTTTGCCAGTGTCATACAGGTGTGGCATTAGGTTCCTTGACAGAACTTCTGATGCAACCACTGTGAACTATTAGCATTCCACGACATGCCTTCCTTTTGACACAAGTACTTCTTCACGAGAGGGCTTCTACACGACAAAAATTTCTAACACAAAAACTTGTACACGTAAACATCCACTGGCAAACATCTGCACGACGTCATTTGTGATGCACTAACTTCTAACGCACAAACTCCTATACGCCATTAGAAGTCAAATACAATGACTTCACAACCGCGCCTCCTTTAGACCTAAGCCCCTCATGTTTTTGAGCTACACGGCCGCGAACGTTGAGCGAGTTTTTCAGGGACAGTATTTCAAAAGTCACCTTGACATTCATGACATCATTATGAGCGGGTAAGCATTTTGGTTGGTTGAGGAGGCATCTGTCCCCACAGGGTAAATGCCAAAATATGGCCTAAGCATAGGCTGGTGAGAATTTTGAAAGTGAATCGATAGCTCACAGCACAATAGATTTTGCATGCGCCTTCATTTCGCTGGCTGCTTTTCAAAAGATAAGACTTGTCACGGCATTTTAGGCGGAAACAAATTCGAAAGCTTGAGACTGCCAAAAGCCATAGAACTGGAGATTCTCCCTTGAAAACCAAGCCACAGAATGAAGGCCCTTCTGTCATATATTCCTCGTCTGAGCTTACTCCCGTCCGTCGTCAGTGGCCACTGTCCTTGCCCGTCTGTCTCAGAATGACTGACCGCGAACTGATGGCATGGCTGCCTTGTTGCACATTTCTGGATCCGCATTGCTATTAATCAGGATGCAAAACACGTGTTGGACACCTGTAACAGTGTATTCTTTCGACCTAACTTCCCTTACACCACACCATCCCAGAAGAATGCCGCCGGGAAGCTGCCTACTTTAGGTATGAACTGGCCCAGCGGACATTTAATTGCCCGTCATTCAACGTAGACAACTCGATCTCCTTTTGTGTGTAAGCAGGGGGTAGCCAGAGCCTTGGTAAGAGGAACACAGGGTTGACAGAGCATTTGGTGGCATTTGGTTCATGGTGACAGAGCATTTGGTTCATGGTGATCCCCCCGCAACAAGAAATATCCCCGGATGTGGTTTAGTTGTTAGCAAAGGTCACGGTTTTCTTCGTTTCACTGCTATTTTTACGTTGTAACTAGAACAGAAACCGGAAGGTACCGTGAAATCCATTCCGTTTACATTTTTAACACGCGCCCGGGTGGCCGGCTAGATACCCTTCGCTCGGGTGAGGGGTCAATTTCGCCCTCCCCCTAAGGACTCGGGAGCTAAGAGAGCTAGAGACACCAAATTCACAGGATGTGTTGATCTGTATGTTACCTCATTTAGGTCAAAGTTTGAAGCTCCTAGCTTATGGTTTTTGGGTCAAATAAGGTCAAACAAGGTCAAATTCTAGGTTGGTATCTAAGGGCCCCCAGAACGTAGATAACTGCTTCTAAGCAAAAGGTCAATGTTCAGATAAGGTCAGTGACCTTGTTTGACCTTTTGAAGGCCATGGTGACCAAAATCATACAAGACTGCTCTGGGTTTTGCATTTGAATAAGCGAGAAAGATAACACTAAGTAGTGTGTTTCTAAAAATAGATTGTTGACCTCGGTCATCCTAGGTCAATGACCTATTCTGACCTTTCAGAAATATATGGAAGATTTATAATGTGGTTCCTGCTATCACTAAATTCGAAATAAGCCCCAGAAACTATCCCAAACAGCAAACCCTAAAGTCATAAAAACAGCTTGGTTTTGACCTTGGTCTGACCTTTATACCTGACCTTAGATAAACGTCATTTGCTCATTCAATATTTGTGTTGCTTAAGAAATCATCTCAGAGATGTATGGCTCCGTCTAACACTCCGTTGTTGCATCAGATTGAACGATTCCCTAAAAGTTGCCTTCGCCGAAACCATGGGCTGACTTTGACCTGCCATAGGTCAGCGACCTTACAAAGCACATTACGTTTTTGATGCCAAACGATCCGCTATTCAATTTTTTATAGCCATGCAAAACATGGCGCGGCTACGCCGCGCCGTTCGGAAACCATTCTAGAAAAACCTTCGAGGGGCGAGCCAGCTTGACCCCCCCCTCCCCGAGAGCGTGTTAAGGTCAATAAACTGCGGAAATCAGGCGTTTAACGAAGGCATGAAATAAATCACCGGTCTCCTTAATTTGCACTGGCTTAGTGAACTCTTTCTAAACGGATAGAGTACAGAAGCTTTTCATCATGTTTTATCTGCCCTCTACAGACATTGAGAGCATCTTGGAGGTAGATTGTAGATCGATGTGTTCGATTGAAATTTGAGGGTAAAAATTTTGAGCGTAGATCTAGTAGTCAACAATGGATATTAACTTGGCCGAGCCATGTTTGTCAGGATATGTTTAATATTCAGTCAGAATCAATCAGTGATACAATTTATATCACATGGTTAAACATGCGCGCTCCCAAATCTTAGCAGCAAGAACCTCGGCACCAGGCGTTGCAGTCTCCATAGTCCACGGAGCTTTAACCACGAGCGGAGCTCAGTGGTTAACTTTTCGTCATGGTCCACCGGTGGACGAAAATGACAACGGTTCTGAAATAATTACCCTTGAACGCTTGCCCTTACCCTTAAATCATTACCCTTAATTTCCCTTAAATCAGCGACCTTTAACATTTACCTTACATTTTACTTGCATTACCCTTAATTACTTAGCTACATTACCCTTAAATCAGTTAGTAATAAAAGTTATGTGACATAATTTGGGCATGCGTGCTCGCAAATATTAGTTTTAAAAAACCTCGACGCCAGGCGTTACAGTCTCCGTAGGCCGTGCAGCGTCGGCTCAACAGCTAATATTGAGTTGTTGCCAACGGGTGGACGAAAATGAAGACGCTTCTGGAAGAAGTACCTTTGAACGCTTCAGGACATCAAATCTTGCATCTACAAAGCCGTCTGGGCGCATATTTCACGGGTGCGACTTCCATACTGAAGATAAGAACGGATTGCCCCTTAAAGCACCGCGAAGTGGTGCTGAAACATGGCGGTGGAACTGAAGGAGTAAAGCTAGATTCTCTATTTTTCGTGTTTTTGTAACTATTAATCCGTCCAGAAGACAGATTAACACAGCGCCCGCCGTCTGGTGGCACTTGCAGTGGCCGACACCGTTCGACTTTACGGCAGCTGCCACCCAGACTATCGCTGTCCTTGCTCTCGAGGTTGCGGGCGGGCATATTTAAACTTTTTGACGAACTTTTTCACGAATCCGTTCTGAAAATTTGGATGCTCTTAGGCAAACATAGGATGACCTTGTTTGTTTTCTTAAAATTGATTTCGTCCTACCCTCTTCAACAACAATGAGACTTCCACTCTACTCAACAATAATGAGGTCCATTATTTCCTTCCGGGCAATGTGCCCCTTGAGAAGAACACCAAGGGCACATTACCGGTTCCGGCCAAGAGCTGAAGGGCCACGCCGTCCCATTGCGAAGCGTCTTCTGGCTGTCATTCTAGCGACACGGGGCGGGATCTCCTGGCCGATCCGGAGGCCATTGGAAGGATATATCACATCACATTGTTCCCCTCCCTGACACGGAAGGCCTTCTGACCCGCGCAGTTGGCCCCGGATCAGTACAGGAGCCCTCATTGACGCAAGAACATCCCTGATCGTCAAAGTTAGTCCATTGATTGTCACACAGGCTCCAGTTCCGTGTTCTCCTGTTTTCTTCAGAGATGTTGAGGAATCCCTGAACGTAGATTACGGGTAAAGTGGAGTCCTAAGCTTGCATTAACATTGCTCATCCATGTTCGTGTTAAAATGTTCAAGATTCAGTCAGAGTTGAATGCTGATAAAAGCTATGTAATGTGGTTTTGAACATACGCGCTCGCAAGTCATAGCGACAGTAGCCTGAACGTCTGGCGTTGCAGTCTCCGTGGGCCACTTGGCGTCGGCCTGCGGCTGGGGCACCAAGCGAGGACCAATAAGCAAATTTGAGGAAGATGGCTGGTGAGCTAGGTAAACCGGCATGCACATTTAAATGTGATGCAGAAGTAAGCTAAACACAACCTCAATCTGAAAAGTGGGGGGCCGGTTAACGCTGATGCCCCCCCCCCCCCACTTTGAAAAGTGGGAAAAGTGGGAGGGGGCATGGCCCCCTGGCCCCCCTGTTCTTACGCCCATGCAGGAGCCTCTGGCCGACAAAGGAAATCTCTTATTGTCTCGAGGCAGGGGCATAGCTTCGTAACATGAGTTGCAGGGAAGAGATGATGGGGGTGGGGGGGGGGGGGGGGCTGAGGAATGATGAGTGATGCAACCCTCTCCCGAAATGATGCAGCCCGTTCCCAAAATACGCCGCCGAATGGGGTTCTAATCGGATTTGGCCCATTTCCTTCTCCAAATGTTGGGGGTTGTAGCCAAGTTGGGTGAGGGGTGGGGTACTGAAGACCACCCTACTGAGAAGGGAATTACATCCCGGTCTCAAAGTCATCTGAACGACTCCGAACGCTCTATAATAGACATTCTTGGACTCTAACCACGTCTTTCTACATTTGATGGAACCCCTTGCTGTCACAGAAACCCGTGTCTTTGTATGGGAGACCCTTTGTATGGGAGACCCCGAGTGACCACAGGACTGACATTCGAGGGTCATGGTATGTTCTTGTTCAGTTATTGTAGTCCCTGTCCAGTGCTGGTGTTCCCCTGCTCAGCAGACAGTGACATGGATCCCATCGATGTCTCAAGGGCCCATACGCTACGCCGGAGAAAATCATCTGGCTGATGTTATGAAACCGTAGCTCCATTCCTGTTCACAGATGGGGTCCTGAATAGTGGAAGATACTGTCCGGTGTCGGGGCCCCTGAGCACAGAGCCTCTCATTGTCTCACGGTATCTCCTGGTGGCTCAAAAAAGAAGTCACTTTGAATAAAATTGAGGGTCGTGGCTCTGTCTCTGTTCGGCTGATTAGGGCCCTGGTCGGCACAAAGCTCCTTCTTTAATGTCATGAATTCACTGAGATCCTGTTCAATGCCATGGGTCCCCTGTTTTGCATCAGAAATCCACGGCAAATGAGCACATTCCCTGTTCAGTTTCCTGATCGGTGCCGGGCTCCTTGGCCGATAGAGAGGTCCCTTAATGAAGCAGAGCCCCTAAGCGACGACGGGGTAAGTTCTCTGATATCCTCGGGTCTCGGTATTTGTCTTGTTCAGCATATGGGTAGCTACCCAGCGCCAGACCACTGTCAAATGGCAGAGTAACTTTCTCACTTTTGGGAGTTCTGACTGACAGATACTTCCTGCAGTGCTTCGGAGATCCCGAAACTCCGGTCGGCCTTCGGAGCATTTCGATCCTAAAGCGCCAGGCGAGGGTCGCCGATTCTCACTTCTTGCACCTCTGATCGACAGACGGGCCCCATCATGCTTCAGAGAGATCCCAAGTTCCCAGTCGGCCCCTGGAACCCTTGGGGCCTAGAGGGCTGGCCGAGGATCCACCACACACGAAGTGAGCTATTACCACAGGTCCCTCTTATATCTGTCCCTGGCTGCGATGATGCCTACCGATTCCGCAGACATGTGATACTGTCACATGCCACCTACGCCACACGACTGGTCATGTGGCAGCGATTAAAGCTATGCGTTTAAAAGTGCGCACAGAAATGTTAGTGGTACGAATATCCAAACTTAAATCTTATTTACATGGCAAGCCATTGCAGTTACTGCATGTGCAGAGCTATTGCACGCTGTGGGATGCGCAGACATGTTTACTACCTAGATGCATTTTTCGTTGTAGGCACACCGACCAGTTTTACATCTCTGCCCATAGCAATACCTCCTCGCGGAATGTCGGGAGTGAGGATAAACGGGAATTTGCATTCCTTGTGAGAAGCAGTGTCGCGTTGAAGTTCATGCGTTATAACTCTGCCCTGTAGAAGTTAATGCGAAGTGAAGTCTAGCATCAGAAGCGATGTCGCATAGAATCATATTAGAGGTATGTCGCGTAGAAACATTGGCGCGCAAAGGTGTTGCATTCGAAGTTAACTGCATGGACTTTTACATGTTAGAAGATGTATCATAGGAAGTCATATTGCGCATATAGGTTTGCGCTCAACGTCTTGACGCGTGGAAGGAATTTTGAGTAGAATTTTGGGATAAAAGATTTGTCGCATGGAAGATTTACGCGTTAGAAGTTCTTTGCATTAGAAGGGTTTTTACCTGTAGGTTTTTACGTTAAAGGTTTGTCGCGAAAAAAAATTGTGTAGGAGTTCTAACGTTAGAAGTTTTGTCGTGAAGAGGTCTATGTGCTAGAGGTTTTTGCGATAGAAATAATGTCGCTGAGAGGTTCTTGGATTGTAACATTTGTCGCGAAGAAGTTCTTCCATTCGAATAGTTGTCGCGTAGAATGCTGTCGTGTAGAGGGCCTTGCGTCAGCAGTTTAGTCGCGTAGAAGTGCACACGTTAGAAGTAGTTGCAGTGGAATTGGTGTCGCGTTCAAGTTTCGCGCTAGAAGCTTTGCCACATAGAGTTCACCTGCGCCCAGCCCGCGGTCTGAGACAACACCCGGGGAAGCTGACTTCCCCGGGTGGTATCTCCAACTTCCAAACGCCGTGTGATAAAAACAACGAGGCTGGTGTGAGCCTCCCGTCAAATCATCACCAATGTGCACCAAATGTTTGACCTAAGATCAAATGTGAGGTCAGTAAAGGTCACGAAAGATAAAAAACGGTGGTCCTGAAAGATGCAGTTAAAGTGTCAAGACGGATATTGAGAGCACGGAAATAAACATTAAAACTGTAGGGAGTTCATTCGGATCACTCCTGTTGCCGACATGTGTCAGGTCAGATCAGGTCAACGCTCAAAATTGGTCTACAAAAAACGTACATTGGAGGTTACCTGAAGGCCACTTAGGTCAAATTCATAAATCATCCAAACGCAAAAATTAAAGTGCTAGCCGGGTCTACGTGACGAGTACAGGGTTTCTCTGTGGTCAGAAATGTGTGTTGTACATCTGCAGGCACTCATGATCGCGTAGCTGTTGTTTACAGTATGCATAGTCCCTTCGACGCTCGGCAACGTATTTGTAGCAGCCTGAGAGCAGGAACGTTGATGCCTGAAATTACACGTCATCACCTTCACAAACACGATGAGGATGCGGCTACACGCGTCTCACTTGTTTGTCTAGCCTCTCATGTACTGACAAGACAGCTCATTGACTTCGGATGGCCTCATATGACCTTGTATGTCCTCACGCGACCTATTGTTACCTAATTATGCATCAGAATGATATCGCAACATGTTTTCAGTGTAGTATTCATTTTCTGCGTCCAAAATTGCTCAGATAACCCGCCTATTCTTAGTTCATCATGTGTTCCGCAGAAGGCACTCAGAGAGGCAGGTCATGACCTGGGCTAACGTCATATTCTCTGTAACCATGTGTGGTTGCAAATGTGAGTTAGCACTTCCTTCTTCATATTGAAACACGAAATAATGCAAATTTGCATTATTTACAAAGTATAGCAAAAATTGACCTGACTTCAGGTCACGAGCATCGCCTGTTTAAAAAAATCTGAAGTGTGCGAACTGTAGATACTATGTTCTATACCTATGGCAAGCCTGAAAATTTGCAATGACCTACAAAAAGATATGCGTGATCAAATTTTTTAAGAGTTTGGTCTCTTTAACCTGACCTATGTCACTGATCATCATAGATCAAAATGTTAAATTTGCTCAAAGGATGCCAAATCAAAAGATAAACGAGTACCGGAAATTTTGTGTTGCTCCTAGCGTTCGTATTTTACCTGTGCTCGAAAAACCGTACGAGGAAGTGAGCTTCCCCGACCGGACGCGGGCAAATGTCGCGTAGAGGTTTTTGCATTAAGAGCTTTGTCGCTTAGATGTTTGTGCTTTAGAAGTTCTTGCATTTGAAAAAGTGTCGTGTAGAAGTCGTGTGGAAGTCCTGTCGTAAGCAGTATTTGTGTTCGAAATGTCGTCGACGAGCCGTTATATAATGCATGCAGGCGCTAACCTTGCCAGCGCCTGTATGTTTTAGTTGGTCATTTCGCCGTGAAAATCTAGGCCTTGACACTGACGCCAAGAATGCCGAAGCCAGAAGCCGACTCGTCGCATGACGGTGGCGGCATTTGGACGACGACCCGTCCTAAGAAGAATGAAGAAAAACAACACTGAAATCATCACGAGTGACAAGACTTCTCTCTGACGCGCTTCCATTGTGCACCACTGGCCTGAGTCAGCAAGACACTTGAAAGGCATAGATATTTTGGTGTTCCGGGCTGCGTCACCCGCACCGGTTCGTTCGCTCTGTTCCCGGGCTGCCCTCACGCGCACCGGCCGGCCGTCGGCCCGTGCTGGACCCAACCCACGCGCCGTTGACGCGGCGATGGTCAGCTTAGGTAGAACGCCGCGCCAGCGCGTTTTTTTGTTCTCGGCCAGTGCCCCCGCGCGGCCGCGGCGGAAAAACGACGCCGTCTGCCGGGCGGCGGGCCTCCCGGTTGCCAGGCGACGGTGCGCTTTGTTCGCGGTCGGCGCGACCTGGCCGCCGGGCGTGTCCGCGGCGCAGCACAGCCTGGGAGCGGGCGCCGGCCGTGACGAGGGCCGCCGAGCGGGCGCCGCCGCGCGGCAGGTCCGGCCCGCCCGTGCGCGCAGCTCGTGCTGAGCGTGTTGTTCGGGCTGGGGGCGCTCCGACCACCAAGGTCTTTCAGGTCGTTTGACGCTGGACGCAATCGCGTAGCCAGGAATTCACCAAGAGGAAGGGCAAGATCAGGTCAAAGGGCCCTTCCAGCCAAGAGGCCCTTATCTGTCGGTTGGGGGTCCTGTTTTGTTTATTCTGGTGACTTGTAGGCTCGGGATGCTACCTGCCTGGTGGTCAGTTTTGTGTTAAAAATCCCATGGCGTCCTGAATTGTTAAAACATTTGTGACCTTGCGCCTCGGGGGGGGGGGGGGGCTGCCAGCTCTACGGCGTTGACATTCGCCTTTCACCTCCCATTGTCTATGCCATTGGATGGGCGCCAGGCTTAGATAATGAACATATCGTCAAGCGTCTGTCCGAGTCTCGTCCTTCTGGGCCTTTGACGGGATGCCTAGAAAGAAAAGCTACCTTAGAATGTGATGGATTTCCACCGTCCAAAGCGGCCCTGACGATCCAACGGTCCTGTTCCACCGGGCTGGCCATTGCCGTGAATCACGAGCCATCGACGGGCGATTTGAAGCGCAGCAGACCTGACATCGATGGCACACCAGCGGTAGCCCCACCCCGAGTGACACTGCGATGTTGATGTGATGTACTGATCAGCCCGGTCACCGTCCGCACTCGACCGTTTCCTGTCCCCACCGGGCCGCGCCGGACGCCCTGTCGTCACGGCAGCCCGCGCAGTGGACTTTCCCATAGCGGATCCGGAGTCACACAGCGCCCACTCGGCTGGTACAATTGCACAGCATGTCAGGCCCATGACATGAATGTAAATGCGCAACACGGTCACCGCTTCGGGTCACGACAGTAAGTTCAAATGGTGCACCTGCACTCGCTCCGAAGCACACAGTTTAGGTGCAGCGGGTAAATGCGCCATCTGTGGCCGGCGGCGGACGAACGCGCAGCACACCTTCAAAGGGAATTACCCTACTCATACAGCACTCATACTCATACAGCTACTTCTTGAGTTTGTTTAAGAATGTCTTCTCGTCGTTTTTTTCCACCTCAGGTCAGTTTACCTAGCCATTCTAACGCCTATCATTCGTCAGAAAATCATAAAAGAAGCATTAAAAAATCATGCCTTTCAATTGCGGTCAAAACCGGCCATGCATGTATAAGCTCCATAAACGTAGCGAACTTCGTGGTGTGTATTACCAGGCGCATCTACCCACCTCCACGCCCGCACAGGCCGACATCTGTCCTTAAGTCCCCGGTGCACGAGGGCCCGGGTCACAGGTCGCCTGCCAAGCGGCCGGCACGCCGCCAACCAACCACCGGCCGGGTCACAGCGCCCCGGGCACCGCGACCTCTGACCACCAAGTGGCCAGGACGCACCGGGCGGTCGGGGGCGGGGCGGCCAACACAAGTAACGCTATTGCACTTTTCTCCCTAGAAAGACAAAGTTACCTGCAGTTACAAACATTAAACACAAAGGTTTACGTCCTGTACTATCGAAAACAATACTTCACGAGCTAGGCGACATTCCAGCAGTTTATTTACGTGTGACCGCTCCCATAAAGGCGTCTCCCAGGCAGACAACGCTTCCACGCGCATCATGCATACAAACATCAAACGCCCGTCTAATGGACACGCATCGGCACCCAACACCCACCAGCCAAGTGCCTCTTGGTGCCCCAGCATATAACAGCGCGCTCCAACCCGCCGGGCTGATGCGTCCGTGTTCCCATCAAATCTGCCCGCGTTCCCTAAATCAGCATCAAACAGAATGTGAACTAGTCAAGAGTACACCTGATCCGAGTAGAACACTGGAGAATGGACCGATTCCTTGAACCATCCGAAGAAGGTAGTCTATGTCCAGCCAAACCTTCCGAGACTACTGCGGCGTCAGGTGCAGCACCAGATTCCCCCGGAACAGCCCTCCCCGGACCGGCGTCAGCGGCGGCCGCGCCGGCTAGGACGTCCGGCTCCCGCGGAGCCGAGACGAGGGCTGCGACCGGAGCATCCTTACCAGGGGCCTCGAGTAGTCAGTCAGTCATTGGGGCTTTAGGACGCACTCACCTGCTGATGCCATATGGCGTCGCCTGCCTCTCACCCTGGCAGGAAGGGCGGGCACCGCGGGGAATCGAACCCCGTACCTCTGGTGGGCCTTCAAGAAGCGGTGATAGCTTGTGATAATGATAGCGCGTGGCAGTGATAGCGTGTGACAGTGATAGCGGGCGGCGGTGATAGTGTAGGGCAGTGACAGCGCGTGCAGTGATAGCGTGTGGCAGTGGAAGCGTGCGGCACTTGGGTCGACCACCGACGACAACCTGCCCACCATCATCAGAATTGGCACCCACGTCTGGGATGCGCAGACGGCCAGTAAACGACAGATGGATGACGGGTGCCCACCGCTCCCCGCCGTCCACGACGCAGCGATTCACGCTCGATTGCCACCTCCACCTCCTCTAGCCACCTCCACTCTTCTCGTCCACACTGCTGTCCAGCAGTCTAGATGAGAAGACGCCTGATGTGGGCAAGGACGCCGCTTTAGCCTATTGAGTGAACCCGCAATTCTTTGCCACCGTCCTCGAAGCGTACGCTATAGTTCAAATATACGTGAACAGACGCGATGAAGGCCGACTTCCAGGGACGGGCGAATTTCTAGTATTCGCCTCTTTTCGGAACATGCTTGAAAGGTGACAGTTTGTCACCAGTTTGATGGGAGAGTGTTTGGTGTTCGCTCGTGCATGAGATTGTTCCTCACGTTGCCTGCGTCGGACACACGAATAGCCTCCCGATAAGCGCCAATCAGACGCTCGCAAAGTTTGTCCACATAGCTGACACAGAGGTGGATGCTAGCACACGAGTTGTACCAATTTCCACATCGCCCGGCAGGCGAAGCTCTCGACCTAGCATAAAAACGGACTGTTAGCCAGAGATTTTTGCACTCGCGGGCGATGCCCAAGCATGAGCAGCGGCAAGTGCTCGCCCCGCTCGCGGTGGTTGTCATCCAGATACGCTGGACAGCGTGCCCAACACAGTTCTTGTCATCCGCTCACACCGGCTCTTTCCCTGCGGATGAAGACTAGTAGTGCTGGTTTTGCGGATCACCATACGCCGACATGCCTCGGTGATCAGCTGACCCTTGAAATTTGCCGCGCAATCCAAGTGCAAATTCTCAGGGCACCCGAACCGAGAGAATAACTCATGATTGAGAACATGCACCACTGCACTAGCAAACATATTGGTAAGAGGGAATCCTCCTCCACTCACCGAGCGAAATGACCGCATCACACCAATAGGTGTTTGTTTCCATGCTCTGTGAGGGGTAGGCTGGTCAGGTAATCGATGGATACAGTTTCCCAGCGGTTCCGACACATACAGCTCTCCTATCGGTGTACGGGGCTGGAAAACAGGTGACTGACGCGAAGTGCATCCGTCACGTTCTGCGCAAAATATGTGCGTGTCAGTGGTTATCAAATATGTGCGTGTCAGTGGATATCAAAGGCCGCCAGAAACGAAGCCGCGTCTGTGCCAACAGCTCCTCAGGGCCGATATGGCCCCATGGAACCCGAATGCATCGATATAAAAAATCCGCAGGGAACCGGAGACTTGGACGGGACCACCTGCAGCTCTTCAGGGCCGCGGAGTCGCATTTTGCACACTCAAAACAGCACGCCCGCTAACAAGCGAAGCTGATCCCCCTGCCGCAGCAGAGGACGCGCCTCGGACGAGAGGCGATGCTTCTGTGGCCCCTTGCCTGGGGACAGGTGACAGCAAATATCATTGATTGACTTGTCATTTTTCTGCTCGAGCTGAATGAAGGTCGTGGGCCAGTCATCACTAGACACATAGCGACACTCGGCAGCAGGCTCAGTCAAACACGACACGTCATCACCAGACACATGGCGACACTGGACAGCAGGCTCAGGCTAAAACAAGTCATCACTAGACGCGTGACGACACTGGGTAGCAGACTCAGTCTGACACAACACATCATCACTGGACACATGGCGACACTGGGCAGCAGGCTCAGGCTAACACAAGTCATCACTAGACGCGTGACGACACTGGGTAGCAGACTCAGTCTGATAGGATACATTATTACTAGACACATAGCGACACTCAGCAGCAGGCCCAGTCTGACACAACACGTCATCACTAGACACATGGCGACACTGGGCAGCAGGCTCGGTCTCACACGGCACGTCATCACTAGACACATGGCGACACTGGGCAGCAGGCTCAGTCTCACACGACACGTCATCACTAGACACATGGCGACACTGGGCAGCAGGCTCGGTCTCACACGACACGTCATCACTAGATACACGGCGACACTGGGCAGCATGCTCAGTCTCACACGACACGTCATCACTAGACACATGGCGACACTGGGCAGCAGGCTCAGTCTCACACGACACGTCATCACTAGACACGTTGCGACACTGGGCAGCAGCCTCAGTCTCACACGACACATCCCTGACCTCAGCTGGGTACTGACTCAAGGCGCCTGTAGTTATGTTCTGCGCATCCGGTCTAAAAGTAATGCCAAATTGAAAGCTGCCGAGTATGTCCAACCACCTAGCCAGTATTCCTGATTGATTTTTTTTAAATTCAGGAGCCACTCAAGGCTGCTGCGGTCTGTCCTCATCCGGAACCTTTTCCCCCGCAAAAGTGTGCAAGCTCTTGGGTAAAGATAACGCAGGCCAGCATCTCTTTCGTTGAAGTTGAATGATTGTTCTGTGCCTTTGACAAGCGATGATTTCCAAAAGCCATGGCACGTTCCACACCGTCCTGCATATGAAAGAGGACGGTGCCAATCCCGTCACCACAGGCACAGCGGACCAACGTGAACGTACCAGCATCGTCACCAAAACGAGCAAACGCCACCGGTGGAGCTTCGCTTAGGACTGGCTCTGAGCTCTCGAAAACGCACTGAGCCTCCTTGATTAACAGGATATGAGGAGGAATAGCCCAGGGGAACGCACTCCGGTATCTTAAGATTAAAAAATGCCACTGCTTCTAAAATCCTGCTGCGAATTTGGATGTCAAACTAAGGCTGTGATTGATCAGCCTTGGATTGATCCAGGGAATTGGTGTCGTCACAGCTTAAAACTCCGTGAAACCCCGGTCGCCATGGTGATTAACACAGCAGCATCGGGGAAAAACTCATACTTAACGCTGTTTTTTGCTTTGGTTGGTAGTGCGCGAAATACCGGCGTTATAAGATATATCTGGTCGAATTAGAACGTTAACACGCGCTCGGATGGGGGCCAAACTGACCCCCCGAAGGTTTTTCAGAATGGTTTCCGCACGCCGTGGCGTAGCCGCACCAAATTTTGCATAGCTGTGGACAACTAAACAGCGGAACGCTTGGTGAAAACCTTTGGATGTACCTTGTAAGGTCGCTGACCTATGGCAAGTTAAATTTAGACCATGGTCTCAGCGAAGCCAATTTCTAGGGAATCGTTCAATCTGATGCAACAACGGAGTGTTAGACGAAGCCATACACCCCTAAAATGCTTTCTTAGACAGCACAACAAATGAATGAGCGAACTGAATTGACCTAAGGTCAGGTATGAAGGGATCTGCACTTGTCCCAGGATGTCCCGATTAGTGCAAGAGGCCCTCTAACTGACATTTGATGGCCCGGCGTTGCCTTCGTGCTTTCCAACCAGGCACTTGATCCATCGGTCCCGAGGGACTCTTCGGCTCCTCTGTGAGCCCTTCGAACACTGCCCCATGCCTGCTCTGAGCTTCTTGTCAATACCGAACCCTTTTTAGTCACTCTGGTCCCCTGACTGACACAGGATCCACTCATTGGCTAGGGCCCGACCAATGTCAATCACGGATCTCAGCCCTTTGTTCGCTGGGGAAATGGGCACTAAGTTCCAGACCTGATCCTAGAGTATAATCTGGTGGCAAATCTTACGCGTGTCACGGTCGCTAAGACTTTACCATAGCAGTGAGTTTCGCAAAATAGGATTGGTGAAGCTGAGCGGTAAAAAATAGCGCCAAACACACTAAAAGCCAGGTTACCTCCCAGCTCTGATCCAATTTTCTCTCCGTGTCGTAATGTAGTTGGAGTCACCCCAAACAGAAAAGAAAAATGCAGATTTGGTCTAATACGTTTGCTTGCTCTGTGTCGGCGAACGCTGTTATCATCGGACACTATTATAATTTATTTTGGCTTCGATCGTCGAAACCAGGCCTCGGTAATCGACGTAGAGTCGATGTTAAGTGGCTTCAGATGCTATTGGACTATACAGCTTCGGGAACGAAGAGTGTAAATTGGTTTGCGCGACTCGTGTCTGCCATGGAAATCCCCGCTGATTGCCGCAGGGCGGGGTGCAGACGCATCACTCCCATTAGGCACGTTCGACGCGGCTAGTGGTTGGTGGTTATGGTCGAATGGTTACAGCTATCGGTTTAGTCGGCTGGTGTCGATCGTCAGTTTTTGCGACTGTTTCAGCGAATATTCACCTTGAAGTGAAGGCCGACACACGTCAGGGGTCCCTCCGAATGTAGACGGCTAATTTTCCACCCTCCAATAGGACGTTGTAGCAAAACAACGCAGCTTGCTGCGGTCCATATCACTTGAACATCGCTGAATAACGCCAAAATACTCCAACTACAGCACAAAACTAGACTAAAGTCATCCAGAGATGTAAATCATGTAGTTAAAAACATGTAGCATACGGGGAAAAGCAGAAGAAAGAGCTCAAGTAAACAGGGAACAACCGCGGAGCTTTAAAAGTGTGGCTAACTCAGTCAGGTGCACTAAACTAGACATGATATCGTAATTTGTATTTTCTTTGATTCTTTTACCCGTGAAACAATTAGCAGAAAACTTCTTTAAATGTTGCATAATTTCGAGTTTCTTTTTACAATGTCCTACATGAAAATAGCTCAAGAGGGTTGGAGGGGGACCAAACTCGCAGTTGGGGTGGCCAGATGGAGCATTGGGGGAGGGGGCAATGGCCCACCCAAAAAAATACAGTTCGACACCCGTGGTATCAATGGCTTCAGGCACAGAGTACGAGACCATCCGGGCTACATCTCCCATATCATATTTGACAGTCATCCCTGCTAGACAACGGGAAAGGACCTCTGGACGCTGTCCTAGTCGGAATGGTGTCCGTAAAGTTAGCGATTTATTCGGCGATTTTTCAGCGACGAGTTCCGATTTCCCTGAAAAAAGGTTTCAAGGCCAATTTTGGCATGAGAACGCCATGAATGACCCTTATTTTGCAATATCATGTGACCTTCAAGGTCAAAAGCTCGGTAAAAAAGCCGGGAACTCGATTTGACCAAAAAATTACCGGCCGATTTTCAACTTGCAAATGCCAGAATATTCACTACAGAAAGAGCTAGGCGTTCGTCTAAAAGTTCTGACCTCTCAGGGTCACCCTTCAAGCTCAAACGCGGTCTCAAAGGACAGAGAACTCCATATCACCCAAAGAACAACCCGAATATCACCATGCAGGTTGACCTTAAAAGCATAGTTTTGACGAACGCTGTATCTGATCAATGTTTATGTTCTAACGCTTAACGAGGCGAAATAAGAGGATAATTTGTAAGTGATCTTAAGTTCTCCGTCCCTTGAGTCCACGTTTTACCTTTAAGGGTGACCTTGAAAGATCAGGACATTTTGACGGACGTTAGCTCATGCACTTGTGAATACTTTGATTCTTATAGTTTTCAAATCGACCGGTACTTTAAAGGTGATTTAGAGTTCCCGTCCTTTCAACCCGCGTTTGACACTGAAGTATGACCTTGAGAGACCATGACTTTTTGACGGACGCTAGCTCTTTCGATAGTGAATAGTCTTGTGTTTGTAAGTTAAAAAGCGGCCGGGAGTTTTTTGGTGATACGGGGTTCCCCGTCCTTTGAGCCCGCGTGTGAGCTTGAAGAATGACTTTGAAAGGCCAGGACTTTTTGATGGACGCTTCATCTTTCTGTGGCGAATATCATAATACGTGCATTGTTAAAACTGGCCGGTGATTCTGAGATGACATGGAGCTCCCCATCCTTTGAACCCACGTTTGGCCTTGAACGATGATCTTGGGAGATCAGGACTTTTTGACGGACGCGAGTTCTTTCTGTGGTGGATATCCTGATGTTTGCAAGTTTAAAATCGGCTTCTAAATTTTGGGTGATATGGACTTCCCCGTCATTTGAGCCCGTGTTTGACCTTTAAGGATGAACTTGAGAGGCCAGGACTTTTTGACGGACGCTAGTTCGTTCTGTGGTGAATGTTCTGATCTTTGTAAAACAAAAATTGGCCGGTAATTTTTGGATGATATGAAGCTTCCCGTCCTTTGAGCCCGTATTCGACCTTGAGAGGCGACCTTGAGAGGTCAGGATTTTTCGACGGACGCTAGTTCTTTCTGTGGTGAATACTGTGACATTTGCAAGTTGAAAATCGGCCGGTAATTTTTGGGTGATATCGACTTCCCCGTCCTTCGACCAAGCTTTTGATCTTGAAGGATACATGATATTGCAAGATAAGGGTCATTTTTGGTGTTCTCATGCCACAATTGACCCTAAATCCATTTTACAGGGAAATCGGAACTCGTAGCTGAAAAAATCGCTGAATAAATCGCTAACTTCACGGACATGTCGGAGTGGAGGTTTTGCACAGGCTGACACCCGGGACGGATTCAGAACTGATTGATGCAGCACGCCGATCAAAGAGCCGGTGTCTAGCAGACAACTGGCCACCGTACTGGACGCCTTGAGATCAGATATTAAGTCATCCCGCGATACGACGCTTTTCTTTGCTGTTTATTGGTGTTTTCGGGCGTGTCGACTGCAGCGATCATTTGACGCCAATAGCGAGTTTTGTTTTGCCTAACTAATAAGCCGTGTAAAGAGTCCCGAAGTTGATGTATTTAAGGAATAAAAATACCTCTTTGGATTCAAGAAAGTGCGAGTTGTCTCCTAAAATGTCACAGGGCGTCAGGGGCGCGTCACACTGTTCAAAGTAGTGTTGACGTTCTTCAGCGAGGCGCGGACACGATACGAGCACATGACGAGCGGTGAGAACAGCACCACATCGATAGCCGATGGGTCATTCGGATTCTTGCAACAGATAACCGTGAGTTGCAAACGTGTGCCCAATGTGTACTCTGCAGAGCACCACCTCTTCTTGCCTGATTTTACAAAAACATGATAACCACTGACCCAGCTTGGGTTTTATTGCTCTGAGCTTATTTTCATTTGTCCCATCCCAACAACGCTGCCACTCGTTCTGCAGAAACCTTTTTATTGCAGGGCAAAAATCTCTAGCAGGGATAGAAAGAAAGCGTACACATGGAGCCAGCGCTGCTCTCTTTGCAGCCGTGTCAGCCACCTCGTTGCCGACGATTCCAATGAAATTAGGGATCCAACACAAGATGACTTTCTTTCGGGCCTGATCCAGTTGAGTCAGACGTCCCAAAATATTCCGTACGAGGGGACATGATGGATAAAAACATCTCAGACTAAGAACACTGCTCAGAGTCTGTCAAAATCAGATGTGAAGGCTCGTCACTGCCTTCAATGAAAAACAGCGCCTTGGTGATCGCTACCAACTCCGATGTGAACACTAACGCGCGTGGAGGCAAAGAAAACGACCGGATGACGCCGCCGCTCACAAACGCACAGCTCACAACGCCAGAAGTTTTAGATCCGTCCGTGTAAGTAAATGTGTTACCGTCATGTAGCGTCATACGCTCAAGTGCCCTTGACCTCATTATATCTAACAAGACGACATTCTTTTTCATTTCTGTCAAAGACAGAAACGAGATTTTTCATTTTGGTGACGAGATCAAACGCCAGGGAGCAGTGGACAGATGATTTACCCGCTTCAAACTTCGGATGGGAGTTTCGCTTTCCCGCAGTAAGGCTTGTATTCGGAGGCCGAATGTTACAGCATGTACCGGAGGTGCACTGCAACGGAAGCGTACCGCAGGCCGTGAAATGCTCAAAAAACCAGGTTAAACGGACGTTAACCATCTTCTCCATCAACTCACAGAGCAATAACGGAAGAGAAATGGGTCTATAATGTAAAGGATCTAGTCCACTTTTTCCCGGCTTCAAGAGAGGCATGACAGTAGCTCCTCGCCAAGAAGCTGGGAATTCACCTATGGTCCAAAGCGGATTAAAGACCACTAATAAAACGCGAAGCACGTGAGGCGGCAGCTTCTTAAGCATATCGTCGTGCACACTGTCCGGGCCATCTGACACGCTGCGAAGCTTAGCGATCGCCGATTCCAACTCGACCGCCGTGAAAAGGTCATTATATGAATGCAATTCACTCGCCGAAAAGTCCACTGCAGATTGCTCACATCGCGTTCTATGTCGCACAAACTGTGGGTTTGTGTTACCACCTACGCTGCATTGGACCAGGGCCCGGGCAACCTCATTTGCAACATCCAACGGGCGTGTCACAGACTGGCTGTTGACACACAGCACCGGCAGAGCTATGGGTGAAAACTGACCCGAAAACGCTTGATCCCGGCCCAGGTCTGCGATGTTGGCATAAACCAGCTCAGCGTGCTCACGTACGCGCGCCAAGAAACACGCTTCGCTTCCTTTACCGTGCGACGAGCAAAAGATGCTTCTGTTAGCCTTCTTAAATGCTATTAGGTTTCCTACGCTGCTCCTGGAGTCAAAAGCTCGAAACGCATGCTTTCGTGACCGAATGTCACTCTGACACTCCTCTGTCCACCAAGAAACAGGGGTGAGTCGGGGAGCGCCAGAAGTGCGTGGGATACACCTGTCGGCTTACTCTAAGAGACTTTTAGTAAAATGCTCCAATGGAAGGTGACGCTCTCCCAGGGTCAGATAAGAACGATGCCTCAAGCCAAGTCCCGAACTCGCACCAGTCGGGCTTTTTCAAATTCCAGCGTTGTGGCGTTACACCCAATGTTCCACCTCTCGTAAACCGGATCCACACAGGAAAGTGGTCACTTCTCATCGGGTCTCATCCTCACCACCGACACTCCGCTCAATGTGCTGAGCCAGCTGGGGACTGGAGAGGCTTAAGTCTAACGCCGACGTCTGACCGGATGACATTGTGAAATGTGCTCGGGTTCCAATGTTTAAAATGCATAGTGAAGCACCATGGATAAAATTCGCACACGGCCTTCTGCGAGTGTTCGTAGTGTCACATCCCCATGCGGTGTGATGTGCAATAAAACCACCTAGAAAAAGAAGTGGTGGAGGAAGTTCAGACAGCAAATGTTCTCTCGCTCGTTCGCTCGTCAGGACCACCCCGGTACTATACGGGGCGAACAACGCCTCCCACACGGCCAGGTGTAACCAGGGAGACCCCTCCCCGTCCTGACCGTGGTTCAGCTCCGCCGCCCCTTGACTCCTTGAGCCGCTGCCCGCGGCCAGGCGCCCCAAGCGGAGGCCCGCAAGGAGCACCCAACCGCAGCGCGAGCAACAAGCCTCCAGACCCGTCTGGAGCCCCACGGGCCTCCCGCGCCCCCGGATATCCTGGCCAAAGTGGAGTGTTGGGACGCGCCGTGACTGACGCGCGCGACGCGCCCCTCAGCCGCCAGGATCCGATCAACCCGGGGACGCAGGCGAGGGGGTACGGTGACCCTGATAAAATGAGGATTAGGAGTTATGAGTGGGCCGGATGTGAGAAAGCGGGTAATGGAAAGGGAGCGGACGGGACAAGGAGCACGAGCTCACGTGCCGGCAGGGTCGCTACGCCCTGAGAGGAACAGCTTGCGCTGTCCGCCCGTTACCGCAACTGGGACCCCAGGGGGAGGGGGGGGGGGGGGCGCTAGTCCCCTACACCGGCCGAAGCTGGTGCCCCTGCGGGCACGACGCTTTTCTTATCAGTCATGTCTGTGCGACCGTCACTCCCTGTTGGCCGGGACAGAGCAGGCCGGGACCTCCCGCTGCAGGCCCATGACCGGAGTCCCCAGGTCCATCTTCCGGATGGGTGGCGCGGTAAGCACAAGCCAAGTGACCCGCTTGCCAGCAGTTGTAGCAAGTGCGGTCACGCATTCGGCACACAGCCACCAAGTGCCCCGAGCAAGCGCAGAAGGAGCACGTTCTCGTGGGGCGTCTGTTGCGCCTATCAACGGGACCAAAACGACCCACGTCGGAGGATGGAGGCACTCCACCGGGGTTGGCACAGTTAATGAGACCGGGCCACGAACACTCTGCTCCAGCTGCTCCAGCCGGTCAAGACCTGCTGAAGCAACGTTGGCTGGTCCTCCTGGACCTATTCCTACGGCTGCAACCGCAATTTTTCACATCAGATTAATCACATTCTCTACGGCGGCCGGAAGAGAAGCGATGCCCCTGGACGCAACACTGACCTGATATTATTCGCGTAGGGCTGCCAAGAAACCGCTGAAACGAAGCATGCTATATTACTGCAGGGAAGGCCTTCTACACCGGGGGATTATCGCAGCACCTAATGTTCGTAACCCCTAATGTATCACAACACCTAATGTTCGAAACACCTTATGTATCGCAAGGCCTAATGCTCATAACCTCTAATATATCATAACCCCTAATGTATCATAACCCCTAGTGTTCGTAACTCCTAACGTATCACAAGGCCTAATGTTCATAACCTCTAATATATCATAACCCCTAATGTATATAACTACACCTAATGTATCATTAGGCCTAGTGTATCAAATCACCTAATGTTTCACAACTCCTAATGTATTGCAACTCCTAATATATCACAGCACCTAATGTATCGGAACGCCTAGTGTATCATAACCACTAATGTTTCATAGCGCCAAACGTATCATAACGCCTAATGTTCATAACCCCTAATATATCGCAACACCTAATGCATCATAACGTCTAATGTGTCGAAACACCTAGCGTATCATAACCCCTAACGTATCGTAACCCCTAATATCAGCTGATGACGCTGGCGAGGGCGGGCGATTTTCAGCCCTTTCGACCGCGTCTGAACTTCCACTGAAGTCTACCTAATTATGCGGGCGTTTGTGGAGCATGCAGTGGAGCAGCATGGGGCAGAGTATGAAGGAGGGGCAGGATGGGGGTGTCCGGAAACTCATTCTTGATTATTGTCACACTCATTTTTGTGCTTTCCAGGCTGATGGGCCATGAGAAGTGTAATGGAGTCATGGAATATCATTAGGGATTGATGAAAAATATGTTCTCAGCGCCCATTGTTTGGAGCTTATAAGGAAAAGTAGTGGGTGACATGGAAATGAGGTAGCTGGAAGGCAGGGAGCTGGATAATCAGTATTTGAACCTGAGTCATGTTTGTCACAGTTCTTGCACGGATGAGTGATGAGTATTTGAACTTCAGTCATGCTTGTCACAGTTCTTGCATGTCTGGAATCTGTTCTTCGCACTTCTTGTTTGAAGCTCATAAAGAGAAGTAGAGGGTGACACAAAAGTGAGACAGCTTGAAGATGGAAATGGTTAATCACTGTTGGAATCTGAGTTGAAGACAGGGAAATGGTTAATCAGCATTTGAACCTGGATCACACCTGTCACAGTTCTTGCATGGCTGAATGATCATGGCTGATGAATGATCTGAATCTCAGTCACACTTGTCACAGTTCTTCCATGGCTGAATAGTGGGTGGTGGTGCATACAGTCTGTGCTTTTGGCTTATGCCAAGTTTCAGTAACCCAATGCATTGAGTTGTTTTTTTGACAATCCCCCCTCCCCCCAGCCTCATGTTAACCTGAAATGGGAAGTCAGTTCCTCCCATGGAAACAATTATAAGTCATCAAAAAACTTCCTTTAAATTCTAACATCAAAGAAGTGAATTCATGTGGTCAAAATGTGTGGAAAAACCAGGTCTTGGTGGCATATCAGTTTGGCATCTCCAGGTGAACTTCCAGCCAATTTTCAAAATTGACACCCTTAGCATATAACGTGGCTAAAACTTACCAAGCTGGACAAAAAGCATGGAATGATAAGTGGGTCAGTATCAGAAGCTGTAATGTTTGTAACCACTAATGTATAATAATGCCTTATGTATCAAAACTGATAATGCTTCATAACACCTGGTAGCATGGTGGGTGCTGGTGCAGACAGTCTGTGCTGTCGGCCTAGGCCAGTTTGAATAACCCATTACATGGGATTGGGCTCATTTTACTACCTGGGGTAATGTTTCAGTAGTTATTGAGGTAGGATTTGAGAAATGCTGGTGTCAATCATGTTATGTGTTGATCTATACATGAAACAATTAAGTTTTAACAAGGACTGTGTAAACAACTACCTGATTTTCAACTGATACTAGTGGCCAGTAAATGCATCTGTTGTTTTGGCATGCAGCACACAGGAAATGCTTTAACTTGTTTGGCAAGCAGGTCATCAACAGTTGGAATGTTTTCAACATGCATTGTTAAGATTTGAAAAATGTTGGTCTCATTTATGTAATATGTTCATCCATGCCTTAAACAACTTAATTTTCAGCTATGGCTTTATGTGTAACCACCTGGTTGTGCACTGATGCTGGTGGCTAGTGAATGCTTCTGTTAGTTCAGCATATGGCACACAGCGAATGCTTTAGCTTGTTTATCAGTGCAAGTCATGAACGCTTGGAACATTTTTCAACATGCAGTCATCTTGTTGTCACAAGTTTGAGACAGCTTGGTTACCATAATGGGAGCTCAAGGTGACCATGATCAACTATCCAAGTGGCCTTTTAAAATTTCTGATCACCATAGGGTAAGGTGAGGTTAGATTAGTGTGTTGGGAAATGGTCTAAAATATGTCTTATTCCACAATGAATTGCCCTGTTCAGATTAATCAGGTGTTAGTGAAGACTGGTGTGGCTGCTGGCATGGCTCCACATGGGATACAACATTCTCTGCCAAGGAAATACTGTGATATCTCCTTTATACAAGATATATGTCACATTGCTTATGTGCTCCATAAAGACTACTTGGTGGTATTATTTGGGATACTTTTTGCAGCCTGCCTTTCAGGTAGTGTTTTTATTGGACATCTTTACTTTGTGAAACATTGTGAAATGGCCCTGTAGTTTCTGTATGGGAAGGTATGTCTATGAAAACTATGATGCATGTACAGATAATGGAAAAAAACTCCAAAAAATGACATGTATCTAAAGTTCCAGAGCTAATGGCACTTTGCAGTAACTGCAGACATATGTATTTTGTTGTTGTGCTTTTTCTGGTGCTAGTGGTTGATATTTGATTCCTGTTTGTGTTTTTGCACAGCATTTAATGTCATAGTGGAAGTTTACAATGATGCCTGTCATGATGCCTGTTGTTGTGAGATGCAACTTTTTATGGACATGTCAAATTATTTGCAACATGTCAAGTTATCATGCATTAAATGATGTGATGGTTGATAATGTTAGGTTTTGTTTGCCATCAAGAACATATTTTGTGAGCTATGAAAGTTGCTTATGAAGTTGAAGCAAGCTCCATCAATACTTGAAATAATCTTACATCAGTTTCTGTGGCTTGTCACTTGGGTGAGAGGGACAAAGATGATTGGATAAGATTCTGTAAGACAGGGGCCTATTTCGAAGCCTGTTTCTGTTTTGCAGCTGCTTTGACCATGACATATTTCCTCTTATCCATTGACTTTGCTCCACTGTGTGTGTGTGGCACAGTGAATTAGGCCTGCTATCCTTAAGCATTAAGCTGGGCAGATTTGATGTCAGGGACAGGTGGTGTAGGTCATGGTAAAACAGATGCAAACATTGTTGGGGTAAATGCTGAACGTAGGTGTTGGAGCTTAAATGCAAGAGTTAAAATGGGACAGTGTTAAAGGTTTGAGTAAGCCTGTTTTCGATTTGAGATGGTCTGCCGACATTTCGCTGGGCGCGCAACAAGTTCCACCTGGGTTGTATGACGCCTGCCGTAAGTTGAAGTTATGTGCTTAGAATATAGGTGGCGCAGTGAGCGGCAGTCCGCAGTGCAAGGGATCGTCGGCATTGGGGCTTTAAGGCGCACTCAACTGCTAAGGCTATGACGATGCCTGCCTCTCTAACTGGCAGGAAAGGGAATCTGCGAGGAATCGAACCCGAATGGAATGTAAGGGATCAGCTGACCCGTGGATGCCACGTGGCTGGCGCGCTAAGTATTATTCTCGCTGTATTGTCGGTGGGATCCCGTGGGTGGGTTTTTCTTGCTGGCTCCCGTAGAGAAATGAACAGGTTTAAAAGTATGGTAGATCATGATGAGGATAGCGCGTCTCATTTTCTGGGGACATCCCTTCATGAGCCGGGGCCATGCTTACGTAATTCATCGTGTACATTTTTCTGTAGATCATTTGTTTAGGATACCATCGTGATTTTCATCTTGGCTGAAGTATTGTCGGTCGTGATTGTGTTTTATGTGCACTATAACTTTAATCCCACCAATTGATGATATGCATTATGTATCATGACTATATAGCGAATGAAAGCTAGAGGAATCCCACAGAACACGAAAGATATCACCTCCACTCCATATAAAATAAACTAGCGCGGCATTACGGCCTGTTTGCCTCTAACTCATGATATCATCATGACATTATGAGAGATAACCTTCCTCATTGTTTTGTTATGCTTCTCCCCTCCCACCCACACCGCGCACGTGCCGCCATGAGGCGCAGACGGGAAACCTATTTACTCATCGTGAAGGCTGAATGTAAGGGGATGTAAAAAACGCCCAGTAGCCATCGGATATGTGGGAAGTCCCCGGACGTAGCGGTGGGCGACTCTTGGCGCAGGGATAAAGCAAATCACCATTTCAAAGTTGTCTTTTTTATTTCGATTCGGATAACGTCAGGAACTCGGTCGAGCTCAGGAACTCTTCGCAGCCGCCGGATCTTGCAGGGACGGTCCCGTTGCCACTGGCTTCAGAGGAACAGCTGCACGGACTCCGCCACGAAAGGTCCTCGACAGAACGGGCAGACGGCCATGCCCATGTCAGCCGCCGCCTGCACGTGGCGCAGGCAGGCGAGGCAGCCAAGCGCGTGCACGCAGGGCATTACTGCCGCTCGCCTCACCCGCGGACGCCACGGCTCCAGGCAGATGGAACAGGTCTGCGAAGAAAGGCGAAAAGCATGCGTTAAGTCTCGGGCTGCTTCAACGTTG
The DNA here is from genome assembly GCF_011947565.3 of Pollicipes pollicipes. Taxonomy (NCBI): domain Eukaryota; kingdom Metazoa; phylum Arthropoda; class Thecostraca; order Pollicipedomorpha; family Pollicipedidae; genus Pollicipes; species Pollicipes pollicipes. The sequence goes on from NW_023596746.1 coordinate 48,099,844, forward strand.
GTAGCGCGTATAATATATTTGCAAGCATCGCCGGTGCGTAACTGTTGTCACCTATGCGTTGCGGCATATCATGTTGGGTTCCTGTTTTACACCATCCCGCTCCGTTTTTAATTCAGTTAGATAGCCCGCCAACCGAAAAGTGCAAAATCTATTTTTACAGCACCGTATTTATACTGCATTAGAAATTACAGAACCGTGAGCTTGTGCTGGCATGCGGTGGTGGAGCTGGGAGCGCATAGATCGAATCTCTATTATTTTGGTTGTGCTGTTAACCTACCCATAGGAAACCTCAAGATAATTTAGGCGAAATATGCGTTCCAGTCTAATCTTTGAATGGTACAATTTGGTTTTGGAAGACTTCGGAAGCATTCCAGTGCTATCTGCGGCGGCCGGCCCCGTTCGGGGATACGGAGACTGCAGCGCCGGCTATAGCCGCCTTTACTCCAGGATAACAAGTGCGCAAGCTAAAGGTTTGTTATGCAATTTGTTTCTCAAATCGGTTCTGTAAAATTATGTTCGATAATTCGGTTCTTCAATTCTAAATTCGAACTCCATCGATTCTGTTCCCAAGCAAACATTGCCCAGGCTTGCGTTCAGGTTTGACTAAATATCCATTCTTTCAAACACTGATGAGACCATTTACCAATATTTTGAGCAAGGGCCCCGCGAGAACAAACTGTAAGAAGGCCTTTGCCTTGTCCCACTGCGGACTCGGATAAGATGTCACATGTCATTGCAAACTGTCATAACGGGTTATGACGGTTATATCTCCTTGCATTGTCAGAGAACCCCGACCAACGCATGAGGTCTTCTGGCCTGTGAGGACAGGTCCCTGTCCCTGTTCAGCAAATGTCTTCTGGCCGACTTGGGCCCTTCCTGACACATGGGCCCCTGTCATGGACCGTGGGCCCCTGACCGTCACAGGGACGCCTCATTGTCTCGGCCAGTGCAAATTGCGGGTCCCGGCCTCGTCCCTGGCTGGGAAATTAGCCCTCAGGGCCCAGACCGGCACGGAGCCGACTGTTCGGTGTTTGTGGTCTCTACCCGAAATTTGTAGTCCACATTGGCCAGTGGTCATCGATAGGTTGAGAGGCACCCCTAACAGACATTTGAGGGCCTCTGCCGTAAGTTGCCGTGCTACGAACATAATTAGAGGGTCAAGGGTCAAGGCCAGGCTCTTTGATAGGTATCAGGGCCAGGCCTTCTTATGAACTTCAGCAGTCCACTTTTCCCGCCGTATAGCCTGTGTATGACATCGGTTTCGAGTGTGGTGTACCACTCTTCATATTAAATCATTGACCTTACGGCCTTTTACAACCTTTCGTTTGCTTGCCGTTTCGTAGCTTTCAACGCGATCCCCTTGTCCAGCGGGGGACAGCGTTTATGTCTGCTTAGGTGGCGGGGTGACAGTAAGCCTGCCTACATAGCTACAGTTTGTTGCCACCAATGTATCTAATGTGTTATATCTTGAGGCACCGGACGAAGTCGTTATAGGCGCAATATGACCTTCGATGTCGACACGCCCTTAAATCCAAAATCATAATCACAGGGAGTAAGAAAAGCCGACCTACGTTCGGATGGTACATAGTAATCTAATGCATAAATGATTCAGTATGAAATGCACGTTACAAGATACCACAACTCACTGGGGTAGGCTGTTGTCACGGTCCTTCGTCCCGCTGCCGCCTCGTCCGCCTGCTGCCTCGACGGCAGCCTCCGGTGCAGGCTGGGAGATCCCCATGTTCATAGGGATGCTCATTGAGCCCGGCTCCAGGTGCACGCTCCTCTTCGGCTTCCTCGGCGGCCAATGCTGTGTCCTCAACCTACGAGGAGGTTTATGTTCGTGAACAAATATTTATGCCGACGATTGTCCGATTGTGCTTAGTGCACATTGCTACACTATAAAGCAGTGATCTTTAAGCGATTCATCTCGATTGAGATCCGCGTTGTTGAGATCCTGTGTAACAGCCAAATACAATCCGACGCATGTCAGTATGACAACTAGCTACCAATCTGGCGCGAAGGAGCGAGGAGCGAGCGGTTGGAAGGGCAGCACAAACGGCCGCACGGTTTGAGCGGCTTGGGCGGCGGCACAAACTCTCCGATGATGTTCATAGGGGCCGTGCTCAAGTTTTTATTTACCGTTTACCGTTTGGTTACGCACTTAAACTGGTTGCAAGTAACACACCACACACAACCACACACACACGAACAAACCACACACACACACACACACACCACCCACCACACCACACACACACCACACACACAACACACACAACACACACACCACACACACACACACACACACACACACACACAACACACCCACACACACACCACACACACACACAAACACACACCACCACCACTGTATGTATGTATGTATGTATACATCACATTCCGGATGTAACATCTCAGATGAAGGCGATGAACACTCCTTTGATGAAACACCGTCGACGAAATCCATACACTTCGAAATATAGTAAATATATAGTAATATATAATATGGTTACGCACACACGCGGTTGCAAAGTCTGGCGCGCACCACACACACACCACACCACACACACACACACACACACACCACACACACCACACACACACACACACACACACACACACACACACCACACACACACACCCACACACACACACACACACACACACACACACACACACAAATGTATGTATGTATGTATGTATACATCACATTCCGGATGTAACATCTCAGATGAAGGCGATGAACACTCCCTTTGATGAAACACCGTCGACGAAATCCATACACTTCGAAATATAGCGGCTTTGGTCGACATCAAAGAACAGGAAACTAATGTTATTGTCTGTTAGCAACAACTCCTTGCTCCCAAGGTATGTCGGGAGTCGCTCCAACATAGATCACAAATTTCGATCCCCGTAGGCGCCAATGCCAACATTTGACAGCATGACCAGGGTCAACATATTCGGACATCAGAATTGTGGTGCTTCCTGAAGTCAGCAATAATTGGGCATCCTGGGCGCGATATGTTTTCACGCATGTAAACAAAGTTACTTTATGTGGCTTTGAGTCAGATTTGTTCCACATTGGTTTGGCGTATCTCCTCCGGAACGCCCTCCAGGTTTGCCGTTCGCTGCCTGAATAGGTGCTTGGCCGCCTCTAGGTGTTCGGGCAGGGACCGGCCGCCCTCCACCATCTCCTGCTGCAGGGCCCGGAGACGGCCGTGTATCCAGTGGGAGCGTCTTGCGGAGCGCGCAGTCCGCTGGAGCGTGCCTAGCTCCGCAGCTCGGCAGTCTCCGTTGGCTGCCGCGATCACCTGGACGTGACAGGATATGGGCATATATGAACGTTCTGTGGACTAAAACGACTTTGGTTTGTTTTCTGTGTGGAGAGCTATGTGTGATACCCATTTCATAAAACATTTGGAGTTGCTAATATTACATTGATTTGGGACTGGAATTGTCATGCACGACCTAACAAACTTATTTTCATGGGCGGAGTAATGCAAAAAATACCGTACGCTTATTTTGTCTTCGGCGTGGAGCGGCCTCAAACAGATCAAGAGTGCGGCGTAAAGAGTGCTTGCACGCCTCTGAGGAATTCCTAAGGCGCTGGTCCTAGACGAGAAATATTTAGTCAGCATTACAGCATTACAAGAATACAATGCATTGTGGTTGCGCCGCACGCACAGTGTAATGAGACATACCTCGTTCATTTTCGTCACAAACAGCCAGAAGCTGGGGTGGGCGTTTGGGAAGCTGCTTCCCAGGGTGTTGAAAAATGACGGCCTCATTGTTGGTGCGCCGAACCAATCCGAAGACGGACATGTTTGGTGGCTCCACCCGCCGCCACTGCCTCGTCAAGTACTGGACGAGCCGGGCCAGGGGCGCTGCCAGGTCCACACGCACCTGAAAACAGCCTGCGAGTTTTCCGTTCCGCACATCGTTTTCCACACCTCGGCGGACCTGGTGAGCGGTCTATGCTAACCCAGTGCGGCTGTTGCTTGTTTGGACCATGACACTGATAAAGGTATAGCAACACAATTGAGGGCACCTAACGAATGTACACGATTGCATTGAATACACCCTGGACACGACTTGCAAGATATTGTATTTAGGGGCGTGGCGCGTCGCTGAACGCGCTCGGGTCTGACAGCTTACCAGGACCGGCGCAGCGGGGGCAGGGAGCCTAAGGAGCCAGTCACGGTGTTTTGATCTCTTTGTATGTTCTTGAATGGTCCCTACGCTGTCCAGGCACAATCCACTAACATACCTGGGTACTCTTGATCGATTGGACGGCCCCCACGGGTTCTTCCTATTTGCCTGTAAAGGCTCTATGCGCTTTTTTCGGAGTGCCAGGTACTCGGTACACTCAGTCGCTCATGGGCCCTTCAAATCGGTCTTGGATTATGTTGCTTGGGGTGGGGGCTTGTGCTGTTGCTAAGGCCCATATAAGGTGGGGCACCGAGCCGCTCGATGCTCATGGACAGACTTTATTGATCTAGCGCTCTTTCCCTCCGATTTCGTCTGCGGAGGAACCTTCACTCCCGAGACATGTATTCACGTACACTGGTTTTGGGTAACTTCCCTTCGCTCAGAGGGCCCTGTGCTCTAACTGGGGTCCTATATTTCAACCTGCCGGTGCACTCCTGAGCGCGCAACTGCCCGCCATGTTAGTCTTGGTGCCTTAACCTTAGAGTTGCAGCTAGATATGTGGCCACGAATTTGTATGCCCCATTGTGAAACACATTAATCAGTTGAAGCAAAAACTCTGCATTAGCCATTCAGCACCAGCTCATCACATCCACCGACTAGCTAGCTAGCTTTTCTCGTACCTCAGGCACCTGGCGCTCCAAGAACAGGGTCCACGCCTCGTGGAGCCGGTCAGCTGGCACGAGAGGAAGAACGGCAATCCTCCCAGCCCATCTTGAAAAGGCTGACGTTCCCATGTTATACTCGGCGCGCAGCCCGAGGCGCCGTATCTAGAAACATGCCGTTTGATTTTGTCGGACGATATGCAACACAAATTAAGGAAATTTTGGGACGTGGTTAAGGCTGGGCAGAGGGGAATAAGGCACCCTAAACAGAAAGTTTCACAATAGGCACTAAGCGATTTGGCCGGGATGTGGTCCAAATATGCAGGATTTTTTTTAGGAAATCTGACATACCTTAGGCACCACAAACCCATTAAGGTGTCGGCATGCGCGTGTTTCTACGGCGCCGTGTACGCCTGGGTGACCCTGAACCAATCACACGGAATTGTCTACACAAGTTCGCGGATGTCAAGCGCAGTGGCAAAAATCTTAGGGGGCATGGGTGTGAACTGCACTGAGGGATAATCAACAAGGCTATCTCAGTTCGTAGCATCATAGGCATGTGGAACACTAATTTTTAGGGGGATATACCCATCAGAAATTGGCATGTTGCATACATGCCTCGGTCGGTTTTAGCCAGATACACAAGACGGAAGGGCGCACCCAATGACACGGCAAAACAACTCCGCACAATGTCGTCATCAGTCCTATCGAAAAACGCGTCACAAGTGGACAAACTCACTGAACTTTGTCCAAACATGACTGTAAACAGCATGCTCTTTTCTACTCATGACTAACCTGACGAATGATGGCCTGAGCATAGTGGAACCAGCAGCCACTCTGCACGGCTGCTGGCCAAGCCGCGGCGGCGGCTCCCTGCAGCGCTCGCTCCCAGTCCGATAGGAAGCGGCGCACTGGGGCGCCGAGGACCCGACGGATCTCACCGAAAACTGCATGGTACAGCCGCCGGGTCCTACACGACATTAAAACGAAGAAGGCGGGAAGCATGGCACCGCTGACTCCCATGAAAACCACCAGTAACTGGCGAAACTGGTGAGGCACCACACGAAAGGTCCCATCGGCCTGCACGTTGACGTGGTCGTCTGTGGCAGCGTGTGCCATCACGTTCGTCTTGAAGCCGATGGCCACCTGAAATACAAATAATCACCCCATGTAATAATACGATTTTCTAAAAGATCGTTGGTATTTCACCTCGGCAACAATGCAGATTATCGCATGGAAATTAATTCAACCATCTTTTGGATTTTTAATGAGCCACAGACACCTGGCAGTAGTAGCCGAGCTGCTGTTACCCGTCACGAGATAATGACAAGTTAAACGAGGCTCTGCTGAAAGGAAACGAGCGTTGCACAGCAAGCACGCAAAGAAAGGTAGGGCTGGTGGATTCAGTGCATGCACCATTTGTTGGGCGTGGCTGCGCTGGGATAGTCGTGGTGAATCCGCCTGAATTCCACGATTTCTCTGCTGTTTTGCCCATTTCTGATATCAAAGTATCCACGTGCTGCCGGATATAAATCCATCACTAGCCTTCCTTGAATTTCAACCAATAAACATTGTGACATCACACAGCAGTAATCATGAAATCAAAGACAAACGTTTGACTGGCATCTTTAATGATGTCCTCATCGCCTAACGTACCGTTCTAGCCCAGTGTACGGGCTGTACCGAAGGCGCAGTTCGTTAGAGCACCTGCCTTCCGTTCCCCCCATTCGCTCACCCGTAGCGGTATGGATTCGAGTCGCTTTCGGCGCTCGCTACTTGCCCATTACTGGCATGGCCTGCATCCGGTGACAGCGGCCGCGCATAAGACTACGCGACATCAGAGGGCAAACATGATAGCAAATGGTTGGCTTTTAATCATAATCCTGACATGACCTGTGATCATCTTGCCTACTTCCTTGCCTACTTCCTTCCTTCCCGAAGGCTGAGACTTGATATACCAATGGGTATTTAATGCACCAAGCCACATTTTCGAAGCAGCAATGTATGCGTATCCCTACTTGTGCGAACAAGGCGGAGGTGATTCTTTGCTTCTTGTTGTCTCCTTGTTGTTGAAATGTGCGTTTCCAGTTGTCACATACTTGTAAGGGCAAACGTTCCGTGTACCGTTAATCGTTTTGCATCGATTATCACATCCACGCCTATGTAACTTAGTTCCCCGGCGTCGGTCGGGAGGATGCTGCCCCGAAATTGCAAATGCAGGACGAGAAGTGATGTACCACAGTACAGCACTGTGGTTAGTGAGGCTGTGTGTCATAAACAGACTGCTGGCATCTGGCCTCCATTAGCATTTTACCTCGTCCCCATTGGGACGAAGAAATGAAGCAGTGGTGTGCTGACAGTCCTGGCCCGGCTGCGTCGATCGCGACAACTGCTGCGACGGCAGTCTCCGGCACGGCGGGCTGACTCACACGCCTCTGTCTTAGCATAATCTGCCGCATAGCTTGGTAACTGAGCGCGGCTCTCGCCTCGCCTTGCGCCAGGTGATTGAAAATTTGTCGGTTTGTCCTCCCCTCTACGTCATTTTGGACAGCAGTCCTAATTGCCGACGTCACGATCAACATCTGAAAAGAGGAGGTGCATTCAGATCAAGTTTCTCCTGTATATTCGCAAAAGTTCTTCCTGCAAAACACCGGAACATGCCCTCTTTCACGTGATCGAAAAGACGCCGGTATGGTCCGAGCGCTGAATTTGTAGAAGGGCAATATGTGCAGGCGATCTTTGCTGCGCGGCTGGGTAAAAAAAAAGTAGACAGACTTGCGTTCTTCATTGAAATTATTTGAAAAGTGTAGCTATTACAAATGTGTCATATTACCGCTGCGAGCTGTTCAACAATCAAATATCGCCTGGCGTCCCTACCCACGAAAAAAACACGTCGAGGGTGTCTCATAGATCCATTTCGTCACCCATGCGTGAATCTACAGCATCCTGCGAATAGGGGTCCCCACACATACATACAGCGCGAGTCCTCAGCACTGAATGGGTGTCCTCAATTGGGATGGATGTCCTCATCACATACCTCGTTGTCCAGGTGAAGTGGAGCATGGGTATGTGGCCGGTTTACGCGGATGCGCCCACCGCTCAAAACGGCCGTCCCCAAGCATCTCACTGCAGTGTTCTCACGCTGGTGGCACCTGGTGACATACGAGATAGCTGTCACACGCCATATTGTGTGCTACATAATGGATGGCAAGCAGAGCGTAAAAGACACAAAAACAATGGCATGTGTTATAATGCTTTCATACTGGAACACAAAATGAGACAATCTGTTCACTAGTCGTGTGTCGTGGGCTGGAAAGATCAAGAAAAGTAAAAACAAACAAATACGGTAAAGAAGTGGTTATACGCGTCACAGTCGTTCATCTGGCCCATACGCTACTGGCATCATGGTAAAAGATTGAACATGGCCTCATGTTTCCTTGCATGGCCTCACATGACCTATTGCGACCTCATGCATTGGAATGATATCACTACATGTCCTGACTGGAACCAGAGGAGCGTCATTGCGCGATGCGCAATTTGCGTTTTGTGTACCGTTTTATTCGGTGTGGTCGCTTATGATCTGACCGCTAATGTGTCTCATCCTTTGATTATATCAAACACTTTTATGGCCGGATCTGGCCATGCCAAAAATTTGATACGATGACAGGACCAGCTTGGCCTTACTGCACAAATAATGTTACTCAAAATGACCGAAAAGAATTGTTTACAAGCATGTATCTCAGCGCTCTCCCCGCACCTGCTTAAGTCCTGCCTCCTCCCCTCCCATTGCACTGGGCTATTCTAAAATATATTAAGACATCATTTACCCAAGAGTTCCGGATGACTCAATTTCAGCTAACCGCATGACAAATCTGAGCAGTTCCACCTAAGAATACCTTTCACAAACAACACTTCATCAAAATTAGCCGGCTTATGCATTGTGAACGACAGCTCGCGCACTGTGAACCACCTGAACGCGCTGACCATGCGCTGTCGGGCTGCTGCAGAATAGCGTGCACTAGAAATGTGTGCGCACAGGCTCTTGTGCTTTAGTCTCACTGTTGTCTTTCGTCCCGCATCCGCCATGGTCCAGGCAGCCGAATGGCCACTGGCATGTCTAAATATTTTCCGCGCTTGAATGTGACATACGGCATATGTGCGTTAGACAGTCCAAATTAATCATTCAAAGACGTTAAGCCGGCTGCACACAGAAACGAACATTAGCGCTACTGCAATGCTCGCTGCTTGTCTCAGAGAATCATTTTCTCCTTGTTTAGCTACAACCGCGGCATGCCCATTGATGCGCCTGAATATCTTTCGCGCGGAGGACCGGCAGAAACTCGTGATTTCAAGGCCAATGTGTAGTCGACATGTCGGCAAATCAGGGCGGTAATTTGCATGACCTGTGCAATGACGGATGTTTGTGGTAATTGCAACCAAACCATGGCGAAATGAAAAATGTTTTGGGTGAACATTGGTCACTGTAAACCGGGCTTTGCGCCTGTATCATTGTTACAGCCCGGGCTCGTACCGTTTAGGCTTCAGTGTCATGTATGTGATATTAGCTTGGAAAAAACCGCAATGGGTCGCTTCCCGGCCGTCTGCCAGCGTGTTATTACCAGTTGACCTCTTTCACCTGACCAACGTCACTGATCTTAGAACATTATAATTTCAAGTTTGTTGAAAGAATGCGAAATTGATGGATGAAGAGGTTTTGAGAACTTTGCGTTGCTGCGAGCGTTCTTTTTCAGCTTGTGCTCCAAGAACAGTAGGGGAAGTCAACTTCCCATCACGACCGGGCGTGGGTTGTCGCATGAGCAAATAAAGCACTGCTATAAGGTGAAGGACTCGGGTACTCACTGGAGATATGTGCTGAGTCCAATCTTGGTTTTCGAAACGTAGATATGGCCGTCAGCACATGCGTAGACGCGGCTGCCCCGTCGCCTACCTTCCCGCACCTCATACTCCATGATAGTCTTGAGGGCAAGGCAGTACCACAACCAGGACCGTGTGATGGCGCGATCACAACTGGCGCGATAATGCCGCGAGGGTCGGTATCGAAACCCTATAATGTTTGTAACCACTAATGTATCGCAACGCCTAATGTATCACAACCGCTAGTGCTTCATAACGCCTAATGTACGTAGCACCTAATGCATCATAACCCCTAAGGTATCGTAACTCCTAATGTATCGACAACACCTAATGTATCGCAATTCCTAATGCATCGTAACTCCCTAATGTGTCATAACGCCTAACGTATTGTAGTCCCTAATGCTCGTAGCCTCTAATGTAACACAACTCCTAATATATCATATTCCCTAATGTATCATATAACACCTAGTGTCTCATAACACCTAATGTGTCGTAAGACCCAACGTATTGTAATTCCGCCAACCCCCGCCAGCCCACCAACAGCGATACTGCCCACAGCCATGCTCTCGGTCTCAGCGTTACTTTCAGGCATGGTTTCAATTTGCAGACCAACCACGAAAATAAGGCATTTAACTTCACACGCGCAGGATGAGACGCTCCGCGTTCTCCAGTGGTCCGGTCACGAACGGCCGCCAGCAGGTCAGCGGCAGCCGGAAGGCGGTCAGCAGCGGTCAGCCCGCACCCACGCCGACCGCGCGGAGCAGCAGCTGACCCGTCAGGAGCCGACAGACCAGAACAACGGAGACCGGCACGCAGGTCAGTTGAAGACCAGCGTACAGAGACGCCGCAGACCAGCAGGCGGGGCGTCGTGAGCCAGCAGGCAGAGCAGCTAGTCTGTTGGCTGACCAGATAGCCTACTAGCCTGCGTGACCGGCGCCGCCTGCAGGTGAGCAGACCGGGCCGGATACACACCCTGTAGGCCGGCAGAAACTCAGAAGAACAGGATCGACCCGTCAACAGCACACGGCCCAGATCGAGCGTCCGTACACGTGACCAGCAGCATCGATCAATCACAACTCAGCGCTCGGTGCAACTCAGCTTCCAGCTTCACGTCTGCAGCTTGTTAGTGCCCGCGCGTGCCGGCAGGTGGACGACTGGATATGGGCAGGCGGTCTTCAGCTGTAAGATGCAGCCTTCCACCACCGCTCAAAGTGCGCGCGGGTCGGTAGCACACCCAGGAGCGGCGTTTCGCAGGTCGAGCGGGCTTCACGGCAGGGCCAAGGGTTCGAAAGTCCGCTGCCGCCACTTGTAAGCTCGACAAACGTGGCGAACTTCGTGGCGTGTATTACCAGGCGCATATATCCACCTCCACGCCCGCACGGGCCGACGTCCGTCCCGAACTGGCGTAAGGGGGCCCGGACCCGAGGTCGCATGCCAAGCGGCCGGCACGCCGCCAACCAATCACCGGCCGGGTCACAGCGCCCCGGGCACCGCGACCTCTGACCACCAAACGGTCAGGACGCGCCGCGCGGCCGGGAGCGGAGAGGCCAACACATGCAAAATCGTTACATATACACGTGCACCTGAGTGCATTCGCTAAAAAGCGCTCCCTGGCACGGCACTCCCCGCATCGAACGGTTCCTACACAAATCCGGAGCATGCTACATCGACTCCATGCATAGCTTTCCGACTGTGTAAACTATAAACCTTGAGGGAGACCATCCAGAAACTATCATCTTAGAAAGAAATTATCACCATAGAGGCAAGAACATCGCCAAGTCTGAAAAAAATGTAGGAAAGAACAACCCCATGTTTGGCGCCTAAAGAGTGACGTCGGCTTCTGCAGCACCGCTTTACCGAAGTGAACTCACGTATTACAGCTTTTCCAATCCAGAGGCCATGGTATCTCTATCGCTCCCCGCCCACATGTGTGGCCAGAAGCCCATGTTTCTAGTCGGTAAGCAGCCTCCGAATGACCAACGTTTTCAGATACACTCGGCTGTTTGGAGCAAGTGAGCAACGGTGACACCAAATATGAGCGCACCATTATCACCTCAGATATTCTTTGTGATCATGTGGTTGAGACATGGCGCCACGCCATGAAGCACTGCCTGGTGTACTGCTGGTCCGCGTCACTGCCTTGGCGTGCTGCTGGGCCACGTCACTGCCTTGGTGTACTGCTGGTCCGCGTCACTGCGTTGGTGTACTGCTGGGTGCGTTGGTGTACTGCTGGGCCACGTCACTGTCTTGGTGTACTGCTGGACTATGCCACTGCATTGGTGTACTGCTGGTCCATGCCAATGCATTGGTGTACTGCTAGACCGTACCAGAATAACAACACAAAATGGCGCATGATGCTGCTGACGTGCTCTTGACACCTCAAGCCTTTCGAGACTAATTACAGGATGTCTTACCCACTAATCTCAAATCTAGGGAGCCCGAACCCTGATTGTACAGTGAGCATGTCAAGAGCAATCGGTGTTTGAAAACCCCGCACACCCAAGGATACACCGCTCACGAAAAGGAGCCACATTAAAACTCCCTTTGCAAAATCACATATATTTAGCACACACTTCATAACGGCACCACCGCGCCCCACCCCCTCAGCCCCCCCCCCCTCCCCCCTGTGCCCGCCACGCCCACGGCCATCACTCCTGCTCCCGGAGCACAAACTTGTCCGCCTCGGCCACGTAAGGCACGGTGCCCGGCCGCGAGTGCGCGCGCCGGTTGGCCTCCTTGCGCTTCTGGCTGGCGCGCATCACGCGCTGCTCCTTGCGGCCCGTGAGCACCTGCCGTGGCACCTGGCGGTGGCGCTGGATGCGCGCCACCTGCGGGTGGCTGCCGAACTTCTCCACCAGCCGGCTGTTATAGTTGCGCGCGGCACGCTCGCGCTCCTTCAGCACGCCCAGCTTCTCGCTGGCGCGCGCCTTCCACAGGCGCACGTTCATCTCGTCGCTGCCGCTCAGCACGTACTTGTCGTCGCCGCTCCAGCAGACGCACGCGACGCGCTGCATGCGCCGCGTGTGGTAGATATCCCGCGAGTGTGCCTGGCATGGAGGAGACCAGCCGTCACCACACAGCGGTGCGAACAGCCACGCCGTTTGAGACATTATCGTTCTCTAACACGCTTATTTCGTGTTCTAATGAAGATATAGGATACTCTTTCCTCAACTAAAACGCCAGGCAAATAGCAAATTCATCGGAATAAACAATACAAATCAAGCCCTGGGTATTACGTCGGCATGTGCTGCTCAAGTCACCATGCACACAGTGACCCACTATACAAAATCTATATCACCAGCGCAAACTAAAGGTTTCCGTCTTGGCAATACCAAACAGCGTTGCTAAATACGACATGCACACTTCTCTTCCTCATTCACAGCCCTCCCACCAATCTGACGCCCCTGCATCAATCCCATCTCCAGAAAGACAGTACACACCAGGTTTTCATAGCGGGCGACGGAATGGGCCACTGCGACAACCTACAAAGCTCTGATGTATTCTGGATCAGAATCAGACGCGTGTTCTGAGACCAACACGCTCCCGCATCACACCAGGAGCAGTAGCCAGCGTCCACCCACCACTGAATCCGACGCTGAGACCGGGCCCGACCCCGCCGGCACCGGCGCCGTCCCCTCTTACCTCCCTGGCCCCGAAGATGCGCAGCGTCTTGTCGTAGCCGCCGGAGACAAACTCGCGGCCAGTGGGTGAGTAGTCAACATCGATGACGGCCGATACGTGGTCCTTGTGGATAACGAGCGGCCGCCTAAGGCGTCGCATGTCCCAAGAGTACAGACTGGCGAAGGAAGGGAGGGGAGACAGAGTGAGTCGCTCTCGTCGGCGGCGTGCGTCGACCGCAGCGCCCGACGACGTGTCAGCTGCCGCGGCAGGTCGGCTGGCCGGAGCGGGGCGACGGAGGGGCTCTGTCACCGGCGAGGTGTGTCAGCTGCCGCGGCAGGTCGGCTGGCCGGAGCGGGGGGACGGAGGGGCTCTGTCACCGGCGAGGTGTGTCAGCTGCCGCGGCAGGTCGGCTGGCCGGAGCGGGGGGACGGAGGGGCTCTGTCACCGGCGAGGTGTGTCAGCTGCCGCGGCAGGTCGGCTGGTCGGAGCGGGGGCGACGGAGGGGCTCTGTCACCGGCGAGGTGTGTCAGCTGCCGCGGCAGGGCGGCTGGTCGGAGCGGGGCGACGGAGGGGCTCTGTTACCGGCGAGGTGTGTAAACCGGACGCAGGGCATCTCAAGTCATTTAAACAATAAGGATAGTGGGTTTACGTCTCACCGACTGACAGGACCATTCCGAGAACAAAAGCCATTCAGGCAGAGGTGTTCCCAGTCACGCTTTAGGTCATGATATTGCCCTAGCATCGTTACGTCGCACTCATACACTGTACAAGAAGACAGTGTCCCGTCCCCGACGAGGCGTACGGGTGACGGTGCTCGAAGCTGTGACTCCCCCCCCCCCCCCCCACACACCCACACTCGAGTAGCGCGCGACCGCGGCTCACTTGTAGTCCTCGTTGGCGGCGGTGAAGACGAACGCCTCCATGGGGTTCCATGCGATGACGTTGGAGCGCAGCTGGGTGGTGACCCGCCGGATCGGCTGCAGCTCCCGCGTGTCGTACAGGATAATGCTGCGGTCGCTGGCGCAGGCACCTGGACCACGCCGCGCTCTCGTCAGTCGCCGCCCCGCCCCGCCAACGCATCAAAGCGGCCACCCCGTGGACTACGCGCTGGGTCGGACGTCTGGCCCGCAGACACGGCGACGTTGATGGTTCACATGTAACCTTCAAACAGAATGATAATTATCGATAGACACCATCTCTAATGCCGGAGCAGTGACCACAAACCGAGCAACGGAGCACTGAACACGCGGCAGCAGCGAAGGCCCTGCGGCGGCCTCCCGGCAGCGGCCTCCCCCTCTGACGACCGCGCGGCTCACCCAGCATGTGCGTCTCCACCGGGTTGAAGCGCACGCAGCTGAGGCTGTCAACGCCCCAGGAGAACGTCTTGAGCGGCTCGTTGCGAGACTCTTCCCAGATCTGGCATGTCTCGCCACACGTGGCGAACTGCGGCCTGCCCACCGCGTGGCTGATGCTCGTTACTATGGTCTGCCGGGCGCCGGACATAGGTCACCACCGGTCAGCGGCGCTACACAGGCCACCCAGTGTCTGAAGACCACGCTGAGACAAGACACCCTGATTGGAAGACAAGACAGCTTGAGTGGTGGACGTGGCAGCTTTGGCAGCGGCCGTAGGCAATTTTGCCGCCTTGGCGTTGTGCCGAGTTCGGCATATTCGAGGCGGTGGTGGTTAAGTAGCGAGGGCGCACGACTCTGGACCTGTCGGCGTTAGGCTTCGGCCCTATCCACGCCACCACCACATACCAAACACCTATGAAGGCATCCGTCTCGAAAAAGCCCCGGCAGTTGGTAAAATGCGAAGCCCCAATCACTCTTATGATTGAAGGGGTTGTTTCATATGTATGGTTAGGTGAGTTATTAAGGCAAACATCAGATATGATGGAACAAGCTCACTTATAATTATTGCTGCTTTTTTAGTGTAAAAAGCCGCCCTAGACAGCGCAATCCTCTGTTTAGAAACCATGCTCCTGAATACGTCATGGTCTGATCATGTCACGTCACCCTGCACAACATTGCTTGAGAGCCAAATGACGGCCGTTATATTTGGAAGTCGTGCTGACGAACGCCAGACGCTAGGTACGAACGCCTCGACAATGATTTTTTCATTGGCCTTAATCGCCGCATGACTTATGGTACGACGGTACATCAATGACGTGATTATGGTATGAATGTCAAGGTGACTTTGAAACACTCTCCCACATTTTCGCAGGCAAATAGCTCAAAAACTAGAGAGGCTTAGGTCTTAAGGAGAGGGTTGTGAGCCGCACCGAACGGATTTCAAGATGCTTATTTCAGTTCAAACCCCCGTCTAAATCTGGAACACTCCCTTTAAGTTGGGCACATTGCGGCTACGACTGCCAAAACGGCAAAAATGAAGAAAACACGTGGAATGCATCAAACGGATAAAAGAAATAACCTGACGAGCATTTTTGCTTCCCCAGCGGTAAATACATGATTTTCTTTCAGTCTGACGACTTCCGCACAAGCTGCGGCGCACCGCAGGAACCATATAGCGAGGCCTGCGAAAGGTGCTGCTGGTTCGGCCATCGTTACTCTAATCAAGCTGAAATGGCAAAAACACATCCAGGTCGTCAGGTAATCGTCCACACACATCTCCATACAAATCTATGAGATGGGAGCCGCAATTTGTCACGTTCTCCGAGGACTCGTGGTGGAAAGCTCCATCAGCTATACCAAGTTAGGTATGCTGGCAAGCAAAGCGACAGAATGCACGTGCTCAGCAGAGCGATACCAGAACAGGAAAGAAAAAAACACCATCGTATCTGACGAATTTAAGCACCGGAGTCCCAGCTTGCTCACCCTCAGCAGGACAGTGTTTTCTGGTTCCTCTTCTTCGTCCTCGTTGACAGCTCCCGAACGCCATCTCTTGATCGTCTTATCGTCCCCGACGGTAAAAAAAGCGCTGCCGTCGATCGTGTGCGTCATGGCGCGGATATAGCCCTCGTGAGCCTGGATGGTGCGCAGACACCGCATCTGCGCCAGATCCCATATCCGGACCTGCAGAACACGGGGCTCAGCTGAGCCTGGATGGTGGGCAGACACCGCATCTGCACCAGATCCCATATCCAGACCTGAAGAACACAGGGCTCAGCTGAGCCTGGATGGTGGGCAGACACTGCATCTGCGCCAGATCCATATCCAGACCTGAAGAACACAGGGCTCAGCTGAGCCTGGATGGTGCACAGACACTGCATCTGCGCCAGATCCCATATCCAGACCTGCAGGACACAGGGGCTCAGCCAAAGTGTAAATGAGACAATTTCTGGATATCTCCTGTCAGTGATCCCCATGCACCATGCATGTTGATCCCACCATCACTATATACGAATTCTACCAACAGTCCACCAGTTTCTGGTACAGTTCATCTACTTTTCCGCCATAACGTGTAATTATCGCTATTTCAGCAGCTCATGCAGCAGCCCACTCATATTTCATCTCACTGTCAACAAAGCACGTGCACATCTAAAGTTTCCACTTATGTACAGCTCAGACCTTTGCCAGCAGCCCCGTGTTCAACTCACCTCCCCATCCACAGTCCGTGTACAGCTCAGACCTTCGTCAGCAGTCCCGTGTTCAACTCACCTCCCCGTCCACAGCCCCGTGTACAGCTCCGACCTTCGCTAGCAGCCCCGTGTTCAACTCACCTCCCCATCCACAGCTCCATGTACAGGTCACCTCCTCGTCCACAGCTCCATGTACGGCGTACCTTGTCGTCAGCAGCCTCCGTGTATAGCTCATCCATTTGTCAGAACCCTCCATATACAGCTCATCCATCAGCCAGCAGCCTCCATATACAGCTCAACCACCCATCAGCAGCCTCTATGTGCAGCTCATCCACCACTCAGAAGCCTCTGCATACAGCTCACCCACCCGTCAGCAGCCTCCACTGTACGGCTCACCTCTCCGTCCGCGGCGCCTGTGTACAGCTGTGACAAGCTGGTCGGATGCTTGCTCAGTGCTGTCACGCTGTCCCGGTGGCCATCTAGACTGCCCAGAAATGGCTTGGCGAACATGCGGCTCAGCTTAACAGCGTTCATGGCGCGCGTGTATTCGCGCGGAGCCGTGAACGGGTGCAGCTCTGGGTCGTAGTTCCTGGGCACTGAGGACATTACACATGGAGTTAGCTGGAAAGTGAAATGGTAAATCCTTAACCCCTCAGCAATGACAAAGAGCACTGTGGCTTATTTGAGCACATACACATTCATGCTTTCATCAACAAATTGAAAAAGGCACGCGTAATCACTTGGGGACACAATTCACCCATAACAAATTCCTTAAGACAACAAAAATAGAAACGCCACCCGACAGGGAGGTTGGAAATCAATAGCAACATTCATATCCTTCATAGCTTATAGGGCCTATATGGCCTACATTGTGATGATCAGCATGCCACATTGGTAACCATACTTACTCTTGAAAATATCTTTCTTGGTTTCTCTCAGATAATCATCTGGATTTCGAACCAGACACTTCACCTTCATATTGCAGTTTTGTTTCTATGGTTCAAAATGTGATGACTAAATCACAGATTAGAACTACTTCTTGACAAACCAATGCAAAAATGGTAACACATCTGACCAGAGCTGTCAAGATCTGCAACAGAAAATCTAGTTCAATATATCAGACCAGAATGAATGACATGTGTATGGTAATGACAATGAATGTTCAATTGTTAAGGGTTTTATGAACTGCAAGCACATGGTCATCTCATACTGTTTTACTAATAACTTGTGTTTCATTGATAACATGTCAGCTCATGTGACCTGACATGAAGGTGCGCTACCAGGCAGACAACTCTGCACCCTAGCACACCTGGAATGCATATTTGTGTAAATGTAGACTATCATCTAAGTTATGTGATGCTATGTCCTTGCATTTGCTGCATGCATATAGTTGAGCAGGACAACCAGTCCTACCAACAGAGCAAACACCACCATCCGGCCTGCCAATTGACATTTCAAAAGGCAGCGAGCCAACAAGTAGGCAAAGGTTTTTCAAATGAATGCACACCAACTCATGTTCAATGTATGCTGCAATTGTGCCATGATCCAGTTTTAGTGATTGAGACTGTACTGCTCAAGACTTCATATAACTCAATATACTCAAAAATTTGGGTATGTAGGTACATGTATACAGCATACCAAATATTAACCCTTTAGAAGGATGTGCCACCTTGTTAAAAATACACTGCATCACATGGGTGCCACTGAAAAGCCCCACACATGAAGACGGACTTCTCTCAGTCCACTCTGCACAAAAATACCTTACTCCCTACACAGTTACGATGGAATTAACTGAAAGTTGTGTTTGCAGGGTCTTACATTAGCAGACAACAATAATGCATTGGCAAGGACTGAGCTGCCAAGTGCTTTACATATTTGAGACACCAAAACGAGCACGCCACCCGCGAGGCACGTGTTCCCAGCCTTTCGGCCGACAATGCTTCGCGGAAGGAAGAGCGTCGGCTTAGGTCTGTAATGAGGACCTGCTAATCAGCTGACGAAACGTCGCTGCCAGGCCTGGTAAATCAACCAATGACAAGTTTTGCGCTCCCCATGACGTCACTGGTAGAGATGTGGGATCAGATTTCTTTTACTTCTCAAGACATCGCAAGGATTCAAAAGCTACTTATGATGACAACATTGAAAACCAAGGAGGTATTCGTAAGAACACAGGTCCTGCATCCTACTGATAACGTCGCTGGGACGAATGAATCATTCATCGCTTGAAAACTTTCAGATGGTACACGTTTTTCGACTGTGTTTTTCCGCTGCTCACGACGTTCGGGGAGACTGTTACGGTGTACGTGTATCTGCTTGCGTAATCGTGGCTTACATTATTATGGCGATGCCATTTGAAAAAAATGAAGTAAAAGAATGAGCCGCGCTTTACCTGCTGCTCATGACGTCAAGTGACACGAGTTATGGTCTACGTTTCGTATCACTAGGGAGCCTGATAATGGCAGAAAACTACCTTTCCCAGCAGGCTTCCTCAAGAAACTTCTGTAAGAAGGGTCCAAGCGATCCATGAGCAAACCGCATTCAGACATGTCCACGCTGAGTTGCCAGTTGGGCCGGAGAAAAGCATGAACTGACTCAACGGTTTCGGCTACCGGCATCATCTGTCTTTAACATACATTCCAAAACAGTGTCCATCGATGCAACCACTCGCGGCCACCATTTTAACACGATTTGGACGGCAATGGTTT
Organism: Pollicipes pollicipes; assembly: GCF_011947565.3. Classification (NCBI taxonomy): domain Eukaryota; kingdom Metazoa; phylum Arthropoda; class Thecostraca; order Pollicipedomorpha; family Pollicipedidae; genus Pollicipes; species Pollicipes pollicipes. The sequence goes on from NW_023596746.1 coordinate 48,119,400, forward strand.
CTCCTATTCTTGAAACGCGGGTTCCGTGAGTGTTATGACACCCTCATCATTAGACACTTTCTGAGAATATATGCAGAGCATTAGCGTAATGGCAATGGATGGAAAGAATCGACTACAATAAGACTATTAGCACCCTCACTTTCTGAGACGCTCCTACGTCTATGTTTCGGGTGCCAACGCCAGATCTTGTATTACATTTGCAGCCCAACTCTTCAATTTACCTTCCGGCCGTCTGCTATGAACTGTCCAATCTGAACGCGTGATATTGCTTTGCTACGTTTGGAAACTACTGCAGGGTGTTTAATTTCGTTCGTGAACAAAATGCCTTTTAGCTGAGTCCACCTCGAGTTAATATGACCATTGATGGGCATAATTATACTTTTGACTTTTCGCCCTATCCACGCATTTCAAGCGTACCGATATAGTTTAAATCTTTGCAACTACCAACAACACCATTTTAAGAACATGCAGATAATTCCCTCATATGTTGGAGAAAATGACCATATCATTTCCATGCAAGATGTCATTCGAGTAAGCCAATCCCGAATTACCAACAGAGTCGTTTACAGGCATAAGCGGACTCTTTACGTTTCGGCCGCCAGCATCATCTGATCAGATCTGCACACCACTACGTGCTACGAAGCACATACAGCGTACATTGAGGCCGACGCAGGACCTAGTCCCCTGCGAGCGTGAACAAACGTTATTTTGCAGCTATAGACATATACCTCCCATGAAGCGTATTTATCTCACAAATGAGGGGCAATGGTTGCACATGGCGAAGCAGAGGAATTAAGATATCCTATGGAAATGTGCCTATGGCTGCTATGCCCGGGAAGGTTCGAGCGCAACGGCATCCCCACTTTCTGAGAATGTAGGGCATTAAATTTATGGAATATGATGAGAAGAATCGCCAACAATATGACTAGGAGCGCCATCCCTTTCTGAAACGTTCCTCTGTGTATGCTACGGGTGCCAGCGGCAGACCTTTTATCACTTTTGCAGCCAAACTCTTCAACTTACCTTACGGCCGCCTGCTTTGGAACCTCCATTTGAACTGCATGACATGGCTTTGCTGCATTTTGAAACTACTGCAACGTGCTCCAAATGATTCCTGAACATAATGTCACTAACGTGGCCTGGCCTCTGGGATCGATTTTGAAAATAGGGACATGGTTGGGGCCTGCGACTTACATTGACTGCGGTCCCTTGACTCAACTAACGGCCTACTGTGTCGGCCAGGGACTCACCGTGACGTACAGTGAAACACCACTTCATGGTATATGCATAGAGCCGCAGACACGCATTGTTGCAGGCTCGCATGCGGTTAGTTATTGCACCGGCCCAAATACAAGCTGTCGTTTTCCGTATCATAAGCCGTGGCGCTCCCCGTCAATAATCGGCCGGGGCTGGCATGTTGTTATTGCCCTGACCACGATGCTCCAATTTCACTCAGCACATGTCTCATGGAATCTGCACATAGCCGCATACACAGCTTGTTTCAGTCTCGCATACGGTTACATACTGCGTCAGCTTTAGCGCATGTTGCTGCGATGTACCCAGTAGGTCGTGGTGCTCCCCGAGCACGACCTGCTAATGATGGAATATTTGAATTGCCCTATTAAACAAAAATGGCTTCCGGTTGTGATCGCACCGATAAAACTAAACTGCAGCATTTGATACGGACAGACCATGCTGGCGGCCGAAACGTAAAGAGCTGTGTTTTAAGCCCATCACCGGCCATCTTGGTAACTCTCGTTCTATTGTGCGCTTGTTGGGAAGTGTGTCGCTTTTCCGCGTGTCATATATGACCGTCGGATATGATTTTTCAGGTAAACATACCTTTCATGGTATAAACATTTAGCCGCATGCACACCGTGTTTCACGCTCGAAGGCGTGTGAGTATTGCGTAGGCCTTGACGCACGCTCTGGTTACGTGCCCTGGAGGCTGTGGCACTAACCGTGAAAAGCTAACCGGGGCTAAAATATTTCAGTGGACAAATGATACTGGCGGCCGAAACGTAAGGAGTACGCCCGTGCCTATCCCCGGCCCTATTGGTAACTCTCGTTCTATTGTGTGCTTGTTGGGATGTGTACCGCTTTTCCGCGTGTCATATATGACCGTTGGGACTTGTATTTTCAGGTAAACATGCCTTTCATGGTGTAAACATTTAGCCGCATGACCACCGTGCTTCACGCTCGAAGACGTGTGGGTATTGCGTAGGCCTTAACGCACGCCCTGGCTATGTGCTCAATAGGCCGTTGTGCTGCCCAGTGAAAAGCTAACCGGGGCTAGAATATTTAAGATGCCGTTTAAATAGCTTTAGAATGATGCCCACCAGTCGTTGCACCGATGGAAACTACATTGACACGTTTGAGATGGACAAATGATCGATTTAAACTATACTGGCACGCTTGAAATGTAAAAACAATGGTAGCTGCCGAAACGCAAAGAATCTGCTTATGTCTATCAACGGCTACTATTGGCGACATCGGTCCGGACCGATTTTAATGCAGGTTCGTTCATGAATCATTTGGACCTCCAGCACTTTCTAAACGTAGCAAAGTTAGGTCATGGATTAAAATTGGACATTTCATGGCGGGCAGTCGTAATGGAAATGAGTAAATCGTTCGAAGTGGTGTTTTGGACGACCGGCGCTACCAGCCGGAAGTGGACTTCCTTATTCATTCTCCTGCACTGACGTAGCGTTTTCTCTGTTTTGTAATGTGTGACCAAGGCGTTTTATGGTATATGCACATAACCGCATACAAGCCTTGCATCAGGCTCGCAGGCGGTTAGGTATTGCGTTGGCCTTAACGCACGCTGTGGCTTTGCGCCCAATAGGTCATGGTAGGGCCCAACCGCATGCGATGACTGTGGTGGTGATTTGGTTTTTAACGGCGCGTCGGCATCGGGGCCATTTTGCGCCCACTCGATGACGGTTATCTGCCTCTGCGACGACGCGATAAGTTTGTTGTCGAATAATAACAGGCAGTATCACTGGCGCACTTACACTGAGGGGTGAGTGAAAATAACGTCAAAGTCAATGTGTGCTAAAAATGCGAGTATATCTCCAAGTTCACCACATGGGTCTCGACCGAGTAACCAATGTAGGGGCGCTGGAGGAAAAAATCGTCGCCTCTCCGTCTCAAGGCTGCCGGCATGAGACGAGGACATGTTGAACAGACAACCGGTCCCCGCATCTATCACACCGTGGCACATCCCTACTGCGTCAAGTAAAACGAGTGTGTTGCATATGTATGACCCAACCTAAGCCTACAAAGGGCGACTTCCTGAAAGGCGGCTTCGGCGATGGGAGGGTTCCTAATCACCCAGTTGGGGCTTGATTTCCCTGAAATCGTGGAGATGTCGGTCGAACATGTGCTGCCACGTATTGCGGACGTATTTGGAAATGACTGACTTTAGATCTCGAGCGGGCACATAACTTGGTATTGGGTTTCTCTCACATGCCGCAGCTTTCGCTGCGGCGTCGGCTCTTTCATTTCCCATTATTCCTATGTGGCTGGGGATCCACATAAATGTGAAACGGCAGGAAGTGTTGTCCAGCCATTCCAAGTTCCTCCCAAATTGAGCGCGTCAAAAATGAGTGGTCACGCGACGTCGCCGTCGGGTCTAATGATAACAGTGCACTACGTGAGTCGGTCAAAATGACTACATCCCTTTCAGGACGACAAGCAACGTACTGAAGCGCTGCTAAAATGGCAAACAGTTCTGAGGAAAAAACTGACATGTGCTGCGGGAGGCATAGACCCTACGGTATGGTCACCGCAAACAAATGCGCAACCCGTTCCTGTTTAGCCCTTGGACCCATCGGTAAATATTTGTAATGAGTTCGCGTATTGTGAGATCTGTTCCAACGAATAGGTGAGGAACTCTCGAGGTGAAGTGCCATTTTTATGATGTTGACAAAGTTCCAAATCATACTTCAGACTCAGACGTCTCCACGGAGCTGGGTCCCGAAGAGTGTGCGGGGCAATGTCATCCAACGTAATATCCGCCTCGTCCAGCCAGTCCCGGACGCGCAGGCACATCGGCCGCGCTGACGTGGGCCGCCCCCTCAAGAAAGAACGGATTAACGTCTGAGAGAAGATGAACTGAGAGGCTGGGTGATCCGGAAATTGTGAAACCTTTATAGCGTAATTCAAAGTAAGTCGTTGTCTCCTAAGAGGCAAGGGCGGTTCATTCGCTTCCACCAGCTTTTGTTTCTTGTTTCTCAAGTTTCTTGTTCGGGTCGTACGAAACGCCCCATTAGCTACACGAACACATGTATGGTGGATTGTGTCCAAAACCTGCTTCGAAGATGTAGGAGCACTATCGTAGACAGGACTAGCATAATCGATGACTGATCGAATTAGGGCCCTATACAAGTTCAACAGGGTGCTTCTATCGGCTCCAAAGGTCATACGACACATCACTTCCATGAGGTTCATGCGCTTGAGACACTTAGTCTTAACCATCTTAAAGTGTTGCTTAAACGTGAGCCGACGGTCAAACGTGAGGCCCAGGAAACAGATGTCGTTACAAACTGGGATAGTGGCATTATAGAGTCGCAACTCCGGGTCTCTACAGTATCTAATCTGTGAGCAGAAGTGCATACACTTAGTCTTGGTGCTCGAAAATTTGAAGCCATTCTTAATGCTCCATTCATTTAGTCGAATCAGGCATAACTAAAGCTGCTTCTCAGCAGACGTCGTTGTGGATGCTGCAAACCAGATGGCAAAGTCGTGCACAAACAGTGACCGACTACTGGTAGGTGGCAGACAGTCGGCGATATCATCGATCATCAGCGCAAACAGGGTTACGCTAAAGACGCTCCCTTGAGGAACACCGTTCTCTTGTTCATAGCGATCGGATAGCATGCCACCCACTTGGACGCGGAAGAATCGACGACGTAAAAAGTTTTCAATGAAGAGTGCCATGTGACCTCGGAGTCCACACTTGTGTACTTTGCTTAGAATGCCGTAGCGCCAGGTGGTGTCATAAGCCCGCTCAGTGTCAAAGAAGACTGCTATCGTGTGACGTCTTTATTTAAAAGAATGTCGTAGAGCTGTGTCTAAGATCGTAAAGTGGTCAACAGTGCATCAGTTCTTGCGAAACCCGCATTGCACTTTGGAAAGACAGCCGTGAGTTTCAAGGTACCACATGAGACGATCATTCACCATCCTCTCTAGCACTTTGCATAGGGATGAAGTCAGCGAAATTGGGCGGTAGTGCAGTGGGTCGGAACCATCCTTTCCGGGCTTCTGTATCGGGACTATAATGGCCTTCCGCCACGACTCCGGGAAGTCATCTTGCAACCATATGTGATTGAAAATTTCAAGTAAGACATGGAGGGACTCCTTCTTTAGGTGATTTAACATATCATTGTGGACTTTATCCATTCCAAGCGACACACTCTTAGCTCTCTTAAGAGCAGTGCAGAGCTCCATGACAGTGAATGGTTGGTTGTTCTCATAAATCTCTGAGTCAGGAATTCTACAATTGATTGCCATCTTCTCACTTTGTTCCTTGTAGCGAATAAAGCGTGGGTCGTCTGTTCCATGTCGGCACCTTTCTGCAAATGCGAGACCTATTGTGTTGGAAATTTCCTGTGTGTTCAATATCGTGATTCCCGCCACTTTCAACACCGGAACTGCAGTGGGGACGCTCCTACCGGAAATGCGACTAACTCGCTGCCACACTGAACTCAGTGGGGTGTGACGGTTTAAACCATTTACATATTCCCTCCGTGATGCACGCTTTGCCTCGCGTATTGTGCGTTTTGCCAATGCTCTGGCCTTTTAAAAGGCGATGAGGTTGTTGGTCGTTGCAGAACGCTTAAAAACATTGAACGCCCGCTTCCGCTTAAGAATTGCCGCATTGCAGTCCTCTGACCATCAGGGGACAGGGATGATGCGCGGCTCAGGTGATGTCAAGGGAATGCAAGACCTTGCAGTGTCGACAATTGTGGATGTCATTTGTTGTATAAGAGACGTCGCATTGTCGTCCTCGGTCGGCTGCACTCTAAGATGACACTCGTCAGTAAGCCTTTGCCAATTAGCACGTCGAAGGTTCCAGAAGGAAGGCCTCCTGCCTGGGTGTCCAGCATTCATCCCAAGCCATATTGGGAAATGGTCGCTCCCACATGTAGTGCTCTCAACGAACCAAGACAACAGGCAGAAAAGGGACGAGGAGCAGATAGAAAGATCTATCGCTGAAGTAGTGCTGGACGGCAGAGATATATGGGTATGCCGGCCGGTGTTAACAACACAAAGATTATATGTATTGAGCAAACGCTCGAGATGTCGTCCTCGGCGGATTGTGTGACTGCAGCCCACGAAGAGCTATGGGAGTTGAAGTCGCCCAGCAGCAGGAACGGCGATGGAAGCTGATCGAAGGTTGACTGTTGTACCGAATCCGGTACTTCCTCAGCAGGAGGGAGGTAGATGGAACAGACAGTCAGCATCAGCGACCCAAGGTCGACGACGACAGCAACAGCTTGAAGATCAGTGTTAAGACTTACAGGAGAACACGGTATACTGTGATGAACTAAAACCGCCACCCCACCATGGGCGATCGTGTCAGTTCTCACGTCCTTCCGAAAGGTGCTGTAACATTTGATGCTAAGGTGAATGTCATCAGATATCTTTGTTTCTTGTAAGCTTGCCACAACCGGGTTACGATTAGATAAGAGTGTGCGTAGGTCCGACATGTTGGCCCTCAAGCCACGCATGTTCTGTTGTAAAAACGTCAGTGGCATGCTGGGTATGCTTGTATGTGGGCTGTACGGTTAAGATCCATCGGAATAGCTTACATCTGTTTTAAGCGTTCACCGAGGGGTTTGCACTAAAAAAATCTCCCTGGCGACGCTCTACTTCAGTGGAGGTAAGCCGGACCCTTGGTCGAGCTTTGGGACTTCCACCCTCCGTAGGCGACGTCGGCCAAGGAGGGGCACGCTTTGTTGCACGACCTGTCACCGGGGACTGCAGAGTAGGCCGACCTGAAACCCCGTCTCCAGGTGGTGGAATGGGGGGAGCGGGGGGCGGACCCATTGACCCTCCCGGTGAGTGGGGCAGAGTCGACAGCGGGAGCCAGCCCCCCGTCCGCTGTGCAGACGCCGACCTGGCGGCGCGGCCTGCAGGTCCAAGGTCCAGGGAACCCGGACGAACAACAGTTTCAGAAGGGCGGCTCCGGGAGGGAGTGACGAGTGGGGGATGCCGAACCTTGTCCGGCTCCCGTGAGCCGGGGGACCGGCGCTCCCGGCAGGGCCACTAGTTGGGGAGCCAGAGGGGGTCAGCTCTCGTAGCGCCCCTGTACCAGCGACGACAGATCCCGTCGTAGCTGGTATGGATGGAGGGGGAGATGAAGCCCGGGAGGGCGCCTTCAGCACGGGCTGGGCCGGGGTGCGATGATGGGGGGCGAAGTTCACGACCTCGCTGGACCGTGGTCCATCCCCCGTTCCCGGGTCGCAACCCAGCCCCGGGCTCTCTGGCAGCTCCACCAGGGGCTTTCAGCCCCATAGGCTGAGCTTCTCTAGCGGCGGCCAATGCCGCAGGTGGATTCTTTTCCGCAGGATCCGTCTTCCGGTACGACGGAACAGCAGAGTCACTTGATACAAGTGTGCTTAGTATCAGCTGTACAAACTCGCCTACAGTCATGTCTTTGAAATCATCAAGTCCACTCAGTTTCAGTACCTGGTTGGCTGTGGGTGTTACTTGGGCTAAATTTCCTGCCGGATTGGTAAAGGCGTCTTTGTATGTCCTTGTGGTTGTCGCATCGTTGTGTCGGCGTTGGGCCTCCCGAAACGAGACTCCTTCCTTCACTTTGATGTTCAGGACAGCTTTCGCTGACAAGAAGGACTGGCAGCTGCGATATGACGCCACGTGACCCTGACCACAGTTGACGCATTTCACGATTTCTGATTTACACTGTTGGTGACCTATTTCCGCACACCTTCCGCATCTAACTTCTTTCCAGCACTTGTCCGTGAAGTGACCATACGTCTGGCATCGGTAGCATGGGAATGGATCGGGTACATAGACCCTAACAGGAACCGACTGATATCCCACGCGGACCCTATCTGGCACTCTCGCAGAGCAAAACGTCGGAAAAATTGGATCAGTATCGGTCAGCTCTCCTCTCCCTCTCCTCTTAATACGTTTCACTGCCGCCACCCCTTCCTCACACAAGCCCTTAGCAACATCCTCATCACTCACACCGCGAAGGTCCCGGCAAGTAATGACACCCTTAAAGTAGTTCTTAGAGGGGTGAGGGTGCACCGATACGGGCACCCTAACCTCTCCCTGTCCCCGTACTTTGTAGATAAGTGTGGTCGTTTTGGGCATGCGCTGGATCTCGCCTTCGTCTGTTAGATGCACTTCTATGCCACCATCCGCATACGAAAAGACATCCTTTGGTGTCCCAATCTTTGAAAATGCTTGTTGGCGCTGAAATGGGTTCAGTCGGAGCGGTACTGTTCTTCCTTGTTCATCTACTTTGGCGGATCTTACGACCAGAAACTGGGGTAGAGGCACAGGACGACGGTCGGGGTTTGGGGGGTTGGTTGATGATAAAGTGTCCATAAGTATGTGTTTATATTCGGCCCGCTGATTCCCCGCCCACCACGGAGCCCAACACGGGGACGGTCCACTTCTAAGAGAGGAGCCGCCGGGGCTACCAGCACGCTATACGCGGACCAGTGTGCCAAAAGAGTTGCTGCGAGAGCCACTGGGCACGAGTCTGCGGGCGCCAGTGCCTCAGTTCGCAGGTGCTAACCAGGCACCCTGGTAACAAACCGAGGTACGGCCCCTTAATGATGTCAGGAGGCAGACACTGCACCCGGCAGCTCCCCCTCAACACCCGTCACATGACCTGCTTGCTTCCAAGCCAGTGTCACGAAAACACGACGCCTGACCAACCGATTTCCTCGTGTGGAGACTTCACGAGGCACCCGCAGGGTCACAAATTGGGGCCAAAGCCACGTGTTGGTAAGCTGCTCCGACTGACCCGCAGGGCAACTCCCTCAGTGACCAGGATCCCTTCATCGCTACCTGCGGATCCAACGGGGTACGGCGAGACCCAGATAAGACTGAAAAGCTGGGGCCGAGGGGTTACTAATCCCTACTCTGAACGAGTCAGAGCCCAAGCGGGAGGCACGTTTCGTCTGGCCCCTCCTCTTTAGCGGAAGGGGCGCTTTACAAGCCTCCCCAACCGCCCGCAGGATCATTGGGGCACGCAATCCCCCACACCACGAAAAGGTGGTGCCTCACGGGAGGGGGGGGGGGGGGAGGGGGGCGTATGCGATGACTGAAACAAGCTGTGTATGCGGCTATGTGCAGGTTCCATGAGACATGCGCTGATGTGAAATTTGAACATCGTGGTCAGGGCAATAACAACATTCCAGCCCCGGTCGTTTATTGCCAGGGAACGCTACGGCTTATAAGACACGAAACGACGGCGTGTATTTGGACCGGTGCAACACCTAACCGCACGCGAGCCTGCAACAATGTGTGTATGCGGCTTTATGCATATACCATGAAACGGTGTTTCACTGTACGTCACGGTGAGTTCCTGGCCGACACAGTAGGCCGTTAGTTGAGTCAAGGGACCGCAGTCAATGTAAGTCGCAGGCGCCAGTCATGTCCCTATTTTTAAAATCGATCCCAGAGGCCAGGCCACGTTAGTAGCCTTATGTTCAGGAATCATTTGGAGCACCTTGCAGTAGTTTCAAAATGCAGCAAAGCCATGTCATGCAGTTCAATTGGAGATTTCAAAGCAGACGGCCGTGAGGTAAGTTGAAGAGTTTGGCTGCAAAAGTGATGAAAGGTCTGCCGCTGGCATCCGTAGCATACACAGAGGATCGTTTCAGAAAGGGATGGTGTTCCTAGTCATAGTGTTGGCGATTATTCCCATCAAATTTCATAAGTTTAATGCCCTACATTCTCAGAAAGTCGGGATGTCGTTACGCTCGAACGTTCCTCGGCATAGCAGCCATAGGCACATTTCCATAGGATATCTTAATTCCTCTGCTTCGCCACGTGCAACCATTGTCCCTCATTTTTCAGATAAACACGCTTCATGGGAAATATATGTCTATAGCTGCAAAATAAAGTTTGTTCACGCTTGCAGTGGACGAGGTCCTGCGTCGGCCTTCAATGTACGCTTTATAAATATTGGAGACATCGGACGTTTTTTGATGACGTTTGACCTGACCAACTGTCACCATGCTTAGAAAAGGAAGGGATTCCAGCAATGGCGCATCAATAAGTAAAAGGTTTATACTGATCTGTTTCATACGTTTGGAGATAGGGATGTTTTAAGGTCAATTTGGCCACTTCTTGGAATTTTTGGTGACCTTTGACCTATCCCAGGGTCACCATGTCCTGGAAAGGACCAGCTATCGACCAAACGGCATCAAATTATGAAATTCTCATATTGACCGGTGCCATAGGTTCGGAGGATGGGATTGTGAGCAGGTTTTGGCCGATGTTTCATCTCCCCCGTTCTTGGAGACTTACGCAAACGAATGTGTTGTACTGATCGCAAAAAATGAGTGATATATATATATATATATATGTATCTCTCTCTCTCTCTCTCTCTCTCTCTCTCTCTCTCTCTCTCTCTCTCTCTCTCTCTCTCTCTCTCTCTCTCTCTCTCTCTCTCTCTCTCTCGCTCTCTCTCTCTCGCTCTTCCTAGAACCCATCTGTCTGACTGACTGATGTGAATTTGATTCAGCTCGTAACTCAGTTGTTCCATTTTTCATTGACTAAGTTCAGACTATATTTACACTTGACTCATGACTCATGTAGATTAAATATCAAGCACCTAGCTCATTTATATATGTATATGTCAGTGTTATATATATATATATATATATATATATATATATATATATAACCTTTGGTTTCTGGCTGAGATTTGAAATACTTCAGGATGAACGACATTGGCTTTTCTGTTCAAAAATGGCGATAATAATTCTGTGCTGACGCTGCCAAAAGTTGTACAACTCATGCAGCACGGTATTAATTTTGATATTGAAATGATATGCGAATTTGCCTACGTCGTACCATATTTCCTTGTGCTGCCAATTCGACTTCACCCATATCACTCACTGATACAACTTCGTGGGAAATAATTAGCTCATGACTCAGCTCATGAAATGTTTGACAAATGTGATTCAAGTATGACCGAAACAAGCATCTTTCCCAGTGAGCAAATGCAGGCTGTAACTCACCCCAATATCATTGACCCATGAACAGATTCCAAATTCAGCCTGAGTTGAACACAGGCCTGGCTAGCATGTTAATATATGTGTAAAATCCTGCATTTTAGTAGATGGTTACCTGGTTACGATGTTCACATCAGGAGAACTGGCATTACTTGAGCATGTTGTGTTGTTGAAAAGATTTGGTATATCATGTTTGACATTCCAACTAGATTTAAGTTAAGTCGTATCTTGACATCCTGAATGTGAACTCATTTTCTTAGAATGCAGATATTAGTGGTATATATTATATATATATATATATATAAATATATATATATATATATATATATATATATATATGTGTGTGTGTGTGTGTGTGTGTGTGCGCGCGCGCGTGCGTGCGTGCGTGTGTGTGTGTGTGTGTGCGTGTGTGTGTGTGTGTGCGTGTGTGTGTGTGTGTGTGTGTGTGTGTGTGTGTGTGTGTGTGTGTGTGTGTGTGTGTGTGTGTGTGTGTGTGTGTGTGTGTGTGTGTGTGTGTGTGTGTGTGTGTCCCTCTAAAGCCTGTCTGTCTGCCTCACTTTGCCTGCCTGACTCTACCTGACTGATTGCCCAGCTCTGGTCTTCTGTCTCTGCCTGGCTGCCTGACTCTGCATGTCTGACCACATAACTGCCTGGCCATGCTTGACTCTTCCTGTCTGCCTGACTCTATCTCGCTGTTTGACTCTGACTGACTGTTTGACTCTTCCTGCCTGCCTGAGTTTACCTGTCTGTCTGAATCTGCCCACCTGCCTGAGTCTGCCTGATTGCCTGGCTCTGCCTGGCTGCCTGACTCTGCCTGTCCGAGTGCCTGAGTACCTGGCCCTGCCTGACTGAGTATGAATGGATATATCATATTGTCATATATACATATATATATATATATATATATATATATATATATATATATTCCTGATGTTTTGAACAAACGTAACGCAATCTCTACCCTCGCTCACAAAGCTATGCGGGATGTTGTTCCTTACATCTTGCAGAATCATACACCCACTGGTTTTTAATGGGCATTCTCAGTTTGGAAACTGAGGTCAGTCTGTTTGCACCCTTTCATTTAATATGAATGGCAGGCAGGGGATTGCAAACTGGGGACTGCTCAATTCAGCTGAATCCTCAATTATCTTGGTATGCAAAAAAAAAACAAGTATTTGATGCCTGCAATAACTCACATGTTGTACATTAGTCTTTGCTTTACCCGATATATTCAGCTTAATGCACATTTTAGGGTTCAGTTCACATCTATGACTCATACTTGTAACTCAACTCCAATCAGGTTATGATGTCAGGATATATGTGCATGCTAACCAGACTTGTGTTTGATTTAAGCTGAACCATGAATGCACTCAGGAGTCATAGATTTAGGGGTGAGTTGCAACCTGAGTCAGTTCAATAGGAAAAATGATGCCTTGAGTCATGGGCCAATCACATTCTTCACAAATGTTGTGAGCTTAATCATGAGCTGATAATTTCTACCGATGTTGTGTTAGTACGGCACCGTACGGCCTATGGAGACTGCAACGCCAGGCATCAAGGCTGTTGTTACTATGACTTGCGAGCGCGGATGTTCAAAACAATATTACATAGTTTTTCAGTAATTAGTTCTGACTAACTCTTGAACATTTAAAGACGGATATGGATTAGCCATGTTAATAAGAATTTGGGACCCCATTTCATTTACAATCTACGTTCAGAGAGTCCTCAATATCTCTGAAGAACACAGAAAAACACTGAGCTGTAGTCTATGTAACAAGTATTGGACCACGTGCGGCGATCATGCATATTGTTGCGTCAATTAAGGTTCCTATGCTTATCCAGGGCCCTTTGCGCGGGTCAGAAGGCCTCCCGTGTCAGGGGGGGGGGGGAATAACGTGCTATGATGTATCTCTCCAATGGCCCCCGAATCGACTAGGAGATCCCGCCCGTGTCGCCAGAATGACAGCCAGAATCCTACTTCTACTACGTCCTACTTCGTGGCAGGACGGAGTGACCCTTCAGCCCTTGACCGAGCCGGTTATCTGTCCCCTGTTGTTCTACTCAAGGGGCCCCTTGCCCGGGGGAAATAAGAGGCCTCATTATTGTCAAGTGGAGTGGAGGTCTCATTATTGTTGAACAGAGGGGCTGAAATTGATTTTTAAAAAGCGAGCAGGGTTATCCCATGTTTGTCTGGGAGCGTTAATTTTTTCGGAATGGATTAGTGAGCAAATTACACCAAAAGGTTTGAACATGCCCGCCCACAACCTCGAGACCAAGGACATCGATGGCCTGGGTTGCAGCGTCCGTAAAACCGAACAACGTCGGCCACTGCGGGTGCTATCAGACGGCCGACTTTGTATTAATCTGTCTTCTGGACGGATTAACAGCTACAGAAACACGAAAAATAGAGATTCTACCTTTACTCTTGCAGTTCCACCACGAGATTCCAGCACCACTTCCTGGTGCTTTAAGACCAATCCGTTCTTATCATCAGTCTAAAAATCGCACACGTGAATATGTGCCCTGACCACCTTCTAAATGTAAGATTTGATGTTCTGAAGCGTTCCAAGTTTCCTCTTTCAGAAGCGTCATCATTTTCGTCCACCCGTTGGCCACGGCTCAGTGTTAGCTGCTGGGCCGACGCTGCGCGGCCCACGGAGACTGCAACACATGGAGTCGATGGTTTTGTCACTATGATTTGCAAGTGTGCATGCTCAAAATTACGTCACACAGTTTGTATCACTAATCAGTTTAAGTGTATAAAGGTAATTATTTCAGAGGCGTTATCCTCTTCGTCCACCGTTAGATCACGGCGATAAGTCAGCCACTGGGCGGACTGCGAAGACTGCATCACCTGTTTCGAGGGTTTTCTGTCACCTGCAAAGAACTACCCTGATCAAAGCTTTTATAATGGCAGCATCTTGTGCCTCAGTCTGCTCACGCATCGAAACGTCGAGGTTCCGACATGTGCTCTACGAGTGCTCCTAGGTGCTCACACTGCAAGCGGTAGCCAGTACAGACCAATACTACGCTTTTGAACTTTGTTTAGCTCGTATGGTCTGTTGTAATATGGTCTGGTCTGTTGTGAGTTGTTTCCATTCTTTTTTTTGTCACCGATTGCCTGACAAAAATGTCCGTTCTTGTCACCGATTATATTCGATAAATCAGAGGCCTTTTCCACGCTTGGCGAGTGGTTCCTAAGAGGCGAAGGTGTCAGTCAATTGATGGTCAGCAGGGAGTATGGGGAAGCGGTTTAGAAACATGTCCTGGATAAAATTTTGCACTTAAGTTACAAACATTATTTTCCGCCAGGTGAGTATGACTAAGGTTAATCGACGGCGATATTGATATATCCTGGACATCAGACTTTGGGGAAGATATTGTCATGCAGGAATTGCGGAGGATGGGATACTAGTCCTCGGGCCGAAGTGGCAACCATTAAGCGAATTATCACTATTTTGGCACCTTGACTTAGGTTGTCAAAAGTCTTGGTATCTCATGCCTTTCATTACAACTTGATTTGAGGTGAGTCACAAGTTTGAATCCTAAACATGAATTACATTTTTTTCTCAAAATATGCATATTAGCTGAAGATATGGTGCGTAACAGATACAGGTAGAGAGATCGGGCAGAGGGGCAGAAATTGCAGCACATGCACACTAAGTGCCTTCGGCCGGTAGATAGCCTCGGAAAATTATCCTAAAAATAAACACCGTTTTAGGTTTTGACAAGTGTTTGTACGCCTGCTTCGCTCCGCTAATGAAAAACGCAGAATTTTCATTTATCTACCTTTTGCAGTTTAAATCACGGTCCTAGGTGCCCTGGTTGCTGAGATGTAGCGCAAAATATGGAAAGCGGCCGGTAACGGCCAAATCTGTCTTGCTTGCTCGTGCACGTGTGACACGCAGCACGTGGGACATGACAATTCATGCAACGTGATTGTTCGATTCTCTATCAATGCATGTTATTCTCCAGTGGCTCCGTACCCTGGGTGCTGCGATGTGTTACGAAACGTTAAAACCTGTCAAAAAAACGAAATTCAATCCTTCCAGAACATGTGGGTGTAACACGTAATCCGTACGCACGTACACGTGGGAACACACGACAGGCTATTTCATTCCTTATCGCGGTATACCAGTCCCGTGCGACTACATGC
The DNA here is from genome assembly GCF_011947565.3 of Pollicipes pollicipes. Taxonomy (NCBI): domain Eukaryota; kingdom Metazoa; phylum Arthropoda; class Thecostraca; order Pollicipedomorpha; family Pollicipedidae; genus Pollicipes; species Pollicipes pollicipes. The sequence continues at coordinate 48,134,784 of NW_023596746.1, forward strand.
TCTGAGTGCGGAAATGTAGCGTAAAACATAAAAACCAACGAAATCAGCAAAGTGGATCTGCACAGCTAGTGTGCACGTAGTAAGGTCGCACGTGTGACATCACATTTTATATGACGTGGTTGCCCGTTAGATTGCCTATTGAGGCAGCACACTTCCGAGTCGCTTCGTGCCCTGGGTGCCGCGATATGGCAAAAAGTGTAAACACTTCGAGAATAGCCAAGTTCATATTTCCACACGAGGACGCCATGACAAGTCGAACGTGTGACTAATCACTGCCACCTTACTCCTTCTATTCCTTATCGAAGCGTTCCACTCCGAAGCGTGTACGTCTCCTGGGTGCCGAGATGTGACGCAAACCTGGTACACCCGTGGAAGACAGCAAAATCCATCTTTGAGCGCGTACCACGTGATATGTGGGACCATAGCATTTTGTATGGCCACATCTTTTTGTGACACTTCCGGATTGCTCCGATCCGCCGTTGTTGAGATATAGCTGAGAGATGGCGTAATCGGTCCGAGGCAGTTAATTACGACAGCCACTCATGTGATCAGACGGGCGTTTAAAGCAACCGTCGGCGTCGGCCGAGACACCGGAGGGCGCCGTTCCGTCGCGGCGTAAAAAGCCGCCATGCAGCCCATTAGCCTAGACTCATTTTGGAGCCAACCAATGTGAAAATATGATCAACGAAAAGGTGGCATAGAGCGAGAATGAATCGGCCAACACGCTGATGTAGTTTTCAGCGCTATATCATAAATGGTTTTGACAATAGCGGCTTGTATTGGACGCCGATTTCATAAAACTTGGCTGTTTGCAATGTTTTCTCGCAATTTGCAGCGTAACTGTGCATTGCAAAAACTTGCGATGCATGCTGAAAGTGTAGCCGCTTCAGTTGTAAATGTTAGGAAATACAATTCACGCCTGTACGCGCGCTAAGTGTCGAGATGTGACCCAAAACGTAGAAACCCGTTAAAAACGGCCAATCCCATCTTTTCAACACCTGTGCACGTGCCACGTACCACGTGACGCTACAAGCCTGCACCAGTCCGATGGCACATGCAATTGTCTATTTGGGTGCGCAAGCTTCATGTCGCTGCGACCCCTGGCTATCGAGATATGGCTCCGGGAAACGAGGCGTGTCGGGCCGTCGGGTGGTCGTCGTCCGTGTTAAATGTATTGGGATTTTTGCGCTTACTTGCGCTTTTTTCGTTTACCATGCGCTCACTTTTGCGAAATGCAGAATTTTGACGTGACTTAGAAGCGTTCTGCCAGCAAGCCTTAGTCGTGTAACAAGCCTTAGTCGTGGCTTGCAGGTGATCCCAGTGAAGTGGCGGACACACACACACACACACACACACACCACACACACACCACACACACACACACACACACACACACACACACACACACACACACACACACACACACACACACACACACACACACCACACACACACACACACACACACACACACACACACACCCACACACACACACACACACACACACCCCCCCACACACACACACACCTTGTTTCTGAAATATAATAGCATCAAGATAGAAAGTAGCAGCAGCGCAGGCAGTGGGAGGAGGATACACTGGGCACGTGCTCCCCCCGCCCCCCTCCTTAGGTTCCGAGGGCTCGAAGGGCAACTCGGAACCTGCGATTAAGGGCCCGAAAAGCCAGCCAGTCCTCTCATTCAGAGGGGTCCCCGCGCTGTCAAGGGGCCTAAATCGGCCAGAGGTAATGTTTCGAGGAGGCCCGGAGAATCTAAAGGGCCCACACGGTCCAGCAATCAAGGTGCCGGTTGGAGGGCCTAAGGGCATGAAGGGCTGGTCGGAGTCTTATTTAGGGGCCCAGACCTGCGAAGAAGGACCCTCAAATGACGGTCAGAGGGCCCTTTGCGCTGATCGTGGACCTCTGAGTCGATATGGGCCTATATGTCGGTCATGTACCACTGTACCACATAACCGACTTCCTGTCGGTAGGGGCCTGAGGACCCCCTTCCCAATCAGCTATGAAGCCAGTGATTTACACTGATCGAGGGCCTTGTGTCTGTTTGGGGCCCACAGCGCCTAACGAAGGGCACTGTGCTCGCAAGGGCCCGAGCCGACCAAGAGAAGTGTTAAATGAGGCCTGAAGAGGGACCCGGGACTCCCACCCGAACCGACTATCAAAGGCCCATTTAGAGAGCATAAGGGCCTTACTGGCTGTAGGTCACATAAAGAACCGCAGCCCGTAGGGTCGTGACCTGAAATATCAGTCGGAGATCCTTCTGCACCGTTTTAGGAACCCCTGAAACAATGCGTCTAAGTGGGTAAGAGACTACGAACACCAAACAGTCGGCTCCATGTCCGTCTGAGCCCTTGAGACCCACTTCCCAAGCAGAAACGAAGCCGGGGTCCGCGATTTGCAATGTTCGGTGTCTCTGACACAATGAGAGGCTCCTGTGTCGGTTAGGGGCCACAGTGCCGAGCAAGGGTCGGAGCGGTGGTTGAGGGGGTCCGAAGAGGGGCCGTAGGGCCTCTCGAGATCAAAGATAAGGGGCCCGATGGGATAGCTGAAGGGTCCGAAGGGCTGGCTGCAGGCCACCTTAAGGACCCTCGCCCATAGGGCCATGATCTCAAATTCTAGTAAGATGATCTCTTGCACCGATGAGAGCCCCTGAGACGGAGCGTTCCTCTATTTCGCCCAGAGATCACGAATAACGAACAGTCATCTCCGTGTAGGTCTAAGGTCTGGGGGATATTTCCCAAGCAGGGACAAGGCCTGTCCCGCGATTTACATTGGGCGGGCTCCTGTATCGTTTAGGGTCACACAGTGCCTAACAGGGCATTTTGTGTCAACAAGTGGCCTTGACTAGATCAGGGGAAGATTTGCTCAACGGGGACGGAGCCCGAATGGCAGAGGGCCTCTTGCGTTGGTAGGGTCTTTTGAAAATTGAAGGAAACACAAGAACTTGAGATGAGTGCTCACATTGAGGCAATGGAAGAATCCTTTGCCAGTCAGGGTCCCTACTGCCGAACGGTGGGCTCTTCAACCTTTTTGCAGCACGGACCCGTTAAGCCCAACTGGAGTCTATGAGCCAAGTATTTAAGCGTCTGCGGTAAGCAGGAGTGTTATTGCGTTAATGACGGCTCATGCGCCGATCCGGGGTCAACTGCGCGGGTCAGAAGGCATCCCTCATCAGCGAGCAGACCAATATGATATGATGCATCCTTCTAAGGGCCTACGGATCGGCCACGGGATGCCTTCCTATGTCGCCAGAATGACGGCCGGAAAACACATTGCGGTGTGACAGAATGGTCGTTCAGCTCTTGATCAGGAACAAGAATGTGTCCGTAGTGCTGTACTCAAGGGGCCCCTTCACCGGAAATAAGGGGTCTCATTAGTGCTGAATGGCGTGAGCCGAAATGGGCTCAAAACACACAAAGCCATGCTAATTTTTCCTGAAAACGTTCATTATTTTGCAGAATCGACTAGCGAAACAATTATCATCAAAATGTTTGAACCTGCGTGCCGGGTGTCCGATTATGTAGTGCTTCACGCGCCTGCTTAGGGTCATATCCGACGATTTTTTTTGGGTGGGAAGGAGCCCTCTCATCTTCAGGGGTCCTCTGTCAATCCTGTGTCCCCCCTTGCCAGGGCTCTGCCTGTGCTCCTGGACACTAGATATACTTTTAAAAGAAAAAGACTGCTCTGTACAACACAATTTCTCTCTTTAGTAAATATGGTCGCCAATATGCCATGGCTTTGTTCCTTATGGAATGTCTAAAGAACGTTAAGGTGCTACCAAACTAGCCGTGTGAAACTGTCACCCCAGCTTTCACTTGGCGCAGTTTAATCGCCCGAGAGGTGGCCCTGACGATGCTGAGCCAAATATCGTTACAAGGTTGTGTTTTGGCCCCTTTGCGTGGTGTTCTTGCACATCTATTTCGTCAGCTAAAACTGATCACCTGTATTCATATGCTTGTTTAGGACACTGCTATTGAGATGCTTTATTACACTCTCATTTCCGTTAAAAACTATTAAGGGCGTCCAACTTTTTGTATTGTGCAGTCCAAAATGTGGTTCGTGATTGAGAATTGCACAGCCAGCATAGCATTGGTTGACAGCCAATTGACGACCGTTATGCCTGGAAACCGCGCTCACGAACGCCAGATATGCCCGGCTCGACGGCCATATTCTTGTTGGCCTTGGACGCTGGATTATCAATGGGGTAGCAACATTTCAATGCCGTTTCTATGGCGTCATGGGCGCCTGAACGACTCTGAAACGGTCTGCACGACAATTTCTGTACATCTTGGGGAGTGTAGCTCAGAAAGTAGAGGTTTTTAGGTCTGCGGACAGGGCTGTGATCTGCACCAAACTATCTTCAAAATGACCACTTCATTTCAACAACTCAAACAAATGTGGGACATCTCTTCAACCGATCTTCGTAAATGGCACCCCCTGCATTGCGGTTACCAGCCTACTGTCTCAATGCGTCGCGCTAGTCACTGCAATCTACTGTTCCAGTGTTCACGAAACGCTCTCTTCTTTATATTCATTGCTTTCTTCTTTATATCCATGCCATTTTGGCGAACAGCTTCGGCCGGGCAGGCGGACACGGTGATATTTTAGCTCAGTAATGCGATCAGGAAGTTATTGTGCCGAAAACACGTTATATTCAGCGTACCAGACGGCACTGATTAGAGTGACGCCATGAAGCCAACACTGAGATTGGCATTGATGACTTTCCGTACATTGCTGAAAAGCAAGGGGCTCAAGGTTTGAGTTGTATATAATAAGCACGCCTTCCAACTAGGCACGTCCATAGGTCAGCCTAGCATACATGTCCGCGTATCTGCTTATCCCGAGACTTGCCGCACAGGGCGACTGCTTCTCACAGTCCTATTAATGTCTGCAGACAGTTGTTGACAATTTACAACACATGTTATTCTATGGACATATGCCGATTTCATGCGCGTTTTATATTGGACGTCAGGATTTCAGAATTTGACAATTATCATTTTCGTGATCGGGGTTGGCTTCGTTTGGAGTCCCGATGACGTGCTCGACACCCCCAACTATGACAGAAAGCCTCCGCTGTCACTGTCTCCCGAAGAGACCAAGGCCCTACGGAGGTCCGAAATCCTGACCAGCATCCGCACGTCTGTGGCGATGTGTTTCATGGCCTCGTGATGTGACGACGCCGTGATGTGAAGACGCCGTGATGTGACGACGCCGTGATGTGAAGACGCCGTGATGTGACGACGCCGTGATGTGAAGACGCCGTGATGTGACGACGCCGTGATGTGAAGACGCCGTGATGTGACGACGCCGTGATGTGACGACGCCGTGATGTGAAGACGCCGTGATGTGACGACGCCGTGATGTGAAGACGCCGTGATGTGAAGACGCCGTGATGTGACGACGCCGTGATGTGACGACGCCGTGATGTGAAGACGCCGTGATGTGAAGGCTGCTAGCACTGCTCGCCAGTCTCATGCCGCTGCTCTATCAGCTTCGCCGTACGGTCATCGCCCCAGCCGGTGTGATGGACCTGGATGGCCGTGGTGACCCTCCGGCGTGTTCCAGCCGGTGTGATGGACCTGGATGGCCGTGGTGACCCTTCGGCGTGTCCCAGCCGGTGTGATGGACCTGGATGGCCGTGGTGACCCTTCGGCGTGTCCCAGCCGGTGTGATGGACCTGGATGGCCGTGGTGACCCTTCGGCGTGTTCCAGCCGGTGTGGTGGACCTGGATGGCCGTGGTGACCCTTCGGCGTGTCCCAGCCGGTGTGATGGACCTGGATGGCCGTGGTGACCCTTCGGCGTGTTCCAACCGGTGTGGTGGACCTGGATGGCCGTGGTGACCCTTCGGCGTGTTCCAGCCGGCGCGGCGGCCGTTTGCCTGATGCGCGCACCAAAGCGATCTCGCCAGGCCGACAAACGGGCGTCGGCCCGGCCGCGCCGCCCACTGCGCCGGCGCGCGCGCCCTTCTGACCCTGGCGGGCTGTACCCAGGCGTATCTCGCTAGCGTCTATAAGAGGCGGCGGCCCACGGCCGTCGGCTAGTGGCCGGCAGCCAGCGGGTGTGTGCGCGCGTACGCAGCGTCATGGGCTTCACGGAGGTGCGGTCGGGCTACGTGCCCCTCCAGGACACGCCCAGTGGCAGCAACGAGTCGTGAGTGACGCCCTCATCAGAGTCGGCCGGACCCGGCTCCTGTGGCGGCAACTGAAAGCTATGAGCTCTGAAGCCTTTTTGTCTGTCCTGGTAATGTGTTTTTGAACATTGTGCGCCGATTGTGAAAGAAAGTGCATCAGTTTCCCCAGGTTTCAGGTCTATCATATAGCAGATCTGTCGAATGCACTCAGCTTGCCTAAGTTGAATCAAACTGTCTAAAGAAATCCTCATGAAAAATGGAGTGGGCTCATTGCATTCTTAGGTAATGAAAGCCCCTAACCAGTAATCTGTCTTTGCCTCAGGCCGTTTTCAGGCACAGTATTTTGTTGATTGCTCTTTCATGGCCAGGCTTCCTGCTTCCGTAGCTCGCTTTCGTCCTATTAGACATATGTCAAATGAGTTGTATCTACGCTTCTCGCCATGTCCCATTGTGTTGTTGAATGTTGTTGCAAATAGTTCACGTTCGATCACCCTTTTATATGCGCTCTCAAATCAACGCTCATACTTGTTTGTGCATCTTCAGGATCGATATCAAGCCCGAGGCACCACTTTCTGCCAGAGAGAATATCTCCAAAGAAAAAACGCACTCTCACCATTCTTTCTGCAACGATATGGTGAGTTGCGATATCTAATTCTCTGCATTTTAAGTTCGTCACTTGGCACCACGAAAGGCTTGAGTGATAATCGCATAGAAAAAGAGGTATTACAGTCATCACTTCTGATTATGCCGTATGTAAAAAGAAATCAACAGGGATTTATTATCAGCCAATCACCTTGGCTAAACAACATGAGTATGTGACGAAGAGTCGTTGTCAATAACAGAGCAGCTTCGCTGCCTTCTCTGTACCGTAAATGTAGGCGTCCCGTGAATGTTTTCATCAGCTAAAAGACTCTTCATCCACACAGCATCATCAACTTGGAGGCGGGCAGTGGCATGATGGCGTGCCCTCGTGCCACCATTAACGCCGGTGAGTGTTTGAGCGTCTGGTGCAGTCATTACGGAGTTCAGTGGTGCGTGAACTAAAAACCTCACTGAGGCTAAAAGGCAATGCACAGATACCAGCTTCATGCAGTGTGGACTTATTCTAGTTCATAGGTTATAGAATCGGCACGATTAAGTACTATTTTCTATTCCAGATTAGCTGCAGTTTTCACTTTCTCACAAGCTTCGATCAGTGTATAATGTACTTTGACTCTGGCCCAGCAGAAAATTCCCGCAATACGATCATAACACGCATCTCTGAGCAGTGATATTCCACCCGATGTCTTTGGCCGGTTGATCAGTGCCGACTTTGTCCGTCTCCGGTCTGCGTGGTCCCGCCAGCATCGACTGAGTCCGTCCCCGGTCTGCGTGGTCCCGCCAGCATCGACTGAGTCCGTCCCCGGTTTGAAAGGTCCCCCAGTGCCAACTGAGTCCGTGCCCGGTCTGCGCGGTCCCGCCAGTACCGACGTCTGTGCCCGGTCTGAGTGGCCCCGCCAGTACCGACGTCCGTGCCCGGTCTGAGTGGTCCCGCCAGTACCGACGTCCGTGCCCGGTCTGAGTGGTCCCGCCAGTACCGACGTCCGTGCCCGGTCTGAGTGGTCCCGCCAGTACCGACGTCCGTGCCCGGTCTGAGTGGTCCCGCCAGTACCGACGTCCGTGCCCGGTCTGAGTGGTCCCGCCAGTACCGACGTCCGTGCCCGGTCTGAGCGGTCCCGCCAGTACCGACGTCCGTGCCCGGTCTGAGCGGTCCCTCCAGTACCGACGTCCGTGCCCGGTCTGAGTGGTCCCGCCAGTACCGACGTCCGTGCCCGGTCTGAGTGGTCCCGCCAGTACCGACGTCCGTGCCCGGTCTGAGTGGTCCCGCCAGTACCGACGTCCGTGCCCGGTCTGAGTGGTCCCGCCAGTACCGACGTCCGTGCTCGGTCTGAGTGGTCCCGCCAGTACCGACGTCCGTGCCCGGTTTGAGCGGTCCCGCCAGTACCGACGTCCGTGCCCGGTCTGAGTGGTCCCTCCAGTACCGACGTCCGTGCCCGGTCTGAGTGGCCCCGCCAGTACCGATGCCTGTCTGTGGCCTAATGCCAACTGCATCTGCCTTCAGGCTGGGTCGGTTTCCTTTTGTTTTTCGCCTGCGGCAGCATGTCCGCCTTCAACGGCATTCTGCTGACGTGGTCGCGCTCAATCCTGGAGGAGCGCTACCCCGAATATAATGGCCACGTACGCAGCCCATTCGCCGAGATCGCCACCAAAGCGTTCGGCCGACCGGGCAGGTGAGCCGCCCCGGGGCAGAACTCACCGCAGGCTCTGGCCGCGTCTCGCTTTTGGAGAAAGACGCACGAGATGCTCTGCAAAGAGAGGCTATAGCAAACGGGAGAACAAGCATTGCTATGCCCTTGCTCTGACACATAGGATGGGGTACTGCGCAGAGCTGAAACTAAAAGGAACCGGCATGCCTAGCTGCAGGCTGGAGTTGTACTGGGATTTTGCTTGTGGAATGTGTGGGTCCCGTGTTTACGCGCACATTTGGTACATAATTATCGTGTTGAGGAATCAAGCGGTAAATTATTTGATCCCTTCGAAACCGCTGTTCCATTTCCTCTTTCACATCGCCTTCTCAGATCACTTTTACTTTTTTACATCTCCCTACTTGCATCCTTACATCTCTTATGCCCTGTCTTCTCATATTATGCAATGACCTTATTTCATCGTGCATTTTGACGGCACAAGAACAGTCACATGTTCAGTGGATGGGTCTTAGAGTACAAATAACGGCTCGTTAGATCGGGCCAGCGGAAAGGAGGGCCACAGATTGCCTAATTATTTGAGCGTAAATGGAAAATTGTTGAGCGAAATGAAGCATACTATATGTATCAGGCGGGAACACCGTAACTTTCGACGTACTTACCCGAAAATCAACCATTTGGTCGTTTTTAGTTAATCCTGTAGAATATCTCGATAACCTGAAGAATCTGTAAACAGTCCGTAGGAAAGTGTATCACAATGTCGCTTCAAGCAAACCAACATTTTAAGTTTATGCGCTTTCATTTAAACCCCTTCTTCGAATTTGCTCGTGTTTCAAGCTTAAATATCGAGTGCTTGAGTCTCTGGTGTGCGCCAATCTGGAGATTTGTGTCATTGCTGGACCGCTATCGGTTCTTTTATCTTTGTTTGCACTGTCCCGTCAAAAGGCCTCGTCCCAGCTGGTGCCACGCCGCCGGCCTAAAGTGAGCTCGCACCGCGTCCGCTCGACAGGATGCTGTTCAACTTCTGCATTTTTATGAGCCACTTCGGCGCTGCGGTTGTGAACATGCTGCTGTGTGCCGAGCTGATGGAGAGCTTCACCGGCTGGTCGCGCTGCTTCTGCATACCGCTGATCGCCATGTTCTTCATGCCCTCGTCGTGCCTGCCGTCTCCGGCCAAGTTCAGGTGAGTCGGTGCTGAGCCGCAGTCGGTCGGTGCCCTGACATCAGGCCAGCGCTGCATCAATGCTGGGCCGCGGCCGGTCGGTGCCGGCCCAGCACACTCTGAGGCCCGAGCTGCGTGGGCCGCGGTCGGTCGGTGCCGGCCCGGAACACTCTGAGGCCCGAGCTGCGTGGGCCGCGGCCGGTCGGTGCCGCTCCGGAACACTCTGAGGTCCGAGCTGCGTGGGCCGCGGCCGGTCGGTGCCGGCCCGGAACACTCTGAGGCCCGAGCTGCGTGGGCCGCGGCCGGTCGGTGCCGGCCCGGAACACTCTGAGGTTCCGAGCTGCGTGGGCCGCGGCCGGTCGGTGGCCGGCCCAGTACACACTGGGGCCCAGGCTGTGGCACGGCCAGCCGTCAGCCGGCTGAAGCCACCTCTCCGGCTTCGGCTTCCAGCCAACTCGTCTTCTCTGTTGCAATGTGTAGATGCGTCGCCGGACCGGCTGTCTTGGCTCTGAATGCTCTATTGATATCGGTGTCTCACCCACATTATTGCCCATACTGTTGTGGGTGTCCGCATGTCTCCGCCTGAGCCAGCCACCCCTTTGTAACCTGTGCAGGAAGATCACGTACATGGGCCTGATGGCGGCGATGGTGGCCTGCCTCTGCTGTATCATCAAGCTGTCACTGGTGCTGACCTCGCTGTCGGAGCCGGTGACACGCACGCCGGCCACGCTGCAGTCCTTCTCGCTCGGCCTGGCCACCATCATGTTCAGCTTCGCCGGCGCCGGCGCGCTGCCCACCATCCAGAACGACATGGGCGACCGCAGCAAGTTCGCCCACAGCGTATTCTTGGGATACTCCGGTGAGCGGCCCGATCGCTCTGCACGTGCACGGATGACAACGGGCAGGGCAAAGGTCACGGCAGCCCGGCACTTTGAATCTTGGGGAGGTGTCAATCAGGGGATAGATGAACGAATACATGGACGTTTTATTTTCAGGTGCCTTGTCTCATTGCTATTTTATGCAAAGCTGACTATGCATGATTCGAAAGTGCACGGTCTAGAAAAAAACATCGCATGTCAGAATTGTGTCAGGATTATTAAGTCCTAATCATTGGATGTCTAAATAAGTATAACCCGTATCTTTTGCGCTTATGCTACTAAACGCTCGGGCATCACCTTTTGCATTGGTTCGTGCGTTTGGTGAAAGTTTACCTAATCTGGACAAAAATGCGACTGGAGTTTGTAAAAGACTCCCAGGCTACAGTCGTTACCGTTTAATTTCTGCTACCACAGAGAACACAAGGAAGCGTACATAAATGGTTAATAGGTGGCTTGAAACCATTGGGTATATTAACATTTACAAATAAACAAGCGATATTTGACCACTGTGTTAATGTGCCATGAGCTCAATGTCAATGCAGCAATGTCCAGTTTTGTAGTCATCAAACGTGAGAAACTTAAAAGTGGTTAGCTATTGATGAGAGTTGATACCATAGCTACCGCGTGATAACGATATCCCTCCGATAGGAGGCGCAAGTACGCCATTTCCGTGGCACCTATAGCTTTACTAGAGTGCACGTCTGCTTTAACCTTCTTGCAGGAACAAGCCAGCAAGTTGACAAAGAGTATGAAAACATTTTATCGGCACATTCCATTATGCGCCTAGGACCTGTATGAACGCCGCGGCCCAGAATGCTCAGCTGTGCACCCTACCTACATTCGACATCTATTTAGACGTCAGAAAACATAATTAGGTCGTTGATTCACTGATTCCTGACTCGGCATTCATCTGTGACCGGATTTGTTGCCGAATGGAAATGAACGGTGCCTTTTGAAAAGAAGCGTAGCTGTCGGTCATACGCAACCGGCCGCAAGTCGCGTTCCCGCGGACCCAATGCTGGAACGCGAATGTGACTTACGAGAACCTCTCGCATTCATCGAGATGTTATAAGAAGGGCCTCAGAACAGACTTCGCTATTTCAAACAGGCATCGCATAAACATAAGCCAACTGGCATGCGTTTGTATATTGGACGCGGCTTGTCAGGCATGACGTTAGGCTTCGCGTGGCGTCTTTTGTCGTTGCAGCGCCACATTCTGAACAGCGACCGTCATGTGTTCAGCCAACCCTGACCGGCTCCATCTGCCGTGCAGGACTGATCGTGCTCTTCACGACTATGTCGTCCCTTGGCTACACGGCGTTAGGTGACCAGCTGTCTGCCAACATCATCAACTCGCTACCCGACGGCGACTTCCGCAAGATCAGCCAGGTGGCCTTCACCGTCAGCCTGACGACGGCCACCTACACGCTCATTAACCCGGTCTTCCGCCAGGTGGAGGGGCCGCTCAAGATCGAGGGTCCAGGTGAGCCGAGTCACGCCGCTGTCAGTGCTGCTGGCACAGCGGCTCAAGTCCGTCTTAAATAACCCAGCGGCTTGCGTAACTGTATTACTTGGGTGGGCTTGCGTCATGCAGCGGCGTCTCGCCTACACCAAAAAACGTACTTCCTGTTAACCTGACTTGTTTACTGCCTGCTCGTACGTGTCCTTGCTAATTGGGGCCGACCCTCCGTCAACCACATTTGAATCACCAAAATACCTTTGCTGTCGCGGACTAACAATCAGCCGCCGCGTTGTTACGATCCCTTCTATATGTACTATACACATAATGTTTTAAAATGATAAACATTAAAATTAAATGGAATTAAATAATGCGATAATTACCAAAAACTTAGGATCACACTTTCATTACCATAACTCATCATCATCACCAAAACCAAATAATGCTATGCCAACAATGGACGCTTTCTTATCCTCTCTGTTTGGGGTTATTGCTCATCTTGCGTGCATGATTGTACGCTAAGATTGGTGGGGTGTTATGTGCCGACAGACATGAGCTTGAAGCAGGTGATCGTGCGGACGCTGATGATCGGCTGCATGGTGATAGTGGGTCTGACCGTGCCCAGCTTTGACAAGATACTCAATCTGCTGGGATCGACCACCATCGGCGTACTGGCCTTTGTCTTCCCGCCGCTCTTTTACTTCCGACTCATGACTCAACACGAGGAGGGCTGGCCGGAGAGGTAGGTCACTAGACCCAGCACAATGAGGGCTGGTCGGACAGATAGGTCACTTGACCTAGCACGAGGAGGGCTGGCCGATGAGGTAGGTCACTAGACCCAGCACAGTGAGGGCTGGTCGGACAGATAGGTCACTAGACCTAGCACGAGGAGGGCTGGCCGGAGAGGTAGGTCACTAGACCCAGCACAATGAGGGCTGGTCGGACAGATAGGTCACTAGACCTAGCACGAGGAGGGCTGGCCGGAGAGGTAAGTCACTAGACCCAGCACAGTGAGGGCTGGTCGGACAGATAGGTCACTAGACCTAGCACGAGGAGGGCTGGCCGGAGAGGTAGGTCACTAGACCCAGCACAGTGAGGGCTGGTCGGACAGATAGGTCACTAGACCTAGCACGAGGAGGGCTGGCCGGAGAGGTAGGTCACTAGACCCAGCACAGTGAGGGGCTGGTCGGACAGATAGGTCACTAGACCTAGCACGAGGAGGGCTGGCCGGAGAGGTAGGTCACTAGACCCAGCACAGTGAGGGCTGGTCGGACAGATAGGTCACTAGACCTAGCACGAGGAGGGCTGGCCGGAGAGGTAGGTCACTAGACCCAGCACAGTGAGGGCTGGTCGGACAGATAGGTCACTAGACCTAGCACGAGGAGGGCTGGCCGGAGAGGTAGGTCACTAGACCCAGCACAATGAGGGCTGGTCGGACAGATAGGTCACTAGACCTAGCACGAGGAGGGCTGGCCGGAGAGGTAGGTCACTAGACCCAGCACAGTGAGGGCTGGTCGGACAGATAGGTCACTAGACCTGGCACGAGGAGGGCTGGCCGGAGAGGTAAGTCACTATACCCAGCACAATGTGGACTGGCCGGAGAGGAAAAGTACAGGACCCAGTACAAGAAGGACTGGCCGGAGAGGTAAAAAACACGTCCCAGCACGATTAGGGCTGGCTGGAGAGGTAAGTCACAATATCTAGAACGAGGGTGGCTGGCCGGAGAGGTAAAACACAGGACCCAGCACAAGAAGGACTGGCCGGAGAGTTAAAGCACAGGGCCCGGCACGAGGAGGGTTGGCCGGAAAGGTGAACAGTGAACCCGGCATTAGAACGGCTGCCTGCGTATTCTGGCCAGCAAACCATTCCCAATGTCATTTCAGCTGAGAACTAATCCAGGTGGTCCGAGAGGCTTGGGCGGCTCTGGAGACGGCACTGTGTTCATAGATGCGTCCGGTATCCAGCGGGCAGATGGTATGCCTCTTCGCGGCTGATGGCTGAGCAGGCCGCAGCCTGGACGTCGTGTGACGGCGGCGTGCGTCGCTGCCCGCAGGCGGATCCCGGCCTGGCAGAAGGTGGCCGTGCCGTGCGCCGTCCTGCTCAGCGTCGTCGGTACCGCCTGCGCCTTTCAAGCGGCCATCCGCGACTTTGTCAGCGCCGAGTCTCTCTCCGGCTCCTGCCTGATCCCGATGTAGGGCCGGTGCGACCCTGCCGGCCGCCGCCACTGATCTCAACAAGGTCAGGCGGACGCCCCGCGCGCCGTCCAGCGGTATGCGCTGCGCAGCTGCCACGCTTGTGAGGTCATGTTCCGTGCCCGACCGGCTGATTCCTTGACAGGTGTGGTGTACTCTGCATATTGTAATTCGTTTGTATTGCTTAAAAAAGATCAAGCGCTCGTATTTTACGAGGTACTTAATCCCTGCGGTCTTAAGACCGTCGCAGCCAGTAACTGGTGTAAAGTTTTGGCTCCACACCGCTTCATTGGTAGATCATTGTCTAATCTCGGCCCCACACCGCTTCAGTGGTAGATCATTGTCTAGTCTCGGCTCCACACCGCTTCAGTGGTAGGACATTGTCTAGTCTCAGCTCCACACCGCTTCAGTGGTAGGTCATTGTCTAGTCTCAGCTCCACACCGCTTCAGTACGTGCCCAAGGCGATCAGCGCCGCATCCGTGACACGCGTTTCATTGCGGCTGGGTGTCACGCCCATGGTACTGATTATGGGCGTATTCTTCGCTGTTTTGCCCTACGCGGACGTGGAGTGATGCTAGCCAGACATGTTCGGTGTGACGCACCATCATGGCCGGACTGGCCGGTTTAGCGTATGCTCATGTGAGGCCGCCGACAGACGGCCGCGCCGCGCCGCGCCGCGCCGCCGCCCGCTCGTGAATGACATGTTTAAACCGCCCGAACAAAATCCTCGGATGTTTATGTCTCTTGCCCGTCGTCGATCAGGCCAGTGTCAAAAGCGGCGTTCCTTGCGGGTGGCATCCGCCGACCGACTACTACCGCTGCAATAATCCGGTATAAAGATAGTCTGTGGCACTCCGGAAGCAGACGTGGGGTACCTGAGTTAGTTATTGCGCCTGAAATGTTTCCGTCCTAGCAGATAGGGCCGCCGCAAAAGTTCTGTCGTAAGGGCATGCCACCCCTGAATAGTCTGTTTGCCATTGCCATACCCAATACGCATACGTATTTGCCACACGCACTACGGTGAAGGATCAATTTGACCAATGAAGGTTTTCCAGAATATTTTCCGAACAGCGCAGCGTAGCCACGCTCAAGTGAAAATCGAACATTTTAGGATAATAAATTTTATGAACCTTATAAGGTCGCTGACCTATGATAGGTGAAATTCAGGTCAAGCCTGTCAGCCAGGCTGAGGCCATTTGTGGGAAATCTGTCAATCTGTTGCGACAACAGAGTGTTAGACGAAACCTGACAAAACTATCTCTGATATAGTTTTTTAGGCAATAAAACAATTGAATTAATACTTACAGCAAATTCTTTGCCCTTGGGTCAGGTATGAGAGTCAAACGTACGTCCAAAGTGACCTGCTTTCTTACCCGAATGGAGTTATGGGTTAGTTTGTATCCGTTATGTTTGTATGGGTTAGTTTGTGGTGGTTTTTCGAATTAATTAATATTAGAGACCGCAACATGCATGTTCGTAGGTTTGCCCGATAACCAGCGGGCAGATGGCGAGTCTGCTCGCAGCGGATGGCTGTCACTGGTGGTGGACTTCTTGAAGGTCAGAGCATCGCACCGACTTAAAAAGACCCAGGTCAACATTTTGCCTCTGGGAACCTACCGTCTAGCCTATTCCTAACGGTCATTTAAGTGCCAAAAGAAAAGCAATGTCGGATAATGGTATCGGTCACCTTGACCTCCTAAAGGTAAAAAGGTTACTGACCTTATATCAAAGGCAGTTACCTATTGTTTAGAACGGGTGTCTAGGCTCACGGTAGTTGCATGAGGTGTCTGGGGCACTTTTGACATCAATCTGTAGTTTGCCCTTGTTTGACTTTATTTTACCCAAAGATCATGACCTAGGAGCCTCATATTTGGGCACAAACGAGTTCATATACAGGCCAACCCACCCTACACACTAAGTGTATGGCTCTCTTACGTTTTGAGATCTCGAGGGCCAAATTGACCCCCACTGCCATCTCACCCGAGCAAAGGGTGCTCAACCACCCATCCGGACGTTATATCTCCAAACGATTACGGTGGTTCGTCTGGCATAGGACATCGTCAGGCAATGACAAGTAATTGCGACATCCAAATTACACTACACAACGGTTTTGTCTACATATCTTGAGTAAAATCATATCAAGGCATTAATTTGGTAAAAGTCGATCGCAGAGAAAAGACACAATGAACCAAATGTAGTAGTTCGGACAAAACTACAGGAAATTCAAATCTCCCGAAGGACTTGTCAGAAATCCTCACATTCTAACTGCAGGCAGCAAACCTTAGAACCAGAGGAGCCCTACACTGAATAGAGTGTGGGTATTGCGCTGACCTGGCGGCCTATCACTGGGCCGTTGTCACGGATGTGCACCACTTCAAGCACTTGGAGCTTCCACCTGTCAGAGCAGTGGGCGGGAATGATGTAGTTAACGATCAGCTGCCTGTCAGTCGGGTGTTGTAGACCTTCTTGAGATTACGATTATGGGATCCATCTTGCAAGTGCTTTGTAAGACGGCTTCCGAGGGTCGTTGTCGCATGGACCATGTGGGTACCGTTAGGACGGTGCACAGAGTTCCCAGTGTCATAGAGAAATGGTACACCGCGCCGGCCCTCTTCGGCACAGACGTATCATGGGATAAGCTGCCATGGGCACGCTGTTCACTTTAGGGCTCCGGCAAAAGACGAGTTTAATTGTGCATTGTGGCTGCATGCGGTGACAGCTTTTAGTCACGTGTGTCCCGCATTATTTTCTTGTCCTTTTAGTTACGTCATTCCGCATAATCTTTTGGTCTTTTTAGTCGCGTTGTCCCGCATAATCTCCTCGTCCTTTTTGTCACGTTTGTCCCGCATAATCCTCTCGTCCATTTAGTCACGTCGTCTGAACCCGTCTGCTGACCTCTGACACCGTCTGCTGGCCTCTCGACGCCGTATGCTGACCTCTCGACGCCGTCTGCTGACCGTCCGATGCCCCCTACTGACCGTGTAAGCCCGTCTGCCGACTGTCTGTGCTGGCTGCGTTTCTGAGCTGTGTTTACAGCAAGGCCCGCCGGGAATGTGACGGCCCCGTCTGTTCCAGGAGCGGGGACGCGACGCGCGACACTCCACGTAAACACTGAGGCCGGTCGGCACGCGCCCAGACCCGGTGCAGCTTGGCGCCGACCTTCCGAGGCCGTGCCATGCCGACGCGCTGGACGGCGTCCG
The DNA here is from genome assembly GCF_011947565.3 of Pollicipes pollicipes. Lineage (NCBI taxonomy): Eukaryota > Metazoa > Arthropoda > Thecostraca > Pollicipedomorpha > Pollicipedidae > Pollicipes > Pollicipes pollicipes. Next base: position 48,152,064 of record NW_023596746.1, read on the forward strand.
GCCGGTGGCAGCGCGCCTCACTGGTGACGCGCCGGCCGTCGGGCCCGAGGAGCGGCGCCGGCCAGCTCTGGCGTCGACCGACACCCGAGCAGGAGGCCGTCTCCCGAGCCGCAATGTGACGCTGCCATCCTGGGCGTGACGGTAACATGCCACAATCTCCCTGCACGGACGACCAGCGACAGCGGAAGTGAATGTGAACACACCCGAAGCATAAAAATGAGAAATGCCTAAACACTATCAGCGTTTGAAATGGTGTTATTTACGTTAACAGTTGTAGCGTTTACCGTGATGCCTATTTAAATATGGTTCCTGTTTCGTAATGCGATGAATGGGGCTGCATACCGCGCTCCATTGCCCACCGATGTGCTGTCTTCGAAATGCCTTGGAATGCTGCTTTTTTAGGTAAGGTGTATTTGAATAAGTGGTCGCCAGGGATATCACTACACTTATCCTCCGCTTTTTGACGATCGAGCAGGACTTAACGAATGTCATATTTTGTCACAAGCCCTCTCTTGCCAGATATAGCAACTGCGGTTGCCCACTCACCATGTACATGTAATCGCATAAACCCTCGCCATGATGGGGACGTCGACCCGACACCCTAATGTTTTCGGAGGATATCTCTCCGACACGTTGTGTAATAGCTCTTAAATTGCCGGTAGCCTATGGGGCATTCATTGCGGATGTTTGAACGCTAAAAAAGTGTGTCCAGATTCTAACCTGTAATCTAGATAGATTTCTGATTTCTGAGCAACAGCGGTTTCGAGGAACACTACATGACGATCCATGGCTGGCGCGGGCGGCGGGCTGCGACCGGCGCGGGCGGTGGGCTGCGACCGGCGGGTCCGCCGATCGCGCGTGGCGGGGCGATGCTGTCACGTAACATGGTATAGATTCGCAACTGTGGATATGTGACGTTATAAAGTGTGATTTTCGGGGAAATTTAGCATTTTACCTGGCATAATGGGCCAATCAGTCACGCAACAATATCAAATTCATTACCAATCGCGAGATCTCTTTGGGACCAGTTTACTGTTGAGACCAATCCGCTGCCTTTTTCCGCGTGGATCTAACGCTCTTGGTTTGGAAACAGCAGGGGAGGGGTCGATCACCGCTCGTCACCCCGGGTTGTGAAAAAGAGAGAATCGTGGCGAGGGTGAGACTAGATTATATTCTGCTTTTATCCGGCAGTTACCAAAGAAACGGTGATGCCATGACCAGACCCGTTACGCGGCGCAGGCAGGGCGCACATTAAGATTAACTGCTCTAGAAGTGATGAAGACATGACCGGCGTATGATAATTCAGCTCGCCAAAAGCTATGCAAGAAATAGCTCCATTGGAATCCTGTGAATCCGACTGCTGACAACGCTGCGTCTAGCAATACCATAAGGTGCGTCTAGTACGTATGAAGAAATTCATTGTACCACCAGGCTGGGTAAATGATGTGGTACAATATGCTGACATTCATGAGTTTCATAGTATAGTCTAGAAACAACACTTCATGCGTTAAAGAAAGTGAGGCGAAGGTTTCATGACAGTCTAAGGAAAGATAGCGCCTTAGTAACCAATCTGCGAACTTTGCACTTAAACGCCTGCTGAGACTTCACGCGCAAAGTCCATTTAAAACAAGATATATTCTTTTGCATGATACTCGGCGTGGAAGCTCAAGCAATGAAATGAAATGTGTCGTTCTGGTGAATAAACTGTGGGCTGGGGCATATGCTTTCTCGTATAAAATACAACTAAATATAGATAAATGTGTCACAATATTACCACAACGACCTTGCGAAAGATGTCGTAGGGCATGAACCGTCAAAGACTCAGCCTCACAATAGTTCAGCACCGGGTGGAAGGTGAGGATTTAGCACACGCAAGTCTACCTGCCCATTACGAGGTCCGGGGACAAGTTGCTCCCCCCCCCCCCCCCTCCTCACGAGGGTTTCTTTCCGAAACAACTCTCAAACGGGCAGCGTATCTACGCCAAACACTGCATTGCTGTGGGCAACTAAAGACATGATCATACGGTCTAAAAATGTCACGGACCTTGCAAGGCCGCTGACCTATGCCATGCCAAAGCCAGGCCATTACTGTCAGCGAAGGCAATTCCTAGCGAGTCGTGTCGTCTGATGCGTCCTCGAAGCGTTAGACGAAGCCATGCATCCTTGAGATGAACATTTAAACCATAAGGCATTTGAATGTAGGATTTCGACTTTTGCAATTAAATTTAGGCCAGATGTGAAGGTAAGACCAAGCTCAAGACCCTAACCGCTTTTTAGATTGCATTGCAACGCAGTTTTTATGTTTCCTTCAAATTTTGGGATCACAGGGGTGTTAAAAACCATCCTATTTAGACTCTTATTTAGTTAGCGGTCACCGACCTCTACTGACTTGATCATCTCTTTTTTGAGAAATATGTCGTGTAGCGCAGATTTGCACGCTGATTCACAGATCAAGAAGATAACAACATCAAAACAACCTTGAACGTGTTTGGTTATCGTGACCTTTTCATTTTCGATTAATGTCGTTGACCTGATTGGAACACCAACGACCCTTTCCTTAGACGAAATACCTAGTTTACAGTTGGTTGTATGAGGAGATCTGATGGGAGTTAGGACACCAATCTAGGGTTTTACCTGGTCTGACCCTATTTCACATGTAGATCTGAACCTAGGAACCTAAAAACTGGACATAAGCGAATTGACATGCATGGCTGCCTACCCTTTAATTTTTGAATTTTTGGTGTCTATCTTTCTCAGTTTTTTAAATCTTAGGGAGTTAAATCACCATCACCAATGGAGCACATCGCATTGATAACCAAATCTGAGACGCTAGAAACTAGCACCGCTAACCTGCAGAACGCGGAACCGACGCGGCGAAGAGCAGGCCTACGGTGGCAGCGGACGAGGCGGCCGGCACGGAGGACCACAGCGCTGCCACCGCCGGCACGGAGGACCACAGCGCTGCCACCGCCGGCGCGGAGGACCACAGCGCTGCCACCGCCGGCGCGGAGGACCACAGCGCTGCCACCGCCGGCGCGGAGGACTACAGCGCTGCCACCGCCGGCGCGGAGGACCACAGCGCTGCCGCCGCCGGCGCGGAGGACCACAGCGCTGCCGTCGCCGGCGCGGAGTGACCACAGCGCTGCCGCCGCCGGCGTGTAGGACCACAGCGCTGCCGCCTCGCGGCGGGAGGACCATAGCGCTGCCGCCGCCGGCGCGGAGGACCACAGCGCTGCCGCCGCCGGCGCGGAGACCACAGCGCTGCCGCCGCCGGCGCGGAGGACCACAGCGCTGCCACCGCCGGCGCGGAGGACCACAGCGCTGCCACCGCCGGCGCGGAGGACCACAGCGCTGCCGTCGCCGGCGCGGAGGACCACAGCGCTGCCGCCGCCGGCGCGGAGGACCACAGCGCTGCCGTCGCCGGCGCGGAGGACCATAGCGCTGCCGCCGCCGGCGCGGAGGACCACAGCGCTGCCGTCGCCGGCGCGGAGGACCACAGCGCTGCCACCGCCGGCATGGAGGACTGTAACGTTGCCGCCACCGGCGCGGAGGGCCACAGCGCTGCCGCCGCCGGTTATAGTGATCGAAGCGGTCACCGCGACTACACTGGGTCGGCCGCCGCGGCAAGAAATGCGACCGACGCGTCGGGAGACTACGCCGCAGGGTCAGTGTCGGCAGGTGTCAGCGACAGGTCTGTACTAGAGACGCAGCTTTTAGCTTTTTCCAAAACATTAGCCCGCAGCCCGGCCAGCCCCGGCCAGCTAGGGATCCAGCCTGCAAAGGCCCGCAGTGCTACAATGCCGGCCCGGTGTTAACCCACAAGCACTAAGTCAGTTGCGCCCTGTGTGTTGTCCTTTCTCTTTAATGTGGGGCCTAGACATAGGGTGTGCCCAAAATGTCACGTCAGCGTCATTAATGCACAATATAGTTTGGCAACACCAGTGATGTTGTTTAAAGAGCAGTGATCAAATCGCAAACACTAGAGAGGCAGCGTACTAGAAGTACTAAAGAGTACTAGAGACGGAGGTGCACAAACTCTCCGAGCTGTCTCCTACAAGATAACCGCGAATATCCACCTGTCTCATCATTAGTTGTATCATTCAAGGTCATGCTCAAATGGTAATCTCTTGTTTTATGTGTCTCGTGTCTCTTTTGTTATTATTTTTAATGGCAATTAAGAAAGCGGGCGGATATTTCAGCGACCTATCTAAATGCGAAGGCCGGATACAACAAAAACAGATCATAATAACTTAATGCAGTGGGCGCATTCTGTTCGAATCATTAACACCATACTACCTCGACCACGCACATATGTGTATGCATTAATCACTATGACATTTCTCAATTTGATCTGCAAACTTAAATAATGAAATGCCGCTAATACAGCGGAATAAATCGATACCTTCTAAATCTATGATACCTTTAAAGCCTATGACGCATTCTTAAAAATGTTGATGAAAATGCTAAGTGGTTCTGTTCAAGCATAACACACGGTACATAACGAGGCTGATTAGAACCACACGCCGCGTCCATTGGCTGCATAGTTATTCGGCGGCAAAACAGCTCTTCATGTGCTCACCTGTTCATGATGGTTATCACATGGATATAGCCGTCTTTGGGCTTCCTCCGAGCCGCCTACACGAGACAGTGCCATTGGATTTGCATTGGCTTACAGGACAGGCCCGAAGGCAGCGTAAACAAAGCGACTTAGCGAATTTTGTGGACGCATTTCAAACGCAGCGCACAAAACGTTTGAGGCCTAACCAGCCAGCATAGCAGAAGATATCGAGTACTTTATCAACTTTATCGATAGTAAAACAAGCTTGAAGTCCGTAATCGTGTGAGAAGGAGGATGGTTTCTTCATCACGGAGGCAGGCACGACGTAGCTATAAAGGTTGCAAGTTTTAAGGGGAATTTCGGAAATGTGAGCGGCATCTGGTGTCTGTGCATGGTGGTGGAACCGTGTGCCTACTTAATGCTGCTTTTGGAATTGGTGGCAGGTGACGCACTTGGGTGCGATCAACTGGTGGTGAGTCATAAGTTGTTTATCACTTCAGGTACGACATTATTTCAGAGAGCGGCGCTGGTCGGCGCGATCTGTCGTTGCTGAATGGCCTGGTTGAGTACTTTATGTTGCCTTATTTGGCAGCAGCACATGAAGAGGTGTTTTACCACCGAATAACTATGCAGCCAGTGGACGCGGTGTGTGGTTCTAATCAGCCTCGTTATGTTCCGTATGCTATGCTTGAATAGAACCACTTAGTATTTTCATCGACATCTTTGATTACGAACCTATCACAGGTCTCATAGGATCAAAACGTATCAGTTGACAGCTGATACTGGGCAGTGGAAATAGGCTATTACTATTGAAATATATGGAGACGTCTTTGACGTGCTGTAAGGATTTTTCTACGACTGAAACTAACATCTTTTTTTGGTGATAAATGGATATCGGAATGCTGTCTCACAAGGTGTCTTCCACATGCTGCTCTGTCGCTTATATTGTAGGCAAGAAGGTGCACCTCTGAATAGACAGCAGTGATCCAACGCTATGGAATTTCTATTGTAACAAAAGTAGATCTCAGCATTGTGGTGCCCGTTTCTAATTACAAAGGTGAGGAGGAGGGCGGAAGTTAAAATGGCCCTATGTCAAAAATGTACCAGAGATGTTACCCTCCTGCCTTACCTCAGTAGACCACGTGCCATGCTTTCCAAAATTGCATGCATCAACCGATGGTTTCCCACTGACAGAGCAAAAATGCTGGATGTTTCAAGTCTTCTCAGTTCATTACATTAGCACAGGCACCATCGAATTGCATTGTTTACATTGGCACAGGCACCATCGAATTACATCATGTACATTAGCACAGGCACCATCGAATAACATTACGTACATTAGCACAGGCACCATCGAATAACATTATGTGCATTAGCACAGGCACCATCTAATTACATTATGTCCATTAGCACAGGCACCATCGAATGCGCCACAATCGCTGCAATGCCTGACCCGTACTCGAAAACCAGGCGCAGGCTCTTCAGCACGCCATGCTGTCACGACATTCAATACGACATACTGACACAACACTCAGCACGACACACTGAAACAACATATAGCACGACATACTGACACGACATTCAGCACGACATACTGACGCGACATTCAGCACGACATACTGCCACGACATTCAGCACGACATACTGACACGACATTCAGCACGACATACTGACGCAAACATTCAGCACGACATACTGACACGACATTCAGCACGACATACTGACGCAACATTCAGCACGACCATACTGGCACGACATTCAGCACGACATACTGACGCAACATTCAGCACGACATACTGACACGACATTCAGTACGACATACTGACGCAGCATTCAGCACGACATACCGACACAACATTCAGCAAGACATACTGAACAACATTCAGACACGACATACTGCCCGGACATTCAAGAAAGCAGTCGCATTGTAAAGACACCGATTGACTGACATTCAACCCATTCCAGTGTCATGCCAAAACGCTACGAGCAGGTTAGGAGCGTGCTTTGTGTTGCCTACAGAGCTGGACCAAACCCTATCACATTCATGCGTTGGTTATGCTGGTCGGTTTACTGCAAGCACACCAGCTAAATGCAAGACTGTTGCTGGCTGGGCTGGGCCGGGGACGGTTGTCAAGACTGTTGCTGGCTGGGCCCGGGGACGGTTGTCAAGACTGTTGCTGGCTGGCCCGGGGACGGCTGTCAAGACTGTTGCTGGCTGGGCCCGGGGACGGTTGTCAAGACTGTTGCTGGCTGGGCCCGGGACGGCTGTCAAGACTGTTGCTGGCTGGGCCCGGGGACGGCTGTCAAGACTGTTGCTGGCTGGGCCCGGGGACGGCTGTCAAGACTGTTGCTGGCTGGGCCCGGGGACGGCTGTCAAGACTGTTGCTGGCTGGGCCCGGGGACGGCTGTCAAGACGTTTTTTTTAGGACGGATTTGAGGCTTTTTCTAGATGCGTGTATCTTACCGTGTGATTTCCTTGGTAAGTAGACGCCACACGCTGACGCCCATGGTATAAAATGAAATAGCAATACAAATTGATCATTTCTGATCAAATCTGGAATGACGCAAGCGCACGTGATTTCAACTATGGCGGCAAGCTGTGTGAGAGACCCCAATGTAAATGTTGTACATGAAATATGTTCCTATTAGCACCATCTGCACGAGGAAGCCGATCCGGTCCCCCTTATTCCCTATAGTTTTTGGTGTCGCTCCACCAAACTTTGTCAGGTAGAGCAGTAAAGCGTCATGACTTTTCATGACTATTAATGCTATATATTTTGACAAAGTTATGTCAGCTTTCCTTCCAAGTATCGGCTCCTGGCTGGATTTTCAGGTGGCATGACTTAATCGAGTTTTCAATCATTTGTTACATCCTTTTCAAGCTAACATAAACTTTGCTGCAGTCGAGTATATTGCAGATATTTATACAGCACGCTTAATAAATGCTTGTCTTTTGCAGTAATTTTTATCAGCACCAGACTGAATTTGATTACAGGGGTAAAGCGTCTCAGTAATTCGAGCCCCTGTGATCAACGAAACAAGGTTTTCATCATGGCTTATCGAAGGTGGAGCGAGGCGCGAACAGATGCCTCTGTGTAGATTGGGGTAGCCTGACGCCTGTGCGAGAGCATATGAAACATTTTTAGTACACTTCCACGGTTTACTTCAATTCAAATGTAAAAAGTAAAACTAAAATGTAAAAAATTCAACCTAACGTGTTTTTGTTCTTTTGTTTTTTTGTAACGTGAAATTTGCGTGTTAGCAATAATCGACCTTCAGTACATTTTTAGGTGGTGGTTGACCATGTTGTAAAAAACTTCGATAACCTAATGGAAACTCCATGCTTCAAAGCCGTGCTCGTGGGCATGTTTTTTTTCGCAAAAGTCGATCAACACCACCGTAATATTTTTCACTCTGGAACACATCGTATAAAATGTGTTGATTTCATTCTTCTGCACCTTTTTTGGTACAAACAGGTGGACGATATATACTGTCGAACTGTCAGGGTCCGCAATGTACTTAAATCCTTCCCGGTGGCCCAGCTGGATCGAGCGCCTGCCTTCCGATTCACAGACCTGTGACGGAATGGGTTCGGGTCTCTTTAGGTGTTCGCTGTTTGTCCTCGCGTGGTAAAGCCGGCAGTCGGTGGTAGTGGCCTCAGCCACAGTCAGGTGACGTCAGAGGGCACGAGGGACCGTGCGGAGCATTGTGGTACGTCAAGCGTTTGCCGCAAAGGTCTGCTGTTGAGCCGGAACTTTACCGCGGGGACAGGGCTCACAAAACCAGCAGTACTAAGCGGGGGCGGTTATCTCCGAAATAATCCAAGTAAAAGGTTCGGATTAAATCTTTAAAAAGATCGTCGCGGCTCCAATTATATTGCAATACAATTTCGCACGCTCCATGGCTGCTAAACAAGTAGCTGTCACGCCGTAAATAGGAACAGCTTTTCTGATTTCCATTCGCGCGAAAATAAGGTGCTTAAGTATATCTTCTTTTCCGTGAAAATTAATTCACAGACTACTAAATGAAGTCTTCCGATAAAACCCTAAGTTCCCTGTCTAACAATACATCAGGTCGCAAAAAAGCCCCACACAACAATATAACAGACCATGTGCATGTGAAACTATCGTTTGTACAGTGACCTAAAATAAAAGTTACCACACGTTGTACTCAACAGGGACAAATGCACTTCACGCACAATAAAAACTGCGGTAGCATTCGAATTACCATTCGATGACCAAACGCGATAAAAGCAATATCAGTCACCAGTGATCACACACTCGTCAAATCAGGGCGCTTTTGCAGATGGGTGTCTCGTTATCACCACCTGAGTGCGTTAAATCACTGCCGCTCCTATCCGTTTGTGCGGCCCTGAAGCGACGGCACGAGACCGATCGGGACGAGGAGTAGCCTCAGCCGGACGGAGCGACACCGCACAGTGCGACAAATACGCTGACCACTGTTGAGGCAAACATGGGTTAACCTCCTCCCTGATGGGGCTCGATGCGACCTTTTAAGTTTTTTTGGAGTATACCTCTCTGACGTGCTATGCAATCGCGCCCAAATTTGTGGTGGCCTTAGGGGAATTTGTTGCGCGTGTTTCGATACCGATGACGTGGTCCTAGTTTTTTTCTGGTTTGGGAGCAGCGGCATATTTTTAAGGACCACTGCGCGGCGATCTCCGACTTGGCGCGGCCGGCTGCCGGCAACCGACGATGCCGCGGGACGTGCGGCGGCCCGGCATTGTCGCATTAGCAGAGTCATATATCGTTGAGATTTGCTCAGAATACAGAATACATAAACATACACAAAACTGAGCTCTTGTGTGTTTGATGCTGTAAAGCTGAGACTGTGCGATTCTATGAAAACCTTTTCCTTTGACTACTGACCTAAAAACATACAATCTAGTAAAAATAGCGACCTGATCAACTCACTGGTGTTTTGGTGGTGGGGAGGGGGGTAGGGGCTATGCCCCCCCCCACTTTTCAAGGCGGGGGGGGCAGCAGTGTTAATTGCCCCCCCCCCTCACTTTTCAGATTAAACTTGTGTTTAGTTTACGTTTGCACCATATTTAAACATACATGCCGATTTACCTAGTTCACCAGCCGTGTTCCTCAACACGCGTCACCTTTTTGGCTTGCTTATTGGCCATTGCTTAATGTGACAGCCGCAGGCCGACGCCACGCGGCCTGCGAAGACTGCAACGCCGGGCGTTCAGGCTGTTGTTACCATGACTTGCAAGCGCGTGTGTTAAAAACTAAGACGGAGTGGCCCTTCAGTGTTTATAATATTACATAGTTTTTATCAACAATCAATTCTGACTGAAATCTTTACCATTTTAAGCCGAACATGGATTAGCCTGTTAATGCAAGCTTAGGATCCCATTTCATCTACAATATACGTTCAGGGATTCCTCAATATTTCTCAAGAAAACAGAAAACACGGAACTGGAGCCTGTGTGACAATTATCGGACCACCTTTGGCAATCAGGGATGTTGTTACATCAATAAGGGTTTCCTGTGCTAATCCGGGGCCAACCGCGCGGGTCAGAAGGCCTCCCGTGTCAGGGAAGGGAACAATGTGAACAACAAAAAGTCCACCTGTTGGTCACGACTCAGTATTAGCTGTTGAGCCAACGCTGCGCGGCCTACGGAGACTGCAACGCCTGGCACCGATTTTTTTTAAAATTAAGATTTGCGAGTACGCATGCTCAAAACCGTGTCACATAATTTGTATTGCTATCCGATTCAAGTGTTGAAAGATACTCATTTCAGAACCGTCATCATTTTCGTCCACTGGTGGACCATGACGAAAAGTTAATCACTGAGTCTCCATAGTCCGTTCCGCGGACTATGAAGACAGTAACGCCTGGTGTCAAGGTTTTTGTTAAGAAGATTTGCGAGCGCGCATGTGAAAAACCACGTCATGTAAATTGTATTACAAATAGATTCTGACTGAATGTTAAACATTTGCAGACAAACATGGCTTGGCGATCTACAATCAAAATTTTCACCCTTAAATTTCGATCAAGCATATCGATCTACAATCTATCTTCGCGATGTCCTTACTGTCGGTAGAACGCATATAAAACGTTATGAAAAAGCTTCTGAATTCTATCAGTTAAGAAAGTGTCCATTAAGCAATTTGCAATTTAAGGACACCGGTGATTCATTCCATGAGGTCGTCAAACGCCTGATTTCTGCAGTTCAATGACCTTAACGCGCGCTCCGGTGGGGGGTCAGAGTGACTCGCCCTCCGAAGGTTTTTTCATAATGGTTTTCGTGCGGCGCGGCGCAGTTGCGCCATGTTCTGCGAAGCTTTAGACAGCTGAGTAGTGGATCGTTTGGCATACAAAATTTAGATGTACTTTGTAAGGTCGCTGACCAACGGCAGTTCAAAATCAGGCCTTGGTTTCAGCGAAGTCAACTTCTAGGGAATCGTTCAATCTGATGGAACAATGGAGTGTCAGACGAAACCATACACCTCTGAGATGCTTTCTTAGGGAACACAAATATTGAATGAGCAAATTACTTTGACCCAAGGTCAGGTATAAACGTCAGAACAAGGTAAAAACCAACTTGTTTTATTACTCTAGGGCTGGCTGTAAGGGATAGTTTCTGGTGCTCATTTCAAATTTATTGATAGAAAGAGCCGCTTTATACGTCTTCCATGGAATTTTTAGAGGTTAGAATAGGTCATTGCTCTAGAATGACTCAGGTCAACATATCGTTTTTAGATACATACCGCCTAGTGTAATCTTTTTCGCTTATTCAAATGCAAAACTCAGATAAGTCTTGTATGATTTTGGACACCATAACCTTCAAAAGGTCAAACAAAGTCGCTGACTTTAACTGAACATGGGATCTTTTGCTTAGAAACGATTATCTAGGTTCTGAAAGCACTTTAAAGACCAACCTAGAATTTGGCCTTTTTTGACCTTATTTGACCCGAAAGTCATGACCTAGGAACCTCGAACGTTGACCCAAGTGAGTTCACGTACAGGTCAACACACCCTGTGAATTTGGCGTCTCTAGCTCTCTTAGTTCTTGAGACCTCAGCGGTGTCAAATTGACCCCCACTCGAGTGAGGAGTATCTAGCCGTCCACCCGGGTACGTGTTAAAAATGCAAACATAATTGATTTGACGGTAGCTTCCGGTTGCTGTTCTGGTTACAAAGTAAAAATAAAAAATGAGTCGAAGACAACCGTATCCCTTGTGAGCAAGTTAACTATATCCGGGGATATTTTTTGTGCGGGTGAGATCACCATAAATGGGGCTATTGTCAACTCTGTGTTCCTTTAGCAAGGCTCTGCCTACACCCTGCCTACACACAAAAGCAGATCAAGTCATCCACGTTGAATGACAGGCAATTAAATGTCCGTTGGGCCAATTCATACCTTAAGTAGGCAGCTTTCCGGCGGCATTTTTCTGGGGTGCTGTGGCGAAAGGGAAGATAATTCGGAAGGAGGTACTGTTGCAGGTGTCCAACACCTGTTTTAGATTCCAGTTGGTAGCAATGCTGATCCAGAAATGTGCAACCAAGCAGCCATATCATCTGTTCGCGGTCAGTCATTCGGAGGCTGCCGGGCCAGGACAGTGGCTACCGACGGCGGACGGGAGCAAGGCCCAGACAAGAAATATATGACAGAAGGGCCTTCATTCCGTGGCTTGGTTTTCAAAGGAGAATCTCCAGCTCTGTGGTTACTGCCACATGGTTTTTGGCAGTTTCAAGCTTCCGAATTGGTTTCCGCAGAAAATGCCGCGACAAGCCTTATCTCTTGAAAAGCAGCCAGCGAAACGAAGGCGCATGTAAAATCTGTTGTGCTGTCAGCCATCGACTCACTTTCAAAATTCTCACCAGCCTATGCGCAGACCATGTTTTGGCATCTACCCTGCGGAGACAGATGCGTTTTCAATGACCCAAAATGCCTACCCACTCGTGGAATGTGGAATTTGGGCTCCCCAGGAAAGGACAGCGTTGAAATGGGCGAGTAATCTTGGTAAGCTGGATAGCCTTTTCCCCGGATGACGTAGATGAGTCGGATAGCCAAGTGTGTGCACCGGTGAGAAACAGCTCTAAATGCATATCTCTAGAATAGCAGTCATTAAATTTGAATAAAGAGCGATAACCTCTATCTCTGCCCCTCGCCCGCCGCCCCCCCCCCCCCCCCCCCCCGGTCGTCGGGCTTGTTTTCCAGAAAAAGTTCCTGAAGTGCGCCCTGGGCTTGGCTCCCCCACTTTTTGAAACGTTCCTACACCGATGATCATGTAGAAGATTTGTTATACATGTGTACACTGATCTGGTTTTTGAAGGAGTTGATATAAGAAAAGCATTACGAAGTAGGGAATAACCTTGGGTACTAAATAAACATGATTCCTATAGCGATGTGTCTTGGTACCTAGCGCAACAAAAGTTACGATAATTGTTCTGCCTTGCTTTCATCCAGTCTCTCCTTTTTGATCATACGCATTAGAGGGGGGGGGGGGGGGGCGGTGCTTCAGGAAGCATGGAGGGGGCCGAAAGCATTGAGGCCTCAGCCCCCGGAAGTTTACAAACTGATGTCTCGGACTAACAGCTTTCTTGCCGCAGAACATCCCCTGGTCGAGAACCAAATGACATTTATGGTCACGCTTCCGCGTCCGTGACATTTTCACTCCCGCAGGTTCACGCAGGCAGGTTCCACTGGTTAGTCGAGGTCGGATTCAGAACGCTGCTTGTGAGGCGAGGAAAAGCCGACGTCAGGGCTGAGTCCAAGAAGGTGCCATGGTTTTCAAAACTCATCGGATTGAACTTTATTTTACTTCAATGAGTGTTCCAAGACCAGCTTCCCTTACCAAAAGCTGCTCAGACTTTCTTCAACGTCCAGAAATGTTTTGTTTCCTTTTTGCCACCTTGAGTTGTGCTTCCCCCTCCAGCATCCTGTCTTGTGCGTATTATGCGTCATTTGAAACAAATGCACAAAAATGGGAAAGATTGAAGTCCTCTTTAGGCAGTTAAGCTGGAATGTAAGTACTAATGCATATACGGCTGGATGCAGCACCGGTACAGCTCAGCCTGGTTATGAACATAACATGGTCTCCTGTCTATTGGGAACGTTCCTAGTTGTCCGGGAGACATCACAGTTATGTATATATATATATATATATATATATATATATATATATATACATGCACATACACACATATATGTGTATATATATATATATATATATATATATATATATATATATATATATAATGGCGCGTGCGGCTTCTGAACTGAACCCACGTCTACTCATTTTTCGCCGGCGCTGGCATCCATCAGGCGGCGACATTGAGACGGGTCGCACCAGGCTTCCCGGACATGACATTGAGACGGGCCGCACCAGGTTTCCGACATGACAAATCCGCATTGAGACGGGCTGCACCAGGTTTCCCGGACATGACATTGAGACGGGCCGCACCAGGTTTCCGACATGACAAATCCGCATTGAGACGGGCCGCACCAGGTTTCCCGGACAAATCCGCATTGGCCATTCCGCGTACTCCCACGTCGGAAGGTAGTAACTCAACCCTGATAGTGCTGACGACGTTCTTCGTTCCATTCGACTGGTGCAAGTTTGATCTCGCGCAGCACGTCCTCCGCAGCATAGCAGAGTATGACAACCGGCGCGTACCCTCCCCCTCCCCCTCCCCGCTTTACCAGAGTGGCTAAATAGGCCAAGGTGGTGTATGTCGCGATCGTTTGTAACGAATCACGCCAGGAACGGCGCCGGGATCTCAGTCATGCGTCCCTGCCACGTTCCTGCAGTGGTGGTCTGGAAAACGGATGGCCCTGCATAAGGACAAGATTGTATATTAGAAGAACAAGATCAAGTTCGCCGAGTTTGAAGTCACCAATAACGGCCACAATTACGTGATACAGCGTTGTAACCAAATCATTTTAGCCAGGAATGTGTGCTGTACAGTCTTCATATTCAGCTCAGTAAAACCCATCCAGTCATTTGCGATTGAAAAACGGGCATTCGGAGTCGTAGGAGCATCCGACGGCCGCACTGCCGAGTGCATGTTCATGTCGAGAGGCGGATTGCGGTCGCGGACGCCGTGCATCACCTGGTAACTACTGTAGGCCTGGCTATACCCCTGTCAGCACCAATGCACCAATTACGAGCCGGCTGCCGTCACGTCATCGCCACGGGGTCGGGTGTCTGCCACCGTGCACCTTGGCCCAGCAACAGCGGGGGCCAGCCGTGCAGCCGCCGGGCCGGCCCCTCCGCCAGCAGCGGTCCGCGGCCCGGGTCGCGCCATACATACCAGCTCTGCAGGCTCAGGCGGCGACATCAGACCGCTCGTCCGTGACACCGAGTGAACCCCACGTGACCCGTCGGTTGGCCCCTTGGGACCACCGAAGATGCCTCCACTTTCAATGATGCAATGGCAGCACCACGTGGCCATGCTGTAGGGGGGGGGGGGGGGACGCGCATGGACAAATTTAATGGCACACTCCTCCCGGTTGCACTAGTTTTTTCCTTCGTTGATTTCCGAACTGCACATGGTGGGTCCCACACACGTAAACAGTTTCCAAATTTGAGGAAATAGCTCTTTCCGTCTAAGATAAAAAACGAATAGAATCTTACCTTGTTCCGACTGTAGGGGGTCTACACATGTCTATTGGTCACGTACCCCGCTGGACGACATAACATGCAAAGATGGAGACGGAGGTTATTTTCAAAGAGGCATCCGGTGCGTACAGATCCGCTGTTCGCCATGGAAAAGAGCATATCATATTGACGACTCGCTACCATGAGGTGAGTGTGGTGAGCCGCGGCGTGGCCCTGCTTCAGGACGACGAGAACCTAGGCGGTAGTGTGTGTACCATGTTAAAGGAAATGCTTCTGCTCCTAGCTCCTGCACGCGTGACACACAGCACGTGCAATATGGAAATGTATATCGAATGTTTGTATGTTCGAATGCATCCTTCTCCCGAGTGCGACCGTGCCTTGGGTGTCGAGATGCGGCACAACACGCACAAACACGTCGAAGAGAGTAAATCTGTCTTGCTGACTCGTGTGTGGCCGGCACATGGCACGTGCCACCTCGCATTTGTGACACCTTGGGATTTTCTGCTCAATGGCCAACCGCAGCATACCAGTGCCGTGCTGCTACGTGCCCTAGGTGCGGAAATATCGCGTAAAACGTAAAAATAGACGAAGTTGGCAACATGCATCCTTACAGTGAGTGCGCGCGCGACATGTGTAACGCGCCACATCACATTACACATGTTTGAGTGGTTGCCCGTTAAATTGCCTACTGAAGCACGCCACCCTCGACATACTTTATTCGCTGGGTGCCGATATGTCATCCGCCCTTCGGACCTTCCAATCAGGTCCGTGATAGCCCGTGCCGGGGTCCCGAAGGTCACCCAGAGCCTGGAGGGAGGATATGCCCGGTCGGTGGCGAGAGTTGCGCTTTGGCTGTTATTCATCCAATTCAGTAAGTGTTTATTTGGTTATTTGTAATTCATTTTTGGTCATTAGTTCACAGGAATCCGCGAGAGACCACTCCAGCCGCAATTAACTTGTACGGAAGACCATCTTGGCCTTTAACGCCAGACGTCGCCGCGGGGAACCAAGGCAGTATCGTTCCGACGCGGCGTGAAATAGCCGGCATGCAATCCATTAGTCTAGGCTTAGTTGAGAACGAAATATTGCAAAACACGTTTAGCAAGAGGGAGGGAAGGAGACAGAATGAATTGGCAATCACGTTGATGCAGTTGTAAGCCCTCAATTTGAAGCAGTTTTGACGATAGCGGCTTGTGTTCGGTGCCGAATCTTAAAACTTGGCTGCTTGCACCTTTGTCTTGCAATTTGCATTGCAACCGTACGTTGCACGAACTCGCAATACCCAATAAAATTGTAGCTGGGCTCATAGTAAATCTTAGGAGATAAAATGCACGCCTCTACCTGCACTGCGTGCCGAAATATGACCCAAGATGTAAAAACCCGTCAAAACGGTCAAATTCACCTTTCTAACATGTATGCACGTGCCACAGACAATGTGGGACCATAAACTTACACCACTCTGATGGCTCATGTAATTGTTTACCTGGCTGTGCAAGTTTCATGCCGCTGCGATCCTTGGTTATTGAGATATGGCTGCGGGAGTGGACGCGTGTCGTGACGACGGTCGGTAGTCGCGGAACTGGTATCGTCCGTGTTAGGCCTGTAGCGGTTTTTTCACCCTTTTTCGCTCATCACGCGCTCATATTTGTGAAATGCAGAATTGTGACGTGACATTGAGACGTCCGGGCATCAGCCCTAGTCGTGCAAAAGTCTCACTGGACAATCTCTGACCGTTCAGCATTTTGTGCTATCCCGAAGATTGATGACGGACACATACAAACGCGCACACACACACACACACACACACACACACACACACACACACACACACACACACACACACACACACACACACACACACAACACACACACACACACACACACACACACACACACACACACACACACACACACAACACACACACACACACACACACACACACAGCACACACACACACACACACACACACACAACACACACACACACACACACACACACACACACACACACACACACACACACACACACACACACACACACACACACACACACACACACACACACACACACACACACACCACACACACACACACACACACACACACACACACACACACACACACACACACACACACACACACACACACACACACATTTTAGTATAACAGTAGATACTCCTCGATGCATGATTGTCTGATTACGCCATCGCGCCTGGCACAAAATTGATTGAGAGCCAACTGACGGCCGTTATGTTTAGAAATTGAGCTCACGAACGCCAGATATGAACGACTCAGCCATGATATTTTTCGTTTCCTTGATCGCCACATGTGTTATGAAATGGCAGGATTTGATTATTTAGTCATGAATGCTATTGTTACTTCAGGGTCCGTATCATATTCTCCGGGGTACAGAATGTCCTAAGGTACAGAATGTCCAAAGTACAGAATGCCCAATGTACAGAATGTCCAGAGTTCATAATGTCCAAGTTACAGAATGCCCAAAAGAAGAAACGGCCGCCACGTTGGGCCGCTTGCTGCCGGTTGATGTACTCGCCCAGCTGCCGCGGTCTTCACGGATCAGATGTGCAACACCCAATCCACAGGCTACCCGTGGGGCTGTGCGTACAACCTCAGACTACCCATTCGTAACAAATTGCACCAACCCGTTAAGCCACCCGTCCGCATTTTTCCAGCACTATAGATCTAAATTAATGAAGAATTTCGGGAAAGGTTGCGCCAAGACTTACTCACGTGCGTTGATTATTGCAAAATTTGCGTGAAAAAGCTAATTGTTACTGAGAGAAGCACAGTCACATTGCATACACCATTTTGAAGCATCAATCCGATATTTTACAAAAATCTTGCCCACACCCATACTCCCCTCTAATTTTCTAGGGACCTATATTTTACTCAACCCGTTACCATTTCGTATGGGTACCCATGGTGTTATCCAAAAGTTGAATTCCGCCGTCTGCTCCGTTTCTATGTTGGGGTTTTGGGTAGTGTTGGTCAGGACCATCAGCCTGCGACCTCGATAATATACAGCTGAAGTAAGAAACTGACCGCATCAATGCTGCAGGCCTTACGATTCGGTCCAATCCACCTAATTGAATATGGATCTGACCTGAACTATACTAAACGCACAGATACGTTTGACCTGGTCGAAGTAACGCCGTGCAGTCAAACGATAGGATATGGCTATTTGTTTCAAAAACAGTTCAACCTTCACCCACGTTCCTCTAGGGATTGGCTCATGTGGAGCCGTTTATGCCATGAGGTAAGTTAAGAACCTGCGTGTTGACCAGCACTTCCTGGCTAGGTGTGTGTGCTGGCAATTGATAACCCTATAGGAGTGCTTTAGAGTGCACACAATCGCACTCTTAGTGCACAATGATAGGCATTTTCCCCCGGCCGCCGTGTGCTAGACATCACGCTATACGGCTATACGCTATAATGAATATACGGACCTGCCAGACCCAGCCAGCAATGCGCCGTCAAGGGGTAATCTGAACAAAAATGTTCATGTTGGCCGGCTGTCGGCCGTAAGCGCTTTCACAACGGTATCGTGTGCACATGGTCACACCCACCACGCATTTTACCACCACCACCACCACCAAGGATTTTAAACCGAGCCCCATTAAACCGTTATTTTGCAAGTCGCCGCTATGGCCAGCCCGTCAACACTGAGTACTGCATTGTCAGCGTTTGAACCGAGCAAAACGGATGCCTTGATGGGACAAGTCGGCTGCACTGGCAGATGATAGTCCTATAGAAGCGATATTGCATCCATGCGGTCGTACTCTTCGCGCGCGATCAAAGATCCTTACCTGAGGCGGCCGTACGCCTGCCATTACGCCTCGGGCCAGCCGGCTGCATTCAGAAAGGTGCCGTAGGGGGTCACATGAGCAAATAGGTGAGAAATCACCTATTTGCAACTAAATAAAATGTACTAAACACTAAACACTAAATATAAAAAACACTAGAAAGAGTTTCATCAGATAACTAAGGCAAAGGTAAATGCTCTGTTTGTATACCGATCGTCTGGATGGGCTAGTTTAAAAGTTGGTCGGGGTCTCCCCCCTTGTGAGACGACGATGTAACAATGGCTTCGTCGGGCAGGGGTTAACGTGAACCGATGGGAGCTTGTGAACTTTATTACCTTCCCGTTTACAGGTTGGAAGGTGACCTTCCAAATCACGCCAATGATCTGAAGCTTACCATATGGCTATTAACACGAAATTTACTCGTTTTTATTGTTTCCAAGCTATTTGACAAGAATTAGTCATGCAAACACCAATACCCTGTTCACTGTGCCTCTCTTAATTTCGAAACGGCGTGTTCTTGAGGCGCCAGCGGAATGCGGGACCTCTTACGTAACGGCAACGTCACCACTGCCAAATTCTCTTTTCGATGCGTTGTCTATGGTCCCACTGCCATTGACTACCATGCTTAGCAAGGCTGGGTTATGACCAAACCTGCAAAGCTTGCGGACGTTATCAAAACACATTGAGTTTTCGCGTATCTGCAGTCAGATGTTGCATCCAGCCGGTGTTCTCAAGTGTTTTTCTGTTATAGTACTCAACCCGAAATAAGCCAATTTCTTACAAACCAAGAGACGTTTCTTAGAGACTAAGACATGCTTGGGAAGTGGAAGCCGTTGGAAATTGATCAATTACGCTAAGAAGTCGTCTGCCTCGGCGATCAGTCAATGACCACAACAGCCTGCAACCAGGTGTACTCAGTTCGCTTCTCAGTTTCCTCTAGTAGTTTAAGAGGGTCAATAAGCCGGACACGACACGTATATTGTCCGGCTGTATGTGCAGATAATGTGCACCGAACGCAACTCGCGTCCACTCTCCGCGTTCTGGCAGCTCGGCAGCTGACAGGGCAGGAAAAAACAGGATTAGTCGGTTGCATCATACGACGGTCTCAAGTGCTACAGTTGACCAGTCGCTTGAAGCATGAAACACGTCATGGAATCGGTGCAGTAGCATAAAGTTCATGCTCCGTACGTAAGACCTTGCCTGGGTAGGCCATTAAGGGGATCTTGGCCCTTATTAGCGTCCTGAGAAAACATAGTCCGTTGGTGTTCAGCTAGCTTCGGCTACATAGAACCGTAAGGAGCTTCTAGAACGCAAGAAGATGAAATAAAGCTGCATGAAGTCTAGTATTTTACTTACATTTTAGGATGAAACACCGGCTTGGTTGGATTTCTGCGTTCATTTAGAGAGTCAGAGAGGGAGGGGGGAGAAAGAGTTAGACAGAGAGTTAGAGAGAGAGAGAGAGAGTTAGAAAAAGAGAGAGAGTTAGAGATAGAGAGTTAGAGAGAGGGAGAGCTAGAGAGAGAGAGAGAGTTAGAGAGAGAGAGAGAGAGAGAGAGAGAGAGAGAGAGAGAGAGAGAGAGAGAGAGAGAGAGAGAGAGAGAGAGAGAGAGAGAGAGAGAGAGAGAGAGAGAGAGAGAGAGAGAGAGAGGAGAGAGAGAGAGAGAGAGAGAGAGAGAGAGAGAGAGAGAGAGAGAGAGAGAGAGAGAGAGAGAGAGAGAGAGAGAGAGAGAGAGAGAGAGAGAGAGAGAGAGAGAGAGAGAGAGAGAGAGAGAGAGAGAGAGAGAGAGAGAGAGAGAGAGAGAGAGAGAGAGAGAGAGAGAGAGAGAGAGAGAGAGAGAGAGAGAGAGAGAGAGAGAGAGAGAGAGGTTGGTGAGCTGAACTTTGGAGAACTGCCGGGTGACTACATATATAGAACAGCTGGTTTTGCAATCGTACCGGTATTTCTAGGAAGTAAATTCGGGGATGCAGTGAAGCATACACCACAAAACGGCCATGGACGTATCGAGATCGCAATGCATTGGGAGTCGCCTTTAAACCGAGTCGTTTACAGTGTGGGATCGCCATGATTGCCGGCCTGCTTCCAAGAAGTTTGTGGTGCCACCGCCGCGCTCCACAAGACGGACACGTGGCCATGTTACTCGCATAAGGAAAGCTACGTCGTTGCTGGGGCTTTACGACGCACTCAGATGCTGAGGATGCATGACGGTGCCTGCCTCTCACTTTGGCAGGAGTGGCGGGCACCGCTGGGAACCGAACCTCGTACCTCTGGTTTCCAAGACGCGTAGTGGTTAACTCAAATGCGCTGATCACTACATTATCGGTACCCTGCAAAATGCAGCTAGGATCACGCGTTGTGCATAATAGATCGATACGCATGAGACCAATTTGAAATGCGGAGACCTCTAACACGGAAGAGACCCTTTCAAAAGCGTGTGCCTACACAGAGAAGTCCTGGTACCAGAGGCGCCTGGCTGGGAATCATGTTCTTTTCCACCGCAAATTCTATTTATCCTTCCCCTTCTTTTCTGACAAGGAGCGTTTGTTCAACATTCATGGCTTTTCCAAACAAGTCTCGTATCTAAGAGTTGATACATGGGGCCATAAAATTCCAAGGAACGTTCGTTACGATTTTTAACTGGCCATTACCCGTCCAAGATGGTAACATGAAAACTGCGAGAGGTTAGACGCCCTGGTGGTCGATGTGGAAACATGACTGCGAACAGTGACGCCAGGTGGCAGAATGGTTACCTGCGGCTACGGGATTAACGGCGCTGCCTGATTAATGTGCTATATCTGCAGACATGGCGCGCTAATGCCTCATCTCACTGTAAGGAGGCGGTCACTGGATTGTGAGCTACAACCGTTGTCGGCTGCTGTGTGGTGTTCTGCGTGTGACCGTCGCTCGCTGTTCTCAGTCGCAGGACAGTGCTCGGAGTCAGAGTGATCCGTCGGTCATGCTACTCAAATTTTCAGGCAAG
The DNA here is from genome assembly GCF_011947565.3 of Pollicipes pollicipes. Lineage (NCBI taxonomy): Eukaryota > Metazoa > Arthropoda > Thecostraca > Pollicipedomorpha > Pollicipedidae > Pollicipes > Pollicipes pollicipes. The sequence goes on from NW_023596746.1 coordinate 48,174,026, forward strand.
CCTTGGCCTCGTACTAAGCTGATGGATCACCTTGTTCGCTAGCTGCGCCCGGGGCGCGGTGTCACGCTCCAGGTCTGAGGTAGGCAAAAATGAACCCGTTCCAGTCAGACTTGTCCTTGATGACGCCATTTGCCCCCCCCCCCCCCCCCCCACCGCACTTGAAGTGATCCTTTCTTGGGCCGGGCGTCAGAGCGCACAGAGCGCCAGCTCGGGTATGCCAAAATGATACCGCCCAAGAAAAGTGAAGGTGCTCAGCCCCCCCCCCCCCCCCCCCACTCCATTCGTACAGGGAGCAAGTGCCTTTGCTGACTTGGAATGTTTCTTCGCCGTTTTAGATCATTTACGTTTGTAAAAAGCTCAAAACAACATCGGGCTAGCGCGGAATCCGCATCACACTGAACACAACCATGACTCGCCTTTTGGCGAGCAAGTTTTGGCCTTAACACGGAGCCAGTGGCAGAAGAGCGTCACCTGGAGTTAGTCGATACCGTGGGTAACTTTTTAAAAGATTCAGTCCGAGCCTTTTGAATGGATGAATTTCTGGGATAAGAGATCACACTAGCAGTGCTTGTGGTGTGAGCCCTAGCTATCCGATCCGATGGCACAATTCCTGGTCAACGGCAGAATTCAGTGGCGAAAACTTGACGTGTCGGAGTGCTCCACATGGTCCGCTCTGCCCTCTGACTTCATCTGACCTTTATTGCGGGTGCTGTCACCGGTTGCAGCCCATACCTGTCGAGGACAAAGGAGGACTGATGGAATTCGTGATATATCGTTTTAGTGCAAGCACTAGATTCGGATGGAAAGCATGAATACCACCATATATTCATGTATATTATATGTGTTCGGGTTCAGCCCTCACCCTGAACGGAGGTCGATGCGAGTCCCCCCCCCCCCCCCCCCCCCCCGTTGCTCCAGCGAAGCCGCAAGGGGAAGAACTAGAGGACGAAGAGCAGCGAAGAGAAGAGAAGCGTGTTCGGCCCACGCACACCAAACCTTCCGGGGAAGGGGGGGGGGGGGGGAGGCGACAGGGCCTGACCACCAAGAAGCTGGGTCTGAGCCATTAGGTGGGTGACGGTTCCATCGGGCTTTTTTCTATGCGTAATGTCACTTCCCCAGCGATCGGCGTGCGCCCGTGCCTCCTCTGTGGACGGCACCCACGCTGACCGATTGCCTTTAAATGCCCAATCTACCGTCCCGTCCAGTTTTACCATTTTCTACTTTCTCTTTTCTTTCATGCGGGTCATTATCTCTTCGGGATTGAGGCCGGCCAGGGCGGTACCCACCCACTGCCTCCCACCCACCACTCGTACAGACACGAATACCCAGCACAGCAGAGCACTGCATGAGTACAGCATCAACATATCAACGGAAACATACATCGTTCAAACATCACCACTTGCACCTACGGGAGCTTGCATGGTGCGCTCCTTCATCGATGGGCCCAACATCCGCCCCGACTCACGACTCAAGGTGGAAGCCGAGCTCATCTAGATCACAAACATAACAAGCTTAACGTCACAACTGTCCTCCAACATTCTGGTCAGAGCCACTGATTGACAACAGACGAGCCTACATATCACACCGATGTAGGACAACATTCTGGTCAGAGCCGCTGATTGACAACAGACAGCGAGCCTCCTCAAGGCCAACACCTTCCTTGGGAGGCCAGCGAAGCTCGAGCTTCACCGCGCACCAGCCCCACACACGGAACCATTTGCGCACTATATCTCCGGCAAAGAACGCTGGAGTTTCTCGGGGAACTCCTAGCACCGCGAAACACTGTAGCAATAATCGCACATCGCCGGAGAGCATACCACGCCCCACAAGATCATGCTAACACTCATATTTAACACCTCAGCACCATTCCAGATCATGATCGGTAGCGCACCAGTCCCCGTCCTCGTATCCGCTACCCCTCTGCTGCCTCCGCTACGGGCGCGAGAAACGGGCGGAGGCACCACCTGAACTTCACACTGTGCGCACCACCTGAACTTCACACTGTGCGCGCATCGGACGAAGCTGGACTTGCAGTCTGTGACGGGCACGCCGTCGCAGACTGCGATTCGGGCTTTGTTCGATGCGCGGCCTGCGGTGGCGGCGCCCCGTCACCGACCCCGGGTGCCCACGGTGGGTACTCGAGCGGGAGGGCAGCCGCAGTCCAACGTATCCCGGCCTCAAAAGCCTGTCTTCGGGTGGCCAAATCCTGGAATCCCTCCCCCCCCCTCTCACCCACCCAAACCTCCCATCCTGCTCGCCCGTGCCAAGCGGGCTGGCGCCGTCCTTCGCCACGGGGCTTCCGCGCCCCGACCGGCTTTCGCCCAGGTCAGGGCACCACCCATCCCGACCTTGCCCCAGCTCGCACGGCCACCTCGACCGCCCAGGCCTTCTGCCTACCCCCAGCCTCGGGCCGTACAGCCATCCATCCCGTCCCGGTGTACTCCACACCGCACGCTACCTACCATGCTGCCCGCGTTCTGAAAGGGCATCCCCCTTCGCCCCCTGCCAGCTCACAAATCAGCCTGGGACAGAGCCCCTCTCACCCCCTTCTATCACCCATCGGCGGTCGACTTCCCCCTCTGCCCCGTCCTCGCGCCGCCGACCCGCGCCTCCTAAAACCAGATCTATCGCTTCCCGCCGAACACAGACCCTTGCTCAACCCATCCTCGTGCCAATGTTATATAGCGCAGACTGACCTGACCTATCCTCCGATCACATTGCCCGCGCGACCAACGTCCTGCCAAAGCAATGCCCATTCCAAAGCATCCTCTACCCAAACCACATTCAAAGCTCAGCCGATCCGTCGCCGTACATCAGCGCCCAGTCCCTCCCCTCCCAAGCCGCCCGCACGAGCTCGCTCGAGTAGAGCAAAGCGGGCGGCTACCCTTACCAGCTCCCGCACCCTGCGACCCTCAATGATGCCAACCGATCTTAGCGCCTAAACCTAAATGGAGGACATCCTATAATTGAACGCTGGCGGCCTGACCAACCGCTTTAATAAATTTAAAGCAACATTTCCTAACCAGTCGCCATTCCTTGCAGCCTTCCATGCAGCAAACTTAAAAGATAGCGATCAACGCTGGACAAGCATACCCGGCTATGCGGAGTACTTGCATGACATAAATGAAACCCACAGACGACGAGAAAGTACACCCAATCTCATATCTCATAGCGTTCCCCATACGACGGTCAGTTTACAGCCACACCTCCATTGCGTTGCAGTTACACTCGATGTTGACTCGGACCTAGAGTTAGGCGATCAGCCGGCTCCGGGTCAGTTTGCCACGTCAAAACCTACCACACCATCATGGAGCTTGAGACGGGAGGACTGGCCAGAATTAAGGAGGTGGTGTACCTCACCCTAGCTGGTTCGCAAACCTGCGGCATCGGCACAGTTTTAGGACCCATCAGTTCAGAAGCGTAGGCCAGCAACCCAAGACGTGAGCAACCGCGGAAAAAGGCATCAGCGCGTTGGTGGTCACAACCCTGCCAGGAGGCAGTTGCAAGACGCCGTAACGCTCCTAAGACATACAAAAGAGGAGTGTGTGAAGCGCACCATCTTGTCTTCAATCAGACCATAGCTCACCTCTGACTCGCCATCAGATATAACGCACCCTATCATGGCAGCACTTTGCGGCGCAGTTTAATCGCTTCGCGCCGATAGGGCACATCTGTAAGCTGATGAAACGCTTCCACCTCTGGGGCATTCTCTCAGGACTGTTCTCACCATCAACAACCAACGCATCTCATGCCCAATGCTAGTAATGACTGCATTTGCCACACGTTACGCCACCGCGTCTGTCTACCACACCTTTTGTGTGAATCTAGAGTACAGACTGGATGGCCTTGCCGCCGCCTGTAACGTTCGTTCCACTAACCAGGAAATTTATAGCATACTTTTCTCCAAGCGAGAGTGGTGTTTCCGCACTTACCCTCAGCAAGTGCGGAAACACGTCAGCATGTCCGGATGACACTCATCATGCCTTTCTCGAGCACATCATCCCTGCCTCCTTAACCTGTCTGCTCTCGGCTGTGAACGATCTTTACGTCCGCGACTCATTTCCAGCCAGCTGGAAAGAGGGTGCCGTCATCTCTATACCGAGGCTCAGCCGAGACGATTCGCCACCAGATGGCTGCCGCCCTATTTCGTCCACTTGCTGTGCTAGTAAGCTCGTCGAGCTCATGAGCAACACGAGACTCAGGCTCTTTTTTGAAAGCAGCAATGTGCTCGACGCCCACCAGTGTAGATGCAGACGCAACCCATCAGACAATCTCATACGCATCGTCAACGACGTCAAGCACAGCATGTACGGAAAACACGCCGCAATTGCGGCATACTTGGACAACATAGCAGCGTTCGATCGTACAGAAACCAGCTGTTCTCTTCAAGGTTCACCAGCTAGGGTTGCGCGGCTACCTCGCCAAGTTCGTCGCCAACTGCCAGGAAAACCGCACCTGTCAGGTCCGCAGCGGCACCGCAGCCTCACCCCTATCCCGACAAGGTCAGGGATCGTCATAGGGGAGTGTAATCACACCAACACTCTTCCTCGTCGTGATTAACGACATGTTCAAGGACTACACCATCAAGCACCTTAAGTACTCACTTTTCGCGGGTGATGCAGCCACTTGGGCAACACAGCATTGCCCCATCATGACTGAAACAATTGTACAGAAAGGCCTGGGCCAAATGACATGGAAAAAATAAAATAGAATCGTGGCGTCAAATACGGCTTTGCCCTGTCCGTAAAAAACTAGGCACAGTCGCTTGCTCCATATCGACCTTCCAGGCCCCTCCAATTTAAAATTAACTGGAAAACTATGAAGCAAGTGAAAAGCGTCAAATTCTTCGGTGTTCACTTGGATAAAACACTTACATTTAACACTCACGCCAGAGAAATTTCGGCTAGGTGTGCAAGGCGCACCAACAACCTCCGTGCACTAGGCCGCGCGGACTGGGGAGGCGGCCGCAAAACAGCTCCCCAGTTCTACACAGCAATCACCCGACCCACCATCGAGTACGACGCTTTCATTTACTGCTCCATTCCACTACACACCAACCCATGCCAACGCATCGACCGATCTAGAACGCAAGCATTGCGACCGTCAGCGGGACGCTGGGACGATGCGCGGATCAGCTGCGATCGTCAGCGGGACGATGGAACGATGCGCGGATCAGCTGCGATCATCAGCGGGACGATGGAACGATGCGCGGATCAGCTGCGATCGTCAGCGGGACGATGGGACGATGCGCGGATCAGCTGCGATCGTCAGCGGGACGATGGAACGATGCGCTGATCAGCTGCGATCGTCAGCGGGACGATGGGACGATGCGCTGATCAGCTGCGATCGTCAGCGGGACGATGGAACGATGCGCGGATCAGCTGCGATCGTCAGCGGGACGATGGGACGATGCGCGGATCAGCTGCGATCGTCAGCGGGACGATGGAACGATGCGCGGATCAGCTGCGACCGTCAGCGGGACGATGGAACGATGCGCGGATCAGCTGCGATCGTCAGCGGGACGATGGAACGATGCGCGGATCAGCTGCGATCGTCAGCGGGACGATGGAACGATGCGCGGATCAGCTGCGATCGTCAGCGGGACGATGCACATCGCACGCACGTCAAGCCTCGGAGCGGACACCCACCTGCCGTCCTGCCAAGTGGACACACACCTGCCGTCTTGCCAACGGACACACACCTACCGTCCTGCCAAGCGGAAACACACCTGCCGTCCTGCCAAGCGGACACACACCTGCCGTCCTGCCAAGCGGACACACACCTGCCGTCCTGCCAAGCGGACACACACCTGCCGTCCTGCCAAGCGGAAACACACCTGCCGTCTTGCCAGCGGACACACACCTACCGTCCTGCCAAGCGGAAACACACCTGCCGTCCTGCCAAGCGGAAACACACCTGCCGTCCTGCCAAGCGGACACCCACCTGCCGTCCTGCCAAGTGGACACACACCTGCCGTCTTGCCAGCGGACACACACCTACCGTCCTGCCAAGCGGAAACACACCTGCCGTCTTGCCAGCGGACACACACCTACCGTCCTGCCAAGCGGACACACACCTACCGTCCTGCCAAGCGGAAACACACCTGCCGTCCTGCCAAGCGGAAACACACCTGCCGTCCTGCCAAGCGGACACACACCTGCCGTCCTGCCAAGCGGACACCCACCTGCCGTCTTGCCAGCGGACACACACCTACCGTCCTGCCAAGCGGAAACACACCTGCCGTCCTGCCAAGCGGACACACACCTGCCGGCCTGCCAAGCGGACACACACCTGCCGTCCTGCTAAGCGGACACACACCTGCCGGCCTGCCAAGCGGACACACACCTGCCGGCCTGCCAAGCGGACACACACCTGCCGGCCTGCCAAGCGGACACACACCGGCCGTCCTGCCAGGTGAGACGGACGCAGCAGCTTTGCCTCTGCTACATGGAGATACACCTCACTAAAGGCCCTCAGGCCAAGATTTGCTGTAAACACGACACACTTCAAAAGAGCCGAACAGCGCGAAAAAGCCGCTTTTTAGCTTGCAACTTGAAAGGGCTCTCACAAATCTCATTCTGGCGCTGCCAAACACAGCTCCAGCTCTTGAAAACAAGCTGTTCAGGCAGCACGATGCTCTACAAGTAGAGTACCTACCTATTAAAAGTAGCGTAACGACCACAAAAACTCAAGCCATGTTTAATGAGTAACGATCACTAAACGCATACACACAGCTCATTTTCACGAACGGGTCAAAGCGCAGCCACATGGTAGGCATGACACTTCACGGGACAGACCTTGAGCTTTACAATCATTTCCCAGATAAAACATGCGTTTTTACCACCGAAGCTATGGCTATTCAAACTATAGCTAAGCTTCTCTTGCGCCAAAAACGCCCTCAAGTAATAATTTGCTCCGTTGTCGAATCGGTCCTGCAACCGATCGGTAACACAGCTGACCAAAAGCAGTACATCGTTGACACTATTCAGAAAGGTAAGTTTCCTAACGTGCAGCACATTCCATTTGTTGGGGGTACGGGGGCACACCGACATAGGATGCAACGAAAAGGCTGATAAATTAGCCAAAAAGACTATCGAACTCGAGATCTTCTGTGACGTGAAACTGTCTCTGGACAATTGTAAAGTTATCCTGCACCACCACCTGAAAACCCATCAACAAACGTCCTGGACACAGCACCAGTCCGACCGCATGCACTCCACCAAACCAACATTCGCCGAATGGTTATCTAGCAATCGGAATTATCGTCACAGTGAGGTCTTGCCAACTAGGCTCAGAACCAGCTTCACCAGGTTCATGGAACTGGCTCTCCGAAATATCGTTTGGACAGGGCCTAACTGAGACCGTTGCACACTCCACCTAATGTAAAGCATGCTCTGTTAGAATGCAAAGAGTTTGAAGGCCACCGACACCGCCAAGTGTACTGTCAGCGTGCAAAGGTAGAGCCTAGCCCGCCAACACTCCTCGGCGACAGACATCTGGACCTGCCCAATCAACTCTTCAAGTACTTAAATGACTTACAGCTAGTGGAGAAACTCTATGTTAAACGCACCGCATACACAGAAACACATACGCAAGCACTCACACACATCTGTAAGCACACACACATGTGCACAAGTAAGACTCACTTACTCCCTGACGCCCTCCTCCTCTCCTTGAAATTTTCCTCCCTGGTGTAGCGATTGCTCCTTAGCTGCACTTTAAAAAGCCACTTAGCCAGACCCAGTGCTGGCAAGGTGGCAAAATATACAACGTGACGTAACCCTCCTGAACGTAACACTTGCTACTGTGACCGCGGAGAACCAACAAACGTAAACATAAACACCACGTATACCAAAAAGGTAAATGTTGAAAGCAAAACAGTCATCCGCCATCTCGCAGCCCACATCCGGAACACTCTGGTCCACTCGGTGGAGGTGTGAGCTTAAGGAAACCGACCAAAGGTCGGAAACCTGCGCGCGGGGGCAACAGCGCACCTTGTGGACTTGCTGTTAGATCTTTGCTGTGCCATCCCTTTGTTGTGCTGCTAGGTCACGATCACCGCCGTGCGGTCTTCCACTCGTCTTGCTCAAACACATACCATCACATAACACTTTATTTACCCACAGCTCTTTGCACTTAACCTTAAATACCTACTTGCTGTTAAAACGCATGAATATAAACCAAACACCCTACTCCATTATTTACGGGAGACAAACTGACCGATGGCCTGCAGCGCCTCCTAAAAGCAATACACACATATCCGTTCCCCATGATTTCTGAACATATTTCTGCGGAATGTTGTGCGATCGCGTCCAACTTTTTGGTGACCTTTGGGGAATTCGCTTCGCGCGTTGTCCGCCGAAATGTGTCTCTAGCATTTCTGATTTTTCCGAGCTGCGACAAGTTTCAGGGATCCCTGGACAGCGATGCACGACGGGAACGGGGCGGCGCGCAGCAACCGACGAATATCGGCCGATCTGCCGCGGCGGGCCAACGCGGTAACATCAACGGAGCCCCACATCGTCGAGTCGACATCAAAAACATTAAAATACTCATAAATGCTCATGGAATTAAACAAGAAACGTGTCTGAAATTCATGTCGCTATATGGCCGGGATATGTGAAATGTGAGCAAGAACAGTTGAAAAATGCGATTTTCCAGAAACACCGAACTTTGACCGATGAGCTCTTGTTTACCTGTTAACATGCTAGCCCTACACCATGGGGCGAGTTAGTGGCCTAGGGACATGTTATTTTTTGTCAATCGCGAATCTCCGGCTTTTCTGTGAGGTTCTATCGGTCTTAATTTGGAAACGGTGTGGGAAAGTCGTATCCACCTCCTGTCCGTCAACGTAGTGAAAAAGTGTGAAAAATGGTGTGGGCTAGAACCTGCTTGTGGAAAAAATTGCTATCAGCGTATTTTAGGGTAAATGAAATTGGAGCGCTTTTTAGAAAGCCATGGTTCCAGTTAAGGGAATGTTTCACACGTCTATGGGAGTTTGAACTGAAATAGCCATCTTGAAGACCTTTCGGTGCTGTTCAAAATCCTGCCTCTCTTAAGAGCTAGGGCCCTCTAGATGCTGAGCTAGATGCCCGCGAAAATTGGGAAGCTTCATCGGGGAGAATATCTCATAGTCGCCTTGGTATTCATGACGTCATAATAACGTTATTCAAATTCTGCCATTGCAAAAGCCATGCGGCGAACAAGGCCAATAAACATATAATTGTCGAGGTGTTCATATTTGGCGTTCGTGAGCACCATTGCCAGATATAACTGCTGTGAATTGGCTCTTAATTAATGTTGTGCAAGGTACGATGACGTAATCAAACCATGCCGCATTGAGGAGCATACTTACTAAACATAGAATTGTGCTGTCTTATGCAGTCTTTTCCACTTATATGCAGGCCAATAATTATAAGCGAGCTTGTTTCATCACATCTGATGCTTGCTTCAGTATCTTCAAATGTGAAACATTCCCTTTAACCTAGCAGTTGGCATGCCGCCAATCTTTTTAAGCATGTCGCAAATAACTTCAACAACGTTTTCATGTGGTGTGTTTGGCGTGGCGACCCGTTACTGCGGTGCGAAGACGAACACGCCTCCGAGACCTCCATGGCGACCGGCGCTGGCCTGCGGCGGCCGCGATGTATGTCCGCCAACCGACGTCGACCCCGCCTGGCGGTGGAACGGACCGAGGTAGAGCCGTCTCGTGGCGTGGATCTGTCTCGTCCGCAGTCCGGCTCGCCCCGCCTGCGGCCAGGCGCGGCCGGCGAACAGGCAGCTTCTGAAGCAAGGTGTATTGATCTGGCACCCCAGACCGATCATCGCGCCGATTGCACGTCTGCCGGGGAGTTGCTCGCCTGGGATAGAGGGCCGTCCACATGTTGCAAATGCCGAAACCCAAGAGGGAGGCGGGGCGTCTTGATATGAGGGCCGCTGTGTTGGCCGACGGGGAGATGTTACAAGCCGATGGACAGAACTGACGAGACGGCCGCGCCGATGGCGCTCGCTGGAGGCCGTGACACCGTCCAATCGAGCCGCTGTCGGTCGCTCTGCATATGTCAGAGGTCAAACGACAAAATCTGGCTGCCGAGCGCGCCTCTGTGACTCCCAACGGAGGCCACCCACCACTCTCAACTTGATTCTCGATAGACTTCCGCCGGTGATTCGGTGTTGCGCGGTGACCGGATGACTGGGCAGCACCGTCCTGAGGACGTCACGCCCGGCCGGCGAGCGGCGGCGCTGCTGTGCGCCGCCATCCGAGCAGACTGCGTGCCGGAGGAATGACAACACAATGTGTGTCTCAGATGGCGACTGCCTGACATGACTAATGATGAAACGGAAAAAAATGGAAAAAGAAAAATGGCGAATGCAGCGCGGCTGGTGTGGCAGCGGCCGCGACAGCTTCCATGAAACCATTATGTAATACAAAGTGATGTATTACTCCGCTATTAAACGTGCCACACTTCAAACATTAAAGGGCGATTCAGATATTCTTTCCGGCATGCTTGGCAGGCTTTTGATTTTCATCGTCCGCTCGAATGTGCTGAAAACAGACCGACTTGAAGGTAGCTGTGTGATAGAGCAGGCGCACCTCGTATGGACGGGTACCACAGGGGACCTCGAGACTGCTGGTTGCCAGTCAGCACGTCCAACAAAAGTACCGCTGCAGTCGTCACAGACCGCACGCCATAACAACATCCAGTTTATTAACACACAAAAATAAATGACAATCCAGAAGCTAAACGGTCTCGTAACATCATACGTGAGTTCGGAGTTCGCTAAACTCTCCGGCTGCCGAGCTGCCAAGGACGCCGCGCCCGGCGGTGCGCCGCGCGCCCCAGCGCGTCGCGACAGCAATCCGCCCCACGCTGGCGTCTCACGTGGGGTTCGGGACGGCCGCGGGCGCCCCATCACTCCCACAGGTGAGCGGACAGCTGCGCCGGCGCCTATGGCTCCCCCCGCCCCCCCCCCCCCCCCCGGGCAGTGTCGACCGGTCACACCGCTGCGCGAATCGGTCAGGCGTGCGGACATGGCCGGCGCCAGATGTACACGGGACGCCACACGAACTACACCACCGGTTATTGCCAATGCCACGCAACGGGGCCGTTTGTCGTGCCATGATTGGCTTATCATCGACAGGCGACAGTAATTGGTGCTAGGGTGAATGCAGGCCGGTAGCGAGTCACTGATGAGGACTGAATGAACGTGAAAGTGCGTATCAATGTCCAACTTACTGCGATCATCTTTCGGCCTGTCGTCGGGGAAAGCCACATCTCTCCGAAACCGTCAGTGTGGTATGGAGTTGCGTTTGGTAATAACCTTGTTTCAAGGAACCTTTCCCAGAGCGGCCATTAGCACCGAGGTCCGCAGCAACTAACGCTGAGCGTGCTATGGTCGCACGCATAATCTCAGTAGCCGGCCTGTGCGTGGTCTACACGGCTCTGCGCCATTGACGCCGCCCGGGCACAGCAGCGGCGTCTGTGGCGCGGTCACTTCTCAGAAGCTCGCCGACCAGCCCGGCTAGGGTCGAGGCCAGGTCGTCCCCGGCGGCGCTAAGAGGCTTTTAGCGGCGTCGGCGTTCGGAGACGCGGCGTCGTCGCCGGAGTTTGTCATCGGTGTCTCTGTGTCATCGCCGGCCGGCGCTCTGCCATCGGTGTCTCTGCGTCATCATCGGCCGGCGCTCTGCCATCGGTGTCTCTGCCGGCCGGCGCTCTGCCATCAGTGTCTCTGCGTCATCACCGGCCGGCGCTCTGTCATCGGTGTCTCTGCCGGCCGGTGCTCTGCCATCGGTGTATCTGCGTCATCGCCGGCCGGCGCTCTGCCATCGGTGTATCTGCGTCATCGCCGGCCGGCGCTCTGCCATCGGTGTCTCTGCGTCATCGCCGGCCGGCTCTCTGCCATCAGTGTATCTGCGTCATCGCCGGCCGGCGCTCTGCCATCGGTGTCTCTGCGTCATCGCCGGCCGGCGCTCTGCCATCAGTGTATCTGCGCCATCGACGGTCGGCGCTCCGCCTCTCTGTCCAGACCATGACGACCACGCCAGCGACCGGTGAGGCTTCGTACAGCCGGCGAACTGGCCAGCAGAGCTGGCCAATGAGATGGCTTGCTAGCAATGATTACAGCGCGATAACTACGTCGAGTTCAACGGAGCGCAAACCAATTTATGCTTCCAGTGATTCAAAAATATGATATGTATCAAGCAACCAAGCCATTGTAAAAGAGCTAGTTGCAATTTAGTTGGGAGGAGAAGTTCCTGAAGAACTATATGCACTGTTGGTAAGGAGCCCACATTCGGTTTGCTGTTATGGTACGCCACGCTCTGTGTCCGTGCCGGCCACGTGACTGCAGGCAGATCACGCCCCCCTGCTTTTGTCCTTAAACCCAGACGACGCTTTTCCGGCCTCCCTGCTTCACCAAAATCGGGGTTCATTGAGCTCATCTCGGCCCTGTTTGCATTTGATAGCCAACTATTTATGACATTATGGCGTTATAAAAGCAAAGCGCTGGAAAAACGGCTGAACAATCCGAAGAATCTTCTGCATAATTAAATTATATGCAGTTCGACGTCATCCAGTTCAATTCCAAGCAGTTTTGTCCGTTAAATATGCACTGCAAATAATATGTGTTCAATGTCTGGTGTCTGTGTGTGCACTTGGTGTGTAACTCACAACTCGCCAACCGAAAGCTATTTTTTGAAAAGAATCCACGCTGCTGTGGAAATCACGCTAAATTGGCTAATATGCCTTTTATAATGGCGATCGTAGTTTACGGCAGCGTTTAAGTTCAGTTTCGCAGCAGACACGAGCGATACTGATATGCATAGTTCATCTAGTCGTCATATTTTTATAAGGCTGGGTCTGCACTGATCGATATCGAACAAACGCTCAATTTTGCTTTCGAATTCTTGGCCGAAAAGGCCGATCAAAAGTCACGTCTTGCTCCTGGCACGCACTAACCACCGTAGGATCCCCCCTAATGCAGAACATTGCACAAAGCATGCAGACGCCATGCACCGTACGAAATTCAATCAGCTCACAGCGCACCCTACTCACGCAAAACACACTAGCCAGTCACCCAATATAATGGATATAAACCCAGTTTTCTGATGTCACTGGTAGCGTCTGCACGTGCTCGGTGCCGTCAGCGATGTGGCCGTGACCACCGGGTCCCGACGTGTTGGGCCGTGACGGCCGGGTCCCGGTGTGACGGCCGTGTCGGCCGGGTCACGGTGTGACGGGGCGCGACGACGCGTCTGCCGCCGAGCAGCGCCACGCGGGCCCCCTGCGGCGCCTGCCTGACGTGCCGCCGCGTCCGAACGTCACTGACGTGCGTCTGCGTGACCAGTGCCGCCGCCGCCTGATCCCGCCAGCGGCGGCGCTGAGGTGCGGTCGCAGCACTGGTGCCGCCATCACTGGGCTGTGATCTCTTCAACCACGTCACTGGGACGCGTGCCGACGTCAGCAGTTCACACTGACGCCCATCGCGGACGCTTCCCCGTCAGTCACGCCGGTGTGGAGCGCGTGCGCGCGCGGCGCCGGCGACGAGCGCGAGCCGGCAGGGGCGGCCGCCTCACGCGTCGCCGAACATGTCCATCTGGTGCGCCACCTCCGACAGCTGGATGTCGATCGCCGGCGTCGTGTCGTACAGGAACGGCGACTCGCACAGGATGACGAACGTGCCGAGCAGCGAGACCACGCTGAAGATCAGCAGCAGCACGCGGTCCATGACCATGGCGATGAACGCCCAGTCCTGGTCCTCCTGCAATGGTCGGCCGGCGCGATCAATAGCGACGAGCGCGCGCTGTTGCACGGCCGGCCAGCTGCCTGCGCGTCGGCCGACTCTCACGCGCCGGCCCGACACCGGCACTGGCTTGCGCCGCCGGCCGCCCCGGGCGGCAGTGCAACCCGACGCCGTAGCCCGCCACGCGGACCCGCGAGACGCCGGCACGCTCCCCGCGGGTACGCGAGATGCCTTGTGACCGAGGCAACGCCACTGGCTACAGTAATGGGTACACTGACGAGGCGCAAACAACAAGGGCAACTGACGCGCCCTTAAAGCTCAATAACCAACGGTGGCATTAACGAGTGCAAGCAGAATCCACAGGATCTCCTGATAAGTTAAAGCCACCCACTGAACCCGACCTCTTCATCACGTGACGGCAACCAACATCACCTTATACAGATAATGGAGGAATATACCAATCCTCAGCAACGGTGGTTACTGACATTGTGGCCTTCTGAACGTCAACATAGGCAGATTAGGCCTCCGGTTCTCATGACAGATTTACGCAGATCTACATCAATCTCACATAAGTGGTAGCTTTCTCGAAATTACTACCGCCGCGTGCGCATATGGCAAATTAGCTGTACGCAGGAGCAGCAGCTCTTCTGAAAGACATTCTCTAGGGCCCCACCGGCCGTACCGCGTTTCCAGAAAGTCCAATTGCCACTCAGAGCGGACGGCGACTGTGCGGGCGTCAGACATACTAACGACTCGTATGCTTTACAGGCTGGACGGCCGTAACTTTTCGCGGTCGGCGGTCGCGGTCGACGCAGAAGGCCCGGACCGCTCTGTCGCTCGCCGTGGGCTGGAAATAGCCAGCAGGCTCGACCTGGCGGGCGGCCCACAACCGACAGCAGAGAGCTGCTCCGCTCACCCAGTCATGCGTCAAGGTGTTCGGTCAGCGCGCCTGTGTCTGCGAAACGGACGCGAGCTATCTAGAAATGCTGTCGTGACCGCTGCCAGTGGGTCGAGCAGCGCTCAGTCAGCACCGCTTCATTATTTCTCTCCGTGCGCAGAACCGACCGACGGCCCTAAGTTTCGCTCAGAGACAGAAGCTGCTTGTGCACATGCAGTCTTGTGCACTTCGGAACGTGCTCATGCAGATTACTTTGATGTCGACGGAGACACTTATGAACATTGCTTTCAAGCAGTGGGAAAAAAGACCATAAAATCCAAACACGATGTCCACATCTGCGTACACTCGGCACGCCGCATGTCAGAGTCACTAATTAAGCCGATACAGCCATCGGTGGAGCTTAGGAGGCCGGCCTTTAAGCGTGAAAATGGCCATCAGTCTTACCTCGTCGTACTGATCCTGGATTTTCCAGCAATGGTGCACGAATTTGACGTTCTGAATAGCCCGCTCAATCTCAAACGGGTACTTCTTTTCGTCATCGAAGTAGTTGAGCGCATGCAGTCGAACGCCCTCATCCAGGTCCGTGGGCGCCCGCTGGTAGCCGTGGAAGCCGTTGGGCTTGATCTCGAACGGGGACGTGGTGGACGACTCCTCGGGCACCTTCATCAGGACGAATGGCGGCAGCTTGTGGATGAAGAAGCGGCGCACCCATGGCGCCATCTTGTGCGTGGACGGCTTGCGGTAATGGATGTTGAGAATGACGATCGTGGAAATGACAGAGATGCTGACCAGAATCATGGTGAAGAGCAGGTACTTTCCGAGTAGCGGCACGGCCAGCGAGGTGGACGGCATGATCTCCGATATGAGCAGGAAGAACATGGTCTGCGAGAGCAGGATGGTGATGCAGAGGGCGACCTTCTCGCCGGAGTCGGCCGGCAGGTAGAACACGAGCACCGACAGGTACGAGAGCCCCACGCACGGGATGATGAGGTTCACGGTGTAGAACAACGTCTTCCGGCGAAGGGTCATGTTAAAATAGATATCTGCAACAGAGAAAAAAACTCGTCATTTCTTATGGGTTTGCTGACGCGTACACTAGCGGCGTACAAGGCTCTGTTGAATGCATCGTAAAAGGCAAAGAATCGTACCGCACTGCATCCACACTTCAATGTACAGATTGGGGGGGGGGGGGAAATTCCCACAACTACTTTCTGCTGTCATGAGCTTGGCAAACGAAGATACTCTGATGCCCATGGTGTCTGCGCACAATACATATAGCGCACAAAATACCCATGGCTGATGTCTATGGCTGGAACATTAGCTAGCATTGGGATTGGCATGCCTTGGCCTGCCAAAGCATGCAAACTTCAGTCGCAGAGGTCAATGACCTTGTAAAAGTTTTTTGTTTGTGTTGACTTCGTAGTATCGGAGAACCGCTGATATTTTGGAGGCTTATTGGTTACCACCCACTGGACTACGAGTGTGTGTAGACTATGCAGCTATCCTTCTTGACGCGACCCGTCTCGGTTTAGACAGGGTAGGTCGCAGCCGGTTGTCACACAGTAGGTTACAGCATTTGCTTTCGGTTTTGGGAAAGATGGCTTTGTGACTTCTCAATACGTGCTGCTGCGCCTATGTGGCGGATAGTGCTGTTTTTGCGTAATTATTCATAAGCATTATGTCCGCTTACCCATAAAGCTGTTCTCACGTCTCTACCCGTTTATTTTGCCTGAATCTAGCATCAATAATTGAAAAGCCCTGAAACGAGTAGATCCACGGTCCGTCAACCTCTCCCTTTTTCTCCTCCAGGTGCAACATAATCCATACACAATCCTTTTTGCGTTGTCGCGGAAACGCTGTTCCTGATCGAATTACCTACGCCCAATTGTTTCCAAAATACTGTTGCACAATTCTTAAAGAATACGTGCTACTTGTAGCTGGAGATTTATTGGTGGTAGTGCATATGAAGAGATAATATAAAGAGAAGAGAGAGCCCGTCCAAAGCATCGCTAGCTGGGCCCGACCCAGGCGCTTAGCTCCACATTTTCCGCATCGTTGACGTTAAGACCCGCTCAGCCTGCTGTCTCGCCATTGACAATGCCACGGATGTTAGGCTACGCGAAAGGTCATTGCACTGCCCATCTACCAACCGCCGAGAATAGCTGCGCAATAACTTAAATGTATAGAGTGGACGAGCTATATTGAGCGTCTTGCGGAAACATCGAAAAGTCAGGCGGCCCTGGATCTACTGCATGCACCCCTACCCCTCCCCTGTGCGCCGCGATGGGGAACCCGACTGACCCGACCCGAGGCAAGCGGCGGACGGCCGCTGCGGCGCCACTTCCACCTCAGTCAGGACGGACACCCACCTCGCCCAGGACGCACGATAGCCGCGGCACCGCTCCCACCTCACTCATTACTGACGCCCACCTCACCCAGGGCGGACGGCGCCGGCCACCGAGGTCAGGAAGACGGCTAGAGCGGTAAGTTTACGTCCGAGCCGAGAAAGAGTAGCAAACCAGCTTCACAACTGCCGCTTGTGGCTCTGAAACGACTAGTGTCCTTGGCGCTGCTATTACGTCGACCTTTCCAGCAGCGCTTATTTGAGATAAAACTCCACATTCGGGTCATTCCTGCAGACACGCCCTCATGTTAATCGAGCCGCCTGACTTCTCTGTGTGCTCTCTACACCAATGATAAATATACCCTCGGCTGTCCAGACCGAGAAACTGTGTCCTTTGTTAGATCGGGGTCATGGAGCACGTGCGATCGATATAATGCGGCGAATGGTCAGGCTGCGGTGCAAAACAGACGCATGTATGTTTTGCAAAAACACGCAGCAAAAACGTTCGCTGTGGCGAAAGACAGAAGTGTTGGGAGCCCGGTCGTCCAAAGGAAAAACAAAACTGCTTTCAATGCACACGAATGTAAGGCGACCGGGGCTTCTTTTAAATCGAAAAATGCGGATGCCGTATATGCCGTACACTGATGAACCTAACCTACAAATAATCTCGTTGTTTATCTCGGCGCGCGAGCGAGCGAAACATGCAAAACGACTCATTTGTTACTGCATATATTTTTTCGCGTATGCGTTTCCAGGCAGCCATCGTAAAGAGTGTGAGCAATAGTGCTGACGGATCGCGGCTGGTTTGTCATGTTTCACCACACTTGCGGCGCTCAAGCGACGTATTGAAAAACAAAACGCGAGGTTCGACTTCGGCATCACGTCATTTGTGTTCTTCTTCGTGTTTGTTGTGGTGGTGTTGATCTAATGAATCGGTAATGTCTGTTTAAGCTGGTTTTATAATCCGTAAGTTTTGGGTGTTGTTGGCTAGACTTGGTCTGTCTTTTAGACAATCATTATGTTTCGTAACACATTTATAACAGCAGAGTGTACGACCACACGGAAGTCCCAAGCCCATTCGCAGTAGTTTTCTTTGTGCGAAAAAGAAGCTTGGGGATTATTAAAGAAATGGTAAATGGGCCTTCCATCACGATGATGTATACTTTTAATGTCAACTGTCATCAAACAATATAATGGAATATGCTGACATTTTGATCAAAAGGTGGCTTTGTGTTGGCCGGCTAGCAAATTTGACAAATCAGTGTGCGAAGGCCAGTGGCTGAAGGTGACGCATAGGTGTATGAACCAAGGTCATTATAACACAGAATGTCCGCGGCCAGTCTGAAAAAAATCCTGTGCATTGGACACCTACAAAAAACATGTGCGCTCATCTTCACACTCGTGTGTAGAGCCCTGGCCAGGCCACCTTGCACTGATTTTTCAAATCATTTGGATGCAAAAAATGTATGGGGTACGTTTGTCTAAAATTACCTTTGCAACATCACAATTTCTTGAAACACAATGCTCGTGACATCACTTACCTATTTGTGACTTAGACCCAGCCACTGACTGGTAAACAGAAAAATGAGAAATTTACCAGGTCTGTGCGGACCTCGGCAATAGAGCGATACTAACATACACAATCATTCCAGCTCTTACCTTCTGACACCTGATACCCGGTACAAAAAGTTTATGACTACATGAGATACAGAAGCCAAAAGGAATCGGTGATCACAACCGGGCGCGCAGTTAGAAATACACGTCCTAAATACACGTCCTACGTCATTAGTGTAGTCCATTGGGCTCCTACATCCTAACGTCCGATAGCCGGCGTGTTCAAAGGTCTGCCCGAAGGAAGACGGCTAGGCTGCAAGGTTTCGAAGACCCGACCCTTAAGGTTTCCAGGTGATTTGCTGCAGAACAGCATTACTCAAAACATTAGTACTCAAGTAACTGTTCCGTCGTACGTGTACCCACCTTAGCCGCACTACGTTTTGCAAAGAATACTTGCGGTGGGTGCTTATGAGACGTCTGAACGTGTTGATATCTCAAACGTCTCGGACTCCACAGTCAGAAAGTCAGTACCACAGTAAAAAAGTACCACAGTCAGAAGCAATTGGAGACTTCACGTATTCGGGGTCTTAGAACTGAAAGATCAACCTAACAGTTACAAAAAAGACCATGCTGTAATAGCTAGTCAACATCAAGTCAGCCGTAATAAAGTCAGTTGTCTCTGTAGATTGAACAATTTTGGGAGGAGAAAATTACCTCCTTCCAATGAAATACGCCGATTTTTAAATAAGTGGACTTCAGTAGGACGACGTGATACGCCATCTGCACGGTTTGCCACACGGAGGGCGCAGGCCAGCCTCGTCATGGAGCTGACGCCACGGCCGTCTGGGGAGGCCACCGAAATGTCAGCTTTCAGCTTCCCACGGAAAACGCACGGGACCGAACCGATGACGACAGCGATGATGATGACTTCGTGGATCTTCCGTAACGTCAGACCGGCAGACCTTTCGGCGCCCGCGGTGGTCTCTGCGGGGCCTCCCGTCTGGCTGCGGGGCCAGACGGGGAGGCCCCGCAGCCTCCCCATCTGTGGCTAACGCAACGGTCGGTGCACGCAGCATCCCGTCGGATCTCCTAAGCAAGATGCAGGAGTCCATTCTTCAGGATCTGGACGATCACCCTGAGCGAGGCCCGACATGAGGGAAGGCGCTGTCGGCTTTCAGAGTAGGGGAGGCGCTGTCGACATTCAGAGCGGACTGGTGCGCCGCCACGTCCTCCGTTGTCCGCCAGAGCCAGCTCCACGCCCAGCGTAAACTACGTCAGGGGAAAAGCGCGTCCACCATTCCCGTCCTCCGGTTGGAGAGGCGGAGGAGCTGTCCATTTCGTGGACGTCAGTGTTGCTTGCCGGTGGTCCTCTGAAGGACGGAGGGGGTGACCACCCCTACCTGCGGGATCTGAGACAATGTCGTGCTGCAGCGCCGCGCACCCTGCAGGACTGCGTGGAGCAAAACGGAGTGCTGAGGCGCTGAACATGTCATGTCAAGTTGATGCTAGGAAACGGCGAGTTTCATAGTTAAGTAAACAGAGGACACACTATAGAAATGTGCTTATGCAGGTTGTTTTCTCTCATTTCAGTGCTTTGGTCCAGTGCTTTGTTGCATGTACATCAGGTGCCCTCTTGCAGAACCGTCCGGGCCTTTCAGTATTTTGCTCTAGCTACAGGCTAGCGGGCCTTTGCCGTCTGAGGTCGTTCTAATCGTTCCAAATACAGAGTTTGAGGTGATGGCACGCACTGGGGTCGAAATGTGTTTGGGGAAGTATGCAAGATACCTTGTGTTTGCATAGTACTGAAGAGTGGAGGTGATGTGTGCCATAACCTACGATGCCTGTAATGGTGCACACAGCCGCTCACCACACGCCGGTCCCGATTGCCGGCCCGGCTCGGGCTGCTGCTGTGAGCGAGGCTGGGAGGGAGTCCGGTTTAACGTTGTGCAGTATTCGTACCGTGTGTGGCTGCGAAGGCGGGGATGGCCTGATGTCATGACGTGTGGTGTTTGATGATGTATCTGATGGCTTGATGATGTGTTTGCCTGAGGACAGGAAACTGTACACCGCACTTGATGCAGTCTCCTTTGTGACAGTATACATCGCTTGTACAGAATGTGAATTTTGTTTTATTGAGTTTGTGAGAAGTCTTTTTGGGCGGAATGAGTTATGTCTGGTTTAGATGGACTGCGTTGTGTCTGTTAAGGTTGTTCTGTCGCTATGAACACGCTTGCATGACATGTGAAAGCTGATGATCTCGTTCATATCAGTCTCCGAATGTTTAGCCGGCATTTGCGTGCTACCGGACCATCGGAATGAGAAATGACGTCGGATACAGTGCACCGTCTCATTTATTGATTAGGTCTTTCTAAGAGGACAGCTAACGGGGATATAAAAAAAGAACGTAGGTGGCTACTGGCATAGTACGAGACCTGTCCACTCCAATCCAGTTGTCATGCAATGGATATCCTCGTGGGGCCAGCCGAGATCCCAGTTTTACGTCCACCTTTATATAAGTTACAACGTGAAACACACTAGAAATGCAGATCATTTGTACGATTAACATGGGTGAATTCCGTTGCCTTCAAAACTGATATTCACGACTGTGTGTGGTGACTAATGATTTTCGAGAGCATACACCCCCATTAGAGGTTTAGTTTCGCCGCATTGCTAACGCGTGCTGAGTAGCCGTTTGGATACCCTTCGCTAGCGCGGGAGTCGATTTGACCCCCCCCCCCCCCGAGATCTCAAGAACTAAGAGAGCTAGAAACACCAAATGCGTAGGGTGTGGTGACCTGTACGTGAGCTTACGTAGATCAAAGTTTAAAGTTCCTAAGCCATCTTTGTGTCAAATGAGGTCAAACAAGGTTAGGTCTAGGTAGGTCCGGGTAGGTCTTCAAATGACCTCTGGAAGTTATATGTGTTCTGAGTAAAGGGGTACATGCTCATTTAAGGTCAGTGATTTTGTTTGACCTTTTGAAGGTCATGGTGATCAAAATCATGCAAGACTGCTTTGAGTTTGGATTTGAATAAGTGACAAAGACTACGCTAGGCAGTATTTCCCTGAAAACATGATGTCGACCTTGGTCATTTTAGGTCGGTGACCTATTCTGATCTTTAAAAAGTCCATGGGAGGTGTATAATGCGTTTCCCGTTGTTCATAAATTCAAAATGAGGACCAGAAACTACTCCATACAGCAAGCGTTAAAGTAATAAAACAGGTTTGTTTTGACCTTGGTCTGACCTTCAAAACTGACCGTAGGTCAATTCGATTCGTTCATTCAATTGTTGTGTTGCCTAAGAAAGTATCTCAGAGATGTATGGCTTCGTCTTACACTCCACTATTGGATCAGATTGAACGATTGCTCAGAAATTGCCTTCGCTGAAACCATGGCCTGATTTTGACCTGCCGTAGGCCAGTGGCCTTACAAGGTACATCTATTTTTTATTACAGACGATCCACTATTCAATTGTCTACAACTAGCGGCTACACCGCGCCGTTCAGAAACCATTTCGGAAAAACCTCCGGGGTCAATTTGACGTCCGCCCCCCCCCCCCCCCCGAGTGCGTGTTAAGGGAAAAGGTGAGGACGCGATCGATTAGCCTGGGATACCGCGAACAGAACGAATTCTAAATGAGCTAGATGGAGGTAATTGAGCCCAAATGTAGTTCCCAACGCCCATTCTCTCCTTATGAGGAATTTATTGCTTTGTTATATCAAATAGTAGGGTAAGTTTGGGTTCATATACCTTCATGTTTTTCTTTGGTATCTGAGAGCTGTGCGGCAAAAGCGAACCAGAAATTGGGAATAATTATGAAGATATTGCATTTTTCAAGATCTTTCAAGGATGCCTGCATTCCGCGGGATTTTCATTAGCATGATGTGTTATTTCGTAGGGATCCATATCAATATGGGAGAGCAAGGCGGAAGTGGGAGGAGAAGGAGCGGACGTAGTGTATGCACGTGGGCTCAGCTGCGATTTGTTGGAGAGCGGCCGATAAGTCGAGGCCCTCAACGAACTACGATCTTAAGCCCCTAGACTACGTAACGTTCTGATAACCAATAAACGGTTCTGTGTGACGCCCAAGCAACTTATAAGAAATGCATAGAAACGGTAGAGAGAGAGACAAACACTAAATATTTGGGAAAGTTTCGTTGTGTTTCCAGCATTTCCATCAAACACATGTTCGACAATATAGTTTCTAAGGAGCTGAGCTTTCATGCCCTAAGGCACCGTTTCTCGTTCTTGAAAGATAGTTGTGGAGCCACATCAAAATATGAATGTATATACAAAACGATATTCTGAATATATTTCTCGTTATCTTTAATACTTCGTAAGGCAATACTTTTTGCCAGAACATCAATAGCTGGACAATTTCGGTCAGCATTATTTCCAACACTGCTGACAGCGGTTCCAAGGAAACACGTACACGAAAAAATATGCTGTGCTGCTAGCCGTTTTCGCCACGGATACGGTACAAAACTAAAAAGACATTTTAAAAAGTTTTCAGAGTTTATGTTCTAACCAAATGCCTTTTATCAGCTATTTTTTTGCCAGAAAAGCTTCGAAAAGATTTAGACCATGTTCGTAAGGACGCATTATTTGATAAAAGTGCGGCTGGCTGGCTATGAGCAGGATCAGGAATGATGTCAAATCTCCTCCAACCAAAACTCTTCAAAACTTATTAAAAACACTCGGTGGTATCTCTGACGCAGAAGCGATAACACAAACTAATATAGCCTCGTGGTGCTCCTGTTCAGAGGCATGCGGTACTACTTACAGTACTTGTAGACCTTGTTTACATTCCTTACAGAACTTACGTGACTTGCATACCTTTACATGATCTAAGATGAATAGTCTTTGAATAAAATTATCTTTAAAGCCTGCCTTGCCGCACATAGCACCGATGTACACAATAATAAGGTGGCTGGTATCCGACGCCCTCGACCGATGCACCATGCTGATTGCCAGGTATAGTATTTTCTAGATTCTGGGTGAACTAAAGGCAAGGGCTGAAAAATGTCTATCAAGAGTCCCGTTTAATACAACAAACTTCTTTTACGTTGGATACATGTGGCTTACCTGTTGCGTGTGGATAAAATTGCAGGGCTTTCCCTTGACAGGGTGTTGAGTATATGTCAAACCTTCATAAAAGCATGTAATTTTTTTAAAAAATGTTCACTGGATTAATTCATCGTGAAGACGGCTACTCTTGGATTCTTCATACGAATTGTATCGTCATGCCAATTGCGGTGCGACATCTAGACCCTCCAACCCGACGGAGGAGGACTGAATCGACGATCTCAGTTGTTTCCTGGCTATCCTGGATTAGGGTCAGGGCCATAGAAGCGTATCACCCATCCAGGGTAAAGCCTTGCCAGAACTGCGGCGCGGGCCTTTGCAAGCAGACTCTGCGAAATTGACGGGGTTATGATGATCAGCCGCAGCTTTCCACGAACATATGAAACAGAATGCAGCGAACCGTCATCCTAACGTCTCACAAAGCTCTTGTGTTGCGCTCATGTAAAGGCTGAAGTAAATCTAGCAGGCCTAGGACACGAGACGAGCTACTTCCTGGTGTGTTCAGTCATTAATTCAGCATAACAAATTTGAGCTTATTAAAACTCATACAAGTCTGTCAGAGACCTACCAGTCTCATCTGTCGTAGCGCAGTGCTACAAACATATTCATTTTCTTATCATCAGCGCGCAACTGGTGCGCACACTCAAATAAAACGTGACAACCTGATTGGACCCTGACACCCCCAGTGCGACGGCCTTATGTCGGCGCATGCGCACGCCGCCAGGTTCGTGTGACGCCGAGGTGTGTCGCGGACACTTGTTTCAGCGTCGAGGGCAGGTGCAGAGGCCCTCGACCCTTCGTCCAAGCGCACACTTGTCCCAACAGCCAGAGACGGCAGGCTCGGCGCTCATATAGGCCAGGGCAGACATGAGATCAATATGCAGCTGAAGTGAGCCTGGCTCGGGGAACCGTCAGCATGACCTCGCCCCTCAGTTGTCACCAAGAGTATGCACGTTTCCAGCTAAAGCGGGGTCGACCCTGATACCCGGGGACCAATCAGCTCGCGATCAGCCGAGGAGGCGAGCGAGCCCTCAGTGCCGCGTCCTCAGAATGGCGTTTTCAAGTAACTTTGCCGCTTACAGTATTTGCTTGAGGGGCGTTGAGCTCAGATGCATGCAGCCACAGTCTGTTCGGGGAACACTGAGCCTTTCATCCGAGTGCAGCTCTAACCATTGGGCGATGGGACTAAGTGAGTATCGATTGGACACACTCTGACTAGCTCTTTTTTAAGGCTGTATCGTGGGGTACCTCGAAGCCTTTCCCGGTGACAACAGACTTAAGAGGCGCAAAAGCTTCTAGCGGCTTCTTACTGCAACTCTTCGGCCCTTTTCAACCTACAATTGGCTAAAACCTTTTGACATATGTTTTTGCCCGTACGTTTATCACGTCTGAAGTGCGGTTTCCTACAGAGCATGCAGGCTCCCACCACCACCACCACCGTTCATGAAATGAAGCAGGGCAATAGCAAGACCAGAGCCAGCGTAAACATATCTCGGAAACGAACACGGTTTATCCGGTCATACCTTTCACAAATTGAGCCAAGAGGCAAATTGCAACATTGCCAGCCAATAGAAGTAACTAAACAACACCACTTCGCCTCTACCAAGATTCATTTGATGGTGAAATAGGAAGAAAGAACAGAGAGGAGTCGAGTCTGGCCACAGCGTGGAACTGAAATTAAATACTGGCGTGTGCCATCGGCTGTTTCTCCGTAAGCACTAAACGACAGTAAACGAGTCAACTGTAGTCATCACAACGACGTAAGAGAACGTGAAAATGTAAGAATACTAGACTTGGATAAATTCTTCCACATGGCAATTTGTACGTGGTTTCTGGGCCACATTAGCATTTTCTCTTTTCATGGCATTGTCGAGTCCTACTGGAGCCGGCGGAAGTGGTTTTTGGACTGAACATGTTTGCTGGAAACATGAACGGGATCGAGGCACACGTTTAGTGGAGCCCAGCTTTTATCAAGAGACAGCCCAGTCATCCTGTCAACTTAAGCATTTGTCAGAGGCCTTTTTGTAAGAAGGATCGCTTCACGTTAACAAAACTTTTAACCAAGTTTAAGCATAGATTGCCAACTTTTTCAATCGCCCGCGCTGACGTCCATTACTGCTTGGTGGCGTGGTGCTTCCCGGGTAAGTTTTCAGCGTGACAAAGGCGCACTCGCCTTTTTAGTGTAGGCAATCATCCAAGAACAAGCGATCAGGAGTGCCTCCCTTGTTCAGCCGCGGCAAAGGTGATTAACTGCGGTATTAGAGACTCACAGACGCAAAGCCTCGTCACACCCTGCCAAGAAAGACGGAATTATCTAATTAACGGAGGAAGTGTACAGGCACATCCATCAACACCTTGAATTCACACTTTGTTGGATATTCATAGCTATGAATTGCCGGTGATGTTACATAGCTATAAAGATACAGTTAAAATCAGTGAGTGCGAATGCTGACGGCTGGCAGCCCGCCCATGCTACCGCAAAATATGCTAACTACAATGTTTTTGTCTTTATAAATACGCTGAACAGCCCAACACCGGCATTGGTTGAGCTACGCCCCAAGATTCAACAGAGCAAGTATCCGTCACACACTGTTTGGTGGCGTGATGCGTGACTTACCAAGCACACGCACACACACACACACACACACACACACACACACACACACACACACACACACACACACACACACACACACACACACACACACACACACACACACACACACACACACACACACACACACACACACACACACACACACACACACACACACACACACACACACAACACACACACACACACACACACACACACACACACACACACACACACACACACACACACACACACACACACACACACACACACACACACACACGCACATACAAAGAAATGCAAGCCCACACGCAAATGCCCACGGACGCATATACGTATACATAAACATATTTGCACGGATGCTTACCAAGCACACGCACACACAAACACACAACACACACCAACACCCGAACATAATTTACTTCGTTTCATTTCCGCAACCTAAATCATTCTAATCCTTGTTTGAGCACTTTTGCAGTGCCAGGTGCTCCCAGCTGTCTCATGCACTTGAGAAAAAGAGCTTATGCAAATATCTATCTTGACTTGGTTGCGCAATGAGCCAAGCTAATTTCGGCGTATTACCGTGCAGAAAGAAGCGGGACCGATATTCACGCTTAAATGAACATGCTGTCTTCATGGCTTGCGCGTGTCTGCACGTCTACTGCGTACCGTATGAGATGGCTTAGTCGTCGGCCACTGACTGAAAACTGGCACTTCGTGAGGTAAAGCTCTTTTATTATGAATGCCTTAATACGCGCCCGGGTGGCCGGCTAGACACCCTTCGCTCGGGTGCGGGCGTTAATTTGACACCCCTGAGATCTTGGGAACTAAGAAAGCTAGAGACAATAAATTTACAGAGTGGGTTGACCTGTACATGAACTCACGTAGGTCAAAGTTTCAGGTTCCTAGGTTATGACCTTCGGATAAAAAAAATGTCAACCATGTCAAGTTCCAGGTTGGTCTCCAAAGTGCCCCAAAAACCTAGATAACCGTTTCGGAGCAAAAGGTCACATGCTCATTTGAGGTCAGTGACCTTGTTTGATCTTTTGAAGGTCAAGGTGACCAAAATCATATAAGACTGCTTTGTGTGTTACATTTGACAAAGTGACAAAGATTACGCTAGGCAGTATGTTCCTAAAACAAAATGTTGACCCGGGTCATTTAAGGTTAGTGACCTATTCTGACATCCAAAAAGTCCATGGGAGATGTATGATGCGGTTCCTGCTATCAATAAATTCGAAATGAGCACCAGAAACTATCCTATACAGCAAGCCCTAGGGAAACAAAACGAGTTGGTTTTGACCTTGGTGTGACTTTTATGCCTGACCTTATCTCAACATAATTTGCTCATTCAATTTTTGTGTTGTCTAAGGAAGCATCTCAGAGATGTATGGCTTCGTCTAGCACTCCGTTGTTGCATGAGATTGAACGATTCCCTAAAAATTGACTTCGCTGAAACCATGGCCCGACTTTGACCTGCCACAGGTCAGTGACCTTAGAAGGTACATCTAATTTTGATGCCAAACGATCCACTATTCAATTGTCTACATCTACACAAAATTTGGTGCGGCTACGCCGCGTTATTCGAAACCATTCTGGAAAAACTTCGGGGGGGGGGAGTCGATTCGACCCCCACCCGATCGCGTGTTAAAAAGCAAATAATTGTATTTGTCGTCCTGCACATGCCGTCACGTTTCAACCAATCACGTTGAAGCGCGAGGCCGCTGCGACCATCCTCCATGACACTTATCAGCCAACTGGATTGTTTCTCGCTACTGAATTTCATCATGGCGTATGACTCAATACTTGAAATATACTCCAAAAATAAGCATACGACTAACTGCTTCTCAGCCAAGGCACCAGAGCTTTTTGGGATGGATTAGGAGCTTGGATCGAGGATCAGGACCAAGGATCAGGAGCTTGTCAGCAAAGGCCCAATGTCTCTCGGCTCTACAAACCAGCGACCTTACTTCAGACACTCCATGTAAATGGGAAACTTTTTATCGGCGACCGCATGGAGGTTAAAAGAAATCCGTTTCTGAACTATGGAAATAACTTTGGAATTGTACAAGGCAGATCCACCAAACTTTCAGTACCTGACAAACGACCAACTTCAAAAATGATAGAGAGAACAATCTTTCGATGTCAGTTCATATCGTTGGAATATGCAGTCAACGATGAAGGCCAACACGACAATTTTTGCCGTCACAGGCAACAATTTCAGTTTTCATTCTTCCATTGCTCTGATTTGGTTCACTGATAGATTGGACTGCTTGCAAGCCATGGTCAGTGAAACTCTTACGGCTTACACCACATCATCATCAGAGGTGGTGTGAGAACAGCTTGTAAATAATAAACTAAGGTGATTTGTGACGTCCTTTTTTGATAAGTAAGTCAGCAGAATTGGCACACCTCAAAACCGATGCCTGCCATACACCAAGTGCACCGGAAGACCTCAATTAAAGATCCAAAATGGTGAGCTAGCATGACCTTGACCTGACGCGGCCTTGGCATTTGTTAAGTGCAAGCACACGCTCGTTTCTTTGGTGCCAGTTATAAAGCTATGCAATGAATGTTATAGGAGAAAGACGGCCTTGAGGTCGAACCTTTCGCTGATGTCAGACCTTTCACGTGATCTATGACATCATAAATAACGTGAAAGCCAACTCAGTAGTTCCTGGGTAAGAGCAGCTGGCTAAAGACTTCGTTTTAACTTATTTCGCCCGGTGATTATATCCTTAGAGATCAGGGAAAAAAATATGATTTCCCGGACCGTCGTCGGTGGCAAAATCCCGCAGGTTGTACAAGGTCTATCCAAATGCACTGAACACACCCCATATCGCTTATTCCATCACAGACTAATTTGTAATGCTTCAGAAAGCTCTAAGATGATTGGGTCCATATTTTTGCGAAAACTGTCCGCGTTGTCAGCTCATGATACCAAAACTGTCAGAAATCCGAATCTATGTCCCTGCACCACGGTTCAGAGATGTGTCTTAGCCCATGTCAGATCGAAGCTAGAGATGATGCACGTGGATGAAATCGGACATCGACCTGGACATGAATATCACTAATGGTGTTTACCCGCACACCAAGTACTTGCATGGCACAGGACCACACACCCAGCGCCCTGAATGATATATAACGGTACAAATGGCGTCTTACGTTTGCACAATGCGGGAAATTGCAACGTGGCTCGGGCCAAAATCGGGACTTAACATCCAGTGGCCACACATGCCTCGGGTAACAGACACGAAATCTGCTGGCGGCTGCTCGGAACACGATCAAATTGGAGACTCACACAAGCAAGAGATACAAGTATGGACATCAGGTGTGTAGCTTTCTGAAATCGGTCGAGGGCTGAGCCGATAAGGTTGAGCTAAATTTACCACAAAACCCTATTTCTTTTCTGATTTTTGCTCCTTTGATTCTCCACACAGATGTTAAAATTCGAAAGGTAATTTTTCCTCGCCAAAGCTGCTTTGCTGGTGTGAAACGCTTTAAATGGGAGGTTATTCGAATAAAAAAACCTAAGTGATTTCAGGCCATTTTATAAACGCAATAGTGATTCGCATGTGGTGGCATTCGAATGACCACTCAATGGGCAAACGTAAGGAAAACAATATAAGTAATCAGTGATCTTTCATTCGCGGAATAATGACTCGTCAGAATGTGCCTCTTTGAGGATGAGAATGAGTACCTGACAGCACCACTTTTGCTCAGAGCGGTACCTCGCTACCGTTCTGATACCATATCGGGCGACCCTGGGACGCCTTCACGGGATCGCTCGGGACGAGGGGCGGCTGCAGCAAGACGGGTGACACCGCACAGGGTACGGGCTTCACTGGATTGGTTCGATCATTATTTCTTTGGAATGCACATCAGCTAAAGCCTGGTGAACCATGGCTTCGCACTCGCCCGATCTGTTCCCCGACGGCTCCATGCTGTGGGGTAACCTGAACAGCCACGTCCACATGCTCAAGCTAGCGAACCTATAAAATCTCAAGGCCACCTTCAACTTGAGATGGGCGCACCACCGTGGACAATTGATCAGACAATTGACTACCATTTGATTTCACATGATGAAAGCGTAGTATCATAAAATACTGAAAAATGTGATGTTGAAACATTAGCGACGCCCAATGGTCTTCCATCAATATTGAGCAATGTGTGCAATTCCAGTCACCAGTGACGTTTTGTCCTACATAATATAAGAAGTTTGGCACGGTTACTAGTTATCACAGAAATAAGACTGGCAGTTGAAGGACTTAGAAAAAGGCCTTAATTTAGCATGCGAATGCAAGCAGATTTCTCAAGTTCACGACGAAATATGCAAGAGCACCACTACGGTGGTCAAAACACGAGCACATGACATCTGGCTCAGCTAACACTTTCGGCACCGTGCTGTCAATTCTCGGCGAGTTTGAAATTTTAAAAGTGATGACAATTTGGCACTGGTAGTTTTGGCAGCACCCCAATGTCATACAAATGTTCCATGACGCATCTGAAGAGTAACGTGTTAAGGAGCATATTTACTAAGCAGAGATATGCTATGGTGTTGGACAGTCCTTTCCACTTACAAGTATATCAAGCGTTATAGCGGGTGAGGTTATTTAGTCCCATCTGATGTTTGCTTCAGTATATTCAAATGCATGGCATTCCATTAAATGCTGGACTTCACACATTCAATAGCAAAAGCACGGGGTCGAGACCTTTCCAGCGCGAGCCAAGAGCCGCCCAACGTACCGATTGTAGGGGTGGGTTTCCAAGAAGCATACGTGAACAGCAAACGGTGCAGAACATTAACGTTGTCGCTGATTGCCGCAATCGACGCAGCGAAATGTTTGGGAGCAAGGCCCCACGACCACGCCTTGAGTCACGCTCTGCAGCCGAACAAAGACGAGACTGGACGGTGGTGCCCAGGACGTTGACAGGTGCGAGTGGCGGCGCGCCTGCTGTAAAGCCTTCAAGAACCGGAGACCGGGTCGATGTACACACCTGGGAATGGGTCCGTGCAGCAGGGGTAGAACTTCTCGTTCCGGGTGGCTGGCACTTTGAGAATGTCCCACTCGACGCTCGGATAGTACTCCTTAAGGTCGATGCCCAGCTCCACGTGGTTGGATTCCCTTGACTGCTTGATGTGCCGCAGATCAATCTGGAATCACAGAGCGGAGTTCATGATCGCACGAAGTGCCGCCACAATTTGCGTCTCAAATCGCGGTACTGACGTGATGTTTACATAGATTCGCTAGGTTTAAAACTCCCAGCCGCTACGGCAAAGGATAATTATTAAAAACTAAATGAAAACCACAAACGGGCAACGGAGAAGTAAACGACCAGAAAACGAAACCAAGTAACGGAAAAGTAAGCAAGACGCTGTAGACAGTCCGATGCTCGATATTTTGGTAGATCATCAGAATAAATGACGCTTATCTGCGGTCATAAGGGGCTGCCAATTTGTACGGAAAGTATCCCGTGTTTCCCCGATAATAAAAAGAGGACATAGCATGCCTGTTACACCACAAATTAAGGCTGCATGTATTTGGCTTGCTCCTGCAGTACATGTGGGAGTGTGGGCGATTCATGCACATCGGGAACACTCCATTGTGTTATTTTGCCGCTTATTATTTTGATTTTGCTGCTTTATTATTTGATCATTTATTGATTAAAGAGTAGCATATAATCGCATTCCTGTTCTTAAGTAACCAATCATTTACACATAATAAATTACTTGTTTGCATCGAACCAGTGGATGATTTCCATGCTGTCAGTCATATATCTAAGGAGTCATCTTTTTTCTAACTGGCTTTCTCCTCGTCCAGTTTCGTTCCACCCTGCCCGTACGGCAAAACGGGAATCGGAATGAGGAAATAAATACGGAACGCGGGTCGTCCAGCGCGTGGGAAGCGGGGCGTGGTGCTCCTG
This sequence comes from Pollicipes pollicipes, assembly GCF_011947565.3. Taxonomy (NCBI): domain Eukaryota; kingdom Metazoa; phylum Arthropoda; class Thecostraca; order Pollicipedomorpha; family Pollicipedidae; genus Pollicipes; species Pollicipes pollicipes. The sequence continues at coordinate 48,206,170 of NW_023596746.1, forward strand.
GTTAGGTCGTGAAAATGTGCACATTTTGTTTTCTCACCATATGAGACGCACTCTCCCAGGGACAGCGTAACATGGCACCCACCGATCTCCTGCTGCTAACGTTATAGCGCTGAGGGTCCGCGCAAGCTGGAATCATGGAAACGCCGGTCTCTTCGAATGACCCGTAACGCCGTCTGAGACGGATTGGTGTCAGAGTCGACCTTGCAGAGTTTCAAAGGTCACTGGTGAATCATGCTCCGGCTAACGAAGTCACGAGAAGATTGGCTGCAAGATGACAGAGATGATGTAAATGACTGCAGAGCAGCAGTCGTTTGCGTCATCCTGTTCCGCTCCCTTTTTGCCCCGTTGTTTTACCCCGCATGAACGTGGTTGCGTGTGACTTGCAGCACGCACTTTTCTCGTTTTACAAATGACATGTATCGACACTCCCTTTCTGGGAACTCCTTCCGGTGCAAAGCAGTACCACATAAAAAATCACGCGCGTAGGAGGTGCCTTGGTTATATCTGCACGGACTGCACCGCCCAATGTTCTACCCCGCCCCGAGAAGGTCCCTCGACAACAGTTCGTCCACCATCAACAATCTAATCATTATTTATTGAACAGGCAAGTTAAAACGTCAAATATATGACCAAATAAAGATGCACACATAAGCGGTTTCTCACGCCGCCGCTATGTCACTTCCCCGTTCATTCCCTGTATTAATAATGTCTTCAATGGCAAACCAATGGCTGAAATGCCCAACCGGTCTGACAACGTTCAATCCGGTCAGGTTTCAACCGATAATACTGAATCCATAAACGCTCCAAGGGGTCTCACAACAGCCGCCGCACATGGATCCAGTCGACATCGTTCGGAGAAATCTCTTCATGCCGGTTGGGTCATGAATCCAGCCGGCATCTGGTGCCAAGACGGGCAGAATAGTGTCGACGGGATCCAGCCGCCGAGAAAAGTGGAACGTGTGGCGCTCAGCTACTAACCATCATCTAAAGATATTTCATGATATGCAAATTCTCAGGCGTGATATGTCAGAGGATGTCTAGCGAGGAAGGGATTGTAGTTGGTGGGTGACGGAGTGAATGATAATAATAAACGGATACGGATAACAGCGTGAATGATGGTCCAGACAGTGTACCACACAATACTTGCAAGATAGAAGCAAATGCATGCGAATCAATGAATTATTTTTTTGGCCGCATTTTTTAAGGGTAGTTTTATAACAATTTTATAGCTGTTAACCCTGCGAAAGAACCAATGTTTCGTTTAAAGCTGTGTGATGTGTCTGTCTCCTTGTCGGGGTAATACAGTGTCAGGGCACCACCTCCGCTATTTCTTCAAGAGTTTTAAGGGATCATCAAATCTCGTCCTTGATAAACCTGGTCTAATCCCGGATTTTACCAGCTCTTGGCGATTTGTTGATAGAAAATTTTGTGTTGAGCCGCATGATCCAACTCGCACCATCAGACCACTGGCCTACGATGTCATTCTGGGATAAAGCTGTCCGTGCAGCCGAGGGTTACACTGTTTCGGCAAAACGGTTAAGACGCCGCCCAATCACAGTTCCAAACCACATCTTTAGAAAATGAGGCGATTGAACTATCGTAAACGATCCCTAATTATCTTTTGGCGTCACATTACAAATGTAGGAAGAGACGCGAGAGCGCCGAGTTAAAGCGTGGACACAGCCAAACAGCTTTTCTTCCCATACATGCATCACCAGCGATCACACCGAAGTGCTTAAGTAGATCCGTAGCCCTTGACAAGACCTATAAAAATAAAGGATAACTGCGCTGGACGTATTACTGAAAGCGAATGCTAGAGTGCAGCGCGCTTTCAGGATGTATCGGGGGTTGGTTTATGATCACGTGCTATAGTTCTGTTGCGATGCCAGTCAAGGAACTCCCGATACAACCCAGAAATACTGCAAAGGGTTGCTGGCGCCGTAGACGATGTCGTTCATGAGAGCCAAGCCTTGCTCAGGGGTGAGCAGCTTGTTGACAGCTTGACGCCAGCTGACGCTGACGCTTAGCTGATCCAACGATATAGAGATTAATCGTTTCTGCCTCGTGTCGGTTGGGCACTGCATGAAATGACATGACAGGTAACTTGGCCATCAATGCTGGGTTACACAACGTACAAATATTGCCACATTTGGTAGCAAACCCGTCTTTATAGATGTAAATAGCGGTACAACTTCGGATACTATGATATGTATCGTAGTATAGCACAACGGGATACAATATTATATATATATATATATATATATATATATATATTTTATATATGTACATGTATAACTACACGGATCAGAATGTGTTGATGTGAGTACAGGGCACATCGCTCTGTTCGGGGCACCACTCCTCGCCAAACTGGGTTTAATATATTCAATATATCAGTGTAGTGGCCTAATCGTCTGTCCTTAATGGAAGTCAGACAAAGATGTCAGCATAAAAATGCGCAATAACATTTCGTTGTGTTTTATTCTCATTCATTCATAATATGTCGTGTTATTTCGTAAGTACCAATGCGTTTCCTTAAATGCTAAAGCTTGCACACTAAACTAACAACGGGTATTTGCTTTCCTTCCATTCACCACTTCGTCCCAATACCTCAGTTCGTCAGGGAAAGAGAGGGAGAGACGGAATATTATAAAAACACGGCTTCGAGTATCAACTCATATAGCACGTAGGTAGGCATTGAATGTAAGCACAGAGTAACCTTTTAACATTCATTGAACGTCTTTACAAATGCAGTGGCGAGTGTGGTGGAGGGCTTACCCTCAACTTGATGCAATGATATGCATGTTTATGAGAGTTGTTATACATGACGCGCTTGATTTTCGCATCCTTGCACCGCAGCAAAATGTCTGGAACGTGTCACCATATCGGGTGTTCCTTCCCGAGATCGCCTTTCTTGTAGGTAGGAGCATGCCTCTATGCTCTGGAGATCTCAGGATTTGCTGGCCAAACCGTAAGCACATCGTCTCCCTCCTGTCTCTAAGTGTTTCCGTTGTCAAAATCAGTAGAAGCCGTTGATAACACTTGGCATACCCGGCAATGATTTTGAGAGCCCGCTTCTGTACTCGCTCAATTTGTTGAGCTTGGTGGCCGGTGAGCCAGGGATGAAAAACAGTCGCAGAGTATCCAAGCAGTGGTCGAACATATGTGATGTAAATTTTTACCATTTGATCTTGTGGCGGACGGAGTATCTTCATAACGTGAAGCATGTATAAAGCCTTCGCAACCCTCTTCAAAATTTCATCAATATGCGCCTGCCAACTCATATCGCTGGATAATGTTACTCCTAAATGCTTAGTACTGCTAACATTTGGTAAGCTGATCCCATGTATTGCGACGTCCAGGAGCATCAGGGGTTTTTTAGAAATAAAAACGTACATTTCCTGACACTTCTCAGTATTAATTACCACCTTACTTGCAGCTGCCCATCCACATATTTTGTCAGTTTTGTCTTGCAGTTGACTGCTCGTCTATTCGGTCAATTGCCCATGCTTAGTATATTGATAGATCTTCTACATATTTCAAACGATGTTGTGTTTCCGAAGCGGCACCGTTGATCATAGCTAAGAATGCAACCGGTCCAACCAGGGTACCCTGCGGAGTGCCGCAAGTTATCGATTTCCAATTACTAACCGATCCATCTAACATCTTTACTCTCTGCTTTCGGTCCTGGAGAAATGAGGCCAACCACTTTGCATAGCCAGAGCGAAGTCCCATGCTGAGCATATGTTGGATTACCATTGTATGGTCAATGAGATCAAATCCCTTCTTGAAATCATAGAGAACCAATGAAAAGAGCTTGTCTGGCCTATCCAACTCAGAGAGTAACTCGTGCAGCAATCTTACCAAGTAGTGGGACGTTGAGGCGTCCTTTACATTACCGTATTGGCGTTCATCTATTTGCAGCCCTATGTCTGCCAGAATGAGAGGGAAAACGAGCTGTTCCAAAAGGGTGCCAAACGTAGGCGTAAAACTTACAGGCCGCAGATCTCCTGGCGACTTCGATGTTATTTTTTTAGGAAGTGCAGTGATGGTTGCCCTCTTCCAGACTGTTGGAACCTGGCCCTCCTTAAACGGTCAAGAATATATATGGGTGAGAGGTGGCGGCAATTCGATGTATACGTCTTACGTCATACGTCATACGTCACACGTCAGAGCGCTCGTAAGCCGATTTAGTCGCTGGTGACAGGCAGAGTTCGATCCAATCTACGCGCTGATTATTTGGGCCTGGCTGGCATGAACTACATATGGCCGGTAACATGGGTGCGGTACATGTAATGTGACATCAGAGGGTGCCACCCTCATGGTAAGACCTGCTGTGCCAGGCGCTGCGTAACACGCCTGCCACCTGCTCGCCAGACGTGCCAACAGAACGGGCTGCGCAGAAGGCTCTTCAGCTCACTTCGATGCCGGTCGAGCTTCACTATCACACCGTCGAATAAACAGTCACCAATCTCTCCAAGCCTCTGACCTGGCTGCTGCCGAGGGCATGCGCCTGGATCAGGATCGTTCCGCACAACAGCTTGGCGCTAAACGTTACAGCCTAAAGCTCCAGAACTGATCCCAGGGAAGCAAGGTGCGTGAGAGCGCGATGGGACTTTATTGCTGTCGTAATTGGTGCCATACCTAGATCTGTAAACAGTCTTGCTTGTCTCGTTTCTGAGAGGTTCAGCTACTGGTCGCTCGTCGTTTTTCCTGACGCACACACACACACACACACACACACACGCGCGCGCGCGCGCGCGCACAAACATGCACGCACGCACGCACACATACACAATATATATATATACATATTTATATATATACACAAAAACCACCAACGTCATGCTTCTCTTGTAATTTTCAAGAATCTTTGTACCGCCCAATTAATCGTATTACGCATTTATGTCGACAGACATCGAAAATTTCCCCACAACCCAAGTCACGTGAGCAAAGGTTCAGAGCGCGGATTGGCCTCTGGGCAGCGGGCAGGACGCGGCGGGTGGCGACTGGCCCGGCGATAGGGTGTGGCCCGGCGACTGGGTAGGGAACCTCTGGGCAGCGGGCAGGGCGCGGCGGGTGACGGCCGGCCCGGCGACAGGGCGGAGCGGCCTCTTGACAGCGGGCAGGGCGCGGCGGGCGGCGGCCGGCCGTCCCGGCGACAGGGCGGAGCGGCCTCTTGACAGCGGGTGGGGCGCGGCGGGTGACGGCCGGCCCGGCGACAGGGCGGAGCGGCCTCTTGACAGCGGGCAGGGCGCGGCGGGCGGCGGCCGGCCGTCCCGGCGACAGGGCGGAGCGGCCTCTGGGCAGCGGGCAGGGCGCGGCGGGCGGCGGCCGGCCAGCCTGGCGACAGGGCGGAGCGGCCTCTGGGCAGCGGGCAGGGCGCGGCGGGCGGCGGCCGGCCAGCCTGGCGACAGGGCGGAGCGGCCTCTTGACAGCGGGCAGGGCGCGGCGGGGCGGCGGCCGGCCAGCCTGGCGACAGGGCGGAGCGGCCTCTGGGCAGCGGGCAGGGCGCGGCGGGCGGCGGCCGGCCAGCCTGGCGACAGGGCGGAGCGGCCTCTGGGCAGCGGGCAGGGCGCGGCGGGCGGCGGCCGGCCAGCCTGGCGACAGGGCGGAGCGGCCTCTGGGCAGCGGGCAGGGCGCGGCGGGCGGCGGCCGGCCCAGCCTGGCGACAGGGCGGAGCGGCCTCTTGACAGCGGGCAGGGCGCGGCGGGCGGCGGCCGGCCAGCCTGGCGACAGGGCGGAGCGGCCTCTTGACAGCGGGCAGGGCGCGGCGGGGCGGCGGCCGGCCAGCCTGGCGACAGGGCGGAGCGGCCTCTTGACAGCGGGCAGGGCGCGGCGGGCGGCGGCCGGCCAGCCTGGCGACAGGGCGGAGCGGCCTCTGGGCAGCGGGCAGGGCGCGGCGGGCGGCGGCCGGCCAGCCTGGCGACAGGGCGGAGCGGCCTCTGGGCAGCGGGCAGGGCGCGGCGGGCGGCGGCCGGCCAGCCTGGCGACAGGGCGGAGCGGCCTCTGGGCAGCGGGCAGGGCGCGGCGGGCGGCGGCCGGCCAGCCTGGCGACAGGGCTCGCCGGCGTCAGGTGACGCCTCTCACCTGGTGCCGACAGGCGTCGTCCGCCGGTAAACACACGGCGACGGCACGCGACGGAGCGCCCGCCGCGCCCACCGCCGGCTCCGCTCCGGCGGGGCGCCGGTGGACCGCTTCCCCCTCGGCCACGGCGCTCGGTCCTGCGCGGCGGGCCACCGAGACCCGGCACCGAAGTCGGCAAATGTTCTCTTGATGCCCGTGTTTATGGGAGGCAAAGTGACCGAATCCCAAGTAAGGAGATCATTTGTTGACATGCCGATTTTCAAGTCATCTGATATTATGTGACACCAGTCCGTCTGAAAAACGAGCCTCGACGATCTTACCAATTGCCCACTCTCTTTCATGTGTGATTCACATGTACCATATCGCGCGATGTGTGACATGTTCCACTGGATAGTTCTTGTAGAAGTGTACCTCTGCTATGCATCACACACATGCATCAGCCGACTTCTATGCTATGAGCTGGTGCAAAACGTTTGGGACGAGGATTTCATCTAATTGTGCTTTGAAACGGTACGAAGAAGTAGACGCTGGTCCAGACTTGCGCTTCAGTCTTCATCGATATGTGTAGTTCTCGAAGACAGTTACTAAATAAAGGTTCTGGAGCGCTCTGCGCCACATCCGGCCGAATCTGCTATCACCCAAACGACAACAAGCAAGAAGCATCAGTCGGGTGGCGCTGGTCCTATCGACGGGCACGCGTCCGCCCTGCTGACGGTACCTGCCTACCACTGCCTGACCTACCTACCACTGAACTGCTGAACGGTACCTGCCCACCACTGCCCGACCTACCTACCACTGAACTGCTGAACGGTACCTGCCTACCACTGCCTGACCTACCTACCACTGAACTGCTGAACGGTACCTGCCTACCACTGCCTGACCTACCTACCACTGAACTGCTGAACGGTACCTGCCTACCACTGCCTGACCGGTGCGTCACACCTCAAACACGCACGGGCCATTGGAAATCTATTGATTTGTCACCGACCTGTCATCGAGTTGGCCGATCAACCAGGCATAATGTCATAACTATGTCACCGGGATATGAGATGAAACCTAAACAAGATGCTATGGTACGGTATAATACACGTTAAGGGGTGGCACGATATGGCCTGCTGGCGTTGTGTGGCGGAATGCATTAACTACCATCGCGGCCTCATTTTAGCCTTTGTAGTGTGCACTGCAATGTTTTGACGTGGCCATCGCCTAAATTTTTAGTCAAAATATGCTTCTGGCACCATACGTGGCGTGAAAGTCTCCATTCCTCTTGCCGACCTTATCCACGAAGAAAGGGCGTTTTAAGGCTCTGACCATGAGCGACCTCACTTCCGGACTAATGTTAGGACACTCTGAGGCTCTGACCATGAGCGACCTCACTTTAAGGCTCTGGCCATGAGCGACCTCACTTTAAGGCTCTGACCATGAGCGACCTCACTTCCGGACTAAAGTTAGGACGCTCTGAGGCTCTGACCATGAGCGACCTCACTTTAAAGCTCTGACCATGAGCGACCTCACTTCCGGACTAAAGACGCATATTTTCCGTCCGATGACCCACCATATGTGACGCGGGGTTTTGGCTCCGCTATAGTTCAGGCCTGGCGGGCTTTTGCGGATTACTTTTACCAAGCAAATTTGTGCAGCCTTGGTCGCACTTAAATTTCAAGATTTGCTAACAATAAGTGGGCACTATCGCCAAATACAACATCCGTTACCACTGTCACGAAGCACTTTCACCAAAAAATAAAAAACTACCCAGATTTTTAAATACTTCCCTGATTTCATTGTGCAACGGTCAGCTGTGTCCTTTACATGACCACAATGGTGCACGGCTCTGAGCTGTCATTGCGAGGGAGAGGTGGTCTCAAATTTTCCTTTTACGTACCCAAACGGCACCTCAAAGCCATTATCAGTGAAATGACCGGAGAACAGTGTGACTTGCATTACCTTAACCTCAAATACTGATCAATGTAGCCGCAGTTATAGCCGTGGCACAAGCGTAATAGATAATGAAATCTTTGTAACGGAAATTTTGAGTTGGTTTATTCGTGCATTCATTTTTTACACATTCAAGAACATGTAATGTACAACTGCGATTACAAGCGTTCTTACGTCGAATATCTTTTACCCTTACTTTTCTGCTATCTCTTTCAATAACTACGGCCAGGTCTGCGCCAAAAATTCAGCTCGACCCTACGCCGATCAATCGTTTGATGTAGTTCAGAAGGCTACATTCACCAGGGCATGTGTACAGATGTTTTAGGCTTGTTCAGGTCACCTTTCTTTCTACAGGGTATGACCCTGTAATTTAACATTGGCGGGTTTTCGTGACATTGCTGCAAGTGAATGATATCACTTGAGCAGGACAGACAGCATTCTTGAACAAAATGTAATTGATATCGTTCCGCGTACTATCACACAAATGGCGCAGTGACCGTCGCCATGACAGGCCATATTGACAGCGGTGGGAGTAAAATGAGGATCATTTCAAAGCTCTCGTGTGGTATTCATTTCGTGCTGTCACGTGATGTATCCACTTGATAACAGCTCCAACAATAAGTGCATGAACTCATGCCTTCATCGGTTGAGCATGACCTCAAGCTCCTCTCTTAACACGCGCCCGGGTGGCCGATTAGATACCCTTCGCTCGGGGTGGGGTTAATTTGAGCTCTGAGATTTCAAGAACTAAGGAAGCTAGAGACACCAAATTCACAGGGTATGTTGACCTGTACGTGAACTCACTTAGGTCAAGGTTTGAGGTTCCTAGTTCATGACCTTTGGGTCAAATAAGGTCAAAAAAGTCAAATTCCGGGTTGGTCTCCAAAGGGTCTCTAGAACCTAGATAACTGCTAAGCAAAAGGACACATACTCATTTACGGTCAGTGGCCTTGTTTGACCTTTTCAGGCCATGGTGACCAAAATCATACAATTTTGCTTTGAGTTTCGCATTTAAATAAGCGACAAAGAGTATGTTAAGCGGTCTGTTCCTAAAAAAAAATGTTGATCTGCGTTATTTTAGGTCAGTGACCCACTCTGACCCTTAAGAAGTCTATGGAAGGTGCATAATGCAGTCCCAGTAATAAATAAATTCAAAATTAGGACCAGAAACTGCCCACATAGCAGGCCATAAAGTAATAACACAGGCTGGTTTTGACCTTGATCTGACCTTCATACCTGACCCTAGGCCAATTGAATTTATTCATGCGATTGTTGAATTTCCTAGGACAGTATCTCAGAGATGTATCCTCGTCTTACACTCAGTTGTTGGATCAGATTGAACGATGCCCTAGAAATTGCCTTTGCTGAAACCATGGCCTGACTTTATCCTGCCATAAGTCAGCGACCTTACAATGTAAATGAAAATGTTTGATGCCAAACGATCTGCCATCCAATTGTCTACAGCTATGCAAAATTTGGCGCGGCGCAGCCGCGCCGTTCGGAAACCATTACGGAAAATATTCAGGGGGCAATTTGACCCCCCCCCCGACCGCGAGTTAAATCCGGGTGACGACGTTGCGGCTTTTTCCCACGTTTGCCTTCTGTGAGATGACAGACTATAACGTCCGATTCTGGCGGCTGTGTGCAAAAAATGCCTCCAGTTTCCTAGGATTGCGTAAAATTTCTGCTCGGATATGATGTTAGAAATGAGGAGGCTTCCAATGATATTAAAAATCTCACTTCACGTACTAATTTCCAGCAAAACCATCAGTGATGCAATTTAATTTCTTAATGGCCTAAGTTATGGTTTACTGAGACAAGTTTCCGGTACACTACAATACTACAGTGGGTTTTCGGGTCCATTTCGGTGAGGGTCCATTTTGAATTCCTTTTCATGTGCAACCAAAGCTGACGTCAGAGTGTTCAAGATGCACCTTAGCGCTGAAATTAGTTCATTATCCGGGCGCGTTTATTACAGCTGTCTACAACTGTCCAGCCCAACTGCTGATATTAGGCCAACAAGCTTTTAATAACTTTATTTTTATAAGGTATCATAAATATAAATGTATATATATATATATATATATATATATCAAAGTCGCGTCCTGGCGTGCAACGCGTTAGAGTTAAAGTCAAATTCTTCCCAAGTTGGGTGTTTCATCTGCCTTCTCTCTCCTCCCCCCCCCCATCGTGACGTGACCCGGCAAACCCCGCTCGGGCAGAACCTTGAGGTTGCACTGTGCACCGCGCTCAAAAAAGGTCCATGGCTACTGGTGCGTCTGGATTATCCAAACAATATAATGCTGGATCAATTAGCAGTGGATGAGCCGTGGAAACCCTTTGCCCGACTGATGCCAACTCTGGGGATGACCATCATTCACTCGGGCTGTAATTAAATGGAATATATAATATGTCTCCGATCGTATCCGGGACCACTTTCATTTCCATATGATTGATGTCCCAGCCGGATGAGGCGCGAAATCGTAACACTGTTTTGTCGGTGAAGAACGTTGACCACTTTGTTGCTGGTTGGTGACTCACACTCTACGGTGCTGGAGATGGGCACCGATTTGTAAGACGATACGGAACCGGAGATGGGCGCCGACTTGCGGGACGACACGGAACCAGAGATGAGCACTGATTTGTGGGACGACACGGGACCGGAGATGGGCACTGATTTGTGGGATGACACGGAACCGGAGATGGGCACGGATTTGTGGGACGACACGGCGTGTGATCAATGGAATCAGTGGCTGACAAGAAACAAACACATCGGCGTGGTCTTCGGTTACGCATAATCTCCCCTCAGCAATCGCTCAGCTTGATCATTGTCTCAAACAATAAAACCCATCACAGCTCATTATGCTGATAATTTGCTTCCAACAGCGCGCTGTTGTCATACGCCATCTTACGCCTGAGCACGAGCTGTGGAAAAGGCGTTCTCAAGGACAGGCGTTGGTGTAGTGGCCCATAAACACGCATATACAGCTCTATGGAAACAGCAAACCGGCGAGATTCGGTCCTGGGTAGAAACAGTGGGTGAGGCACATTAAGGACAACTAAGAACTTATTTTAGTTTCAACTTACCAAAAACTACCTAAAGCATAAACCATTTTAATCCCGCATGAGTGTTTAACCTCATATTATGGCATCGCTAGAGACCCCCGAAAGGAATTCCTTACGGGCTGACCGCCGCCCGCTGCGCGGGATTCGGAGGGTTCAGCCAATACACTGGTTCTGACAAGTCCGGCCACCGCACATGGAATTCAGCAGCAGTAACAAACACGAAGTTAACCCTCGCCCAACGGAGACAGGGGCACTGTCGGGCCCCCGGAGGTTTTTCTAGAAGAGCGTGGTTACATTGAAAGATCCTAATCTTTTTTGGTAGCTAATCTTATGAGATTTTCAACCCTGCTCTCAATTCTTTTCAGCAGATTTTTCCTAATAGGTCGTGAGTAGAGATACAACTTTTTCCAAAAATGTCCGCACGGCGTCCACCGCATCGCTGGCCAGCTGGAAATGTGACTCGCAAAAGCCCGCTGTATAACCACGCTTACCCAGCATTATCCCACAAGCAGTGAGTTAGGCACAAGCTGTATTTTAAGATGTTTTTTCTTCATTTCTGGCCTACACATGACATACCCATGAAATATGATATCCGTGTCATTTAAGGCACAATTTTGTTTGACTTACGCCAGTGGTGACTTATGAGATGGCAGCATTGGTAACATCTGGACTATGGAATTTCTATGGTATCAGATCATTTCTCAAACACATCACACAGCTCCATACAATAAATACGACTCGTCTGATGCTAGTTAAAGTTACATATGAAAAAACAGTTCGGAATTCAAATTGGATCCAACCAAAATGTGCCAAAAACTTCACGTTCTACATCATCTTGGAAAACCATGGGCTAAATATTCTGAAATTGTCTGCATCACCTGCTGCTTTGCATTGACAGAGATCAGAGAAACGCTACTCATTACAAATAATAGAAAATCTCCTCCTGAGTGTATTACATTCAACACGAGTACAGCTAACACATAGTCCTAATAAATAGGTAGCATTTTTTGCACGGCACTTCCGACAGAATTGGACATTTGCAGTCCGCATACCTCCTAAATGTAAATGCGTCACAATAGCCGCAATGGCATAATGCGCACTCGAGCAAGAGATTCAGACTCTTACGCGGTGTTTGCTCTCCTTAAGTGGATACATCATACAACAGGAAGGAACAAGCACCGCACGACAACTTTGGAATGATTCACATTTCCCCACTACCACTATCTCTGTCCGCTTTTAGAACGACCGTCACTGCGCCCTGTGTGATGCTGTACAGGAGCAGCAATAACGCCGTCCAAGAATGTTGTTTATGCCTTTCAAGTGGCATGATACACTTCAGCAATACTACAAAAAACTTGAGACGTTGTTGATTGCTAAAACAGCATTTCGACGGAAGGAAAAACATCAATAAAGCGTGTCTATACATTCGTTGACATAGCCTGCTGACTGCAACTTTCGGAATCACATCGAATGTTTGAAAGATGTCATATGCCGATCAGGAATGACAATAGAGTGTGTGTAAATATTTCTTGAGATGCAGCAGAAGTAAACTGAACGCATATCTTTATGACACATATGTGTTGGAAATTTATGATAATTGTGGTAAGGGTGAAGAGAATCGTGCGCAAGAGCCCCTGTTAACGCTTTAGTGCATTGCATGGCACAAGCAGGCAAGCTAGACAAACTTACACTCCCATCATTATAATTTCAAGAATTGTCGCACATGTGATACACCAATATTCGGGACTGATTGATCAGTGGCCGTGGTAAGTGTAATGAAAGTAACACTATTTCTGGGTAATTTTATTTGCCATCGCTATAGAATCTGACATGTGATTCATGAATGAAACAAGAATGCTTGCGTGACCTCTCCCGCGCACCGCTTCCTTATCAAAGTAACCAAGCATTGCATAACGCTATGTGTATATATAGGACCCACCTGACTGCTGCTCAATGAAATCAGGCCAAGCTTGGCTAATTTAAGAGTTATTGACTTTTTGACTTGACTTTTCAGTAAGATTTTGTTAACAATTGCTCAAGTTGCGCAGCCTGGTGCTCTGATGTGTCATGTTCACCATGGGTTTCGGTCGCTGAGGCCCTTGTTAGAGAAATCAAAATACGAGTTGTTTCCTTCTGGTGATGTGGGAAGCAATGCGCTCTTTTTTGTGGTTGGTGTTGAGAGCTAAGTACTAGCCCAGAAACAGTATTTTGATAGTTAAAATTGCTAAACCGCATCGGTCCACCCCGCAAAAGCTCGCCAAGTCTAGCCCACAGCGAGGGCTAGACTTGGCGAGACTAGACCAAAAACCTCACGAACTCTTTCCGGGTTTGATGAGGCGGGTTGGTGGGCCATTAAGTTACGTCTCCAGTCAATACACATGACGCATTGTAAAGATGACGTCAGTCGGAATTCTTGCCAAGTCGGCATTACGGTTCACGTGTTGGCAATCGTGGTACGCTTTTTGTTTCTTTTATACATACAATCCATTTTGACGCCAATGGTGTTAGATCTGATTTTAGGCCTACATCAATAACACCGTACCACCAGTCTTAGTTAATTTCCTGGCTCAGGGTCGCGCCGTGTCAAGACACTGTAGAATAGGAAAGTGTCGACTGACATGGATTTCCCCCATACCTGTTGGCACAGACATGCTGCATTGGTGATTGTCCATTTTTTAACTTGTCTTGCATATGGGTATATGGATGCAAGCGACACCGATCTTTCAATGGTCAAGCAAGGTCATGGCCTTGACTGGTTAGTGCCTGTCTGCAGCATGTGAGCTGCCCTGCTATCACCTGTGATTGCAGTTCGAGTGCACTTATTTATCGATTCCGTGATCCTGTTTCGCCGGTTGGTTGGTTTTTCACATATTTTCGCATGAAAAGTCAGCGTATTCAACTTAAGCTGATCAAATGATTGTTGCAAAAATATCTCATCTTATAGCAAAACAATCCATTTGTGATCCCAGCGACGTAGCTTCGCCTCAGAGTTCCCCATTTGACCAGAAGAGAAGTGCAGTTGGACAGTTTTGACGACGGTCCTTCCATCGGTCCCATTACCCCAAGCTGTTTAGTAGGGCGGCTAGCGGTGGTGGTGGCGACAGTGATTCCATCGGTCCCATTACCCGACGCTGTTTAGTAGGGCGGCTAACGGTAGTTGCACCATATACCATGCACTTCATCGGCTTTTCGGCTGCGGTGGTGCTTTGGTGACGGACCCATGGGAGGTTATTTAGTCGATCCAGACCAAGAACTTGGACATTTGCAGATCTAGAAGAGGGCGAGGCATTTCTCCCCATGGAATAAGTTGTTATATGTGCAGAAATTATACCGGTAAGAATAGGTTACCTTAATTCTGATTTCGTCTGTTTTGGTCTTCTTCCAGGTCATTATCATGACCTGGATGGTCACTTTTTGTTAAGATGTGATAACGTATAGATAGGTCAATACGCACCAAATCTATTGGCCTAGCAACGAAAATTGGATATTTCTAGAGAACTTAGGCAAAGAGAAAAACCCTGGTCTTTGTTATGTTAATATTAATCTGTCTTAAATCAAAAGCCAACAGAGGGTTCTACGGTTACGCCGGCTCGGGTGAGTCGGGGGCAGGCCGCCGTGCTAACTCTCGCCGCTGTGCTGGCTCCAGCGGGACCAGCCGCTACGCTGGCTCTAGCGGGGCCGGCCGCTGTGCTGGCCCTGGCGGCGCCGTGCCGGCTTCGGCAAGGCTGGCACCTGTACTGGTCCTGATGCAGTTCGCCGTTACGCTATGACTCTGGGGGGTCTGGTCGTGAGATGATGGCTCCCACGAGAACGGATTTTTGCTGCCCGTTTTGTGATGTGTGGATTGGATCTGGTTGGGCCTAATCTGGTGCTACCTCGCATATGATCCTGATCTGGTGATGCCCAAACATTTGTCTACCTGACTGGAATACAAACCACGTCTTGCAACATAAATACGAGGAAAAGACATCCGTTAGCCTACATTACATTGGTCCTGCATGCATCAGGCAATGGACGCTGCTTAATGGCTGTGAAAAGGTGTTATGTATTCCTCTCGCTACTTATATTTCCTGTTAACACGCGCCTGGGTGGCCGGTTGAATACCCTTCGCTCGCGTGGGGAGTGGGGGAAATTTGGCCCGCTGAGGTATAAAGACTAAGGTAGCTAGATACACCAAACTCACGGAGTGCGTTGGCCTGTATATGATCTCACTTGTCGGACTTTGAGGTTCCTAGATCGTAATCTTTGGGTCAAGTAAGGTAAAACAAAGTCAAACCTTAGACTGGTCTTCAAAGTGTTCCAGACCTCCCCGCGCAACCACCTTGGACCGAGATACCTGTTTAAAGTAAAGGTTTAATGGTGTCCATTTAAGGCCAGGGATCTTTTTTCCTAGAAAAGGCCAAGATGACCAATTACTACGAAATTGCTGTTATTTTCCCATTCGCGTCAGCGTCAGGGATTACACTAGACGATATGTTTCCTAAAAACAAAATTCCGGGTCGTATCATTTCAGGTCAGTGACCTTATATGACCATTGAACATGTCCGTTGCGGTCCTTGACATTAATTAATTTGAAATGGGCACCAAAAAGCATCCCTACAAGCAAGCTCTCGAGTGAAAAAGCTGGTTTCTTTTGACCTCTGTCTGACCTTTATACCTGACCCTTAGTCCACGGATTTTAAATTCAGTTGGCGTGTTGTCTCAGAAACTATATCGGAGATGTATGACTTCGTCTATCATTCCTTTGTCGCATCAGATTGAACGATTCCCTTGAATTGACCTTCGCTGACAGCTAAGACCTTTTTTGACTTACCAGAGCTCAGCAATCTTATGCGGCACACCTAATTTTTTCATATGAAAAGATCCGCTATTCGCTTTCCCACAGTTACGCAGAGTTTGGCGCGGCTGTGCTGCATCGTTCGGAAATAATTCTGGAAAACCGCCGGGGGTCCAACTGACCTCACCCGAGCGCGCAATGATATACCTATGCGATTCCTTATTTGTTGTTGGGCATATGACACGCACCTTCTTTGCAGCCTATTGTAACGTTCTATTTCATTTTTGTTTCACTGTTTGGTATGCTTCGGCTATTTCGCGTCCAGGTTTTGGATTGATTGTTCCAGTACACGCAAGCGTTTCATGCTCCTTAGAAGACCATCTGCCCTTCGTCCCCCACTCACGTTCCATACCACGCCTCCGCTGCGCCCCGTCTATCCGGGACAAGCTGCGCGCACTACAGCCATCAGTGGGCTAAGTAGTCCCTGGTACAAGCCCCCTCCAAGCGCTCGCACATACCCGGGAAGAGGCCCCTGGGCGATATTGGTCGGTAAAGTGTAACACATCCGGGTGCATTTAGTCTTGCCTCGCCGCCATCATTTCCTTCATCACATGCACTTAAGTGGTCACTACTGCCGAAATGGTCCTAATCGAAACCAATCCAAGCAAAATAAAACAACAGTCTATGAAGTGTGGCTCCGGGACTACGACTACAAGACTACGACTTCGAGGTTTCGACTACGAAACTACGACTACAAGACAACGACTACGAGACTACGACTATGAGACTGCGACTTCGGGACCACGACTACGAGACTACGATTACGCAAGGACCACAAGACTACGAAGTGTGTGTCTCTCACGGAAGCAGCGCGAGGAGTGCGAGCCAGCCATGTTCCGGGGATAAACTTGGGCAGTTGCGAATGGACAAAAAAGTTATCACCGATACCGCCGAAGACATCACCGATATTGACATTTCAATACCGTGAGGGCATTGGAAGGTCAGCATGACGCTCACCACGACACCGAAATACTGATGGATAGTCTTCACCGTGCAGAGATGGTTTGAACGACCCCATACGCTTCACGTGAACTTTGGAGAGCATTTGTTCACTATATCAGCGTGGTGCATTAGTCACGTGCCGTAATATTTTCAGCAAACTATGACCACTGATAACCGCAGTGCGCCATTATAAATGGACGTGCTTAAAATAACGCACTCAAACGATGAGATCACCATTGTAGAGCAGGACGGTGCCATCATTTTTCGAGCACAAAAGGTAAAAAGGCGCGTACTATTCATCATGAACTGGTAAGTCTAAAAATCTGACCACCGCGAGAGCGTCTGTTAGAGAAAATATACTGAAACTGTTGCGGCTGGCTGGACATTGATGATGAGCCGCGGTCCTCGCGGTCTTCGCAATTAGTGATGAAAGAAAACGGCTCTCGTGGCATCCGTGATCGGAACGGAAATACATTATCATCAGGTATTGCAATGCACTGCTTGGGCTGTGGGGTCCGAGTGTGCTTAAGCTAAGAAGTGCAAAGGAAAACATGACATAAATGTGGGGTTTTCATCTAGTCAGAAATGCTCCTTTTACAGTCGAGGACAACACACGGCTCGCACGTTCGCTCCTAGGTTCATCAAGTTATCAATGAAAGTCGTATGGCGACAAATATGGACTCGTCAGGAACAAGCCCCTGCCTGCAGTTGACGAGTAGCAGCCAGGATTGTCTCAAGCAAATTATGTCTCAATTGTGGCAACACCACGCCCCACAAGACGAGGTCGTCGGACTCGCGGAAGTACAGGACATCAAAGCCATCCCTTGTCTCTCACCGCACTCGTAACCCATGTATGCCTTCACCAGACTTTGAACGTTGGGAAATATGTTCAGGAGCATCCTGCCTGGTAAATGTCATCATTCGCAAGTATCATCGAAATATCATATTTATCTGTGACAAAAATGTGCTGCCCATGCATGATGCAGCGCATGTTTCCAGGTAAAAAGATAACGATCTCTAGCGATTCAAGACAAAGATGAAAAAGCATTAAACAACACAGCACGTTTCGAGCACATCTGGCGGCAAATATTGTCATAAACACATGCAGCGTTCTTCTGGACTGTTCCTGACGGTACACACCATGCACCTAATAATCACAGCGGACGCCATGTGCTGCTCACCGAAGACCCATAGCTCCAGCTGCCAAACTTCATGAAGCACTTCTGCTGGTCGAAGGGAAAGTATCGAACGTCGATTTCGCAGTAGGACTTGAAGATGGCCGGGGGGTGCCACACCACCCGTCCCTCGCTGTGGATGACCGCCTTGGTCAACGTCGTGATGACGTACTCACCGTCAGCACTGCAACAGGCGAGAACATTATCGGTCAGCAAAACTTCTTGCGTCTGGCCCTCAAGGCCCCTCAAAATGGCCCAGGGCGGTCATATTTTTAGACGCAGATTTAGTAGCTACTCAAGTTGGTCTAATGCCAGTCAATGATGCTTGTCACTAATCAATAACCGGTTGTGCAGTAAAAGATCAATCATCTCGAAGTACCGCTTCGCAGCGTGCGAAAAGCAACATGCGCGAGTCCTGGTTCCTCGTCGCATTGTGTTTTGTGGTTGAGCTTGGTTGGAGCGATCAGATGCTTTTCCAAACAGTGTGACAAAGGAATTAAGGCGCAGAGTGTGAGGCTCAGGGATAATGATGCAGACATGAAAGCCCCTAATTCCGCGCATACTGAACAAACAGCATGCAAACGTTGTCACATGAATGCATTATATCAGTAAGACTGAAGCTAGGGCAGGTAATTTATTTGCCCTCGCAATGAAATGTAGAGAACCGTAGCTACACATTCTTAGCGAACACTTTTAGGAAATGTTTCTTGTCCTTGCGCATCCAGCAATGTGCTAGACCTCATTACTCATGTCGCTGATTGGGAATTGTCGCATTTCGCATGTCGCAATGTGGCATGTCGCTGTCGCCGATTGATGTGCTAGACCTCATTACAATTGTCAGTTGGGAACATGTATCGATATTAATTTAGTCGTTGCGGGGTTTGCAGGCAGACAGTTTCTGGTGTAGCGGTTCCTGTGCAGATGAACATGCTTGAAAATTGCCTGTGTTGGTCTCATCAGGACCGGCATTTGTAGTCGGCGACGTCGATGAAATCGCATTTATCTGCAGTTTATAGGGGCGATTACCAAGGTAGAGCTAAAAGGGCAAATGGGCAAATATGAATCTAACTGAAGAGGACGACCCGAGGCTTAGGCCAAAGCGTGTGACTTAAGCCGATAATTTTGCAGCAATGACCGTTGCGGTACTGTCCACTTCGCGGTCGATGACTGCCGCAGTGCTTGGTCGGATATTGTCCGGATCACGTACTGATCCGCCTACAATCCAGCTGTCCACACAGTGCAGCCTGCTTCACGCCTGCGTCGGCTCCGATTGCCAGCTGCCATTCATTCACAACACCGCCGGGGAGCGAGTGGATCCATGGTTCACATGAGCTCACGTGAACGTCTGCACACTCGGGCACATAGGTGGCGCTTGATTATTAGGGCACGAGGGCGCTGAAGGCCCAGGCCACTACCGAGGCGACTCCTGCCGGTGCGGTGATCTTTTCACTTGGCCCCGCCAAACGGCGCTCGTTCCGTGCCGCTGCGGCGTCGGGTCGTCAAGATCTGAGCTTCATTTCGGCCCGCATGTGCAGCTTTTCGCAATTTGCATTACTCTGTCCTCGCGTACCTTGTCAGCTGGCGGGTATAACTGCCTGTCATCCATATCGCAATGTTACCGGAATACCCCGTCTGACCGCAAAGTTTGTATGAAATATTCAAAGAGAGAGAGAGAGAGAGAGAGAGAGAGAGAGAGAGAGAGAGAGAGAGAGAGAGAGAGAGAGAGAGAGAGAGAGAGATGTGCATATATATATATATATATATATATATATATATATATATATATATATATATTACTACATATCTACACATTATATCTCTATATCTATATATACATATCTTCTACATTATCACAGCTTGATTCACAGCGGGACCTGCTCCTCTGGTTACCTGAAATCCGTGAATTTGCGATCAGTAGCTGCAGAGACATTTCATTCTGGAGAGCTTGATGTAAGTGAGCCCCGACGGCTTAAGTCGAAAGTTGCATCATTGTTCGAGCATGGCTTACTGCCCACTAGCGATCTAGGCAAGATGGCACGCGTAACGACAGAACAATTTTAAATTTGCGTGCTTGATCACGGTATGGGGCTGGCGGCGCGCAGACAGCGTGCAATCCATGCAAAAAAGCAGTCCTGCACATTCACTTAGAATTGTGATTCTCTTTAACCCATGCCATTGAGCTTGGCTACGCCGCATTGGAAATTTTTTTATAAATCGCATGTTTTGTATTAAGTTGCTCAGATTCTCGCACCATGATAAGTTCTTGTTTCGAGCCCTTCCTCCTTTCGGTTAAGAATTCCACCAGTCAGCAGCCATCAATTGTCTCCAGTGACCACAACATTGCGGCGCATCGTCGATCCATGAGTGAATCCTAAAAATAATGCTTCCTCTCAGTTCGCTATGCAGCTGTACATGACCGCATCAAGATTAGTTGATTGCGATTCGGTCTGCGAAGCCAGTTTTATCACAGAGGATTTTTCAGCTTAGATGTTTAGCTTGGTTTTATCTATCTGCGGGGAAAAATAAGCTGTTCGGTGAAGTTTGTGACCGCAGAGTTCTTATCGTAGTCATTTGATAGCCTACCCCGCTAAGAATGTAAGATCAAGAACGTTCCAATTCAGCGGAAAGGCAGCGGCTCAGACTCCCACGCATTTACTAAACACTCGCGGGCCTCAATGGCACCAAAGCCTTGCCTGCAGACGCGATGAATTCGCTGAATCTTCGAGCTGGGCCGGCAGTCAGATTGATTGCCGCCATACGTGAAGTCAAATAGCTGATGTTTAGGCGTTTTATGAGCGCATCCGGTACTAAGGCTATTTTGCGCTCGATTACACTACTTGCTGGTGAAGATGACCAGCGCTGTTTACGGGTAGAACACTCCAGTTGTGAGCTGAAGCGATGTCTGTATTACAGAGAGGCGTATTGGCAGGAACAAAAAGGTGAATATCGCCTCATTAGCTTTGACATCATGATAATGCTAATGATAATCACATGCCATCCTGCATGGAGAGCCATGCCCATCAATACTCCGATGGAGGATGTATTCATAACTTCCGGTCGACAGGTTCGAAGATCCTAGTTACTCTGCAAGGTCTGTCTGCGAAAAGGAAAGGAATCTTCTAGAATTTTTGGGTCGAGCTTGATGAATGACAGCTTTGTTTGACGTTATGCAACTGCTTTAAGAATGGAGGGCTGAAATTGCAGTGCGTTTCGAAACCAGCTTTAAGGACGCAGTGTAGAGACAATTAAATATCCACAACAGCAAAGCCAGTAAAATGCAAGCTGTTCATTGGGCTGAGGCACAAAGGGGGGAAGTTGCTTTGAAACATGTACCAATTTAAGCAATGCATCATAAAATTGACTTTTTTGTACTTGTAACACGGTTTACAACCCACTCAGATTGCTTTAACTCAAATTGCTGGTGCATGCAGTGCACCATCATGCATCATGCAGTAGCCATCATGCATCATGCGTGTACTTACTTATTATATAACACTATGTCTGGCAGCCATATGTGTTCCGCTGGCACGTACAACTCCGTCACACCCCCGTATTCAAACGGGTCCCATATAAACCTGTAGTCCAGCCACTCCTGAAACCAGAGGCAAATGTTTTTTTGCAGGACATTTCTTGTTATGTGCCAAACCGCTCGTTTATATACAGGCTGACAATGAGGCAGGCAAATCGCGAGAAAAGTTCCGATGTTTCTATATCAGGTCTGTGTTGATAATATATTTGACTGCATCGCTGTCTTGCGGCACGTCGAATCGGTTGTCATGTCATACAGCTCAACATTAACTGATTGCATGCACATGTCGGCCATCTTCGGAACGATCTTGGCGCTCTTGCACCCAATGAATCCACTCCTGTTATCGATATTGTACACATACGTCTTATGTGTGTTACGTGTATTTATGTGTGTTTTGCATGTAATTGTTACATGTGTGTTATATTTAGTTGTGCGTGTGTATGCTATCTGTGTTGCGTATATACACTTTTCACGTCTAACTATGCAATCTATTTCACTGACGCTACCAGCGTACGAAAATGGAGACGACTAAGCCTCCCATGAAGCCGAGGCTGGCCGCACCCTGATTTTCAAACTCGAGGAATATGTGTAAAAATAAGGGGTTAGAAGAGCCACCAAATTTGCATCATTATTTGTAAGATTAAGAAGCTGGGGCCGGCGTACCTAAACGGACAAGTGCAGCCTGATAGGAATAAGGTTAAAGCGCAACATAGAGTAAAAGACCACACGCCAAGCATTGGATACATGCCGATGTGATGACGTCTTAAGGTACTACATGTATCAAATTTATAGAAGTTATCATCCCAGTAGCGCCGCCAAGCCGGTTTCCTTCCACAGCGTTCGTTAAATGCGGCAAGTTTGGGGCAAACTGTCCTTTGTCCTAGGTTCGATTTTCATCATAGCTTTTAATTTCCATCGCAAGGTTGGAAAAGAATTGTCACTTTTGGGTGTGGTTTGGGTTGGATGTCACGATGTCTCAGGATTTCAGATGTTTGATGGCGTTATGAATACGCCAGGTGCTATTTGGCTGCCCATCTGTGGATAAGATTGGTGTTCCATAGTTCGAAGCAGCGCCCTCGCGGGGTGAGTGTCATTCGAGCCACCGATTTATACGATTTAATGAAAGCAAATGATTTATATGCTGATTATTATATGGTGAAAGCAAATAATGATTTATACAGCAGGCTGATATTAGGATACTACGATCTAGAGTTATCTGCTATATGCATGGCAGGGATGTTTTATTCGCCAATACGGGTATGGATAAGCAAATATGATCTCATAAAAATTACAAAAGGAGAAACGACTTCGAGATGGGCAGTGCTACTGCGATCCGCTCTGCCTACCTCGGTGCACCGAACTGGCCCTGGCCTACGATGCCGACTTGAGCGTCCCAGTGCCAGTGCGTAACATGCACAACACAGCTAATTCACTCTGGTCCTGATGATGAAGCCGGTCCGCAGTATGGCCACTGATACCAAGCAGTTCACTTCAAACGTGGTAAAAGATGCATTAAAATCGCATTAAAACACCAGACAACACGTTAACCTTCCAAGTTTTGGTAAGATATTCCAGATGCAAGTAAGACCAATCATGTCGAAACTAGACGTCGAACGTCGAGTGGCGGCGTTACCAGATTTCCTTTGACACATAATCACCTATTGAAAGCTTATCACCCCGCCCACATGAGTCGTCGTTAGCGCCTATTCATTAGACCCGTCGTCATCAGCGCCGCGTGTCTCCGACACGCGCGGCACGTGCCTCGGCCGGTCACGCGACCGTCGGTCCGTGTCCTGAGACGGCGGCGCCTTACTCTGCCCGGCGACGATCCGTGCCCTGAGACGGCGGCGCCTCACTCTGTCCGGCGTCGGTCCGTGTCCTGAGACGGCGGCGCCTCATTCTGCCCGGTGTCGGTCCGTGTCCTGAGATGGCGGCGCTTCACTCTGCCCGGAGTCGGTCTGTGTCCTGAGACGGCGGCGCCTCATTCTGCCTGGCGACGATCCGTGCCCTGAGACTGCGGCGCCTCACTCTGTCCGGCGTCGGTCCGTGTCCTGAGATGGCGGCGCCTCACTCTGTCCGGCGTCGGTCCGTGTCCTGAGGCGGCGGCGCCTCATTCTGCCCGGCGTCGGTCCGTGTACTGAGACGGCGGCGCCTCACTTTGCCCGGCGTCGGTCCGTATCCTCAGACGGCGGCGCCTCATTCTGCCCGGCGTCGGTCCGTGTACTGAGACGGCGGCGCCTCATTCTGCCCGGCGTCGGTCCGTGCCCTGAGACGGCGGCGCCTCACTGTGCCCGGCGTCGGTCCGTGCCCTGAGACGGCGGCGCCTCACTGTGCCCGGCGTCGGTCCGTATCCTCAGACGGCGGCGCCTCAGCCTGCCCGGCGTGGCGACGGGCTGCCGGACGGAGAGCTGCCGGAGAGTCAGCGCTGGCCGGCAGGTAACGAGGCGCCACCCTGGTCCACGGACGGCTGGGAAAATGCCTGGATCGCGCTTCGATGGCCGGTCGTCCTGAACAGAGCGCAGCGGGTGCCGCTGCTCCTCAGACTGGTCTGCCGTCTCAGCAGCGTCCGGGCGTCTCCCGCCGGCGCTGGCTCGTGTCAACGGACGTCGGCGATCACAGCCCTGGTCCGGCGAGACTATCAAGAGCCGGAGGAGCGTCGCAGCCGACGCAAATATAGCCCGGACATGATCATGCTCTGAATATTCATCTAGTATGCTGCTCTGTAAGCAAACCTTTTATGCGCATGCCGTGAGACAACGAGATGTGAAGAAAGCTGCAGCAGTCCCCACTGGACGGGGCTGTTTGCTCATAGCTCAGTATATAATAACATCTGGGCTATGCGTAAGCTGCATAATGTTTTGCGGTTAGGTTGTAAACACGTCTGCCTTTTAGAAGACCAAGTGATTGTAGCTGTGCGAAGACGCTCTCTTCTATGATTTATAGTGACGACAAAGGGGGAACTATTGGTGGAATTTTGTGTCCCCCCAGATAGGCCTTGTCACCCTCCTCACTATCATAGTCTGTCTTCTCCGCATATCAGGCTCAAGTCACTTCAAAATTGCTTAGGAGAAAAGCTGATAACGAAATGAAGAGCATGTGACCTCAGGCTATCATACTGGAATGCGTTTCCGGTGTTCGATGCATGCAGCTCATCCGTCTTCTCCAGCACCACTGAAATAACGCTTTCCGACCAGAGTCTACTCGGCAAAGACGCCTCATTCTACCAGTTTGCCTCAACGGATCCTAAACCTCAGTACTTGTTCTTCAAGAGTTTTCACTGGAGCAAAGTTTGAACCATTGCCACGGGTCGTTAAATAGACGATCGGAACTTTGAAACACAGCATTTGGAGGGACGCGTCCACTCCGCTGGCGGGTCCAGCTCTTGGGTGGTGGAGCGTCGTCCGCCTGATTTGCCAGTCCGGTCCGGTCCGGTCCGGTCCCGTTACGGTGCGGTACGGTACGGTACGGTACGGTACGGTACGGTACGGTGCGGTGCGGTGCGATGCGGTGCGGTGCGGTGCGGTGCGGTGCGGTGCGGTACGGTACAGTACGGTACGGTACGGTACAGCACTGCACGGTACGGTACGCTACGGTATTGTGCGGTGCGGTACGATGCTGTCTGGTGCGGTGCGGTGAGGTATGGTACGGTGCGACACGTGGCCTGGTTTGGCCCTGTCTGGAGGGCCAGACGACATTCACCCAAATGTTTCCAGCGTTTATGACTTGCGGTTATGTGACGTTCATGTTTTCTGGATTGATGGTAGAAGACAATTCACGCCCAAAAGCGCGCCGTTTAGCTGGTCCATTTTTCGTGAATGCAGCGCTCACATCGCTTTCTTTGCCGCACAGTTGAGCTTTGTGCCTTCGCTTCTAGAATTGCCTGTCAGATTTACTGCTTCTATCAGTGAAAGTTGTTCCGACCCGACAAATGAGGACGGGAAAATGTGGCCGGGTGTTCCATCGCACGCGGGGATACTGTCAGCCGGAAGTGTTTCACGACAAATTATGTCCAACATGCTGGCGGAGTGGAAATGTCACCAGGCCCATCGTTGTCTCGGGAGAGCGTCCACAAGGCTTGCGCCCACTTATCCCCAAGCCCGCTGCGAGACAATGAAATATGGCATGCGACGGTCGACAACACAGCCCACTGTGAAGTCTCACAAATGGGCCGCCGAAATGAGCAGCTCAATCCGAGATGCGACAGACCGCAGCACGACAAAGAAACCGTCCGTTGCGGGATCCGGCAGACTTACAGACTGTCAGACCACTCACCGTGGCGCCCAGCAGGCTAACGGCAAGCAGCTCACAGCAGGACGCGACACAGTAGGACGTGACAGACAAACGACACAGTGAAACCGTTCACTGTGAGACCCGACAGACCAACGGAACAGCAAAACCCTTCACTACAAGACCCGACAGACCAACGGCGCAGTGAAACCCTTCATTGCACGACCTGACAGACCAACGGCACAGTGAAATATTTTACCGCGAGACCCGACAGACCAGCAGCACAGTGAAAGCGTTTACTGCAAGACCCGACAGACGGACGACATAGTAAAACCTTTCACTGCGAGACGCGACAGACCAACGGCACAGTAAAACCGTTCACTGCAAGACCTGACAGACCAACGGCACAGTGAAACTATTTACCGCGGGAGCCGATCGACTATCGGCCCCGCGAGTACTCACATAGGTATGCAGCAGACTAGCGATAAACCGGCACCGCTTACATGCGATGCTCCAACGGCAGCGCGAGACCACGTGCTGTGTGATCCCACAGGCCAACGTTACTTGTGGGATCACTCACTTAGGAATCTGACAAACTGACGGCGCCGGTGTACAGCCATGGAGGAAAGACGGCTAAGTATACTTATTCTGCTAGTCACACACCTCAGCTTTTATGCAAGTCATCAGGCTGATAAAATAAGTTGTGTGGTACAAATCATAGAGTGGAGGTTCCAAACGTTGCATCGTTCGCAATATATATATATATATATATATATATATATATATATATATATGCATATATGTCATGTTTACGAGCGGCGCCACATTATATTATCATGTTCAGTAGCGGCACCACGGACTTTGGGTCGGGGAGTTTTTTCCAATGGGCTTGCTGGACGGAGTGGGTCCGCGTCACATGGGGCCTCCTGGGTGGTGTCATATTCAAGGGGCGGGGATGGAGGACATGGATCACGTGGTCCTTTACCAAATTATCACAGTGACAATATTCATGTAGGCCATTAAAAATCCAGCATTGGGTTCTTTTGACTAACATGGGTTTTCCGATCCTGCAAAGGGCCTCCCAATTCCAAAACGGGGTCTGCTGTTCCCGAAAAAGTCACGTGAAGCGCCCGATAATTGTGTCTCCTAATCTAGAACAGGATCCTGACAATTCACGAATGTGCATTTAAATCCATCTGAGGCATGACAGGGGTCTCCCTTTCCAGAAACGGAGATCCCTTCTTCTTGTTCATGCTTCATGTTCCAGAAAAGGTGTCTTCTAGCTCATAACGGGGCTGACATGACTGGTGTGAAATAACATGGACATAACGTATGAGCTATTCCGAACCGGCAAAAAAACTTTAGCGCCCTCTGGCTCAGTTATTGGGGTCTCCTTGACCTCAATTTTTTGTAACTGTATTTGGCGTTACGGAGCTTTTACTTTGGATAAACGGGGCCTCCCAAAATTTTCAGGAAGCGAAAACATACTTTTGTCCCTCACCCCTGCCTGGTGGCAGGGAATTTGCCCCTCTGCCCCCCCCCCTCCCGCCCCCCTCTCCCCACTACAGCCCCTGGTCTCACACCGTCTGAGTGCCGTCTGAGATCAGCCCCTGATCTCACAAGGGCACAAGGCCACAACCACATATCACAATTTATTCAAAACGTTCCTTCACAGCGTTTCTCAACGCGATGCTGCCGCTATATCGCGCTAATTAATCATGAATGTCGGAGCTGTGCAGAGAATGTGCGAAGTTCTAGCCACTGAATTTGGAATGATGGTGGTAATGGCAGTGGCATCCTAAATGACTGATGAGAGTTTCGGGCTTTGCGACCTGGTAATGTGAAAGCCTAAGTTGGAACAGGCATCTGATGAAAACGGGAGGTCAGCGCCGTAATAGACAGTCATGTTCAGGATTGCACTAAAGTTGCAACGATAAAGGCCTATTTTTCCTGTTCGCGCTAAGAAGGCTTTGATGACATTGCGCTGGCCGAAACTGCATCGTGGGATACTGGGGCAGGTGTGACTATGTGACAGGTGATGATGAGAGAGAGAGAGAGAGAGAGAGAGAGAGAGAGAGAGAGAGAGAGAGAGAGAGAGAGAGAGAGAGAGAGAGAGAGAGAGAGAGAGAGAGAGAGAGAGAGAGAGAGAGGAGAAGAGAGAGAGAGAGAGAGAGAGAGAGAGAGAGAGAGAGAGAGAGAGAGAGAGAGAGAGAGAGAGAGAGAGAGAGAGAGAGAGAGAGAGAGAGAGAGAGAGAGAGAGAGAGAGAGAGAGAGAGAGAGAGAGAGAGAGAGAGAGAGAGAGAGAGAGAGAGAGAGAGAGAGAGAGAGAGAGAGAGAGAGAGAGAGAGAGAGAGAGAGAGAGAGAGAGAGAGAGAGAGAGAGAGTAAGAGGGGAGGAAGGGAAGGAGGGAGGGGCGGTTTGTCATGGGGACTTAACTTGAATTATTATTTTTGCGTGGGCCCTCACATTCGAATCACTTCGTCTTTGACATGAATTTACCCATTCAGTGCCTCATATGAATTCACTATGTTAACCGTATAAACAAATAATCAGAGGCTCAGGGTTTTACAGAAAGTGACGAAGGACACCGCACTTGTACCTATAGAACCCAACAGTAAAAATCCATTTTGTTTACGGTGATATTGTGGTTAAGCTGCGTGGCTGGGAAACCAAAGTCGCGGGGGTCGATTTTCCACGGCGCTCGCCCGTCCTGCGCAGGGCGAAAGACAGGCGACACAATCAAGTCCTAGGAACAAAGTGCGTCGTTAAATCCCATTGCCAGCATGCAAAAATATAACGTTAGTTTGTTTTTGTCCACCCATATTTCCTGGGCATTTTTTTTACGTTCTGTGAACTCAGAGTACGCCTGCCTGTTTGTCTGAGTAAGGTCTGAGTCTAAGTAGGATTATTTCTTTCAACATAGCACACCATGCTGCTCATATCTGTGCTGCGGCTTATCCTTGCGTGCTAAACGCCTTTCGACCATCTGATGTTGAATATTCTGCTAGCAGCTTAAGCGAGCTTGCATAGATATCAGATTCATTGGTCGGTCGTTGTCACAGGGACCTTGTGTAACACTCGAGTGGTGAGTCCATATGGCTTAGCCTGCATCTCACTCAGGCAGCTGACGCTTGCAAAGCGGTAAACTGAACCTCGTGTCTCTGTTTTCCCAGTCACGCAGCATAGCCACTTTACTAACGGTGCCACAATCCTTTGGTCGGCTCAGGTTGGATGCGTTGTTTCGAAGCCATTTCAGTGCGAGTAACGCTTACACTGGTCAGCCCCGCTGGCTGTGCCGTCAGTCCCGCTGGCCTGATCAGCCCCACTGGCCTGGTCCGCCACGCTGGCTTTGCCGCCAGTCCCGCTGGCCCGGTCAGCCCCGCTGGCCTGGCAGAGGTGTGAGGCCGTGACCGCTGGTCTGGCAGAGGTGTGAGGCCGTGACCGCTGGCCTGGCAGAGGTGATAGACTGTGACCGCTGGCCTGGCAGAGGTGTGAGGCCGTGACCGCTGGCCTGGCAGAGGTGTGAGGCTGTGACCGCTGGCCTGGCAGAGGTGTGAGGCCGTGACCGCTGGCCTGGCAGAGGTGTGAGGCCGTGACCGCTGGCCTGGCAGAGGTGTGAGGCTGTGACCGCTGGCCTGGCAGAGGTGTGAGGCCGTGACCGCTGGCCTGGCAGAGGTGTGAGGCTGTGACCGCTGGTCTGGCAGAGGTGTGAGGCCGTGACCGCTGGTCTGGCAGAGGTGTGAGGCCGTGACCGCTGGTCTGGCAGAGGTGTGAGGCCGTGACCGCTGGTCTGGCAGAGGTGTGAGGCCGTGACCGCTGGTCTGGCAGAGGTGTGAGGCCGTGACCGCTTGCCTGGCAGAGGTGTGAGGCCGTGACCGCTGGTCTGGCAGAGGTGTGAGGCCGTGACCGCTTGCCTGGCAGAGGTGTGAGGCTGTGACCGCTGGCCTGGCAGAGGTGTGAGGCCGTGACCGCTGGTCTGGCAGAGGTGTGAGGCCGTGACCGCTTGCCTGGCAGAGGTGTGAGGCCGTGACCGCTGGCCTGGCAGAGGTGTGAGGCCGTGACCGCTGGCCTGGCAGAGGTGTGAGGCTGTGACCGCTGGTCTGGCAGAGGTGTGAGGCTGTGACCGCTGGCTTGGCAGAGGTGTGAGGCTGTGACCGCTGGCCTGGCAGAGGTGTGAGGCCGTGACCGCTGGCCTGGCAGACATGTGGGGCTGTGACCGCTGGTCTGGCAGAGGTGTGAGGCTGTGACCGCTGGTCTGGCAGAGGTGTGAGGCTGTGACCGCTGGCCTGGCAGAGGTGTGAGGCTGTGACCGCTGGCCTGGCAGAGGTGTGAGGGCCGTGACCGCTGGCCTGGCAGAGATGTGAGGCCGTGACCGCTGGCCTGGCAGAGGTGTGAGGCCGTGACCGCTGGCCTGGCAGAGGTGTGAGGCTGTGACCGCTGGCCTGGCAGAGGTGTGAGGCTGTGACCGCTGGTCTGGCAGAGGTGTGAGGCCGTGACCGCTGGTCTGGCAGAGGTGTGAGGCTGTGACCGCTGGCCTGGCAGAGATGTGAGGCCGTGACCGCTGGTCTGGCAGACATGTGGGGCTGTGACTCAGAGCCCGTCGTCTGTCAGTCGTCTGCTGCAGTGCCGCCGTGTGAGGACGGTGCGGCAGTCCGCAGATCAATGCTGCTCTCTCTGCCGCCGGCCCGCGGAGCGCCGTGCCGGCGCCCGCGTGCCACTCCCATGGGTCACTCTTATGGGCTCAACGGTTGGTGGTGACGTCACATGAGCCGCGCGGCAGGCGTCAGGCTGACGTCACAGCCAGTGACCAAATTGACGTCACTGGCACGCAGCCAGAACAAGTCAAGCACGCGGTAGATCTAAGCACTAATCCAAGTATGAGGCGCTTTGATTGGTCGATTTTAATTTGCAATATGAAATCTAAAATCGGCTGTCGGCAAGTGTTATTCCGTCCGTGATTCGTCTTCAGGTCACGTCGTGTCCCTTGCACTGATTTCGCTCCCGTACTTACATGCTCCACCCACACGTTTGTCGTCAGAATCTGGTCCTTCAGATTCTGAAACAAAAGACACATTTTAGTACATCAGTCTGATCGAAATGCGCATTGAACACATGCATGTCCTAAATGACGCGAACGCTGTTCTAGGTAGTCCCAAATTATGGTTTGAATTGCAGTGATTTCTTGAGCAACTGAGAACTTGAAACCTGTTCGCATCTGGCCTGTAAGATTTGAATTATTACCAGGGCAATTTATTATGCAATAATTTTGTTATCATGCATCTACATGCCACCGGAAAAAATCAGAAAAGCTTTCGTCTGCTGACCCTTATGACATATTATCGGACTGTGTATGCAGCAGATGCCGTCGTGAATTGTACTAGAAGTGGCAAAGGGTCTTGGCACGATCGTACCGTCATTCATTCGACGCCTGCAAAAACATGTTAAGTTCACTGCAATACCAGGTCAAATCTGAAAACTAGTGTCGTATTTTATCGGATAATCCTGTAGTTTTGGCTTAAAATGGCTGACATGCCAGTCCGGCTTAAGGATTCTTAACGGTTAAAAGAGCATGATGGTCCAGGCCATGCTAGGCTAAGCCTTGCTAATAGGTCCCGACGCTGGCAAAGGTGCCGAAGCTGCGCTGTAGCTGCTTTGAGCTAATTCCGCTGTGCCAAGCAAATGAAACATGCTGTTAGTCATTTCGTAAGCTTTAACAAAGGCATGAATGAACAGATTTTAAAACATTGCTATTACCCAAAGGAAGTGTTATTTCTGTTTAGTTTTTATGCGCGGCTATCACAGCACTCGCCCTGCGTAGCAGGTGCTGTAATCTATACCATTATTCATTCACTGGAGGTGTTAAACGATTTTTACGTGGCGAATTTTTTACGCATCCCCTCCCCCTCCCCCCACGCGCGGGCCGAATGCCCACCTCTTAGCATCTAGGGAGCTTTAAAACCTGTGCTTGGACGCGATGACGAACGAAAACTTGCAGTCTTACCTTACCTATTTATTTGGACAAAAGAACACAATAGCACGTTGGTTGCGCGCACAGGAAGTGAGGTAAATATAAATCAATTGTTACAGACCAGTAAATCCTCAAGATATCCTGCAATGTGTTATATGACGGTACCACACCTGTGATGAAACCGAAAAACACAAATGTAAACGGTTTCTGTTAAATCAGCAGTGTTAGATGCGGAATCTTGAAAATCAGCGCAAATAAAACATTAGCTGCTTCACAGCGTACAAGTGCGAGCACTACTGGCTGCTGCCTCAAACCCATTGTGATGTTTTTATCCTATAAATCCGTCCCTGTCAGTACCCCAAATCAGTGCCGACACAGGACATACAAAGCTGGCAGGGTAAATGTGTGAGATGTACAGTGCTGGCGCTCATTCAAAAGGCGACTGTTATTCTTTCTCACATGTCCGTTCTTGGCACCCGCCCTTAGCCCTGAAACTTGGCGCAGCTGCCCCTAAGACATTGGAACACACCTGGAGAGGGGTGACAAACCGCTATGATGCCAGTGTGCAGCCTGCTCCACTTTTTTGCAGCCCAGGTGGATCTTGGAGACGTGGGCCTTCCACATCTTTTCCTGGAACCTTTCCTGTCGCCTACTATATCCACTTCCGCATTGCATGTGCCTTTGGGATCGGACGCATGGCCGGAAAGTGTTTGAACAGCTAGTGTACGGTTCAAGACGTCTTGAATCCGAAGCTGAAACCAACGTCGATTCCCTCACGTTATCACGTCCTTTACTCTTTCGTGAAAATACGTATATATTTAATCGCTCGAACAAAAATATCGAGCAATCCCTTGTTAACTCGAACAAATTGATAGATTAGGAGGTATCTGACGAAAAAAAATTGATTTGGGCTATACATCAAGCTATTTTCTGTTGTATGATCTTCTCCCTAAATGCAATGCACTTGAAAGACCGTGCTTTGTCCGGATGCTCCTCCCACAAAGTGCACCTGGAGCCTTCCTTGGCCAATGAGAAGACGCTGCTGTGTTGGAATGTGACAAATGGATAGTCGCGCGGTCACACAATTTTAGCGCCTTGTTAATACGCTTTGGTGATGAAATAAGAAAGTTGCAGGGGCCGGATTGGTTCCCCACGCACGGCAGGGCTAGCGGGTTTTCCGTAATCAACGCACCCAATTTTTTTCGTAATTTTTATTTCCGTTGATTTCCGTAATCAACGTGATATTTCGCTCACATAAAAAGTGATGGTCACCTTTCATTATGCACCTCCACTTAATCTCAGGCTGTTGACTCTGCTGTTCACTGCAAGGTCGTTGACCTCGCTGCCCACTGCTGATGTCACAACTGGCCAGATAAAATAAGGATGAGATGTGCTATAGCCCTCTCGAGAGGCATCCTATTACTGCGTTTATTGTAGAAAGCCTTCCGCGATACACGACCACTTGGACTGTCACTACTTCTTACGTCATGAATGGGAGAGCCATTATCACTTGGCACGCCTCTAGGACCATGTGACAGTTATCGCAGTGTTAGAGAAAGATCTTCCTTGCAAGTTGTTATGAACTGTATCCTTAACATGGACCTCAGTGATGTAATAGAGTACACCGACGGGGAATTTAGGAAGTATGATTTATTTTGCAAGTAAGCAGTTGGTCTTGCAACCTTTATTTCTTTGGCGACTGTTAATTAACTGGAAGATGCAGAATATGCGTCGGCTCTCATTGAAGTGAACCTATCCAAGCTATCATGTGAGTCTGCTTGAGTACACTGCGCGGTGCCGACCTGCCTGCACACGCAGCTGCTTTGAGTCTACTGTGCGGTGCCGACCTGCCTGCACACACAGCTGCTTTGAGTCTCCTGCGCGGTGCGACCTGCCTGCACACGCAGTTGTTTCCTCCTACATCTCTTCCCGGCACTGTCTGCGTGTTTGTGCGCCCGACATATTCCCTGGACGGATGGGCCAAAGAATGAATGAACAGGACGAGTGAGCGAAAGCATGAATAAACAGCCGAGCGATCAAAGAGTGAATGAACAGTGCGAGGATTGGCTCTCCCGTTCTGGTCTCGCGTTTGGAGCTCGCCGACTTCCAATAAGCACTGCCCTGGCTGCCAAACACGTCATCTGTTGTCAAGCGGTAATATCTGATTGACGTCATCGACAGCTCAGGCGCATAGTGGGACAGGTGGAGACGCGGCGAGCCACCCGCCTCATTGGGCAGGAAGACCACGGGTCCTACTTGCATTGCCTGCACGCAGTGCAACAACATGGCACAATCTGCATGAGGCTGAGTGGTCCGATATATTAGTTTTCGATGCGCATTCCCTCAGTGCTAATGTTCCTGACACTTTCATAGCCTTCGACGGCTATGTGTACACTTTTTTAGCCGATTGTCGCACGAACGCCTTCATTTGTGTTTGTACCTTTTGGATCCCTTTGGATCCTCGGGGCCGCCGACAGGGACCCCAATTGTAGGGTCCGCTGGAGGTTGTATCAACGGACTCTCGCCTGCAGAACAAGGCCCTCAAATATCAGTCGGAGGGCCTCTTGCGTCGATGGAACCCTTCTGAACGATAAGGGCCTCTATGTTGATCACGGAGATCACTAATGCCGAACAGCCAGCTCCGCGTCGGTCTGGGCCTTGGGGGACCCATTTCCCAAGCAGGGACAAGGCCAGAGATTGTCATTGCAGACCTGCATTTATCGGGTCCCCTGCAACAAGAACGGGCTTATGCATTGGTCAGGAGCCCACAGTGCCCACATAACATTATGTGCCGGCAAGTAGCCCTGAATCAGCCCGCATCAGTCAAGGAGTCCACATTTGCTGAGCCAGCGCAGTGACGGGACCCCTAGTGACAGCCTTCTGCTTTGGTCAGGTTCCTCTGACGATGAAATGAGATGCGAGAGATAACAATACGAGGGGTTGCAATAAGACAGTGGAGGAGCCCTGTGTCAGTCAGCGGCACTGATGCCCAGCAGGGCCCTCCGTCTCGTTTCAGCCAGGGGTCCGATACATCGGGCTGGGATTCTTTGCAAATTAACTGGACTTTCTACGCCGGTAAAGGATCCCTTTGCGTCAGTGAGAGCCCCTTCGATTTGGGGCCAACTGCCCCAATCACAGCGCCTCCCCTTTCAGGGAGCAGTCTGATGTGTCCCTGGCGGCCCCGGGTCGACCAGACGGGATCAGTTGAAGGGATGAGTTAGCAAACATGAGTGGACCATATCAATAGAAATGTGTGACCTCGTTTGGTCTAAGCTGTTGCTCAATCCACGGGTTCCTTATCCTCGAAGAGCCCAAATAATTCTGGTAACGACTCTGAGGCTCATCGGTTTATAAAGGAGCGAATGAACCATTGCGAAATGAAAAGCAACAACAGCGTATTCGACACAGATATTTAAAGTATGTCCTCTTCACTTCGTTTGGCTTCCAAGGTGAAGAATAATTTCATAGTTTGACAGTTTCTGGCTTCTATTGCAGCTACATAACAGGACTCGAATTGGTCCTTTAAGGTAGTAAGGTGGGCGAAATCTAGTGAGTTATAGTGAGAAGGTTTCCACCAGAAGGAGGCCCTTCGTCAATCGATGCCGCTCCTTTCCAGAATTCTTGCTGTGTCCCAGAAGGGGCTAAATTCTGATATGTCATGCGAAACTGCTCTGGCGGTGGTGCCTGAGGACTTACACTGGACGTCGGATTACGTAGGAATTGCCATAATTGTGATATTGGATTTGTGTCGGGTGTTTGGATGCGATCTTTCACACACGTATTTTAGAGAAACGTCTCTACTACATCAGTTTGCTTTGGTTCAAAAAGTTATTTTTACTCAACTTACTTATCTATGCGTACCAAAGAAGTTTGGGTAAAGCACTCGAAAGACTAACATCTCTCGTTCGGAATCTCTCACGGTCATTGACGGGATTTCGCTCAGGGCTGACCGTGAGCTGCCTCCTTTACACAATCTTCGCAAACGAGATTAACCGTTATTCACTGCATGGTACTGTACTTTCTTATACTGATGATAGGCACTAAGCTTTTGGTCCCTTGGCGAAAGCACGACAGGGACTGCTGAGTTGCTGCGTTGGAGAGTTCTCGCACTGTACTGTATATCGGGCTGTACGCCAGCGCTTTGAAGTTAAACACCTCGGAAGAGCAATTCGTATTTTCGGAACGTGTATCGCCTTGCACGATGCGCCACCAATTGCTTTGAGATTAGGCACAGATATTGTACGCGAGTTCTAGTTGAAAACCTTGGTTTGATCATGGAAATAAATATAGATTTCAGATACCTTGTAGACTATATCGCAGGCTAATGCGCCGACATTTTACTTGTGTTGGCTCATGTTCGCCGCGGAATTACCCGGTACATTATTAAGCTCATGGTGACGCCACTGACTGTGCCTGTGCTTCGCCGCTGTCTATACATTTACGGAGCCGAGTCGAGCACAAAACTGCATTCACCTTAGAAAAATCGTGCAATTTCTGTGCGAGACTGATCAGCGTTGGACGAAAACATGACAGCACTTATGATGCACTAGGACAACTTCGCACGTTTACTGCGGCAACCAGCTTGACACGTTACCTTTGCCTGTGTACTCTCCATTGAGTAGTTAGAACCAAGGCCCCATACACCAACCGACCATCCAGGTCATCCACTCAGGCTAAACCAGGCCGAGCTGAGCGCAACAGCCCATCTCGTAGCACTGCCAAAGAAACGTCAGCAAAAGCGAAGGTGATCACGTGACTCACACTGCACAGGTGCTTTGTCTTCCATGGATACGAACCGATATCGGTAAAAGGCAGTTTTCCTGTTGTGGGGTGTGCAAATACATACAGCTTGCTCTGAAGCGAAACTGCGTTACCAAAAAAGTCATTACGCATTTCGCAGGGGCGTGTTACTTTTTATAAGCCGAACGGCGTAAACGGGATATAGGTAAGACTGTACCTCGAGTGTCATCTGTGATGAAGACGCCTGCCTGGGTGAGAGTGAGCTTATGGGATATCAGCATGATGAAATTACTTCATTTCACAGTTGAACTGTTGACTCAAGGACGTCATAAGCCACCTTTGTGGACTGCAACAATGGAGAAAGACAAACGAATGGGTTGACTGGAATCATGCTCTGACATCATAGAACTAAGCGTCTTGCCTTAACGGCAGGGTTTTAGAAAGATCTAGTCTATATATCTGCAGTAAGTTTTTATCAAGTACTGCATAAAATCCAACACTCTTACCCAAGGCGACCTAAAGCCACTTCAATGCAATGCATGAAAACTAATCAGAGGCACATGTGAAACGAAAATGGACATAATGGCAACAGCATCAGCGAGTTGGAGCATCGAGGCAGAAACAATTAACGTCAAACATGCTCTAAGCCTTTAGGAAAGTCTCCCGGTGGTTGCTGGGCGGCGTCATTTTCACGTGACCCAGGACCCACACCGTAAGAATGGGCTGCCGTGAGCACACAACACACTGACCAGGTGGCTGAAGCTGCGATAGGAAAATTGGTATTCGAAAATTTAAAACAGGCTTGAAACGTGTAGCTGGCTACCAGCAGTGGATTCATGACGCCCTTTCTAGTGGACCTAGGACAACCTAAAACTTCATTGTCATGAGTTCATGGCATTCGCAGTTAGCCAATAGTATACAAAAATCATAAACATCAAGGCACATGACGCATGCCAGGAATCAAAGTGTTGATCGGTGGTGGGCATTATGACAACGATTTGTCATGGGCTTGTGTGGCCCATAGTTGTGTTTCGACTGAAGTATTTCAGACGCCTGTTCCGGCTTACTGGAAATTGGACATTGCTGGCCACATTCTTTTCTGAGCTAAAACGAGAATCGAAGCGTGAGTGTGCTGCCCCTCGAAGAGCTTTGTATGCGAGAATCGAAGCGTGAGTGTCGTGCCCTGCACACGCGTGGACGACGAGAATCGAGGCGTGAGTGTCTTGCCCTGCACACAGCGTGGACGACGAGAATCGAAGCGTGAGTGTCCTGCCCCACGCAGAGCATTGCAGGCGAGAATCGAAGCGTGAGTGTCTTGCCCTGCACACAACGTGGACGACGAGAATCGAAGCATGAGTGTCCTGCCCCTCGCAGAGCATTGAAGGCGAGAATCGAAGCGTGAGTGTCTTGCCCTGCACACAGCGTGGACGACGAGAATCGAAGCGTGGGTTCCTGCCCTGCACACAGCATGGACGATGAGAATCGAAGCGTAAGTGTCTTGCCCGCGCACAGAGCGAGGGCGGCGCGAGTGGGAGACTGCCCCAGTGGGGCCGGAACGTCCAATATGCGGCGCCTTCCGTCTGCCAGCGACAGTGCGGCGTGCCCTCCCCGTCGGCCGGCCTAATTTCTCTGGGGATCCTGCAGTGCATTTTGTGCGCCGCCGCTCGGAGCCCAGATGACAGCGCTGGGAATACATTCCAGTCATCTTCCCCAGGTCCCTGGTGCTGGCCAGGACTGCCGACAAGCGCAAACCGATGACACGGCGG
>NW_023596746.1:48245438-48307938 GCF_011947565.3 Pollicipes pollicipes
AAGTCGCGTTCCCGCGGACCCAATGCTGGACGCGAATGTGACTTACGAGAACCTCTCGCATTCATCGAGATGTTATAAGAAGGGCCTCAGAACAGACTTCGCTATTTCAAACAGGCATCGCATAAACATAAGCCAACTGGCATGCGTTTGTATATTGGACGCGGCTTGTCAGGCATGACGTTAGGCTTCGCGTGGCGTCTTTTGTCGTTGCAGCGCCACATTCTGAACAGCGACCGTCATGTGTTCAGCCAACCCTGACCGGCTCCATCTGCCGTGCAGGACTGATCGTGCTCTTCACGACTATGTGTCCCTGGTTACACGGCGTTGGGTGACCAGCTGTCTGCCAACATCATCAACTCGCTGCCCGACGGCGACTTCCGCAAGATCAGCCAGGTGGCCTCACCGTCAGCCTGACGACGGCCACCTACACGCTCATTAACCCGGTCTTCCGCCAGGTGGAGGGGCCGCTCAAGATCGAGGGTCCAGGTGAGCCGAGTCACGCCGCTGTCAGTGCTGCTGGCACAGCGGCTCAAGTCTCCGTCTTAATAACCCAGCGGCTTGCGTAACTGTATTACTTGGATGGGATTGCGTCATGCAGCGGCGTCTCGCCTACCCCAAAAACGTACTTCCTGTTAACCTTACTTGTTTACTGCCTGCTCGTACGTGTCCTTGCTATTGGGGCCGACCCTCCGTCAACCACATTTGAATCACCAAAATACCCTTGCTGTCGCGGACCTAGCAATCAGCCGCCGCGTTGTTACGATCCCTTCTATATGTACTATACACATAATGTTTTAAAATGATAAACATTAAAATTAAAATGGAATTAAATAATGCGATAATTACCAAACTTAGGATCACACTTTCATTGCCATAACTCATCATCATCACCAAAACCAAATAATGCTATGCCAACAATGGACGCTTTCTTATCCTCTCTGTTTGGGGTTATTGCTCATCTTGCGTGCATGATTGTACGCTAAGATTGGTGGGGTGTTATGTGCCGACAGACATGAGCTTGAAGCAGGTGATCGTGCGGACGCTGATGATCGGCTGCATGGTGATAGTGGGTCTGACCGTGCCCAGCTTTGACAAGATACTCAATCTGCTGGGATCGACCACCATCGGCGTACTGGGCCTTTGTCTTCCCGCCGCTCTTTTACTTCCGACTCATGACTCAACACGAGGAGGGCTGGCCGGAAAGGTAGGTCACTAGACCCAGCACAATGAGGGCTGGTCGGACAGATAGGTCACTTGACCTAGCACGAGGAGGGCTGGCCGATGAGGTAGGTCACTGACCCAGCACAGTGAGGGCTGGTCGGACAGATAGGTCACTAGACCTGGCACGAGGAGGGCTGGCCGATGAGGTAGGTCACTAGACCCAGCACAGTGAGGGCTGGTCGGACAGATAGGTCACTAGACCTGGCACGAGGAGGGCTGGCCGGAGAGGTAAGTCACTATACCCAGTACAATGAGCTGGCGGAGAGGAAAAGTACAGGACCCAGTACAAGAAGGACTGACCGGAGAGGTAAAAAACAGGTCCCAGCACGATAGGGCTGGCTGGAGAGGTAAGTCACAATATCTAGAACGAGGGTGGCTGGCCGGAGAGGTAAAACACAGGGCCCAGCACAAGAAGGACCGGCCGGAGAGTTAAAGCACAGGCCCAGCACGAGGAGAGTTGGTCGGAAAGGCAAACAGTGAACCCAGCATTAGAACGGCTGCCTGCGTATTCTGGCCAGCAAACCATTCCCAATGTCATTTCAGCTGGAACTAATCCAGGTGGTCCGAGAGGGCTTGGGCGGCTCTGGAGACGGCACTGTGTTCATAGATGTGCCCGGTATCCAGCGGGCAGATGGTATGGCCTCTTCGCGGCTGATGGCTGAGCAGGCCGCAGCCTGGACGTCGTGTGACGGCGGCGTGCGTCGCTGCCCGCAGGCGGATCCCGGCCTGGCAGAAGGTGGCCGTGCCGTGCGCCGTCCTGCTCAGCGTCGTCGGTACCGCCTGCGCCTTCAAGCGGCCATCCGCGACTTTCGTCAGCGCCGAGTCTCTCTCCGGCTCCTGCCTGATCCCGATGTAGGGCCGATGCGACCCTGCCGGCCGCCGCCACTGATCTCAACAAGGTCAGGCGGACGCCCCGCGCGCCTGTCCAGCGGTATGCGCTGCGCAGCTGCCCACGCTTATGAGGTCACGTTCCGTGCCCGACCGGCTGTTTCCTTGACGGTGTGGTGTACTCTGCATATTGTAATTTCATTTGTATTGCTTAAAAAAGATCAAGCGCTCGTATTCTACGAGGAACTTAATCCCTGCGGTCTTAAGACCGTCGCAGCCAGTAACTGGTGTAAAGTTTTGGCTCCACACCGTTTCAGTGGTAGATCATTGTCTAGTCTCGGCCCCACACCGTTCAGTGGTAGATCATTGTCTAGTCTCAGCTCCACACCGCTTCAGTGGTAGGTCATTGTCTAGTCTCAGCTCCACACCGCTCAGTACGTGCCCAAGGCGATCAGCGCCGCATCCGTGACACGCGCTTCATTGCGGCTGGGTGTCATGCCCATGGTACTGATTATGGGCGTATTCTTCGCTGTTTTGCCTACGCGGACGTGGAGTGATGCTAGCCAGACATGTTCGGTGTGACGCACCATCATGGCCGGACTGGCCGGGTTTAGCGTATGCTCATGTGAGGCCGCCGACAGACGGCCGCGCCGCGCCGCGCCGCGCCGCCGCTCGCTCGTGAATGACATGTTTAACCGCCCGAACAAAATCCTCGGATGTTTATGTCTCCTGCCCGTCGTCGATCAGGCCAGTGTCAAAAGCGGCGTCTCTTGCAGGTGGCATCCGCCGACCGACTACTACCGCTGCAATAATCCGCTATAAAGATGGTCTGTGGCACTCCGGAAGCAGACGTGGGGTACCTGAGTTAGTTTATTGCGCCTGAAATGTTTCCGTCCTAGCAGATAGGGCCGCCGCAAAAGTTCTGTCGTAAGGCATGCCACCCCTGAATAATCTGTTTGCATTGCCATACCCAACACGCATACGTATTTGCCACACGCACTACGGTAAAGGATCAATTGGACCAATGAGGTTTTCCAGAATATTTTCCGAACAGCGCGGCGTAGCCACGCTCAAGTGAAAATCGAACATTTTAGGATAATAAATTGTATGAACCTTATAAGGTCGCTGACCTATGATAGGTGAAATTAAGGTCAAGCCTGTCAGCAAGGCTGAGGCCATTTGTGGGAAATCTGTCAATCTGTTGCGACAACAGAGTGTTAGACGAAACCTGACAAAACGATCTCTGATATAGTTTTTTAGGCAATAAAACAATTGAATTAATACTTACAGCAAATTCTTTGCCCTTGGGTCAGGTATGAGAGTCAAACGTACGTCCAAAGTGACCTGCTTTCTTACCCGAATGGAGTTATGGGTTAGTTTGTATCCGTTATGTTTGTATGGGTTGGTTTGTGGTGGTTTTTTCGAATTAATTAATATTAGAGACCGCAACATGCATGCTCGTAAGTTTGGCCCGATAACCAGCGGGCAGATGGCGCGTCTGCTCGCAGCGGATGGCTGTCACTGGTGGTAGACTTCTTGAAGGTCAGAGCATCGCACCGACTTAAAAAGACCCAGGTCAACATTTTGCCTCTGGGAACCTACCGTCTAGCCTATTCCTAACGGTCATTTAAGTGCCAAAAGAAAAGCAATGTCGGAGAATGGCGTCGGTCACCTTGACCTCCTAAAGGTAAAAAGGTTACTGACCTTATATCAAAGGCAGTTACCTATTGTTTAGAACAGGTGTCTAGGCTCACGGTAGTTGCATGAGGTGTCTGGGGCACTCTTTGACATCAATCTGTAGTTTGTCCTTGTTTGACTTTATTTTACCCAAAGATCATGACCTAGGAGCCCCATGTTTAAGCACAAACGAGTTCATATACAGGCCAACCCACCCTACACACTAAGTGTATGGCTCTCTTACGTTTTGAGATCTCGAGGGTCAAATTGACCCCCACTGCCATCTCACCCGAGCAAAGGGTGCTCAACCACCCATCCGGACGTTATATCTCCAAACGATTACGGCGGGTTCGTCTAGCATAGGACATCGTCAGGCAATGACAAGTAATTGCGACATCCAAATTACACTGCACAATGGTTTTGTCTACATATCTTTAGTAAAATCATATCAAGGCATTAATTTGGTAAAAGTCGATCGCAGAGAAAAGACACAATGAACCAAATGTAGTAGTTCGGACAAAACTACAGGAAATTCAAATCTCCCGAAGGACTTGTTAGAAATCCTCACATTCTAACTGCAGGCAGCAAACCTTAGAACCAGAGGAGCCCTACACTGAATAGAGTGTGGGTATTGTGCTGACCTGGCGGCCTATCACTGGGCCGTTGTCACGGATGTGCACCACTTCAAGCACTTGGAGCTTCCACCTGTCAGAGCAGTGGGCGGGAATGATGTAGTTAACGATCAGCTGCCTGTCAGTCGGGTGTTGTAGACCTTCTTGAGATTACGATTATGGGATCCATCTTGCAAGTGTAAGACGGCTTCCGAGGGTCGTTGTCGCATGGACCATGTGGGTACCGTTAGGACGGTGCGCACAGTTCCCAGTGTCACAGCGAAATGGTACGCCGCGCCGGCCATCTTCGGCACAGACGTGTCATGGGATAAGCTGCCATGGTCACGCTGTTCACTTTAGGGCTCCGGCAAAAGACGAGTTTAATTGTGCATTGTGGCTGCATGCGGTGACAGCTTTTAGTCACGTGTGTCCCGCATTATTTTCTTGACCTTTTAGTCACGTCATTCCGCAAAATCTTTTGGTCTTTTTAGTCGCGTTGTCCCGCATAATCTCCTCGTCCTTTTTGTCACTTTTGTCCCGCATAATCCTCTCGTCCATTTAG
This sequence comes from Pollicipes pollicipes, assembly GCF_011947565.3. NCBI lineage: Eukaryota > Metazoa > Arthropoda > Thecostraca > Pollicipedomorpha > Pollicipedidae > Pollicipes > Pollicipes pollicipes. Next base: position 48,250,338 of record NW_023596746.1, read on the forward strand.
TCACGTCGTCTGAACCCGTCTGCTGACCTCTGACACCGTCTGCTGGCCTCTCGACGCCGTCTGCTGACCTCTCGACGCCGTCTGCTGACCGTCCGATGCCCCCTACTGACCGTGTAAGCCCGTCTGCCGACTGTCTGTGCTGGCTGCGTTTCTGAGCTGTGTTTACAGCAAGGCCCGCCGGGAATGTGACGGCCCCGTCTGTTCCAGGAGCGGGGACGCGACGCGCGACACTCCACGTAAACACTGAGGCCGGTCGGCACGCGCCCGGACCCGGTGCAGCTTGGCGCCGACCTTCCGAGGCCGTGCCATGCCGGCGCGCTGGACGGCGTCCGGCCGGTGGCAGCGCGCCTCACTGGTGACGCGCCGGCCGTCGGCGTGACGGTAACATGCCACAATCTCCCTGCACGGACGACCAGCGACAGCGGAAGTAAATGTGAACACACCCGAAGCATAAAAATGAGAAATGCCTAAACACTATCAGCGTTTGAAATGGTGTTATTTACGTTAACAGTTATAGCGTTTACCGTAATGCCTATTTAAATATGGTTCCTGTTTCGTAATGCGATGAATGGGGCTGCATACCGCGCTCCATTGCCCACCGATGTGCTGTCTTCGAAATGCCTTGGAATGCTGCTTTTTTAGGTAAGGTGTATTTGAATAAGTGGTCGCCAGGGATATCACTACACTTACCCTCCGCTTTTTGACGATCGAGCAGGACTTAACGAATGTCATATCTTGTCACAAGCCCTCTCTTGCCAGATATAGCAACTGCGGTTGCCCACTCACCATGTACATGTAATCGCATAGACCCTCGCCATGATGGGGACGTCGACCCGACACCCTAATGTTTTCGGAGGATATCTCTCCGACACGTTGTGTAATAGCTCTTAAATTGCCGGTAGCCTATGGGGCATTCATTGCGGATGTTTGAACGCTAAAAACGTGTGTCCAGATTCTAACCTGTAATCTAGATAGATTTCTGATTTCTGAGCAACAGCGGTTTCGAGGAACACTACATGACGATCCATGGCTGGCGCGGGCGGCGGGCTGCGACCGGCGCAGGCGGTGGGCTGCGACCGGCGGGTCCGCCGATCGCGCGTGGCGGGGCGACGCTGTCACTTAACATGGTATAGATTCGCAACTGTGGATATGTGACGTTATAAAGTGTGATTTTCGGGGAAATTTAGCATTTTACCTGGCATAATGGGCCAATCAGTCACGTAACAATGTCAAATTCATTACCAATCGCGAGATCTCTTTGGGACCAGTTTACTGTTGAGACCAATCCGCTGCCTTTTTCCGCGTGGATCTAACGCTCTTGGTTTGGAAACAGCAGGGGGAGGGGTCGATCACCGCTCGTCATCCCGGGTTGTGAAAAAAAGAGAATCGTGGCGAGGGTGAGACTAGATTATATTCTGCTTTTATCCGGCAGTTACCAAAGAAACGGTGATGCCATGACCAGACCCGTTACGCGGCGCAGGCAGGGCGCACATTAAGATTAACTGCTCTAGAAGTGATGAAGAAGACATGACCGGCGTATGATAATTTAGCTCGCCAAAAGCTATGCAAGAAATGGCTCCATTGGAATCCTGTGAATCCGACTGCTGACAATGCTGCGTCTAGCAATACCATAAGGTGCGTCTAGAACGTATGAAGAAATTCATTGTACCACCAGGCTGGGTAAATGATGTGGTACAATATGCTGACATTCATGAGTTTCATAGTATAGTCTAGAAACAACACTTCATGCGTTAAAGAAAGTGAGGCGAAGGTTTCATGACAGTCTAAGGAAAGATAGCGCCTTAGTGACCAATCTGCGAGCTTTGCACTTTGACGCCTGCTGAGACTTCACGCGCAAAGTCCATTTAAAACAAGATATATTCTTTTGCATGATACTCGGCGTGGAAGCTCAAGCAATGAAATGAAATGTGTGTCGTTCTGGTGAATAAACTGTGGGCTGGGGCATATGCTTTCTCGTATAAAATGCAACTAAATATAGATAAATGTGTCACAATATTACCAAAACGACCTTGCGAAAGATGTGGTAAGGCATGAACCGTCAAAGACTCAGCCTCACAATAGTTCAGCACCGGGTGGAAGGTGAGGATTTAGCACACGCAAGTCTACCTGCCCATTACGAGGTCTGGGGACAAGTTGCCCCCCCCCCCCCCCTCCTCACGAGGGTTTCTTTCCGAACCAACTCTCAAACGGGCAGCGTATCTACGCCAAACACTGCATTGCTGTGGGCAACTAAATAAATGATCATACGGTCTAAAAATGTCACGGACCTTGCAAGGCCGCTGACCTATGCCATGCCAAAGCCAGGCCATTACTGTCAGCGAAGGCAATTCCTAGCGAGTCGTGTCGTCTGATGCGTCCTCGAAGCGTTAGACGAAGCCATACATCTTTGAGATGAACATTTAAACCATAAGGCATTTGAATGTAGGATTTCGACTTTTCCAATTAAATTTAGGCCAGATGTGAAGGTAAGACCGAGCTCAAGACCCTAACCGCTTTTTAGATTGCATTGCAACGCAGTTTTTTATGTTTCCTTCAAATTTTGGGATCACAGGGGTGTTAAAAACCATCCTATTTAGACTCTTATTTAGTTGGCGGTCACTGACCTCTACTGACTTGATCATCTCTTTTTTGAGAAATATGTCGTGTAGCGCAGAATTGCACGCTGATTCACAGATCAAGAAGATAACAACATCAAAACAATATTGAACGTGTTTGGTTATCGTGACCTTTTCATTTTCGATTAATGCCGTGGACCTGATTGGAACACCAACGACCTTTTCCTTAGACGAAATATCTAGTTTACAGTTGGTTGTATGAGGAGATCTGATGGGAGTTAGGACACCGATCTAGGGTTTTACCTGGTCTGACCCTATTTCACATGTAGATCTGAACCTAGGAACCTAAAAACTGGACAGAAGCGAATTGACATGCATGGCTGCCTACCCTTTAATTTTTGAATTTTTGGTGTCTATCTTTCTCAGTTTTTTAAATCTTAGGGAGTTAAATCACCATCACCAATGGAGCACATCGCATTGATAACCAAATCTGAGACGCTAGAAACTAGCACCGCTAACCTGCAGAACGCGGAACCGACGCGGCGAAGAGCAGGCCTCCGGTGGCAGCGGACGAGGCGGCCGGCACGGAGGACCACAGCGCTGCCACCGCCGGCGCGGAGGACCACAGCGCTGCCGCCGCCGGCGCGGAGGACCACAGCGCTGCCGCCGCCGGCACGGAGGACCACAGCGCTGCCACCCTCGGCACAGAGGACCATAGCGCTGCCACCGCCGGCGCGGAGGACCACAGCGCTGCCACCGCCGGCGCGGAGGACCACAGCGCTGCCACCGCCGGCGCGGAGGACCACAGCGCTGCCGCCGCCGGCGCGGAGGACCACAGCGCTGCCGTCGCCGGCGCGGAGGACCACAGCGCTGCCGCCGCCGGCGCGGAGGACCACAGCGTTGCCGCCGCCGGCGCGGAGGACCATAGCGCTGCTGCCGCCGGCGCGGAGGACCACAGCGCTGCCGCCGCCGGCGCGGAGGACCATAGCGCTGCCGCCGCCGGCGCGGAGGACCACAGCGCTGCACCGCCGGCGCGGAGGACCACAGCGCTGCCGTCGCCGGCGCGGAGGACCATAGCGCTGCCGCCGCCGGCGCGGAGGACCACAGCGCTGCCGTCGCCGGCGCGGAGGACCGCAGCGCTGCCACCGCCGGCGCGGAGGACCACAGCGCTGCCACCGCCGGCACGGAGGACTGTAACGTTGCCGCCACCGGCGCGGAGGGCCACAGCGCTGCCGCCGCCGGTTATAGTGATCGAAGCGGTCACCGCGACTACACTGGGTCGGCCGCCGCGGCAAGAAATGCGACCGACGCGTCGGGAGACTACACCGCAGGGTCAGTGTCGGCAGGTGTCAGCGACAGGTCTGTACTAGAGACGCAGCTTTTAGCTTTTTCCAAAACATTAGCCCGCAGCCCGGCCAGCCCCGGCCAGCTAGGGATCCAGCCTGCAAAGGCCCGCAGTGCTACAATGCCGGCCCGGTATTAACCCACAAGCACTAAGTCAATTGCGCCCTGTGTATTGTCCTTTCTCTTTAATGTGGGGCCTAGACATAGGGTGTGCACCAAATGTCACGTCAGCATCATTAATGCACAACATAGTTTGGCAACACCAGTGATGTTGTTTAAAGAGCAGTGATCAAATCGCAAACACTAGAGAGGCAGCGTACTAGAAGTACTAGAGAGTACTAGAGACGGAGGTGCACAAACTCTCCGAGCTGTCTCCTACAAGATAACCGCGAATATCCACCTGTCTCATCATTAGTTGCATCATTCAAGGTCATGCTCAAATGGTAATCTCTTGTTTTATGTGTCTCGTGTCTCTTTTGTCATTATTTTTAATGGCAAATAAGAAAGCGGGCGGATATTTCAGCGACCTATCTAAATGCGAAGGCCGGATACAACAAAAACAGATCATATTAAGTTAATGCAGTGGGCGCATTCTGTTCGAATCATTAACACCATACTACCTCGACCACGCACATATGTGTATGCATTAATCACTATGACATTTCTCACTTTGATCTGCAAACTTAAATAACGAAATGCCGCTAATACAGCGGAATAAATCGATACCTTCTAAATCTATGATACCTTTAAAGCCTATGAGGCCTTCTTAAAAATGTTGATGAAAATGCTAAGTGGTTCTGTTCAAGCACAACACACGGTACATAACGAGGCTGATTAGAACCACACGCCGCGTCCATTGTCTGCATAGTTATTCGGCGGCAAAACAGCTCTTCATGTGCTCATCTGTTCATGATGGTTATCACATGGATATAGCCGTCTTTGGGCTTCCTCCGAGCCGCCTACACGAGACAGTGCCATTGGATTTGCATTGGCTTACAGGACAGGCCCGAAGGCAGCGCAAACAAAGCGACTTAGCGAATTTTGTGGACGCATTTTAAACGCAGCGCACAAAACGTTTGAGGCCTAACCAGCCAGCATAGCAGAAGATATCGAGGCTTGCCATACCATGGGCTTACCACGGGGTGACTGCGTACTGTTGTGCTATGTAGTGTGTCGCTTCAACTTTATCGATAGTAAAACAAGCTTGAAGTCCGTAACCGTGTGAGAGGGAGGATGGTTTCTTCATCACGGAGGCAGGCACGACGTAGCTATAAAGGTTGCAAGTTTTAAGGGGAATTTCGGAAATGTGAACGGCATCTGGTGTCTGTGCATGGTGGTGGAACCGTGTACCTACTAAATGCTGCTTTTGGAATTGGTGGCAGGTGACGCACTTGGGTGCGATCAACTGGTGGTGAGTCATAAGTTGTTTATCACTTCAGTTACGACATTATTTCAGAGAGCGGCGCTGGTCGGCGCGATCCGTCGTTGCTGAATGGCCTGGTTGAGTACTTTGTGTTGCCTTATTTGGCAGCAGCACATGAAGAGGTGTTTTACCACCGAATAACTATGCAGCCAGTGGACGCGGTGTGTGGTTCTAATCAGCCTCGTTATGTTCCGTATGCTATGCTTGAATAGAACCACTTAGTATTTTCATCGACATCTTTGATTAGGAACCTATCACAGGTCTCATAGGATAAAAACGTATCAGTTGACAGCTGATCCTCGGCAGTGGAAATAGGCTATTACTATTGAAATATATGGAGACGTCTTTGACGTGCTGTAAGGATTTTTCTACGACTGAAACTAACATCTTTTTTTGGCGATAAATGGATATCGGAATGCTGTCTCACAAGGTGTCTTCCACATGCTGTTCTGTCGCTTATATTGTAGGCAAGAAGGCGCGTTTGTGCACCTCTGAATAGACAGCAGTGATCCAACGCTATGGAATTTCTATTGTAACAAAAGTAGATCTCAGCATTGTGGTGCCCGTTTCTAATTACAAAGGTGAGGAGGAGGGCGGAAGTTAAAATGGCCCTATGTCAAAAATGTACCAGAGATGTTACCCTCCTGCCTTACCTCAGTAGACCACATGACATGTTTTCCAAAATTGCATGCATCAACCGATGGTTTCCCACTGACAGAGCAAAAATGCTGGATGTTTCAAGTCTTCTCAGTTCATTACACTAGCACAGGCACCATCGAATTGCATTGTTTACATTGGCACAGGCACCATCGAATTACATCATGTACATTAGCACAGGCACCATCGAATAACATTACGTACATTAGCAGAGGCACCATCGAATAACATTATGTGCATTAGCACAGGCACCATCTAATTACATTATGTCCATTAGCACAGGCACCATCGAATGCGCCACAATCGCTGCAATGCCTGACCCGTACTCGAAAACCAGGCGCAGGCTCTTCAGCACGCCATGCTGTCACGACATTCAATACGACATACTGACACAACACTCAGCACGACACACTGAAACAACATATAGCACGACATACTGACACGACATTCAGCACGACATACTGACGCGACATTCAGCACGACATACTGCCACGACATTCAGCACGACATACTGACACGACATTCAGCACGACATACTGACGCAACATTCAGCACGACATATTGACACGACATTCAGCACGACATACTGACGCAACATTCAGCACGACATACTGGCACGACATTCAGCACGACATACTGACGCAACATTCAGCACGACATACTGACACGACATTCAGTACGACATACTGACGCAGCATTCAGCACGACATACCGACACAACATTCAGCAAGACATACTGACACAACATTCAGCACGACATACTGCCACGACATTCAAGAAAGCAGTCGCATGTAAAGACAACGATTGACTGACATTCAACCCATTCCCAGTGTCATGCCAAAACGCTACGAGCAAGGTTAGGAGCGTGCTTTGTGTGCCTACAGAGCTGGACAAACCCTATCACATTCATGCGTTGGTTATGCTGGTCGTTTACTGCAAGCCAACCAGCTAAATGCAAGACTGTTGCTGGCTGGGCCCGGGGACGGTTGTCAAGACTGTTGCTGGCTGGGCCCGGGGACGGTTGTCAAGACTGTTGCTGGCTGGGCCCGGGGACGGTTGTCAAGACTGTTGCTGGCTGGGCCCGGGGACGGCTGTCAAGACTGTTGCTGGCTGGGCCCGGGGACGGTTGTCAAGACTGTTGCTGGCTGGGCCCGGGGACGGTTGTCAAGACTGTTGCTGGCTGGGCCCGGGGACGGTTGTCAAGACTGTTGCTGGCTGGGCCCGGGGACGGCTGTCAAGACTGTTGCTGGCTGGGCCCGGGGACGGCTGTCAAGACGTTTTTTTTAGGACGGATTTGAGGCTTTTCTAGATGCGTGTATCTTACCGTGTGATTTCCTTGGTAAGTAGACGCCACACGCTGACGCCCATGGTATAAAATGAAATAGCAATACAAATTGATCATTTCTGATCAAATCTGGAATGACGCAAGCGCACGTTGATCTCAACTATGGCGGCAAGCTGTGTGAGAGACCCCAATGTAAATGTTGTACATGAAATATGTTCCTATTAGCACCATCTGCACGAGGAAGCCGATCCGGTCCCCCTTATTCCCTATAGTTTTTGGTGTCGCTCCACCAAACTTTGTCAGGTAGAGCAGTAAAGCGTCATGACTTTTCATGACTATTAATGCTATATATTTTGACAAAGTTATGTCAGCTTTCCTTCCAAGTATCGGCTCCTGGCTGGATTTTCAGGTGGCATGACTTAATCGAGTTTCCAATCATTTGTTACATCCTTTTCAAGCTAACATAAACTTAGCCTGCAGTCGAGTATATTGCAGATATTTATAGCAGCACGCTTAATAAATGCTTGTCTTTTGCAGTAATTTTAATCAGCACCAGACTGAATTTGATTACAGGGGTAAAGCGTCTCAGTAATTCGAGCCCCTGTGATCAACGAAACAAGGTTTTCATCATGGCTTATCGAAGGTGGAGCGAGGCGCGAACAGATGCCTCTGTGTAGATTGGGGTAGCCTGACGCCTGTGCGAGAGCAGTATGAAACATTTTTAGTACACTTCCACGGTTTACTTCAATTCAAATGCAAAAAGTAAAACTAAAATGTAAAAAATCAACCTAACGTAGTTTTTGTTCTTTTGTTTTTTTTGTAACGTGAAATTTGCGTGTTAGCAATAATCGACCTTCAGTACATTTTTAGGTGGTGGTTGACCATGTTGTAAAAAACTTCGATAACCTAATGGAAACTCCATGCTTCAAAGCCGTGCTCGTGGGCATGTTTTTTTCGCAAAAGTCGATCAACACCACCGTAATATTTTTCACTCTGGAACACATCGTATAAAATGTGTTGATTTCATTCTTCTGCACCTTTTTTTTGGTACAAACAGGTGGACGATATATACTGTCGAACTGTCAGGGTCCGCAATGTACTTAAATCCTTCCCGGTGGCCCAGCTGGATCGAGCGCCTGCCTTCCGATTCACAGACCTGTGACGGAATGGGTTCGGGTCTCTTTAGGTGTTCGCTGTTTGTCCTCGCGTGGTATAGCCGGCAGTCGGTGGCAGTGGCCTCAGCCACAGTCAGGTGACGTCAGAGGGCACGAGGGACCGTGCGGAGCATTGTGGTACGTTAAGCGTTTGCCGCAAAGGTCTGCTGTTGAGCCGGAACTTTACCGCGGGGACAGGGCTCACAAAACCAGCAGTACTAAGCGGGAGCGGTTATCTCCGAAATAATCCGAGTAAAAGGTTCGGATTAAATCTTTAAAAAGATCATCGCGGCTCCAATTATATTGCAATACAATTTCGCACGCTCCATGGCTGCTAAACAAGTAGCTGTCACGCCGTAAATAGGAACAGCTTCTCTGATTTCCATTCGCGCGAAAATAAGGTGCTTAAGTATATCTTCTTTTCCGTGAAAATTAATTCACAGACTACTAAATGAAGTCTTCCGATAAAACCCTAAGTTCCCTGTCTAACAATACATCAGGTCGCAAAAAAGCCCCACACAACAATATAACAGACCATGTGCATGTGAAACTATCGTTTGTACAGTGAGCTAAAATAAAAGTTACCACACGTTGTACTCAACAGGGACAAATGCACTTCACGCACAATAAAAACTGCGGTAGCATTCGAATTACCATTCCATGACCAAACGCAATAAAAGCAATATCAGTCACCAGTGATCACACACTCGTCAAATCAGGGCGCTTTTGCAGATGGGTGTCTCGTTATCACCACCTGAGTGCGTTAAATCACTGCCGCTCCTATCCGTTTGTGCGGCCCTGAAGCGACGGCACGAGACCGATCGGGACGAGGAGTAGCCTCAGCCGGACGGAGCGACACCGCACAGTGCGACAAATACGCTGACCACTGTTGAGGCAAACATGGGTTAACCCCCTCTCTGATGGGGCTCGATGCGACCTTCTAAGTTTTTTTGGAGTATACCTCTCTGACGTGCTATGCAATCGCGCCCAAATTTGTGGTGGCCTTAGGGGGATTTGTTGCGCGTGTTTCGATACCGATGACGTGGTCCTAGTTTTTTCTGGTTTGGGAGCAGCGGCGTATTTTTAAGGACCACTGCGCGGCGATCTCCGACTTGGCGCGGCCGGCTGCCGGCAACCGACGATGCCGCGGGACGTGCGGCGGCCCGGCATTGTCGCATTAGCAGAGTCATATATAGTTGAGATTTGCTCAGAATACAGAATACATAAACATACACAAAACTGTGCTCTTGTGTGTTTGATGCTGTAAAGCTGAGACTGTGCGATTCCATGAAAACCTTTTCCTTTGACTACTGACCTAAAAACATACAAACTAGTAAAAATAGCGACCTGACCAACTCACTGGTGTTTTGGTGGTGGGGAGGGGGGTAGGGGCTATGCCCCCCCCCACTTTTCAAGGCGGGGGGGGGGGCAGCAGTGTTAATTGCCCCCCCCCCCTCACTTTTCAGATTAAACTTGTGTTTAGTTTACGTTTGCACCATATTTAAACATACATGCCGATTTACCTAGTTCACCAGCCGTGTTCCTCAACACGCGTCACCTTTTTGGCTTGCTTATTGGCCATTGCTTAATGTGACAGCCGCAGGCCGACGCCACGCGGCCTGCGAAGACTGCAACACCGGGCGTTCAGGCTGTTGTTACCATGACTTGCAAGCGCGTGTGTTAAAAACTAAGACGGAGTGGCCCTTCAGTGTTTATAATATTACATAGTTTTTATCAACAATCAATTCTGACTGAAATTTTACCATTTTAAGCCGAACATGGATTAGCCTGTTAATGCAAGCTTAGGATCCCATTTCATCTACAATATACGTTCAGGGATTCCTCACTATTTCTAAAGAAAACAGAAAACACGGAACTGGAGCCTGTGTGACAATTATCGGACCACCTTTGGCAATCAGGGATGTTGTTACATCAATAAGGGTTTCCCTGTGCTGATCCGGGGCCAACCGCGCGGGTCAGAAGGCCTCCCGTGTCAGGGAAGGGAACAATGTGAACAACAAAAAGTCCACCTGTTGGTTACGACTCAGTATTGGCTGTTGAGCCAACGCTGCGCGGCCTACGGAGACTGCAACGCCTGGCACCGATTTTTTTTAAAATTAAGATTTGCGAGTACGCATGCTCAAAACCGTGTCACATAATTTGTATTGCTATCCGATTCAAGTGTTGAAAGATACTCATTTCAGAACCGTCATCATTTTCGTCCACTGGTGGACCATGACGAAAAGTTAATCACTGAGTCTCCATAGTCCGTTCCGCGGACTATGAAGACAGCAACGCCTGGTGTCGAGGTTTTTGTTAAGAAGATTTGCGAGCGCGCATGTGAAAAACCACGTCATATAAATTGTATTACAAATAGATTCTGACTGAATGTTAAACATTAGCGACAAACATGGCTTGGCGATCTACAATCAAAATTTTCACCCTTAAATTTCGATCAAACATATCGATCTACAATCTATCTTCGCGATGTCCTTACTGTCTGTAGAACGCATATAAAACGTATGAAAAAGCTTCTGAATTCTATCGGTTAAGAAAGTGTCCATTAAGCAATTTGCAACTTAAGGACACCGGTGATTCATTCCATGCGGTCGTCAAACGCCTGATTTCTGCAGTTCAATGACCTTAACGCGCGCTCCGGTGGGGGGTCATAGTGACTCGCCCTCCGAAGGTTTTTTCATAATGGTTTTCGTGCGGCGCGGCGTAGCTGCGCCATGTTCTGCGAAGCTTTAGACAGCTGAGTAGTGGATCGTTTGGCATACAAAATTTAGATGTACTTTGTAAGGTCGCTGACCAACGGCAGTTCAAAATCAGGCCTTGGTTTCAGCGAAGTCAACTTCTAGGGAATCGTTCAATCTGATGGAACAATGGAGTGTCAGACGAAACCATACACCTCTGAGATGCTTTCTTAGGGAACATGCATGCATATTGAATGAGCAAATTAATTTGACCCAAGGTCAGGTATAAACGTCAGAACAAGGTAAAAACCAACTTGTTTTATTACTCTAGGGCTGGCTGTAAGGGATAATTTCTGGTGGTCATTTCAAATTTATTGATAGAAAGAGCCGCTTTATACGTCTTCCATGGAATTTTTAGAGGTTAGAATAGGTCATTGCTCTAGAATGACTCAGGTCAACATATCGTTTTTAGATACATACCGCCTAGTGTAATCTTTTTCGCTTATTCAAATGCAAAACTCAGATAAGTCTTGTATGATTTTGGACACCATAACCTTCAAAAGGTCAAACAAAGTCGCTGACTTTAATGAACATGTGACCTTTTGCTTAGAACCAGTTATCTAGGTTCTGAGGCACCTTAGAGACCAACCTGGAATTTGACCTTGTTTGACCTTATTTGACCCGAAAGTCATGATCTAGGAACCTCAAACATTAACATCAGTGAGTTCACGTACAGGTCAACACACCCTGTGAATTTGGCGTCTCTATCTCTCTTAATTTCTGAGATCTCAGCGGGTCAAATTGACCCCCACTCGAGTGAGGAGTATCTAGCCGTCCACCCGGGTACGTGTTTAAAAATGCAAACAGAATTGATTTGACGGTAGCTTCCGGTTGCTGTTCTGGTTACAACGTAAAAATAAAAAAATGAATCGAGGACAGCCGTATCCCTTGTTAGCAAGTTAACTATATCCGGGGATATTTTTGTGCGGGTGAGATCACCATAAATGGGGCTATTGTCAACTCTGTGTTCCTTTAGCAAGGCTCTGCCTACACCCTGCCTACACACAAAAGCAGATCAAGTCATCCACGTTGAATGACAGGCAATTAAATGTCCGTTGGGCCAATTCATACCTTAAGTAGGCAGCTTTCCGGCGGCATTTTTCTGGGGTGCTGTGGTGTAAGGGAAGATAATTCGGAAGGAGGTACTGTTGCAGGTGTCCAACACCTGTTTTAGATCCCAGTTGGTAGCAATGCTGATCCAGAAATGTGCAACCAAGCAGCCATATCATCTGTTCGCGGTCAGTCATTCGGAGGCTGCCGGGCCAGGACAGTGGCTACCGACGGCGGACGGGAGCAAGGCCCAGACAAGAAATATATGACAGAAGGGCCTTCATTCCGTGGCTTGGTTTTCAAAGGAGAATCTCCAGCTCTGTGGTTACTGTCACATGGTTTTTGGCAGTTTCAAGCTTCCGAATCGGTTTCCGCAGAAAATGCCGCGACAAGCCTTATCTCTTGAAAAGCAGCCAGCGAAACGAAGGCGCATGTAAAATCTGTTGTGCTGTCAGCCATCGACTCACTTTCAAAATTCTCACCAGCCTATGCGCAGACCATGCTTTGGCATCTACCCTGTGGAGACAGATGCGTTCTCAATGACCCAAAATGCCTATCCACTCGTGGAATGTGGAATTTGGGCTCCCCAGGAAAGACAGCGTTGAAATGGGCGAATAATCTTGGTAAGCTGGATAGCCTTTTCCCCGGATGACGTAGATGAGTCGAATAGCCAAGTGTGTGCGCCGGTGAGAAACAGCTCTAAATGCATATCTCTAGAATAGCAGTCATTAATTTGAATAAAGAGCGATAACCTCTATCTCTGCCCCTCGCCCGCCGCCCCCCCCCCCCCCCCCTCCCCGGTCGTCGGGCTTGTTTTCCGGAAAAAGTTCCTGAAGTGCGCCCTGGGCTTGGCTCCCCCACTTTTTGAAACGTTCCTACAACCGATGATCATGCAGAAGATTTGTTATACATGTGTACACTGATCTGGTTTTTGAAGGAGTTGATATAAGAAAAGCATTACGAAGTAAGGGAATAACTTTGGGTACTAAATAAACATGATTCCTATAGCGATGTGTCTTGGTACCTAGCGCAACAAAAGTTACGATAATTGTTCTGCCTTGCTTTCATCCAGTCCTCTCCTTTTTGATCATACGCATTAGAGGGGGGGGGGGGGGGCGGTGCTTCAGGAAGCATGGAGGGGGCCGAAAGCATCGAGGCCTCAGCCCCGAAAGTTTACAAACTGATGTCTCGGGCTAACAGCTTTCTTGCCGCAGAACATCCCCTGGTCGAGAACCAAATGACATTTATGGTCACGCTTCCGCGTCCGTGACATTTTCACTCCCGCAGGTTCACGCAGGCAGGTTCCACTGGTTAGTCGAGGTCGGATTCAGAACGCTGCTTGTGAGGCGGGGAAAAGCCGACGTCAGGGCTGAGTCCAAGAAGGTGCCATGGTTTTCAAAACTCATCGGGTTGAACTTTATTTTACTTCAATGAGTGTTCCAAGACCAGCTTTCCCTTACCAAAAGCTGCTCAGACTTTCTTCAACGTCCAGAAATGTTTTTGTTTCCTTTTTGCCACCTTGAGTTGTGCTTCCCCTCCAGCATCCTGCCTTGTGCGTATTATGCGTCATTTGAAACAAATGCACAAAAATGGGAAAGACTGAAGTCCTCTTTAGGCAGTTAAACTGGAATGTAAGTACCAATGCATATACGGCTGGATGCAGTACCGGTACAGCTCAGCCTGGTTATGAACATAACATGGTCTCCTGTCTATTGGGAAACGTTCCTATTTGTCCGGGAGACATCACAGTTATGTATATATATATTATATATATATATATATATATATATATATATATATATATATACATGCACACACAACACACACACACACACATATATATATATATATATATATATATATATATATATATATATATATATATAATGGCGCGTGCGGCTACTGAACTGAACCCACGTCTACTCATTTTTTGCCGGCGCTGGCATCCATCAGGCGGCGACATTGAGACGGGCTGCACCAGGTTTCCCGGACATGACAAATTCGCATTGAGACGGGCCGCACCAGGTTTCCGACATGACAAATCCGCATTGAGACGGGGCCGCACCAGGTTTTCCGACATGACAAATCCGCATTGAGACGGGGCGCACCAGGTTTCTCGGACATGACATCGAGACGGGGCCGCACCAGGTTTTCCCGGACATGACAAATTCGCATTGAAACGGGCCGCACCAGGTTTCCCGGACATGACATTGAGACGGGCCGCACCAGGTTTCCCGGACATGACAAATCCGCATTGAGACGGGCCGCACCAGGTTTCCCGGACAAATCTGCATTGGCCATTCCGCGTACTCCCCACGTCGGAAGGTAGTAACTCAAACCCTGATAGTACTGACAACGTTCTTCGTTCCATTCGACTGGTGCAAGTTGATCTCGCGCAGCACGTCCTCCGCAGCATAGGCAGAGTATGACAACCGGCGCGTACCCTCCCCCTCCCCCCTCCCCGCTTTAACCAGAGTGGCTAAATAGGCCAAGGTGGTGTATGTCGCGATCGTTTGTAACGAATCACGCCAGGAACGGCGCCGGGATCTCAGTCATGCGTCCCTGCCACGTTCCTGCAGTGGTGGTCTGGAAAACGGATGGCCCTGCATAAGGACAAGATTGTATATTAGAAGAACAAGATCAAGTTCGCCGAGTTTGAAGTCACCAATAACGGCCACAATTACGTGATACAGCGTTGTAACCAAATCATTTTAGCCAGGAATGTGTGCTGTACAGTCTTCATATTCAGCTCAGTAAACCCATCCAGTCATTTGCGATTGAAAAACGGGCATTCGGAGTCGTAGGAGCATCCGACGCCGCACTGCCGAGTGCATGTTCATGTCGAGAGGCGGATTGCGGTCGCGGACGCCGTGCATCACCTGGTAACTACTGTAGGCCTGGCTATACCCCTGTCAGCACCAATGCACCAATTACGAGCCGGCTGCCGTCACGTCATCGCCACGGGGTCGGGTGTCTGCCACCGTGCACCTTGGCCCAGCAACAGCGGGGGCCAGCCGTGCAGCCGCCGGGCCGGCCCCTCCGCCAGCAGCGGTCCGCGGCCCGGGCCGCGCCATACATACCAGCTCTGCAAGCTCAGGCGGCGACAATCAGACCGCTCGTCCGTGACACCGAGTGAACCCCACGTGACCCGTCGGTTGGCCCCTTGGGACCACCGAAGACGCCTCCACTTTCAATGATGCAATGGCAGCACCACGTGGCCATGCTGTAGGGGGGGGGGGGGGACGCGCATGGACAAATTTAAATGGCAACACTCCTCCCGGTTGCACTAGTTTTTTCCTTCGTTGATTTCCGAACTGCACATGGTGGGTCCCACACACGTAAACAGTTTCCAAATTTGAGGAAATAGCTCTTTCCGTCTAAGATAAAAAACGAATAGAATCTTACCTTGTTCCGACTGTAGGGGGTCTACACATGTCTATTGGTCACGTACCCCGCTGGACGACATAACATGCAAAGATGGAGACGGAGGTTATTTTCAAAGAGGCATCCGGTGCGTACAGATCCGGCTGTTCGCCATGGAAAAGAGCATATCATATTGACGACTCGCTACCGTGAGGTGAGTGTGGTGAGCCGCGACGTGGCCCTGCTTCAGGACGACGAGAACCTAGGCGGTAGTGTGTGTACCATGTTAAAGGCAATGCTTCTGCTCCTAGCTCCTGCACGCGTGACACACATCACGTGCAATATGGAAATGTATATCGAATGATTGTATGTTCGAATGCATCCTTCTCCCGAGTGCGACCGTGCCTTGGGTGTCGAGATGCGGCACAACACGCACAAACACGTCGAAGAGAGTAAATCTGTCTTGCTGACTCGTGTGTGGCCGGCACATGGCACGTGCCACCATCGCATTTGTGACACCTTGGGATTTCTGCTCAATGGCCAACCGCAGCATACCAGTCCCGTGCTGCTACGTGCCCTAGGTGCGGAAATATCGCGTAAAACGTAAAAATAGACGAAGTTGGCAGCATGCATCCTTACAATGAGTGCGCGCGCGACATGTGTAACGCGCCACATCACATTACACATGTTTGAGTGGTTGCCCGTTAAATTGCCTACTGAAGCACGCCACCTTCGACATACTTTATTCGCTGGGTGCGGATATGTCATCCGCCCTTCGGACCTTCCAATCAGGTCCGTGATAAGCCCGTGCCGGGGTCCCGAAGGTCACCGAGAGCCTGGAGGGAGGATATGCCCGGTCGGTGGCGAAAGTTACGCTTCGGTTGTTTATTCATCCAATTCAGTAAGTGTTTATTTGGTTATTTGTAATTCATTTTTGGTCATTAGTTCACAGGAATCCGCGAGAGACCACTCCAGCCGCAATTAACTTGTACGGAAGACCATCTTGGCCTTTAACGCCAGACGTCGCCGCGGGGAACCAAGGCAGTATCGTTCCGACGCGGCGTGAAATAGCCGGCATGCAATCCATTAGTCTAGGCTTAGTTGAGAACGAAATATTGCAAAACACGTTTAGCAAGAGGGAGGGAAGGAGACAGAATGAATTGGCAATCACGTTGATGCAGTTGTAAGCCCTCAATTTGAAGCAGTTTTGACGATAGCGGCTTGTGTTCGGTGCCGAATCTTAAAACTTGGCTGCTTGCACCTTTGTCTTGCAATTTGCATTGCAACCGTACGTTGCACGAACTCGCAATACCCAATAAAATTGTAGCTGGGCTCATAGTAAATCTTAGGAGATAAAATGCACGCCTCTACCTGCACTGCGTGCCGAAATATGACCCAAGATGTAAAAACCCGTCAAAACGGGTCAAATTCACCTTTCCAACATGTATGCAGTGCCACAGACAATGTGGGACCATAACTTACAACCACTCTGATGGCTCATGTATTGTTTACCTGGCTGTGCAAGTTTCATGCCGCTGCGATCCTTGGTTATTGAGATATGGCTGCGGGAGTGGACGCGTGTCGGGACGACGGTCGGTAGTCGCGGAACTGGTATCGTCCGTGTGTAGGGCCTGTAGCGGTTTTTTTCAACCCTTTTTCGCTCATCACGCGCTCATATTTGTGAAATGCAGAATTGTGACGTGACATTGAGACGTCCGGGCATCAGCCCTAGTCGTGCAAAAGTCTCACTGGACAATTTCTGACCGTTCAGCATTTTGTGCTAATCCCGAAGATTGATGACGGACACATACTAACGAGCGCGCACACACCACACACACACCACACACACACACACAACACACACACACACACACACACACACACACAACACACACCAGCACAACACATCACACACACACACACACACACACACACACACACACACACACACACACACACACACACACACACACACACACACACACCCACACACACACACACACACACATTTTATGTATAACAGTAGATACTCCTCGATGCATGATTGTCTGATTACGCCATCGCGCCTGGCACAAAATTGATTGAGAGCCAACTGACGGCCGTTATGTTTAGAAATTGAGCTCACGAACGCCAGATATGAACGACTCAGCCATGATATTTTCGTTTCCTTGATCGCCACATGTGTTATGAAGTGGCAGGATTTGATTATTTAGTCATGAATGCTATTGTTTACTTCAGGGGTCCGTATCATATTCTCCGGGGTACAGAATGTCCTAAGGTACAGAAATGTCCAAAGTACAGAATGCCCAATGTACAGAATGTCCAGAGTTCATAATGTCCAAGTTACAGAATGCCCAAAAGAAGAAACGGACCGCCACGTTGGGCCGCTTGCTGCCGGTTGATGTACTCGCCCAGCTGCCGCGGTCTTCACGGATCAGATGTGCAACACCCAATCCACAGGCTACCCGTGGGGCTGTGCGTACAACCTCAGACTACCCATTCGTAACAAATTGCACCAACCCGTTAAGCCACCCGTCCGCATTTTTCCAGCACTATAGATCTAAATTAATGAAGAATTTCGGGAAAGGTTGCGCCAAGACTTACTCACGTGCGTTGATTATTGCAAAATTTGCGTGAAAAAGCTAATTGTTACTGAGAGAAGCACAGTCACATGCATACACCATTTTGAAGCATCAATCCGATATTTACAAAATCTTGCCCACACCCATACTCCCCTCTAATTTCTAGGGACCTATATTTTACTCAACCCGTTACCATTTCGTATGGGTACCCATGGTGTTATCCAAAAGTTGAATTCCGCCGTCTGCTCCGTTTCTATGTTGGGGGTTTTGGGTAGTGTTGGTCAGGACCATCAGCCTGCGACCCTCGATAATATACAGCTAAGTAAGAAACTGACCGCATCAATGCTGCAGGCCTTACGATTCGGTCCAATCCACCTAATTGAATATGGATCTGACCTGAACTATACTAAACGCACAGATACGTTTGACCTGGTCGAAGTAACGCCGTGCAGTCAAACGATAGGATATGGCTATTTGTTTCAAAAACAGTTCAACCTTCACCCACGTTCCTCTAGGGATTGGCTCATGTGGAGCCGTTTATGCCATGAGGTAAGTTAAGACCCTGCGTGTTGACCAGCACTTCCTGGCTAGGTGTGTGTGCTGGCAATTGATAACCCTATAGGAGTGCTTTAGAGTGCACACAATCGCACTCTTAGTGCACAATGATAGGCATTTTCCCCCGGCCGCCGTGTGCTAGACATCACGCTATACGGCTATACGCTATAATGAATATACGGACCTGCCAGACCCAGCCAGCAATGCGCCGTCAAGGGGTAATCTGAACAAAAATGTTCATGTTGGCCGGCTGCCGGCCGTAAGCGCTTTTACAAACGGCATCGTGTGCACATGGTCACACCCACCACGCATTTTACCACCACACCACCACCAAGGATTTTAAATCGAGCCCCGTTACTTTGCAAGTCGCCGCTATGGCCAGCCCGTCAACACTGAGTACTGCATTGTCAGCGTTTGAACCGAGCAAAACGGATGCCTTGATGGGACAAGTCGGCTGCACTGGCAGATATAGTCCTATAGAAGCGATATTGCATCCATGCGGTCGTACTCTTCGCGCGCGATCAAAGATCCTTACCTGAGGCGGCCGTACGCCTGCCATTACGCCTCGGGGGCCAGCCGGCTGCAATTCAGAAAAGGTGCCGTAGGGGGTCTCATGAGCAAAAAGGTGAGAAATCACTATTTGCAACTAAATAAAATGCACTAAACACTAAACACTAAATATAAAAAACACTAAAGAGTTTCATCAGATAACTAGGCAAAGGTAAATGCTCTGTTTGTATACCGATCGCCTAGATGGGCTAGTTTAAAAGTTGGTCGGGATCTCCCCCCCTTGTGAGACGACGATGTAACAATGGCTTCGTCGGGCAGGGGTTAACAGTGAACCGATAGGAGCTTGTGAACTTTATTACCTTCCCGTTTACAGGTCGGAAGGTGACCTTCCAAATCACGCCAATGATCTGAAGCTTACCATATGGCTATTAACACGAAATTTACTCGTTTTTAATTGTTTCCAAGCTATTTGACAAGAATTAGTCATGCAAACACCAATACCCCTGTTCACTGTGCCTCTCTTAATTTCGAAACGGCGTGTTTCTTGAGGCGCCAGCGGAATGCGGGACCTCTTACGTAACGGCAACGTCACCACTGCCAAATTCTCTTTCGATGCGTTGTCTATGGTCCCACTGCCATTGACTACCATGCTTAGCAAGGCTGGGTTATGACCAAACCTGCAAAGCTTGCGGAACGTTATCAAAACACATTGAGTTTCGCGTATCTGCAGTCAGATGTTGCATCCAGCCGGTGTTAAGTGTTTTTCTGTTATAATACTCAAAACCGAAATAAGCCAATTTCTTACAAGCCAAGAGACGTTTCTTAGAGACTAAGACATGCTTGGGAAGTGGAAGCCGCTGGAAATTGATCAATTACGCTAGAAGGTCGTCTGCCTCGGCGATCAGTCAATGACCACAACAGCCTGCAACCAGGTGTACTCAGTTCGCTTCTCAGTTTCCTCTAGTAGTTTAAGAGGGTCATAAGCCGGACACGACACGTATATTGTCCGGCTGTATGTGCAGATAATGTGCACCGAACGCAACTCCGCGTCCACTCTCCGCGTTCTGGCAGCTCGGCAGCTGACAGGCAGGAAAAAACAGGATTAGTCGGTTGCATCATACGACGGGTCTCAAGTGCTACAGTTGACCAGTCGCTTGAATCATGAAACACGTCATGGAATCGGTGCAGTAGCATAAAGTTCATGCTCCGTACGTAGGACCTTGCCTGGGTAGGCCATTAAGGGGATCTTGGCCCTTATTAGCGTCCTGAGAAAACATAGTCCGTTGGTGTTCAGCTAGCTTCGGCTACATAGAACCGTAAGGAGCTTCTAGAACGCAAGAAGATGAAATAAAGCTGCATGAAGTCTAGTATTTTACTTACATTTTAGGATGAAACACCGGCTTGGTTGGATTTCTGCGTTCATTTAGAGAGAGAGAGAGGGAGGGGGGAGAAAGAGTTAGACAGAGAGTTAGAGAGAGAGAGAGAGAGTTAGAGAAAGAGAGAGAGTTAGAGATAGAGAGTTAGAGAGAGGGAGAGCTAGAGAGAGAGAGAGTTTCGAGAGAGAGAGAGAGAGGAGAGAGAGAGAGAGAGAGAGAGAGAGAGAGAGAGAGGGAGAGAGAGAGAGAGAGAGAGAGAGAGAGAGAGAGAGAGAGAGAGAGAGAGAGAGAGAGAGAGAGAGCGAGAGAGAGAGAGAGAGAGAGAGAGAGAGAGAGAGAGAGAGAGAGAGAGAGAGAGAGAGAGAGAGAGAGAGAGAGAGAGAGGGAGAGACTGGTGCGCTGAGCTTTGGAGAGCTGCCGGGTGACTACATATATAGAACAGCTGGTTTTGCAATCGTACCGGTGTTTCTAGGAAGTAAGTTCGGGGATGCTGTGAAGCATACACCACAAAACAGCCACGGGCGTATCGAGATCGCAATGCATTGGGAGTCGCCTTTAAACCGAGTCGTTTACAGTGTAGGATCGCCATGATTGCCGGCCTGCTTCCAAGAAGTTTGTGGCGCCACCGCCGCGCTCCACAAGACGGACACGTGGCAATGTTACTCGGAAAAAAGCTGCGTCGTTGTTGGGGCTTTACGACGCACTCAGCTGCTGAGGATGTATGGCGGTGCCTGCCTCTCACTTTGGCAGGAGTGGCAGGCACCGCTGGGAACCGAACCTCGTACCTCTGGTTTCCAAGACGCGTAGTGGTTAACTCAAATGCGCTGATCACTACATTATCGGTACCCTGCAAAATGCAGCTAGGATCACGCGTTGTGCATAATAGATCGATACGCATGGAGACCAATTTGAAATGCGGAGACCTCTAACACGGAAGAGACCCTTTCAAAAGCGTGTGCCTACACAGAGAAGTCCTGGTACCAGAGGCGCCTGGCTGGGAATCATGTTCTTTTCCACCGCAAATTATATTTATCCTTCCCCTTCTTTTCTGACAAGGGAGCGTTGTTCAACATTCATGGCTTTTCCAAACAAGTCTCGTATCTAAGAGTTGATACATGGGGCCGTAAAATTCCAAGGAACGTTCGTTACGATTTTTAAACTGGCCATTACCCGTCCAAGATGGTAACATGAAAACTGCGAGAGGTTAGACGCCCTGGTGGTCGATGTGGAAACATGACTGCGAACAGTGACGCCAGGTGGCAGAATGGTTACCTGCGGCTACGGGATTAACGGCGCTGCCTGATTAATGTGCTATATCTGCAGACATGGCGCGCTAATCCCTCATCTCACTGTAAGGAGGCGGGTCACTGGATTGTGAGCTACAACCGTTGTCGGCTGCTGTGTGGTGTTCTGCGTGTGACCGTCGCTCGCTGTTCTCAGTCGCAGGACAGTGCTCGGAGTCAGAGTGATCCGTCGGTCGTGCTACTCTCAAATTTTCAGGCAAGCCTTGCCTCGTACTAAGCTGATGGATCACCTTGTTCGCTAGCTGCGCCCGGGGCGCGGTGTCACGCTCCAGGTCTGAGGTAGGCAAAATGAACCCGTTCCAGTCAGACTTGTCCTTGATGACGCCATTTGTCCCACCCCCCCCCCCCCCCACCCCCCACCCGCACTTGGAAGTGATCCTTTCTTGGGCCGGGCGTCAGAGCGGGCACAGAGGCGCCAGTCTCGGGTATCGCCAAAAATGATACCGGCCCAAGAAAAGTGAAGCGTGCTCAAGCCCCCCCCCCACCCATCCATTCGTACAGGGAGCAAGGCCTTTGCTGACTTGGAATGTTTGTTTTCGGCGGCGGCCGTTAGATTCATTTACGTTTGTGAAAAGGCTCAAAACAACATCGGGGCTTAGCGCGTAATCCGCATCACACTGAACAACAACCATGACTCGCCTTTTGGCGAGCAAGTTTTGGCCTTAACACGGAGCCAGTGGCAGAAGAGCGTCACCCTGGAGTTAGTCGATACCGTGGGTAACTTTTTAAAAGATTCAGTCCGAGCCTTTTGAATGGATGAATTTCTGGGATTAAGAGATCACACTAGCAGTGCTTGTGGTGTGAGCCCTAGCTATCCGATCCGATGGCACAATTCCTGGTCAACGGCAGAATTCAGTGGCGAAAACTTGACGTGTCGGAGTGCTCCACATGGTCCCGCTCTGCCCTCTGACTTCATCTGACCTTTATTGCGGGTGCTTGTCACCGGTTGCAGCCCATACCTGTCGAGGACAAAGGAGGACTGATGGAATTCGTGATATATCGTTTTAGTTGCAAGCACTAGATTCGGATGGAAAGCATGAATACCACCATATATTCATGTATATTATATGTGTTCGGGTTCAGCCCTCACCCTGAACGGAGGTCGATGCGAGTCCCCCCCCCCCCCCCCCCCCCCCCGTTGCTCCAGCGAAGCCGCAAGGGGAAGAACTAGAGGACGAAGAGCAGCGAAGAGAAGAGGAAGCGTGTTCGGCCCACGCACACCAAACCTTCCGGGGAAGGGGGGGGGGGGGGAGGCGACAGGGCCTGACCACCAAGAAGCTGGGTCTGAGCCATTAGGTGGGTGACGGTTCCATCGGGCTTTTTTCTATGCGTAATGTCACTTCCCCAGCGATCGGCGTGCGCCCGTGCCTCCTCTGTGGACGGCACCCACGCTGACCGATTGCCTTTAAATGCCCAATCTACCGTCCCGTCCAGTTTTACCATTTTCTACTTTCTCTTTTCTTTCATGCGGGTCATTATCTCTTCGGGATTGAGGCCGGCCCGGGCGGTACCCACCTACTGCCTCCACCCACCACTCGTACAGAACACGAAACCCAGCACAACAGAGCATGCATGAGTACGCATCAACATACAACGGAAACATATATCGTTTCAAAATTCCACTTGCACCTACGGGAGCTTGCATGGTGCGCTCTTCATCGATGGGCCCAAACCGCCAGGACTCACGCTCAAGGTGGAAGCCGAGCTCATCTAGATCACAAACATAACAAGCTTAACGTCACAACCTGTCCTCCAACATTCTGTCAGAGCCACTGATTGACAACAGACGAGCCTAAATATCACACCGATGTAGGACAACATTCTGGTCAGAGCGCTGATTGGCAACAGACAGCGAGCCCTCCTCAAGGTCAAACCTTCCTTGGGAGGCCAGCGAGCTCGAGATTCACCGCGCACCAGCCGCACAACACGGAACCATTTGCGCACTAAATATCCGGCAAGAAACGCTGGAGTTTCTCGGGGAACTCCTAGCACCGCGAAACACCTGTAACAATATCGCACGTCGCCGGAGAGCATACCACGCCCCCCAAGAGCATGATCAACACTCATATTTAACACTCAGCACCGTTCCAGATCATGATCGGTAGCGCACCAGTCCCCGTCCTCGTATCCGCTGCCCCTCTGCTGCCTCCGCTACGGACGCGAGAAACGGGCGGAGGCACCACCTGAACTTCACACTGTGAAGTATGAAGCTGAACTGCCACACCTGAACTTCACACTGTGCGCGCATCGGACGAAGCTGGACTGCAGTCTGTGACGGGCACGCCGTCGCAGACTGCGATTCGGGCTTTGTTCGATGCGCGGCCTGCGGTGGCGGCGCCCCCGGTCACCGACCCCGGGTGCCCACGGTGGGTACTCGAGCGGGAGGGCCGCCGCAGTCCAACGTATCCCGGCCTCAAAAGCCTGTCTTCGGGTGGCCAAATCCTGGAATCCCTCCCCCCCCCCCCCCCTCTCACCCACCAAACCTCCCATCCTGCTCGCCCCTGCTAACGGACGGCGCCCGCCCCTTCGCCACGGGGCTTCCGCGCCCAGACCGGCTTTCGCCCAAGGTCAGGGCACCATCCATCCCGACCTTGCCCCAAGCTCGCACGGCCACCCCGACCGCCCAGGCCTTCTGCCTACCCCCAGCCTCGGGCCGTACAGCCATCCATCCCGTCCCGGTGTACTCCACACCGTACGCTACCCTACCATGCTGCCCCGCGTTCTGAGCCTACCCCAACCTCGGGCCGTACAGTCACCCGTCCCGCCCCGGTATACTCCACACCGCACGCTACCTACCATGCTGCCCGCGTTTGAAAGGGCATCCCCTTCGCCCCCTGCCAGCTCACAAATCAGCCTTGGACAGAGCCCCTCTCACCCCCTTCTATCACCCATCGGCGGTCGACTTCCCCCTCTGCCCCGTCCTCGCGCCGCCGACCCGCGCCTCCTAAACCAGATCTATCGCTTCCCGCCGAACACAAACCATTGCTCAACCCATCCTTGTATCAATGTTATATAGCGCAGACTGACCTGACCTATCCTCCGATCACATTGCCTGCGCGACCAACGTCCTGCCAAAGCAATGCCCATTCCAAAGCATCCTCTACCCAAACCACATTCAAAGCTCAGCCGATCCGTCGCCGTACATCAGCGCCCAGCCCCTCCCTTCCCAAGCCGCCCGCACGAGCTCGCTCGAGTAGAGCAAGGCGGGCGGCTACCCTTACCAGCTCCCGCACCCTGCGACCCTCAATGATGCCACCGATCTTAGCGCCTAAACCTAAATGGAGGACATCCTATAATTGAACTTCAGCGGCCTGACCAACCGCTTTAATAAATTTAAAGCAACATTTCTTAACCAGTCGCCATTCCTTGCAGCCTTCCATGCAGCAAACTTAAAAGATAGCGATCAACGCTGGACAAGTATACCCGGCTATGCGGAAGTACTTGCATGACATAAATGACACCCACAGACGACCGAGAAAGTACACCCATTCTACATCTCATAGCGTTCCCCATACGACGGTCAATTACAGCAAACACCTCCATTGCGTTGCAGTTACGCTCGATGTTGACTCGGACCTAGAGTTAGGCGATCAGCCGGCTCCGGGTCAATTTGCCACCTCAAAACGTACCACACCATCATGGAGCTTGGGACGGGAGGACTGGCCAAAACTAAGGAGGTGGTGTACCTCACCCTGGTTGGTTCGCAAACCTGCAGCATCAGCACAGTTTTAGGACCCATCAGTTCAGAAGCGTAGGCCAGCAACCCAAGACGTGAGCAACCGCGGAAAAAGGCATCAGCGCGTTGGTGGTCACAACCCTGCCAGGAGGCAGTTGCAAGACGCCGTAACGCTCTTAAGACATACAAAAGAGGAGTGTGTGAAGCGCACCATCTTGTCTTCAATCAGACCATAGCTCACCTCTGACTCGCCATCAGATATAACGCACCCTATCATGGCAGCACTTTGCGGCGCAGTTTAATCGCTTCGCGCCGATAGGGCACATCTGTAAGCTGATGAAGCGCTTCCACCTCTGAGGTATTGTCTCAGGACTGTTCTCACCATCAACAACCAACGCATCACATGCCCAATGCTAGTAATGACTGCATTTGCCACACGTTACGCCACCGCGTCTGTCTACCACACCTTTTGTGTGAATCTAGAGTACAGACTGGATGGCCTTGCCGCCGCCTGTAACGTTCGTTCCACTAACCAGGAAATTTATAGCATACTTTTCTCCAAGCGAGAGTGGTGTTTCCGCACTTACCCTCAGCAAGTGCGGAAACACGTCAGCATGTCCGGACGACACTCATCATGCCTTTCTCGAGCACATCATCCCTGCCTCCTTAACCTGTCTGCTCTCGGCTGTGAACGATCTTTACGTCGGCGACTCATTTCCAGCCAGCTGGAAAGAGGGCGCCGCCATCTCTACACCGAGGCTCAGCCGAGACGATTCGCCACCAGATGGCTGCCGCCCTGTTTCGTCCACTTGCTGTGCTAGTAAGCTTGTCGAGCTCATGAGCAACACAAGACTCAGGCTCTTTTTGAAAGCAGCAATGTGCTCGACGCCCACCAGTGTAGATGCAGACGCAACCCATCAGACAATCTCATACGCATCGTCAACGACGTCAAGCACAGCATGTACGGAAAACACGCCGCAATTGCGGCATACTTGGACAACATAGCAGCGTTCGATCGTACAGAAACCAGCTGTTCTCTTCAAGGTTCACCAGCTAGGGTTGCGCGGCTACCTCGCCAAGTTCGTCGCCAACTGCCAGGAAAACCGCACCTGTCAGGTCCGCAGCGGCACCGCAGCCTCACCCCTATCCCGACAAGGTCAGGGATCGTCATAGGGGAGTGTAATCACACCAACACTCTTCCTCGTCGTGATTAACGACATGTTCAAGGACTACACCATCAAGCACCTAAAGTACTCACTTTTCGCGGGTGATGCAGCCACTTGGGCAACACAGCATTGCCCCATCATGACTGAAACAATTGTACAGAAAGGCCTGGGCCAAATGACATGGAAAAAATAAATAGAATCGTGGCGTCAAATACGGCTTTGCCCTGTCCGTAAAAAACTAGGCACAGTCGCTTGCTCCATATCGACCTTCCAGGCCCCTCCAATTTAAAATTAACTGGAAAACTATGAAGCAAGTGAAAAGCATCAAATTCTTCGGTGTTCACTTGGATAAAACATTTACATTTAACACTCACGCCAGAGAAATTTCGGCTAGGTGTGCAAAGCGCACCAACAACCTCCGTGCACTAGGCCGCGCGGACTGGGGAGGCGGCCGCAAAACAGCTCCCCAGCTCTACACAGCAATCACCCCGACCCACCATCGAGTACGACGCTTTCATTTACTGCTCCATTCCACTACACAACCAACCCAGCCAACGCATCGACCGATCCAGAACGCAAGCATTGCGACCGTCAGCGGGACGCTGGGACGATGCGCGGATCAGCTGCGATCGTCAGCGGGACGATGGGACGATGCGCGGATCAGCTGCGATCGTCAGCGGGACGCTGGGACGATGCGCGGATCAGCTGCGATCGTCAGCGGGACGATGGAACGATGCGCGGATCAGCTGCGACCGTCAGCGGGACGCTGGGACGATGCGCGGATCAGCTTGCGATCGTCAGCGGGACGATGGGACGATGCGCGGATCAGCTGCGATCGTCAGCGGGACGATGGGACGATGCGCGGATCAGCTGCGATCGTCAGCGGGACGATGGGACGATGCGCGGATCAGCTGCGATCGTCAGCGGGACGATGGGACGATGCGCGGATCAGCTGCGATCGTCAGCGGGACGATGCACATCGCACGCACGTCAAGCCTCGGAGCGGACACCAACCTGCCGTCCTGCCAAGTGGACACACACCTGCCGTCCTGCCAAGCGGACACACACCTGCCGTCCTGCCAAGCGGACACACACCTGCCGGCCTGCCAAGCGGACACACACCTGCCGGCCTGCCAAGCGGACACACACCTGCCGGCCTGCCAGCGGACACACACCTGCCGTCCTGCTAAGCGGACACACACCTGCCGGCCTGCCAAGCGGACACACACCGGCCGTCCTGCCAGGTGAGACGGACGCAGCAGCTTTGCCTCTGCTACATGGAGATACACCTCACTAAAGGCCCTCAGGCCAAGATTTGCTGTAAACACGACACACTTCAAAAGAGCCGAACAGCGCGAAAAAGCCGCTTTTTAGCTCGCAACTTGAAACGGCTCTCACAAATCGCAATATGGCGCTGCCAAACACAGCTCCAGCTCTTGAAAACAAGCTCTTCAGGCAGCACGATGCTCTACAAGTAGAGTACCTACCTATTAAAAGTAACGTAACGCCCACAAAAACTCAAGCCATGTTTAATGAGTAACGATCACTAAACGCATACACACAGCTCATTTTCACGAACGGGTCAAAGCGCAGCCACATGGTAGGCATGACACTTCACGGGACAGACCTTGAGCTTTACAATCATTTCCCAGATAAAACATGCGTTTTTACCACCGAAGCTATGGCTATTCAAGCTATAGCTAAGCTTCTCTTGCGCCAAAAACGCCCTCAAGTAATAATTTGCTCCGTTGTCGAATCGGTCCTGCAACCGATCGGTAACACAGCTGACCAAAAGCAGTACATCGTTGACACTATTCAGAAAGGTAAGTTTCCTAACGTGCAGCACATTCCATTTGTTGGGGGTACGGGGGCACACCGACATAGGATGCAACGAAATGGCTGATAAATTAGCCAAAAAGACTATCGAACTCGAGATCTTCTTTGACGTGAAACTGTCTCTGGACAATTGTAAAGTTATCCTGCACCACCACCTGAAAACCCATCGACAAACGTCCTGGACAGAGCACCAGTCCGACCGCATGCACTCCACCAAACCAACATTCGCCAAATGGTTATCTAGCAATCGGAATTATCGTCACAGTGAGGTCTTGACAACTAGGCTCAGAACCAGCTTCACCAGGTTCATGGAACTGGCTCTCCGAAATATCGTTTGGACAGGGCCTAACTGAGACCGTTGCACATTCCACCTAATGTAAAGCATGCTCTGTTAGAATGCAAAGAGTTTGAAGGCCACCGACACCGCCAAGTTTACTGTCAGCGTGCAAAGGTAGAGCCTAGCCCGCCAACACTCCTCGGCGACAGACATCTGGACCTGCCCAATCAACTCTTCAAGTACTTAAATGACTTACAGCTAGTGGAGAAACTCTATGTTAAACACACCGTATACACAGAAACGCATACGCAAGCACTCACACACATCCGTAAGCACACACACATGTGCACAAGTAAGACTCACTTACTCCCTGACGCCCTCCTCCTCTCCTTGAAATTTTCCTCCCTGGTGTAGCGATTGCTCCTTAGCCACTTAGCCAGACCCAGTGCTGGCAAGGTGGCAAAATATGCAACGTGACGTAACCCTCCTGAACGTAACACTTGCTACTGTGACTGCGGAGAACCAACAAACGTAAACATAAACACCACGTATACCAAAAAGGTAAATGTTGAAAGCAAAACAGTCATCCGCCATCTCGCAGCCCACATCCGGAACACTCTGGTCCACTCGGTGGAGGTGTGAGCTTAAGGAAACCGACCAAAGGTCGGAAACCTGCGAGCGGGGGCAACAGCGCACCTTGTGGACTTGCTGTTAGATCTTTGCTGTGCCATCCCTTTGCTGTGCTGCTAGGTCACGATCACCGCCGTGCGGTCTTCCACTCGTCTTGCTCAAACACATACCATCACATAACACTTTATTTACCCACAGCTCTTTGCACTTAACCTTAAATACCTACTTGCTGTTAAAACGCATGAATATAAACCAAACACCCTACTCTATTATTTACGGGAGACAAATTGACCGATGGTCTGCAGCGCCTTCTAAAAGCAATACACACATATCCGTTCCCCATGATTTCTGAACATATTTCTGCGGAATGTTGTGCGATCGCGTCCAACTTTTTGGTGACCTTTGGGGAATTCGCTTCGCGTGTTGTCCGCCGAAATGTGTCTCTAGCATTTCTGATTTTTCCGAGCTGCGACAAGTTTCAGGGATCCCTGGACAGCGATGCACGACGGGAACGGGGCGGCGCGCAGCAACCGACGAATATCGGCCGATCTGCCGCGGCGGGCCAACGCGGTAACATCAACGGAGCCCCACATCGTCGAGTCGCCATCAAAAACATTATAATACGCATAAATGCTCATGGAATTAAACAAGAAACGTGTCTGAAGTTCATGTCGCTATATGGCCGGGATATGTAAATGTGAGCAAGAACAGTTGAAAAATGCGATTTTCCAGAAACACCGAACTTTGACCGATGAGCTCTTGTTTACCTGTTAACATGCTAGCCCTACACCATGGGGCGAGTTAGTGGCCTAGGGACATGTTATTTTTTGTTAATCGCGAATCTCCGGCTTTTCTGTGAGGTTCTATCGGTCTTAATTTGGAAACGGTGTGGGAAAGTCGTATCCACCTCCTGTCCGTCAACGTAGTGAAAAAGTGTGAAAAATGGTGTGGGCTAGAACCTGCTTGTGGAAAAAATTGCTACCAGCGTATTTTAGGGTAAATGAAATTGGAGCGCTTTTTAGAAAGCCATGGTTCCAGTTAAGGGAATGTTTCACACTTATATGGGAGTTTGAACTGAAATAGCCATCTTGAAGACCTTTCGGTGCTGTTCAAAATCCTGCCTCTCTTAAGAGCTAGGGCCCTCTAGATGCTGAGCTAGATGCCCGCGAAAATTGAGAAGCTTCATCGGGGAGAATATCTCATAGTCGCCTTGGTATTCATGACGTCCTAATAACGTTATTCAAATTCTGCCATTGCAAAAGCCATGCGGCGAACAAGGCCAATAAACATATAATTGTCGAGGTGTTCATATTTGGCGTTCGTGAGCACCATTGCCAGATATAACTGCTGTGAATTGGCTCTCAATCAGTGTTGTGCAAAGTACGATGACGTAATCAAACCATGCCGCACTGAGGACCATCTTTACTAAACAGAGAATCGTGCTGTCTTAAGCAGTCTTTTCCACTTATATGCAGGCCAATAATTATAAGCGAGCTTGTTTCATCACATCTGATCCTTGCTTCAATATCTTCAAATGTGAAACATTCCCTTTAACCTAGCAGTTGGCATGCCGCCAATCTTTTTAAGCATGTCGCAAATAACTTCAACAACGTTTTCATGTGGTGTGTTTGGCGTGGCGACCCGTTTACTGCGGTGCGAAGACGAACACGCCTCCGAGACCTCCATGGCGACCGGCGCTGGCCTGCGGCGGCCGCGATGTATGTCCGCCAACCGACGTCGACCCCGCCTGGCAGTGGAACGGACCGAGGTAGAGCCGTCTCGTGGCGTGGATCTGTCTCGTCCGCAGTCCGGCTCGCCCCGCCTGCGGCCAGGCGCGGCCGGCGAACAGGCAGCTTCTGAAGCAAGGTGTATTGATCTGGCACCCCAGACCGATCATCGCGCCGATTGCACGTCTGCCGGGGAGTTGCTCGCCTGGGATAGAGGGCCGTCCACATGTTGCAAATGCCGAAACCCAAGAGGGAGGCGGGGCGTCTTGATATGAGGGCCGCTGTGTTGGCCGACGGGGAGATGTTACAAGCCGATGGACAGAACTGACGAGACGGCCGCGCCGATGGCGCTCGCTCGGAGGCCGTGACACCGTCCAATCGAGCCGCTGTCGGTCGCTCTGCATATGTCAGAGGTCAAACGACAAAATCTGGCTGCCGAGCGCGCCTCTGTGACTCCCGACGGAGGCCACCCACCACTCTCAACTTGATTCTCGATAGACTTCCGCCGGTGATTCGGTGTTGCGCGGTGACCGGATGACTGGGCAGCACCGTCCTGAGGACGTCACGCCCGGCCGGCGAGCGGCGGCGCTGCTGTGCGCCGCCATCCGAGCAGACTGCGTGCCGGAGGAATGACAACACAATGTGTGTCTCAGATGGCGACTGCCTGACATGACTAATGATGAAACGGAAAAAAATGGAAAAAGAAAAATGGCGAATGCAGCGCGGCTGGTGTGGCAGCGGCCGCGACAGCTTCCATGAAACCATTATGTAATACAAAGTGATGTATTACTCCGCTATTAAACGTGCCACACTTTAAACATTAAAGGGCGATTCAGATATTCTTTCCGGCATGCTTGGCAGGCTTTTGATTTTCATCGTCCGCTCGAATGTGCTGAAAACAGACCGACTTGAAGGTAGCTGTGTGATAGAGCAGGCGCACCTCGTATCGATGGGTACCACAGGGGACCTCGAGACTGCGGGTTGCCAATCAGCACGTCCAACAAAAGTACCGCTGCAGTCGTCACAGACCGCACGCCATAACAACATCCAGTTTATTAACACACAAAAATAAATGACAATCCAGAAGCTAAACGGTCTCGTAACATCGTACGTGAGTTCGGAGTTCGCTAAACTCTCCGGCTGCCGAGCTGCCAAGGACGCCGCGCCCGGCGGTGCGCCGCGCGCCCCAGCGCGTCGCGACAGCAATCCGCCCCACGCTGGCGTCTCACGTGGGGTTCGGGACGGCCGCGGGCGCCCCATCACTCCCACAGGTGAGCGGCCAGCTGCGCCGGCGCCTATGGCTCCCCCCGCCTCCCCCCCCCCCCCCGGGCAGTGTCGACCGGTCACACCGCTGCGCGAATCGGTCAGGCGTGCGGACATGGCCGGCGCCAGATGTACACGGGACGCCACACGAACTACACCACCGGTTATTGCCAATGCCACGCAACGGGGCCGTTTGTCGTGCCATGATTGGCTTATCATCGACAGGCGACAGTAATTGGTGCTAGGGTGAATGCAGGCCGGTAGCGAGTCACTGATGAGGACTGAATGAACGTGAAAGTGCGTATCAATGTCCAACTTACTGCGATCATCTTTCGGCCTGTCGTCGGGGAAAGCCACATCTCTCCGAAACCGTCAGTGTGGTATGGAGTTGCGTTTGGTAATAACCTTGTTTCAAGGAACCTTTCCCAGAGCGGCCATTAGCACCGAGGTCCGCAGCAACTAACGCTGAGCGTGCTATGCTCGTACGCATAATCTCAGTAGCCGGCCTGTGCGTGGTCTGCACGGCTCTGCGCCATTGACGCCGCCCGGGCACAGCAGCGGCGTCTGTGGCGCGGTCACTTCTCAGAAGCTCGCCGACCAGCCCGGCTAGGGTCGAGGCCAGGTCGTCCCCGGCGGCGCTAAGAGGCTTTTAGCGGCGTCGGCGTTCGGAGACGCGGCGTCATCGCCGGAGTTTGTCATCGGTGTCTCTGTGTCATCGCCGGCCGGCGCTCTGCCATCGGTGTCTCTGCGTCATCATCGGCCGGCGCTCTGCCATCGGTGTCTCTGCCGGCCGGCGCTCTGCCATCAGTGTCTCTGCGTCATCACCGGCCGGCGCTCTGTCATCGGTGTCTCTGCCGGCCGGTGCTCTGCCATCGGTGTATCTGCGTCATCGCCGGCCGGCGCTCTGCCATCGGTGTATCTGCGTCATCGCCGGCCGGCTCTCTGCCATCAGTGTATCTGCGTCATCGCCGGCCGGCGCTCTGCCATCGGTGTCTCTGCGTCATCGCCGGCCGGCGCTCTGCCATCAGTGTATCTGCGCCATCGACGGTCGGCGCTCCGCCTCTCTGTCCAGACCACGACGACCACGCCAGCGACCGGTGAGGCTTCGTACAGCCGGCGAACTGGCCAGCAGAGCTGGCCAATGAGATGGCTTGCTAGCGATGATTACAGCGCGATAACTACGTCGAGTTCAACGGAGCGCAAACCAATTTATGCTTCCAGTGATTCAAAAATATGATATGTATCAAGCAACCAAGCCATTGTAAAAGAGCTAGTTACTCCATGCAATTTAGTTGGGAGGAGAAGTTCCTGAAGAACTATATGCACTGTTGGTAAGGAGCCCACATTCGGTTTGCTGTTATGGTACGCCACGCTCTGTGTCCGTGCCGGCCACGTGGCTGCAGGCAGATCACGCCCCCCTGCTTTTGTCCTTAAACCCAGACGACGCTTTTCCGGCCTCCCTGCTTCACCAAAATCGGGGTTCATTGAGCTCATCTCGGCCCTGTTTGCATTTGATAGCCAACTATTTATGACATTATGGCGTTATAAAAGCAAAGCGCTGGAAAAACGGCTGAACAATCCGAAGAATCTTCTGCATTGTTAAATTATATGCAGTTCGACGTCATCCAGTTCAATTCCAAGCAGTTTTGTCCGTTAAATATGCACTGCAAATAATATGTGTTCAATGTCTGGTGTCTGTGTGTGCACTTGGTGTGTAACTCACAACTCGCCAACCGAAAGCTATTTTTTAAAAAGAATCCACGCTGTTGTGGAAATCACGCTAAATTGGCTAATATGCCTTTTATAATGGCGATCGTAGTTTACGGCAGCGTTTAAGTTCAGTTTCGCAGCAGACACGAGCGATACTGATATGCATAGTTCATCTAGTCGTCATATTTTCACAAGGCTGGGTCTGCACTGATCGATATCGAACAAACGCTCAATTTTGCTTTCGAATTCTTGGCCGAAAAGGCCGATCAAAAGTCACGTCTTGCTCCTGGCACGCACTAACCACCGTAGGATCCCCCCTAATGCAGAACATTGCACAAAGCATGCAGACGCCATGCACCGTACGAAATTCAATCAGCTCACAGCGCACCCTACTCACGCAAAACACACTAGCCAGTCACCCAATATAATGGATATAAACCCAGTCTTCTGATGTCACTGGTAGCGTCTGCACGTGCTCGGTGCCGTCAGCGATGTGGCCGTGACCACCGGGTCCCGAAGTGTCGGGCCGTGACGGCCGGGTCCCGGTGTGATCCCGCCAGCGGTGGCGCTGAGGTGCGGTCGCAGCACTGGTGCCGCCATCACTGGGCTGTGATCTCTTCAACCACGTCACTGGGACGCGTGCCGACGTCAGCAGTTCACACTGACGCCCATCGCGGACGCTTCCCCGTCAGTCACGCCGGTGTGGAGCGCGTGCGCGCGCGGCGCCGGCGACGAGCGCGGGCCGGCGGGGGCGGCCGCCTCACGCGTCGCCGAACATGTCCATCTGGTGCGCCACCTCCGACAGCTGGATGTCGATCGCCGGCGTCGTGTCGTACAGGAACGGCGACTCGCACAGGATGACGAACGTGCCGAGCAGCGAGACCACGCTGAAGATCAGCAGCAGCACGCGGTCCATGACCATGGCGATGAACGCCCAGTCCTGGTCCTCCTGCAATGGTCGGCCGGCGCGATCAATAGGGACGAGCGCGCGCTGTTGCACGGCCGGCCAGCTGCCTGCGCGTCGGCCGACTCTCACGCGCCGGCCCGACACCGGCACTGGCTTGCGCCGCCGGCCGCCCCGGGCGGCAGTGCAACCCGACGCCGTAGCCCGCCACGCGGACCCGCGAGACGCCGGCACGCTCCCCGCGGGTACGCGAGATGCCTTGTGACCGAGGCAACGCCACTGGCTACAGTAATGGGTACACTGACGAGGCGCAAACAACAAGGACAACTGACGCGCCCTTAAAGCTCAATAACCAACGGTTGCATTAACGAGTGCAAGCAGAATCCACAGGATCTCCTGATAAGTTAAAGCCACCCACTGAACCCGACCTCTTCATCATGTGACGGCAACCAACATCGCCTTATGATGCCATCGCCATCGCCAACATCCTCCATTACAGATAATGGAGGAATATACCAATCCTCAGCAACGGTGGTTACTGACATTGTGGCCTTCTGAACGTCAACATAGGCAGATTAGGCCTCCGGTTCTCATGACAGATTTACGCAGATCTACATCAATCTCACATAAATGGTAGCTTTCTCGAAATTACTACCGCCGCGTGCGCGTATGGCAAATTAGCTGTACGCAGGAGCAGCAGCTCTTCTGAAAGACATTCTCTAGGGCCCCACCGGCCGTACCGCGTTTCCAGAAAGTCCAATTGCCACTCAGAGCGGACGGCGACTGTGCGGGCGTCAGACATACTAACGACTCGTATGCTTTACAGGCTGGACGGCCGTAACTTTTCGCGGTCGGCGGTCGCGGTCGACGCAGAAGGCCCGGACCGCTCTGTCGCTCGCCGTGGGCTGGAAATAGCCAGCAGGCTCGACCTGGCGGGCGGCCCACAACCGACAGCAGAGAGCTGCTCCGCTCACCCAGTCATGCGTCAAGGTGTTCGGTCAGCGCGCCTGTGTCTGCGAAACGGACGCGAGCTATCTAGAAATGCTGTCGTGACCGCTGCCAGTGGGTCGAGCAGCGCTCAGTCAGCACCGCTTCATTATTTCTCTCCGTGCGCAGAACCGACCGACGGCCATAAGTTTCGCTCAGAGACAGAAGCTGCTTGTGCACATGCAGTCTTGTGCACTTCGGAACGTGCTCATGCAGATCACTTTGATGTCGACGGAGACACTTATGAACATTGCTTTCAAGCAGTGGGAAAAAAGACCATAAAATCCAAACACGATGTCCACATCTGCGTACACTCGGCACGCCGCATGTCAGAGTCACTAATTAAGCCGATACAGCCATCGGTGGAGCTTAGGAGGCCGGCCTTTAAGCGTGAAAATGGCCATCAGTCTTACCTCGTCGTACTGATCCTGGATTTTCCAGCAATGGTGCACGAATTTGACGTTCTGAATAGCCCGCTCAATCTCAAACGGGTACTTCTTTTCGTCATCGAAGTAGTTGAGCGCATGCAGTCGAACGCCCTCATCCAGGTCCGTGGGCGCCCGCTGGTAGCCGTGGAAGCCGTTGGGCTTGATCTCGAACGGGGACGTGGTGGACGACTCCTCGGGCACCTTCATCAGGACGAACGGCGGCAGCTTGTGGATGAAGAAGCGGCGCACCCATGGCGCCATCTTGTGCGTGGACGGCTTGCGGTAATGGATGTTGAGAATGACGATCGTGGAAATGACAGAGATGCTGACCAGAATCATGGTGAAGAGCAGGTACTTTCCGAGTAGCGGCACGGCCAGCGAGGTGGACGGCATGATCTCCGATATGAGCAGGAAGAACATGGTCTGCGAGAGCAGGATGGTGATGCAGAGGGCGACCTTCTCGCCGGAGTCGGCCGGCAGGTAGAACACGAGCACCGACAGGTACGAGAGCCCCACGCACGGGATGATGAGGTTCACGGTGTAGAACAACGTCTTCCGGCGAAGGGTCATGTTAAAATAGATATCTGCAACAGAGAAAAAAACTCGTCATTTCTTATGGGTTTGCTGACGCGTACACTAGCGGCGTACAAGGCTCTGTTGAATGCATCGTAAAAGGCAAAGAATCGTACCGCACTGCATCCACACTTCAATGTACAGATTGGGGGGGGGGGGGGGAAATTCCCACAGCTACTTTCTGCTGTCATGAGCTTGGCAAACGAAGATACTCTGATGCCCATGGTGTCTGCGCACAATACATATAGCGCACAAAATACCCATGGCTGATGTCTATGGCTGGAACATTAGCTAGCATTGGGATTGGCATGCCTTGGCCTGCCAAAGCATGCAAACTTCAGTCGCAGAGGTCAATGACCTTGTAAAAGTTTTTTGTTTGTGTTGACTTCGTAGTATCGGAGAACCGCTGATATTTTGGAGGCTTATTGGTTACCACCCACTGGACTACGAGTGTGTGTAGACTATGCAGCTATCCTTCTTGACGCGACCCGTCTCGGTTTAGACAGGGTAGGTCGCAGCCGGTTGTCACACAGTAGGTTACAGCATTTGCTTTCGGTTTTGGGAAAGATGGCTTTGTGACTTCTCAATACGTGCTGCTGCGCCTATGTGGCGGATAGTGCTGTTTTTGCGTAATTATTCATAAGCATTATGTCCGCTTACCCATAAAGCTGTTCTCACGTCTCTACCCGTTTATTTTGCCTGAATCTAGCATCAATAATTGAAAAGCCCTGAAACGAGTAGATCCACGGTCCGTCAACCTCTCCCTTTTTCTCCTCCAGGTGCAACATAATCCATACACAATCCTTTTTGCGTTTGTCGCGGAAACGCTGTTCCTGATCGAATTACCTACGCCCAATTGTTTCCAAAATACTGTTGCACAATTCTTAAAGAATACGTGCTACTTGTAGCTGGAGATTTATTGGTGGTAGTGCATATGAAGAGATGATATAAAGAGAAGAGAGAGCCCGTCCAAAGCATCGCTAGCTGGGCCCGACCCAGGCGCTTAGCTCCACATTTTCCGCATCGTTGACGTTAAGACCCGCTCAGCCTGCTGTCTCGCCATTGACAATGCCACGGATGTTAGGCTACGCGAAAGGTCATTGCACTGCCCATCTACCAACCGCCGAGAATAGCTGCGCAATAACTTAAATGTATAGAGTGGACGAGCTATATTGAGCGTCTTGCGGAAACATCGAAAAGTCAGGCGGCCCTGGATCTACTGCATGCACCCCTACCCCTCCCCTGTGCGCCGCGATGGGGAACCCGACTGACCCGACCCGAGGCAAGCGGCGGACGGCCGCTGCGGCGCCACTTCCACCTCAGTCAGGACGGACACCCACCTCGCCCAGGACGCACGATAGCCGCGGCACCACTCCCACCTCACTCATTACTGACGCCCACCTCACCCAGGGCGGACGGCGCCGGCCACCGAGGTCAGGAAGACGGCTAGAGCGGTAAGTTTACGTCCGAGCCGAGAAAGAGTAGCAAACCAGCTTCACAACTGCCGCTTGTGGCTCTGAAACGACTAGTGTCCTTGGCGCTGCTATTACGTCGACCTTTCCAGCAGCGCTTATTTGAGATAAAACTCCACATTCGGGTCATTCCTGCAGACACGCCCTCATGTTAATCGAGCCGCCTGACTTCTCTGTGTGCTCTCTACACCAATGATAAATATACCCTCGGCTGTCCAGACCGAGAAACTGTGTCCTTTGTTAGATCGGGGTCATGGAGCACGTGCGATCGATATAATGCGGCGAATGGTCAGGCTGCGGTGCAAAACAGACGCATGTATGTTTTGCAAAAACACGCAGCAAAAACGTTCGCTGTGGCGAAAGACAGAAGTGTTGGGAGCCCGGTCGTCCAAAGGAAAAACAAAACTGCTTTCAATGCACACGAATGTAAGGCGACCGGGGCTTCTTTTAAATCGAAAAATGCGGATGCCGTATATGCCGTACACTGATGAACCTAACCTACAAATAATCTCGTTGTTTATCTCGGCGCGCGAGCGAGCGAAACATGCAAAACGACTCATTTGTTACCGCATATATTTTTTCGCGTATGCGTTTCCAGGCAGCCATCGTAAAGAGTGTGAGCAATAGTGCTGACGGATTGCGGCTGGTTTGTCATGTTTCACCACACTTGCGGCGCTCAAGCGACGTATTGAAAAACAAAACGCGAGGTTCGACTTCGGCATCACGTCATTTGTGTTCTTCTTCGTGTTTGTTGTGGTGGTGTTGATCTAATGAATCGGTAATGTCTGTTTAAGCTGGTTTTATAATCCGTAAGTTTTGGGTGTTGTTGGCTAGACTTGGTCTGTCTTTTAGACAATCATTATGTTTCGTAACACATTTATAACAGCAGAGTGTACGACCACACGGAAGTCCCAAGCCCATTCGCAGTAGTTTTCTTTGTGCGAAAAAGAAGCTTGGGGATTATTAAAGAAATGGTAAATGGGCCTTCCATCACGATGATGTATACTTTTAATGTCAACTGTCATCAAACAATATAATGGAATATGCTGACATTTTGATCAAAAGGTGGCTTTGTATTGGCCGGCTAGCAAATTTGACAAATCAGTGTGCGAAGGCCAGTGGCTGAAGGTGACGCATAGGTGTATGAACCAAGGTCATTATAACACAGAATGTCCGCGGCCAGTCTGAAAAAAATCCTGTGCATTGGACACCTACAAAAAACATGTGCGCTCATCTTCACACTCGTGTGTAGAGCCCTGGCCAGGCCACCTTGCACTGATTTTTCAAATCATTTGGATGCAAAAAATGTATGGGGTACGTTTGTCTAAAATTACCTTTGCAACATCACAATTTCTTGAAACACAATGCTCGTGACATCACTTACCTATTTGTGACTTAGACCCAGCCACTGACTGGTAAACAGAAAAATGAGAAATTTACCAGGTCTGTGCGGACCTCGGCAATAGAGCGATACTAACATACACAATCATTCCAGCTCTTACCTTCTGACACCTGATACCCGGTACAAAAAGTTTATGACTACATGAGATACAGTAGCCAAAAGGAATCGGTGATCACAACCGGGCGCGCAGTTAGAAATACACGTCCTAAATACACGTCCTACGTCATTAGTGTAGTCCATTGGGCTCCTACATCCTAACGTCCGATAGCCGGTGCGTTCAAAGGTCTGCCCGAAGGAAGACGGCTAGGCTGCAAGGTTTCGAAGACCCGACCCTTAAGGTTTCCAGGTGATTTGCTGCAGAACAGCATTACTCAAAACATTAGTACTCAAGTAACTGTTCCGTCGTACGTGTACCCACCTTAGCCGCACTACGTTTTGCAAAGAATACTTGCGGTGGGTGCTTATGAGACGTCTGAACGTGTTGATATCTCAAACGTCTCGGACTCCACAGTCAGAAAGTCAGTACCACAGTAAAAAAGTACCACAGTCAGAAGCAATTGGAGACTTCACGTATTCGGGGTCTTAGAACTGAAAGATCAACCTAACAGTTACAAAAAAGACCATGCTGTAATAGCTAGT
The DNA here is from genome assembly GCF_011947565.3 of Pollicipes pollicipes. Lineage (NCBI taxonomy): Eukaryota > Metazoa > Arthropoda > Thecostraca > Pollicipedomorpha > Pollicipedidae > Pollicipes > Pollicipes pollicipes. The sequence continues at coordinate 48,290,963 of NW_023596746.1, forward strand.
CAACATCAAGTCAGCCGTAATAAAGTCAGTTGTCTCTGTAGATTGAACAATTTTGGGAGGAGAAAATTACCTCCTTCCAATGAAATACGCCGATTTTTAAATAAGTGGACTTCAGTAGGACGACGTGATACGCCATCTGCACGGTTTGCCACACGGAGGGCGCAGGCCAGCCTCGTCATGGAGCTGACGCCACGGCCGTCTGGGGAGGCCACCGAAATGTCAGCTTTCAGCTTCCCACGGAAAACGCACGGGACCGAACCGATGACGACAGCGATGATGATGACTTCGTGGATCTTCCGTAACGTCAGACCGGCAGACCTTTCGGCGCCCGCGGTGGTCTCTGCGGGGCCTCCCGTCTGGCTGCGGGGCCAGACGGGGAGGCCCCGCAGCCTCCCCATCTGTGGCTAACGCAACGGTCGGTGCACGCAGCATCCCGTCGGATCTCCTAAGCAAGATGCAGGAGTCCATTCTTCAGGATCTGGACGATCACCCTGAGCGAGGCCCGACATGAGGGAAGGCGCTGTCGGCTTTCAGAGTAGGGGAGGCGCTGTCGACATTCAGAGCGGACTGGTGCGCCGCCACGTCCTCCGTTGTCCGCCAGAGCCAGCTCCACGCCCAGCGTAAACTACGTCAGGGGAAAAGCGCGTCCACCATTGCCGTCCTCCGGTTGGAGAGGCGGAGGAGCTGTCCATTTCGTGGACGTCAGTGTTGCTTGCCGGTGGTCCTCTGAAGGACGGAGGGGTGACCACCCCTACCTGCGGGATCTGAGACAATGTCGTGCTGCAGCGCCGCGCACCCTGCAGGACTGCGTGGAGCAAAACGGAGTGCTGAGGCGCTGAACATGTCATGTCAAGTTGATGCTAGGAAACGGCGAGTTTCATAGTTAAGTAAACAGAGGACACACTATAGAAATGTGCTTATGCAGGTTGTTTTCTCTCATTTCAGTGCTTTGGTCCAGTGCTTTGTTGCATGTACATCAGGTGCCCTCTTGCAGAACCGTCCGGGCCTTTCAGTATTTTGCTCTAGCTACAGGCTAACGGGCCTCTGCCGTCTGAGGGAGGGGAGGGAGTCTGGGAGGGAGTCCCGGTTTAACGTTGTGTGCAGTATTCGTACCGTGTGTGGCTGCGAAGGCGGGGATGGCCTGATGTGATGACGTGTGGTGTTTTGATGATGTATCTGATGGCTTGATGATGTGTTTGCCTGAGGACAGGAAACTGTACACCGCACTTGTGCAGTCTCCTTTGTGACAGTATACATCGCTTGTACAGAATGTGAATTTTGTTTTAATTGAGGTTTGTGAGAAGTCTTTTTGGGCGGAATGAGTTGTGTCTGGTTTAGATGGACTGCGTTGTGTCTGTTAAGGTTGTTCTGTCGCTATGAACACGCTTGCATGACATGTGAAAGCTGATGATCTCGTTCATATCAGTCTCCGAATGTTTAGCCGGCATTTGCGTGCTACCGGACCATCGGAATGAGAAATGACGTCGGATACAGTGCACCGTCTCATTTATTGATTAGGTCTTTCTAAGAGGACAGCTAACGGGGATATAAAAAAAGAACGTAGGTGGCTACTGGCATAGTACGAGACCTGTCCACTCCAATCCAGTTGTCATGCAATGGATATCCTCGTGGGGCCAGCCGAGATCCCAGTTTTACGTCCACCTTTATATAAGTTACAACGTGAAACACACTAGAAATGCAGATCATTTGTACGATTAACATGGGTGAATTCCGTTGCCTTCAAAACTGATATTCACGACTGTGTGTGGTGACTAATGATTTTCGAGAGCATACACCCCCATTAGAGGTTTAGTTTCGCCGCATTGCTAACGCGTGCTGAGTAGCCGTTTGGATACCCTTCGCTAGCGCGGGAGTCGATTTGACCCCCCCCCCCCCCCGAGATCTCAAGAACTAAGAGAGCTAGAAACACCAAATGCGTAGGGTGTGGTGACCTGTACGTGAGCTTACGTAGATCAAAGTTTAAAGTTCCTAAGCCATCTTTGTGTCAAATGAGGTCAAACAAGGTTAGGTCTAGGTAGGTCCGGGTAGGTCTTCAAATGACCTCTGGAAGTTATATGTGTTCTGAGTAAAGGGGTACATGCTCATTTAAGGTCAGTGATTTTGTTTGACCTTTTGAAGGTCATGGTGATCAAAATCATGCAAGACTGCTTTGAGTTTGGATTTGAATAAGTGACAAAGATTACGCTAGGCAGTATTTCCCTGAAAACATGATGTCGACCTTGGTCATTTTAGGTCGGTGACCTATTCTGATCTTTAAAAAGTCCATGGGAGGTGTATAATGCGTTTCCCGTTGTTCATAAATTCAAAATGAGGACCAGAAACTACTCCATACAGCAAGCGTTAAAGTAATAAAACAGGTTTGTTTTGACCTTGGTCTGACCTTCAAAACTGACCGTAGGTCAATTCGATTCGTTCATTCAATTGTTGTGTTGCCTAAGAAAGTATCTCAGAGATGTATGGCTTCGTCTTACACTCCACTATTGGATCAGATTGAACGATTGCTCAGAAATTGCCTTCGCTGAAACCATGGCCTGATTTTGACCTGCCGTAGGCCAGTGGCCTTACAAGGTACATCTATTTTTTATTACAGACGATCCACTATTCAATTGTCTACAACTAGCGGCTACACCGCGCCGTTCAGAAACCATTTCGGAAAAACCTCCGGGGTCAATTTGACGTCCGCCCCCCCCCCCCCCCCCCCGAGTGCGTGTTAAGGGAAAAGGTGAGGACGCGATCGATTAGCCTGGGATACCGCGAACAGAACGAATTCTAAATGAGCTAGATGGAGGTAATTGAGCCCAAATGTAGTTCCCAACGCCCATTCTCTCCTTATGAGGAATTTATTGCTTTGTTATATCAAATAGTAGGGTAAGTTTGGGTTCATATACCTTCATGTTTTTCTTTGGTATCTGAGAGCTGTGCGGCAAAAGCGAACCAGAAATTGGGAATAATTATGAAGATATTGCATTTTTCAAGATCTTTCAAGGATGCCTGCATTCCGCGGGATTTTCATTAGCATGATGTGTTATTTCGTAGGGATCCATATCAATATGGGAGAGCAAGGCGGAAGTGGGAGGAGAAGGAGCGGACGTAGCGTATGCACGTGGGCTCAGCTGCGATTTGTTGGAGAGCGGCCGATAAGTCGAGGCCCTCAACGAACTACGATCTTAAGCCCCTAGACTACGTAACGTTCTGATAACCAATAAGCGGTTCTGTGTGACGCCCAAGCAACTTATAAGAAATGCATAGAAACGGTAGAGAGAGAGACAAACACTAAATATTTGGGAAAGTTTCGTTGTGTTTCCAGCATTTCCATCAAACACATGTTCGACAATATAGTTTCTAAGGAGCTGAGCTTTCATGCCCTAAGGCACCGTTTCTCGTTCTTGAAAGATAGTTGTGGAGCCACATCAAAATATGAATGTATATACAAAACGATATTCTGAATATATTTCTCGTTATCTTTAATACTTCGTAAGGCAATACTTTTTGCCAGAACATCAATAGCTGGACAATTTCGGTCAGCATTATTTCCAACACTGCTGACAGCGGTTCCAAGGAAACACGTACACGAAAAAATATGCTGTGCTGCTAGCCGTTTTCGCCACGGATACGGTACAAAACTAAAAAGACATTTTAAAAAGTTTTCAGAGTTTATGTTCTAACCAAATGCCTTTTATCAGCTATTTTTTTGCCAGAAAAGCTTCGAAAAGATTTAGACCATGTTCGTAAGGACGCATTATTTGATAAAAGTGCGGCTGGCTGGCTATGAGCAGGATCAGGAATGATGTCAAATCTCCTCCAACCAAAACTCTTCAAAACTTATTAAAAACACTCGGTGGTATCTCTGACGCAGAAGCGATAACACAAACTAATATAGCCTCGTGGTGCTCCTGTTCAGAGGCATGCGGTACTACTTACAGTACTTGTAGACCTTGTTTACATTCCTTACAGAACTTACGTGGCTTGCATACCTTTACATGATCTAAGATGAATAGTCTTTGAATAAAATTATCTTTAAAGCCTGCCTTGCCGCACATAGCACCGATGTACACAATAATAAGGTGGCTGGTATCCGACGCCCTCGACCGATGCACCATGCTGATTGCCAGGTATAGTATTTTCTAGATTCTGGGTGAACTAAAGGCAAGGGCTGAAAAATGTCTATCAAGAGTCCCGTTTAATACAACAAACTTCTTTTACGTTGGATACATGTGGCTTACCTGTTGCGTGTGGATAAAATTGCAGGGCTTTCCCTTGACAGGGTGTTGAGTATATGTCAAACCTTCATAAAAGCATGTAATTTTTTAAAAAAATGTTCACTGGATTAATTCATCGTGAAAACGGCTACTCTTGGATTCTTCATACGAATTGTATCGTCATGCCAATTGCGGTGCGACATCTAGACCCTCCAACCCGACGGAGGAGGACTGAATCGACGATCTCAGTTGTTTCCTGGCTATCCTCGATTAGGGTCAGGGCCATAGAAGCGTATCACCCATCCAGGGTAAAGCCTTGCCAGAACTGCGGCGCGGGCCTTTGCAAGCAGACTCTGCGAAATTGACGGGGTTATGATGATCAGCCGCAGCTTTCCACGAACATATGAAACAGAATGCAGCGAACCGTCATCCTAACGTCTCACAAAGCTCTTGTGTTGCGCTCATGTAAAGGCTGAAGTAAATCTAGCAGGCCTAGGACACGAGACGAGCTACTTCCTGGTGTGTTCAGTCATTAATTCAGCATAACAAATTTGAGCTTATTAAAACTCATACAAGTCTGTCAGAGACCTACCAGTCTCATCTGTCGTAGCGCAGTGCTACAAACATATTCATTTTCTTATCATCAGCGCGCAACTGGTGCGCACACTCAAATAAAACGTGACAACCTGATTGGACCCTGACACCCCCAGTGCGACGGCCTTATGTCGGCGCATGCGCACGCCGCCAGGTTCGTGTGACGCCGAGGTGTGTCGCGGACACTTGTTTCAGCGTCGAGGGCAGGTGCAGAGGCCCTCGACCCTTCGTCCAAGCGCACACTTGTCCCAACAGCCAGAGACGGCAGGCTCGGCGCTCATATAGGCCAGGGCAGACATGAGATCAATATGCAGCTGAAGTGAGCCTGGCTCGGGGAACCGTCAGCATGACCTCGCCCCTCAGTTGTCACCAAGAGTATGCACGTTTCCAGCTAAAGCGGGGTCGACCCTGATACCCGGGGACCAATCAGCTCGCGATCAGCCGAGGAGGCGAGCGAGCCCTCAGTGCCGCGTCCTCAGAATGGCGTTTTCAAGTAACTTTGCCGCTTACAGTATTTGCTTGAGGGGCGTTGAGCTCAGATGCATGCAGCCACAGTCTGTTCGGGGAACACTGAGCCTTTCATCCGAGTGCAGCTCTAACCATTGGGCGATGGGACTAAGTGAGTATCGACTGGACACACGCTGACTAGCTCTTTTTTAAAGCTGTATCGTGGGGTACCTCGAAGCCTTTCCCGGTGACAACAGACTTAAGAGGCGCAAAAGCTTCTAGCGGCTTCTTACTGCAACTCTTCGGCCCTTTTCAACCTACAATTGGCTAAAACCTTTTGACATATGTTTTTGCCCGTACGTTTATCACGTCTGAAGTGCGGTTTCCTACAGAGCATGCAGGCTCCCACCACCACCACCACCGTCCATGAAATGAAGCAGGGCAATAGCAAGACCAGAGCCAGCGTAAACATATCTCGGAAACGAACACGGTTTATCCGGTCACACCTTTCACAAATTGAGCCAAGAGGCAAATTGCAACATTGCCAGCCAATAGAAGTAACTAAACAACACCACTTCGCCTCTACCAAGATTCATTTGATGGTGAAATAGGAAGAAAGAACAGAGAGGAGTCGAGTCTGGCCACAGCGTGGAACTGAAATTAAATACTAGCGTGTGCCATCGGCTGTTTCTCCGTAAGCACTAAACGACAGTAAACGAGTCAACTGTAGTCATCACAACGACGTAAGAGAACGTGAAAATGTAAGAATACTAGACTTGGATAAATTCTTCCACATGGCAATTTCTACGTGGTTTCTGGGCCACATTAGCATTTTCTCTTTTCATGGCATTGTCGAGTCCTACTGGAGCCGGCGGAAGTGGTTTTTGGACTGAACATGTTTGCTGGAAACATGAACGGGATCGAGGCACACGTTTAGTGGAGCCCAGCTTTTATCAAGAGACAGCCCAGTCATCCTGTCAACTTAAGCATTTGTCAGAGGCCTTTTTGTAAGAAGGATCGCTTCACGTTAACAAAACTTTTAACCAAGTTTAAGCATAGATTGCCAACTTTTTCAATCACCCGCGCTGACGTCCATTACTGCTTGGTGGCGTGGTGCTTCCCGGGTAAGTTTTCAGCGTGACAAAGGCGCACTCGCCTTTTTAGTGTAGGCAATCATCCAAGAATAAGCGATCAGGAGTGCCTCCCTTGTTCAGCCGCGGCAAAGGTGATTAACTGCGGTATTAGAAACTCACAGACGCAAAGCCTCGTCACACCCTGCCAAGAAAGACGGAATCATCTAATTAACGGAGGAAGTGTACAGGCACATCCATCAACACCTTGAATTCACACTTTGTTGGATATTCATAGCTATGAATTGCCGGTGATGTTACATAGCTATAAAGATACAGTTAAAATCAGTGAGTGCGAATGCTGACGGCTGGCAGCCCGCCCATGCTACCGCAAAATATGCTAACTACAATGTTTTTGTCTTTATAAATACGCTGAACAGCCCAACACCGGCATTGGTTGAGCTACGCCCCAAGATTCAACAGAGCAAGCATCCGTCACACACTGTTTGGTGGCGTGATGCGTGACTTACCAAGCACACGCACACACACACACACACACACACACACACACACACACACACACACACACACACACACACACACACACATACACACACACACATACACACACACACACACACACACACACACACACACACACACACACACACACACACCCACACACACACACACACACACACACACACACACGCACACACAAAGAAATGCAAGCCCACACGCAAATGCCCACGGGCGCATATACGTATACATAAACATATTTGCACGGATGCTTACCAAGCACACGCACACACAAACACACAACACACACCAACACCCGAACATAATTTACTTCGTTTTATTTCCGCAATCTAAATCATTCTAATCCTTGTTTGAGCACTTTTGCAGTGCCAGGTGCTCCCAGCTGTCTCATGCACTTGAGAAAAAGAGCTTATGCAAATATCTATCTTGACTTGGTTGCGCAATGAGCCAAGCTAATTTCGGCGTATTACCGTGCAGAAAGAAGCGGTACCGATATTCACGCTTAAATGAACATGCTGTCTTCATGGCTTGCGCGTGTCTGCACGTCTACTGCGTACCGTATGAGATGGCTTAGTCGTCGGCCACTGACTGAAAACTGGCACTTCGTGAGGTAAAGCTCTTTTATTATGAATGCCTTAATACGCGCCCGGGTGGCCGGCTAGACACCCTTCGCTCGGGTGCGGGCGTTAATTTGACACCCCTGAGATCTTGGGAACTAAGAAAGCTAGAGACAATAAATTTACAGAGTGGGTTGACCTGTACATGAACTCACGTAGGTCAAAGTTTCAGGTTCCTAGGTTATGACCTTCGGATCAAAAAAATGTCAACCATGTCAAGTTCCAGGTTGGTCTCCAAAGTGCCCCAAGGACCTAGATAACCGTTTCTGAGCAAAAGGTCACATGCTCATTTGAGGTCAGTGACCTTGTTTAATCTTTTGAAGGTCAAGGTGACCAAAATCATGTAAGACTGTTTTGTGTGTTACATTTGACAAAGTGACAAAGATTACGCTAGGCAGTATGTTCCTAAAACAAAATGTTGACCCGGGTCATTTAAGGTTAGTGACCTATTCTGACATCCAAAAAGTCCATGGGAGATGTATGATGCGGTTCCTGCTATCAATAAATTCGAAATGAGCACCAGAAACTATCCTATACAGCAAGCCCTAGGGTAACAAAACAAGTTGGTTTTGACCTTGGTGTGACTTTTATGCCTGACCTTATCTCAACATAATTTGCTCATTCAATATTTGTGTTGTCTAAGGAAGCATCTCAGAGATGTATGGCTTCGTCTAGCACTCCGTTGTTGCATGAGATTGAACGATTCCCTAAAAATTGACTTCGCTGAAACCATGGCCTGACTTTGACCTGCCATAGGTCAGTGACCTTAGAAGGTACATCTAATTTTGATGCCAAACGATCCAATATTCAATTGTCTACATCTACACAAAATTTGGTGCGGCTACGCCGCGTTATTCGAAAACCATTCTGGAAAAACTTCGGGGGGGGGGAGTCGATTCGACCCCCACCCGATCGCGTGTTAAAAAGCAAATAATTGTATTTGTCGTCCTGCACATGCCGTCACGTTTCAACCAATCACGTTGAAGCGCGAGGCCGCTGCGACCATCCCCCATGACACTTATCAGCCAACTGGATTGTTTCTCGCTACTGAATTTCATCATGGCGTATGACTCAATACTTGAAATATACTCCAAAAATAAGCATACGACCTAACTGCTTCCCAGCCAAGGCACCAGAGCTTTTTGGGATGGATTAGGAGCTTGGATCGAGGATCAGGACCAAGGATCAGGAGCTTGTCAGCCAAGGCCCAATGTCTCTCGGCTCTACAAACCAGCGACCTTACTTCAGACACTCCATGTAAATGGGAAACTTTTTATCGGCGACCGCATGGAGGTTAAAAGAAATCCGTTTCTGAACCTATGGAAATAACTTTGGAATTGTACAAGGCAGATCCACCAAACTTTCAGTACCTGACAAACGACCAATTTCAAAAATGATAGAGAGAACAATCTTTCGATGTCAGTTCATATCGTTGGAATATGCAAGTCAACGATGAAGGCCAACACGACAATTTTTGCCGTCACAGGCAACAATTTCAGTTTTCATTCTTCCATTGCTCTGATTTGGTTCATTGATAGATTGGACTGCTTGCAAGCCATGGTCAGTGAAACTCTTACGGCTTACACCACATCATCATCAGAGGTGGTGTGGGAACAGCTTGTAAATAATAAACTAAGGTGATTTGTGACGTCCTTTTTTGATAAGTAAGTCAGCAGAATTGGCACACCTCAAAACCGATGCCTGCCATACACCAAGTGCACCGGAAGACCTCAATTAAAGATCCAAAATGGTGAGCTAGCATGACCTTGACCTGACGCGGCCTTGGCATTTGTTAAGTGCAAGCACACGCTCGTTTCTTTAGGTGCCAGTTATAAAGCTATGCAATGAATGTTATAGGAGAAAGGCGGCCCTTGAGGTCGAACCTTTCGCTGATGTCAGACCTTTCACGTGATCTATGACATCATAAATAACGTGAAAGCCAACTCAGTAGTTCCTGGGTAAGAGCAGCTGGCTAAAGACTTCGTTTTAACTTATTTCGCCCGGTGATTATATCCTTAGAGATCAGGGAAAAAAATATGATTTCCCGGACCGTCGTCGGTGGCAAAATCCCGCAGGTTGTACAAGGTCTATCCAAATGCACTGAACACACCCCATATCGCTTATTCCATCACAGACTAATTTGTAATGCTTCAGAAAGCTCTAAGATGATTGGGTCCATATTTTTGCGAAAACTGTCCGCGTTGTCAGCTCATGATACCAAAACTGTCAGAAATCCGAATCTATGTCCCTGCACCACGGTTCAGAGATGTGTCTTAGCCCATGTCAGATCGAAGCTAGAGATGATGCACGTGGATGAAATCGGACATCGACCTGGACATGAATATCACTAATGGTGTTTACCCGCACACCAAGTACTTGCATGGCACAGGACCACACACCCAGCGCCCTGAATGATATATAACGGTACAAATGGCGTCTTACGTTTGCACAATGCGGGAAATTGCAACGTGGCTCGGGCCAAAATCGGGACTTAACATCCAGTGGCCACACATGCCTCGGGTAACAGACACGAAATCTGCTGGCGGCTGCTCGGAACACGATCAAATTGGAGACTCACACAAGCAAGAGATACAAGTATGGACATCAGGTGTGTAGCTTTCTGAAATCGGTCGAGGGCTGAGCCGATAAGGTTGAGCTAAATTTACCACAAAACCTTATTTCTTTTCTGATTTTTGCTCCTTTGATTCTCCACACAGATGTTAAAATTCGAAAGGTAATTTTTCCTTGCCAAAGCTGCTTTGCTGGTGTGAAACGCTTTAAATGGGAGGTTATTCGAATAAAAAAACCTAAGTGATTTCAGGCCATTTTATAAACGCAATAGTGGTTCGCATGTGGTGGCATTCGAATGACCACTCAATGGGCAAACGTAAGGAAAACAATATAAGTAATCAGTGATCTTTCATTCGCCGAATAATGACTCGTCAGAATGTGCCTCTTTGAGGATGAGAATGAGTACCTGACAGCACCACTTTTGCTCAGAGCGGTACCTCGCTACCGTTCTGATACCATATCGGGCGACCCTGGGACGCCTTCACGGGATCGCTCGGGACGAGGGGCGGCTGCAGCAAGACGGGTGACACCGCACAGGGTACGGGCTTCACTGGATTGGTTCGATCATTATTTCTTTGGAATGCACATCAGCTAAAGCCTGGTGAACCATGGCTTCGCACTCGCCCGATCTGTTCCCCGACGGCTCCATGCTGTGGGGTAACCTGAACAGCCACGTCCACATGCTCAAGCTAGCGAACCTATAAAATCTCAAGGCCACCTTCAACTTGAGATGGGCGCACCACCGTGGACAATTGATCAGACAATTGACTACCATTTGATTTCACATGATGAAAGCGTAGTATCATAAAATACTGAAAAATGTGATGTTGAAACATTAGCGACGCCCAATGGTCTTCCATCAATATTGAGCAATGTGTGCAATTCCAGTCACCAGTGACGTTTTGTCCTACATAATATAAGAAGTTTCGGCACGGTTACTAGTTATCACAGAAATAAGACTGGCAGTTGAAGGACTTAGAAAAAGGCCTTAATTTAGCATGCGAATGCAAGCAGATTTCTCAAGTTCACGACGAAATATGCAAGAGCACCACTACGGTGGTCAAAACACGAGCACATGACATCTGGCTCAGCTAACACTTTCGGCACCGTGCTGTCAATTCTCGGCGAGTTTGAAATTTTAAAAGTGATGACAATTTGGCACTGGTAGTTTTGGCAGCACCCCAATGTCATACAAATGTTCCATGACGCATTTGAAGAGTAACGTGTTAAGGAGCATATTTACTAAGCAGAGATATGCTATGGTGTTGGACAGTCTTTTCCACTTACAAGTATATCAAGCGTTATAGTGGGTGAGGTTATTTAGTCCCATCTGATGTTTGCTTCAGTATATTCAAATGCATGGCATTCCATTAAATGCTGGACTTCACACATTCAATAGCAAAAGCACGGGGTCGAGACCTTTCCAGCGCGAGCCAAGAGCCGCCCAACGTACCGATTGTAGGGGTGGGTTTCCAAGAAGCATACGTGAACAGCAAACGGTGCAGAACATTAACGTTGTCGCTGATTGCCGCAATCAACGCAGCGAAATGTTTGGGAGCAAGGCCCCACGACCACGCCTTGAGTCACGCTCTGCAGCCGAACAAAGACGAGACTGGACGGTGGTGCCCAGGACGCTGACAGGTGCGAGTGGCGGCGCGCCTGCTGTAAAGCCTTCAAGAACCGGAGACCGGGTCGATGTACACACCTGGGAATGGGTCCGTGCAGCAGGGGTAGAACTTCTCGTTCCGGGTGGCTGGCACTTTGAGAATGTCCCACTCGACGCTCGGATAGTACTCCTTAAGGTCGATGCCCAGCTCCACGTGGTTGGATTCCCTTGACTGCTTGATGTGCCGCAGATCAATCTGGAATCACAGAGCGGAGTTCATGATCGCACGAAGTGCCGCCACAATTTGCGTCTCAAATCGCGGTACTGACGTGATGTTTACATAGATTCGCTAGGCTTAAAACTCCCAGCCGCTACGGCAAAGGATAATTATTAAAAACTAAATGAAAACCACAAACGGGCAACGGAGAAGTAAACGACCAGAAAACGAAACCAAGTAACGGAAAAGTAAGCAAGACGCTGTAGACAGTCCGATGCTCGATATTTTGGTAGATCATCAGAATAAATGACGCTTATCTGCGGTCATAAGGGGCTGCCAATTTGTACGGAAAGTATCCCGTGTTTCCACGATAATAAAAAGAGGACATAGCATGCCTGCTTACACCACAAATTAAGGTTGCATGTATTTGGCTTGCTCCTGCAGTACATGTGGGAGTGTGGGCGATTCATGCACATCGGGAACACTCCATTGTGTTATTTTGCCGCTTATTATTTTGATTTTGCTGCTTTATTATTTGATCATTTATTGATTAAAGAGTAGCATATAATCGCATTCCTGTTCTTAAGTAACCAATCATTTACACATAATAAATTACTTGTTTGCATCGAACCAGTGGATGATTTCCATGCTGTCAGTCATATATCTAAGGAGTCATCTTTTTTCTAACTGGCTTTCTCCTCGTCCAGTTTCGTTCCACCCTGCCCGTACGGCAAAACGGGAATCGGAATGAGGAAATAAATACGGAACGCGGGTCGTCCAGCGCGTGGGAAGCGGGGCGTGGTGCTCCTGGTTAGGTCGTGAAAATGTGCACATTTTGTTTTCTCACCATATGAGACGCACTCTCCCAGGGATATCGTAACATGGCACCCACCGATCTCCTGCTGCTAACGTTATAGCGCTGAGGGTCCGCGCAAGCTGGAATCATGGAAACGCCGGTCTCTTCGAATGACCCGTAACGCCGTCTGAGACGGATTGGTATCAGAGTCGACCTTGCAGAGTTTCAAAGGTCACTGGTGAATCATGCTCCGGCTAACGAAGTCACGAGAAGATTGGCTGCAAGATGACAGAGATGATGTAAATGACTGCAGAGCAGCAGTCGTTTGCGTCATCCTGTTCCGCTCCCTTTTTGCCCCGTTGTTTTACCCCGCATGAACGTGGTTGCGTGTGACTTGCAGCACGCACTTTTCTCGTTTTACAAATGACATGTATCGACACTCCCTTCCTGGGAACTCCTTCCGGTGCAAAGCAGTACCACATAAAAAATCACGCGCGTAGGAGGTGCCTTGGTTATATCTGCACGGACTGCACCGCCCAATGTTCTACCCCGCCCCGAGAAGGTCCTCGACAACAGTTCGCCACCATCAACAATCTAATCATTATTTATTGAACAGGCAAGTTAAAACGTCAAATATATGACCAAATAAAGATGCACACATAAGCGGTCTCTCACGCCGCCCGCTATGTCACTTCCCCGTTCATTCCCTGTATTAATAATGTCTTCAATGGCAAACCAATGGCTGAAATGCCCAACCGGTCTGACAACGTTCAATCCGGTCAGGTTTAAACCGATAATACTGAATCCATAAACGCTCCAAGGGGTCTCACAACAGCCGCCGCACATGGATCCAGTCGACATCGTTCGGAGAAATCTCTTCATGCCAGTTGGGTCATGAATCCAGCCGGCATCTGGTGCCAAGACGGGCAGAATAGTGTCGACGGGATCCAGCCGCCGAGAAAAGCGGAACGTGTGGCGCTCAGCTACTAACCATCATCTAAAGATATTTCATGATATGCAAATTCTCAGGCGTGATATGTCAGAGGATGTCTAGCGAGGAAGGGATTGTAGTTGGTGGGTGACGGAGTGAATGATAAACGGATGACGAATAAACGAATGATAAATGATAAACGGATACGGATAACAGCGTGAATGATGGTCCAGACAGTGTACCACACAATACTTGCAAGATAGAAGCAAATGCGTGCGAATCAATGAATTACTTTTTGGCCGCATTTTTTAAGGGTAGTTTTATAACAATTTTATAGCTGTTAACCCTGCGAAAGAACCAATGTTTCGTTTAAAGCTGTGTGATGTGTCTGTCTCCTTGTCGGGGTAATACAGTGTCAGGGCACCACCTCCGCTATTTCTTCAAGAGTTTTAAGGGATCATCAAATCTCGTCCTTGATAAACCTAGTCTAATCCCGGATTTTACCAGCTCTTGGCGATTTGTTGATAGAAAATATTGTGTTGAGCCGCATGATCCAACTCGCACCATCAGACCACTGGCCTACGATGTCATTCTGGGATAAAGCTGTCCGTGCAGCCGAGGGTTACACTGTTTCGGCAAAACGGTTAAGACGCCGCCCAATCACAGTTCCAAACACATCTTTAGAAAATGAGGCGATTGAACTATCGTAAACGATCCCTAATTATCTTTTGGCGTCACATTACAAATGTAGGAAGAGAAGCGAGAACGCCGAGTTAAAGCGTGGACACAGCCAAACAGCTTTTCTTCCCATACATGCATCACCAGCGATCACACCGAAGTGCTTAAGTAGATCCGTAGCCCTTGACAAGACCTATAAAAATAAAGGATAACTGCGCTGGACGTATTACTGAAAGCGAATGCTAGAGTGCAGCGCGCTTTCAGGATGTATCGGGGGTTGGTTTATGATCACGTGCTATAGTTCTGTTGCGATGCCAGTCAAGGAACTCCCGATACAACCCAGAAATACTGCAAAGGGTTGCTGGCGCCGTAGACGATGTCGTTCATGAGAGCCAAGCCTTGCTCAGGGGGTGAGCAGCTTGTTGACAGCTTGACGCCAGCTGACGCTGACGCTTAGCTGATCCAACGATATAGAGATTAATCGTTTCTGCCTCGTGTCGGTTGGGCACTGCATGAAATGACATGGCAGGTAACTTGACCATCAATGCTGGGTTACACAACGTACAAATATTGCCACATTTGGTAGCAACCCGTCTTTATAGATGTAAATAGCGGTACAACTTCAGATACTATGATATGTATCGTAGTATAGCAAAACGGGATACAATATTATATATATATATATATATATATATATATATATATATATATATATATATATATATATATATTATATATGTACATGTATAACTACACGGATCAGAATGTGTTGATGTGAGTACAGGGCACATCGCTCTGTTCGGGGCACCACTCCTCGCCAAACTGGGTTTAATATATTCAATATATCAGTGTAGTGGCCTAATCGTCTGTCCTTAATGGAAGTCAGACAAAGATGTCAGCATAAAAATGCGCAATAACATTTCGTTATGTTTTATTCTCATTCATTCATAATATGTCGTGTTATTTCGTAAGTACCAATGCGTTTCCTTAAATGCTAAAGCTTGCACACTAAACTAACAACGGGTATTTGCTTTCCTTCCATTCACCACTTCGTCCCAATACCTCAGTTCGTCAGGGAAAGAGAGGGAGAGACGGTATATTATAAAAACACGGCTTCGAGTATCAACTCATATAGCACGCAGGTAAGCATTGCATGTAAGCACAGAGTAACCTTTTAACATTCATTGAACGTCTTTACAAATGCAGTGGCGAGTGTGGTGGAGGGCTTACACTCAACTAGATGCAATGATATTCATGTTTATGAGAGTTGTGATATATGGTACGCTTGATTTTCGCAGCCTTGCACCGCAGCAAAATGTCTGCAACGTGTCACCATATCGGGTGTTCCTTCCCGAGATCGCCTCTCTTGTTGGTGGGAGCATGTCTCTATGCCCTGGATATATCAGGATTTGCTGTCCAAACCGTAAGCACATCGTCTCCCTCCTATCTGTAATTGTTCCCATTTTCAAAATCAGTGGCAGCCGTTGATAACTCTTGCCATACCCGGCAATGATTTTGAAAGCCCGCTTCTGTACTCGCTCAATTTGTTGGGCTTGGTGGCCGGTGAGCCCGGGATGAAAAACAGTCGCACAGTATCCAAGCAGTGGTCGAACATATGTGATGTAAATTATTACCATTTGATCTTGTGGCGGACGGAATTTCTTCATAACGTGAAGCATGTATAAAGCCTTTGCACCCCTCTTCACAATTTCATCAATATGTGCCTGCCAAGTCATATTGCTGGATAATGTTACCCCTAAAAGCTTAGTACTGCTAACACTTGGTAAGCTGATCCCATGTACTGCGACGTCCGGGAGTATCAGGGGTTTCTTAGAAATACAAGCGTGCATTACCTGACACTTCTCAGTATTAAGTACCACCTTATTTGCAGCTGCCCATCCACATATCTTGTCAGTTTTGTCTTGCAGTTGACTGTGCTCGTCTATTCGGTCAATCGCACATGCTTTGTATATTGATAGATCATCTACATATTTCAAACGATGTTGTGTCTCCGAAGCGGCACCGTTGATCATAGCTAAGAATTCAACCGGTCCAACCAGGGTACCCTGCGGAGTGCCGCATGTTATCGATTTCCAACCACTAACCGATCCATCTGACATCTTTACCCTCTGCTTTCGGTCCTGGAGAAATGAGGCCAACCACTTTGCATAGTCAGAGCGAAGTCCCATGCTGAGCATATGTTGCATTACCGTTGTATGGTCAATGAGATCAAATCCCTTCTTGAAATCATACAGAACTACAGAGAAGAGCTTGTCTGGCTTATCCAACTCAGAGAGTAACTCGTGCAGCAATCTTACCAAGTAGTGGGACGTTGAGGCGTCCTTTACATTACCGTATTGGCGTTCATCTATTTGCAGCCCTATGTCTGCCAGAATGAGAGGGAAAACGAGCTGTTCCAAAAGGGTGCCAAACGTAGGCGTAAAACTTACAGGCCGCAGATCTCCTGGCGACTTCGATGTTATTTTTTTAGGAAGTGCAATGATGGTTGCCCTCTTCCAGACTGTTGGAACCTGGCCCTCCTTAAACGGTCAAGAATATATATGGGTGAGAGGTGGCGGCAATTCGATGTATACGTCTTACGTCATACGTCATACGTCACACGTCAGAGCGCTCGTAAGCCGATTTAGTCGCTGGTGACAGGCAGAGTTCGATCCGATCTACGCGCTGA
>NW_023596746.1:48310438-48391088 GCF_011947565.3 Pollicipes pollicipes
GGCGCGGCGGGCGGCGGCCGGCCAGCCTGGCGACAGGGCGGAGCGGCCTCTGGGCAGCGGGCAGGGCGCGGCGGGCGGCGGCCGGCCAGCCTGGCGACAGGGCGGAGCGGCCTCTGGGCAGCGGGCAGGGCGCGGCGGGCGGCGGCCGGCCAGCCTGGCGACAGGGCGGAGCGGCCTCTGGGCAGCGGGCAGGGCGCGGCGGGCGGCGGCCGGCCAGCCTGGCGACAGGGCGGAGCGGCCTCTGGGCAGCGGGCAGGGCGCGGCGGGCGGCGGCCGGCCAGCCTGGCGACAGGGCGGAGCGGCCTCTTGACAGCGGGCAGGGCGCGGCGGGCGGCGGCCGGCCAGCCTGGCGACAGGGCGGAGCGGCCTCTGGGCAGCGGGCAGGGCGCGGCGGGCGGCGGCCGGCCAGCCTGGCGACAGGGCGGAGCGGCCTCTTGACAGCGGGCAGGGCGCGGCGGGCGGCGGGCCGGCCAGCCTGGCGACAGGGCGGAGCGGCCTCTGGGCAGCGGGCAGGGCGCGGCGGGCGGCGGCCGGCCAGCCTGGCGACAGGGCGGAGCGGCCTCTGGGCAGCGGGCAGGGCGCGGCGGGCGGCGGCCGGCCAGCCTGGCGACAGGGCGGAGCGGCCTCTGGGCAGCGGGCAGGGCGCGGCGGGCGGCGGCCGGCCAGCCTGGCGACAGGGCTCGCCGGCGTCAGGTGACGCCTCTCACCTGGTGCCGACAGGCGTCGTCCGCCGGTAAACAAACGGCGACGGCACGCGACGGAGCGGCCCGCCGCGCCCACCGCCGGCTCCGCTCCGGCGGGGCGCCGGTGGACTGCTTCCCCCTCGGCCACGGCGCTCGGTCCTGCACGGCGGGCCACCGAGACCCGACACCGAAGTCGGCAATATTCTCTTGATGCCCGTGTTTATGGGAGGCAAAGTGACCGAATCCCAAGTAAGGAGATCATTTGTTGATATGCCGATTTTCAAGTCATCTGATGTTATGTGACATCAGTCCGTCTGAAAAACGAGCCTTGACGATCTTACCAATTGACCGCTCTCTTTCATGTGTGATTCACATGTACCATATCGCGCGATGTGTGACATGTTCCATTGGATAGTTCTTGTAGAAGTGTACCTCTGCTATGCATCACACACATGCATCAACCGACTTCTATGCTATGAGCTGGTGCAAAACGTTTGGGACGAGGTTTTCATCTAATCGTGCTTTGAAACGGTACGAAGAAGTAGACGCTGGTCCAGACTTGCGCTTCAGTCTTCATCGATATGTGTAGTTCTCGAAGACAGTTACTAAATAAAGGTTCTGGAGCGCTCTGCGCCACATCCGGCCGAATCTTGCTATCACCCAAACGACAACAAGCAAGAAGCATCAGTCGGGTGGCGCTGGTCCTATCGACGGGCACGCGTCCGCCCTGCTGACGGTACCTGCCTACCACTGCCTGACCTACCTACCACTGAACTGCTGAACGGTACCTGCCTACCACTGCCTGACCTACCTACCACTGAACTGCTGAACGGTACCTGCCTACCACTGCCCGACCTACCTACCACTGAACTGCTGAGCGGTACCTGCCTACCACTGCCTGACCTACCTACCACTGAACTGCTGAACGGTACCTGCCTACCACTGCCTGACCTACCTACCACTGAACTGCTGAACGGTACCTGCCTACCACTGCCTGACCGGTGCGTCACACCTCAAACACGCACGGGCCATTGGAAATCTATTGATTTGTCACCGACCTGTCATCGAGTCGGCCGATCAACCAGGCATAATGTCATAACTATGTCACCGGGATATGAGATGAAACCTAAACAAGATGCTATGGTACGGTATAATACACGTTAAGGGGTGGCACGATATGGCCTGCTGGCGTTGTGTGGCGGAATGCATTAACTACCATCGCGGCCTCATTTAGCCTTTGTAGTGTGCACTGCAATGTTTTGACGTGGCCATCGCCTAAATTTTTAGTCAAAATATGCTTCTGGTACCATACGTGGCGTGAAAGTCTCCATTCCTCTTGCCGACCTTATCCACGAAGAAAGGGCGTTTTAAGGCTCTGACCATGAGCGACCTCACTTCCGGACTAATGTTACGACGCTCTGAGGCTCTGACCATGAGCGACCTCACTTTAAGGCTCTGGCCATGAGCGACCCTCACTTTAAGGCTCTGACCATGAGCGACCTCACTTCCGGACTAAAGTTAGGACGCTCTGAGGCTCTGACCATGAGCGACCTCACTTTAAAGCTCTGACCATGAGCGACCTCACTTCCGGACTAAAGACGCATATTTTTCCGTCCGATGACCCACCATATGTGACGCGGGGGTTTTGGCTCCGCTATAGTTCAGGCCTGGCGGGCTTTGCGGATTACTTTTACCAAGCAAATTTGTGCAGCCTTGGTCGCACTTAAATTTCAAGATTTGCTAACAATAAGTGGGCACTATCGCCAAATACAACATCCGTTACCACTGTCACGAAGCACTTTCACCAAAAAATAAAAAAACTACCCAGATTTTAAATACTTCCCTGATTTCATTGTGCAACGGTCAGCTGTGTCCTTTACATGACCACAATGGTGCACGGCTCTGAGCTGTCATTGCGAGGGAGAGGTGGTCTCAAATTTTCCTTTTACGTACCCAAACGGCAACCTCAAAGCCATTATCAGTGAAATGACCGGAGAAACAGTGTGACTTGCATTACCTTAACCTCAAATACTGATCAATGTAGCCGCAGTTATAGCCGTGGCACAAGCGTAATAGATAATGAAATCTTTGTAACGGAAATTTTGAGTTGGTTTATTCGTGCATTCATTTTTTACACATTCAAGAACATGTAATGTACAACTGCGATTACAAGCGTTCTTACGTCGAATATCTTTTACCTTACTTTTCTGCCATCTCTTTCAATAACTACGGCCAGGTCTGCGCCAAAAATTCAGCTCGACCCCTACGCCGATCAATCGTTTGATGTAGTTCAGAAGGCTACATTCACCAGGGCATGTGTACAAGTGTTTTAGGCTTGTTCAGGTCACCTTTCTTTCTACAGGGTATGACCCTGTAATTTACATTGGCGGGTTTTCGTGACATTGCTGCAAGTGAATGATATCACTTGAGCAGGACAGACAGCATTCTTGAACAAAATGTAATTGATATCGTTCCGCGTACTATCACACAAATGGCGCAGTGACCGTCGCCATGACAGGCCATATTGACAGCGGCGGGAGTAAAATGAGGATCATTTCAAAGCTCTCGTGTGGTATTCATTTCGTGCTGTCACGTGATGTATCCACTTGATAACAGCTCCAACAATAAGTGCATGAACTCATGCCTTCATCGGTTGAGCATGACCTCAAGCTCCTCTCTTAACACGCGCCCGGGTGGCCGGTTAGATACCCTTCGCTCGGGGTGGGGTTAATTTGAGCTCTGAGATTTCAAGAACTAAGCAAGCTAGAGACACCAAATTCACAGGGTATGTTGACCTGTACGTGAACTCCCTTAGGTCAAGGTTTGAGGTTCCTAGTTTATGACCTTTGGGTCAATAAGGTCAAAAAAAGTCAAATTCCGGGTTGGTCTCCCAAAGGGTCTCTAGAACCTAGATAACTGCTAAGCAAAAGGACACATACTCATTTACGGTCAGTGGCCTTGTTTGACCTTTTCAGGCCATGGTGACCAAAATCATACAATTTTGCTTTGAGTTTCGCATTTAAAATAAGCGACAAAGAGTATGTTAAGCGGTCTGTTCCTAAAAAAAAATGTTGATCTGCGTTATTTTAGGTCAGTGACCCACTCTGACCCTTAAGAAGTCTATGGAAGGTGCATAATGCAAGTCCCCAGTAATAAATAAATTCAAAATTAGGACCAGAAACTGCCCACATAGCCAGGCCATAAAGTAATAACACAGGCTGGTTTTGACCTTGATCTGACCTTCATACCTGACCCTAGGCCAATTGAATTTATTCATGCGATTGTTGAATTTCCTAGGACAGTATCTCAGAGATGTATCCTCGTCTTACACTCAGTTGTTGGATCAGATTGAACGATGCCCTAGAAATTGCCTTTGCTGAAACCATGGCCTGACTTTGTCCTGCCATAAGTCAGCGACCCTTACAATGTAAATGAAATGTTTGGTGCCAAACGATCCGCTATCCAATTGTCTACAGCTATGCAAAAATTTGGCGCGGCGCAGCCGCGCCGTTCGGAAACCATTACGGAAAATATCAGGGGGGGCAATTTGACCCCCACCCCCCGACCGCGAGTTAATATCCGGGTGACGACGTTGCGGCTTTTTTTCCCACGTTTGCCTTCTGTGAGATGACAGACTATAACGTCCGATTCTGGCGGCTGTGTGCAAAAAAAATGCCTCCAGTTTCCTAGGATTGCGTAAATTTCTGCTCGGATATGATGTTAGAAATGAGGAGGCTTCCAATGATATTAAAAATCTCACTTCACGTACTAATTTCCAGCAAAACCATCAGTGATGCAATTAATTTTCTTAATGGCCCTAAGTTATGGTTTACTGAGACAAAGTTTCCGGTACACTACATACTACAGTGGGTTTTCGGGTCCATTTCGGTGAGGGCCCATTTTGAAATTCCTTTTCATGTGCAAACCAAGCTGACGTCAGAGTGTTCAAGATGCACCTTAGCGCTGAAATTAGTTCATTATCCGGGCGCGTTTATTACAGCTGTCTACAACTGTCCAGCCCAACTGCTGATATTAGGCCAACAAGCTTTTAATAACTGTATTTTTATAAGGTATCATAAATATAAATGTATATTATATATATATATATATATATATATATATATATATCAAAGTCGCGTCCTGGCAGTGCAACGCGTTAGAGTTAAAGTCAAATTCTTCCCAAGTTGGGTGTTTCATCTGCCTTCTCTCTCCTCCCCCCCCCCCCATCGTGACGTGACCCGGCAAACCCCGCTCGGGCAGAACCTTGAGGTTGCACTGTGCACCGCGCTCAAAAAAGGTCCATGGCTACTGGTGCGATCTGGATTATCCAAACAATATAATGCTGGATCAATTAGCAGTGGATGAGCCGTGGAAACCCTTTGCCCGACTGATGCCAACTCTGGGGATGACCATCATTCACTCGGGCTGTAATTAAATGGAATATATAATATGTCTCCGATCGTATCCGGGACCACTTTCATTTCCATATGATTGATGTCCCAGCCGGATGAGGCGCGAAATCGTAACACTGTTTTGTCGGTGAAGAACGTTGACCACTTTGTTGCTGGTTGGTGACTCACACTCTACGGTGCTGGAGATGGGCGCCGATTTGTAAGACGATACGGAACCGGAGATGGGCACCGACTTGCGGGACGACACGGAACCAGAGATGAGCACTGATTTGTGGGACGACACGGGACCGGAGATGGGCACTGATTTGTGGGATGACACGGAACCGGAGATGGGCACGGATTTGTGGGACGACACGGCGTGTGATCAATGGAATCAGTGGCTGACAAGAAACAAAACACATCGGCGTGGTCTTCGGTTACGCATAATCTCCCCTCAGCAATCGCTCAGCTTGATCAATTGTCTCAAACAATAAAACCCATCACAGCTCATTATGCTGATAACTTGCTTCCAGCAGCGCGCTGTTGTCATACGCCATCTTACGCCTGAGCACGAGCTGTGGAAAAGGCGTTCTCAAGGACAGGCGTTGGTGTAGTGGCCCATAAACACGCATATGCAGCTCTATGGAAACAGCAAACCGGCGAGATTCGGTCCTGGGTAGAAACATTGGGTGAGGGCACCTTAAGGACAACTAAGAACCTATTTTAGTTTCAACTTACCAAAAACTACCTAAAAGCGTAAACCATTTTAATCCCGCATAAGTGTTTAACCTCATATTATGGCATCGCTAGAGACCCCCCGAAAGGAATTCCTTACGGGCTGACCGCCGCCCGCTGCGCGGGATTCGGAGGGTTCAGCCAATACACTGGTTCTGACAAGTCCGGCCACCGCACATGGAATTCAGCAGCAGTAACAAACACGAAGTTAACCCTCGCCCAACGGAGACAGGGGCACTGTCAGGCCCCCGGAGGTTTTTCTAGAAGAGCGTGGTTACATTGAAAGATCCTAATCTTTTTTGGTAGCTAATCTTATGAGATTTTCAACCCTGCTCTCAATTCTTTTCAGCAGATTTTTCCTAATAGGTCGCGAGTAGAGATACAACTTTTTCCAAAAATGTCCGCACGGCGTCCACCGCATCGCTGGCCAGCTGGAAATGTGACTCGCAAAAGCCCGCTGTATAACCACGCTTACCCAGCATTATCCCACAAGCAGTGAGTTAGGCACAAGCTGTATTTTAAGATGTTTTTTTCTTCATTTCTGGCCTACACATGACATACCCATGAAATATGATATCCGTGTCATTTAAGGCACAATTTTGTTTGACTTACGCCAGTGGTGACTTATGAGATGGCAGCACTGGTAACATCTGGACTATGGAATTTCTATGGTATCAGATCATTTCTCAAACACATCACACAACTCCATACAAGAAATACGACTCGTCTGATGCTAGTTAAAGTTACATATGAAAAACAGTTCGGAATTCAAATTGGATCCAACCAAAATGTGCCAAAAACTTCACGTTCTACATCATCTTAGAAAACCATAGGCTAAATATTCTGAAATTGTCTGCATCACCTGCTGCTTTGCATTGACAGAGATCAGAGAAACGCTACTCATTACAATAATAGAAAATCTCCTCCTGGGTGTATTACATTCAACACGAGTACAGCTAACACATCGTCCTAATAAATAGGTAGCATTTTTTGCACGGCACTTCCGACAGAATTGGACATTTGCAGTCCGCATACCTCCTAAATGTAAATGCGTCACAATAGCCGCAATGGCATAATGCGCACTCGAGCAAGAGATTCAGACTCTTACGCGGTGTTTGCTCTCCTTAAGTGGATACATCATACAACAGGAAGGAACAAGCACCGCACGACAACTTTGGAATGATTCACATTTCCCCACTACCACTATCTCTGTCCGCTTTTAGAACGACCGTCACTGCGCCCTGTGTGATGCTGTACAGGAGCAGCAATAACGCCGTCCAAGAATGTTGTTTATGCCTTTCAAGTGGCATGATACACTTCAGCAATACTACAAAAAACTTGAGACGGTTGTTGATTGCTAAAACAGCATTTCGACGGAAGGAAAAACATCAATAACGCGTGTCTGATACATTCGTTGACATAGCCTGCTGACTGCAACTTTCGGAATCACATCGAATGTTTGAAAGATGTCATATGCCGATCAGGAATGACAATAGAGTGTGTGTAAATATTTCTTGAGATGCAGCAGAAGTAAACTGAACACATATCTTTATGAGACATATGTGTTGGAAATTTATGATAATTGTGGTAAGGGTGAAGAGAATCGTGCGCAAGAGCCCCTGTTAACGCTTTAGTGCATTGCATGGCACAAGCAGGCAAGCTAGACAAACTTTACACTCCCATCATTATAATTTCAAGAATTGTCGCACATGTGATACACCAATATTCGGGACTGATTGATCAGTGGCCGTGGTAAGTGTAATGAAAGTAACACTATTTCTGGGTAATTTTATTTGCCATCGCTATAGAATCTGACATGTGATTCATGAATGAAACAAGAATGCTTGCGTGACCTCTCCCGCGCACCGCTTCCTTATCAAAGTAACCAAGCATTGCATAACGCTATGTGTATATATAGGACCCACCTGACTGCTGCTCAATGAAATCAGGCCAAGCTTGGCTAATTTAAGAGTTATTGACTTTTTGACTTGACTTTTCAGTAAGATTTTGGTTAACAATTGCTCAAGTTGTGCAGCCTGGTGCTCTGATGTGTCATGTTCACCATGGGTTTCGGTCGCTGAGGCCCTTGTTAGAGAAATCAAAATACGAGTTGTTTCCTTCTGGTGATGTGGGAAGCAATGCGCTCTGTTTTTGTGGTTGGTGTTGAGAGCTAAGTACTAGCCCAGAAACAGTATTTTGATAGTTAAAATTGCTAAACCGCATCGGTCCACCCCGCGAAAGCTCGCCAAGTCTAGCCCACAGCGAGGGCTAGACTTGGCGAGACTAGACCAAAAACCTCCGCGAACTCTTTCCGGGTTTTAATGAGGCGGGTTGGTGGGCCATTAAGTTACGTCTCCAGTCAATACACATGACGCATTGTAAAGATGACGTCAGTCGGAATTCTTGCCAAGTCGGCATTACAGTTCACGTGTTGGCAATCGTGGTACGCTTTTTGTTTCTTTTATACATACAATCCATTTTGACGCCAGATGGTGTTAGATCTGATTTTAGGCCTACATCAATAACACCGTACCACCAGTCTTAGTTAAGTTTCCTGGCTCAGGGTCGCGCCGTGTCAAGACACTGTAGAACAGGAAAGTGTCGACTGACATGGATTTCCCCCATACCTGTTGGCACAGACATGCTGCCATTGGTGATTGTCCATTTTTTAACTTGTCTTGCATATGGGTATATGTATGCAAGCGACACCGATCTTTCAAAGGTCAAGCAAGGTCATGGCCTTGACTGGTTAGTGCCTGTCTGCAGCATGTGAGCTGCCCTGCTATCACCTGTGATTGCAGTTCGAGTGCACTTATTTATCGATTCCGTGATCCTGTTTCGCCGGTTGGTTGGTTTTTCACATATTTTCGCATGAAAAGTCAGCGTATTCAACTTAAGCTGATCAAATGATTGTTGCAAAATATCTCATCTTATAGCAAAACAATCCATTTGTGATCCCAGCGACGTAGCTTCGCCTCAGAGTTCCCCATTTGACCAGAAGAGAAGTGCAGTTGGACAGTTTTGACGACGGTCCTTCCATCGGTCCCATTACCCCAAGCTGTTTAGTAGGGCGGCTAGCGCGTGGTGGTGGCGACAGTGATTCCATCGGTCCCCATTACCCGACGCTGTTTAGTAGGGCGGCTAACGGTAGTTGCAACCATATACCATGCACTTCATCGGCTTTTCGGCTGCGGTGGTGCTTTGGTGACGGACCCATGGGAGGTTATTTAGTCGATCCAGACCAAGAACTTGGACATTTGCAGATCTAGAAGAGGGCGAGGCATTTCTCCCCATGGAATAAGTTGTTATATGTGCAGAAATTATACCGGTAAGAATAGGTTACCTTAATTCTGATATCGTCTGTTTTGGGTCTTCTTCCAGGTCATTATCATGACCTGGATGGTCACTTTTTGTTAAGATGTGATAACGTATAGATAGGTCAATACGCACCAATCTATTGGCCTAGCAACGAAAATTGGATATTTCTAGAGAACTTAGGCAAAGAGAAAACCCCTGGTCTTTGTTATGTTAATATTAATCTGTCTTAAATCAAAGCCAACAGAGGGTTCTACGGTTACGCCGGCTCGGGTGAGTCGGGGGCAGGCCGCCGTGCTAACTCTCGCCGCAGTGCTGGCTCCAGCGGGACCAGCCGCTACGCTGGCTCTAGCGGGGCCGGCCGCTGTGCTGGCCCTGGCGGCGCCGTGCTGGCTTCGGCAAGGCTGGCACCTGTACTGGTCCTGATGCAGTTCGCCGTTACGCTATGACTCTGGGGGGTCTGGTCGTGAGATGATGGCTCCCACGAGAACGGATTTTTGCTGCCCGTTTTGTTATGTGTGGATTGGATCTGGTTGGGCCTAATCTGGTGCTACCTCGCATATGATCCTGATCTGGTGGATGCCCCAAACATTTGTCTACCTGACTGGAATACAAACCACGTCTTGTAACATAAATACGAGGAAAGACATTCGTTAGCTCACATTACAGTGGTCCTGCATGCATCAGGCAATGGACGCTGCTTGATGGCTGTGAAAAGGTGTTTATGTATTCCTCTCGCTACTTATATTTCCTGTTAACACGCGCCTGGGTGGCCGGTTGAATACCCTTCGCTCGTTCGTGGGGAGTGGGGGAAATTGGACCCGCTGAGGTATAAAGACTAAGGTAGCTAGATACACCAAACTCACGGAGTGCGTTGGCCTGTATATGATCTCACTTGTCGAACTTTGAGGTTCCTAGATCGTAATCTTTGGGTCAAGTAAGGTAAAACAAAGTCAAACCTTAGACTGGTCTTCAAAGTGTTCCAGACCTCCCCACGCAACCCCCTTGGACCGAGATACCTGTTTTTAAAGCAAAGGTTTAATGGTGTCCATTTAAAGCCAGGGATCTTTTTCCTAGAAAAAGCCGAGATGACCAATTACTACGAAATTGCTGTTATTTTCCCATTCACGTCAGCGTCAGGGGTTACACTAGACGATATGTTTCCTAAAAACAAATTCCGGGTCGTATCATTTCAGGTCAGTGACCTTATATGACCATTGAACATGTCCGTTGCGGTCCTTGACATTAATTAATTTGAAATGGGCACCAAAAAGCATCCCTACAAGCAAGCTCTCGAGTGAAAAAGCTGGTTTCTTTTGACCTCTGTCTGACCTTTATACCTGACCCTTAGTCCACGGATTTTAAATTCAGTTGGCGTGTTGTCTCAGAAACTATATCGGAGATGTATGACTTCGTCTATCATTCCTTATTCGCATCAGATTGAACGATTCCCTTTGAATTGACCTTCGCTGACAGCTAAGACCTTTTTTGACTTACCAGAGCTCAGCAATCTTATGCGGCACACCTAATTTTTTCATATGAAAAGATCCGCTATTCGCTTTCCCACAGTTACGCAGAGTTTGGCGCGGCTGTGCTGCATCGTTCGGAAATAATTCTGGAAAACCGCCGGGGGTCCAACTGACCTCACCCGAGCGCGCAATGATATACCTATGCGATTCCTTATTTGTTGTTGGGCATATGACACGCACCTTCTTTGCAGCCTATTGTAACGTTCTATTTCATTTTTGTTTCACTGTTTGGTATGCTTCGGCTATTTCGCGTCCAGGTTTTGGATTGATTGTTCTAGTACACGCAAGCGTTTCATGCTCCTTAGAAGACCATCTGCCCTTCGTCCCCCACTCACGTTCCATACACGCCCTCCGCTGCGCCCCGTCTATCCGGGACAAGCTGCGCGCACTACAGCCATCAGTGGGCTAAGTAGTCCCTGGTACAAGCCCCGTCCAAGCGCTCGCACATACCCGGGAAGAGGCCCTGGGCGATATTGGTCGGTTAAAGTGTAACACATCCGGGTTGCATTTAGTCTTGCCTCGCCGCCATCATTTCCTTCATCACATGCACTTAAGTGGTCACTGCTGCCGAAATGGTCCTAATCGAAACCAGTCCAAGCAAAATAAAACAACAGTCTATGAAGTGTGACTCCGGGACCACGACTACGAGACTACGACTTCGAGGTTTCGACTACGAAACTACGACTACAAGACAACGACTACGAGACTACGACTATGAGACTGCGACTTCGGGACCACGACTACAAGACTACGATTACGCAAGGACCACAAGACTACGAAGTGTGTGTCTCTCACGGAAGCAGCGCGAAAAGTGCGAGCCAGCCATGTTCCGGGGATAAACTTGGGCAGTTGCGAATGGACAAAAAAGTTATCACCGATATCGCCGAAGACATCACCGATATTGACATTTCAATACCGTGAGGGCATTGGAAGGTCAGCATGACGCTCACCACGACACCGAAATACTGATGGATAGTCTTCGCCGTGCAGAGATGGTTTTGAACGACCCCCATACGCTTCACGTGAACTTTGGAGAGTATTTGTTCACTATATCAGCGTGGTGCATTAGTCACGTGCCGTAATATTTTCAGCAAACTATGACCACTGGTAACCGCAGTGCGCCATTATAATGGACGTGCTTAAAATAACGCACTCAAACGATGAGATCACCATTGTAGAGCAGGACGGTGCCATCATTTTTCGAGCACAAAAGGTAAAAAGGCGCGTACTATTCGTCATGAACTGGTAAGTCTAAAAATCTGACCACCGCGAGAGCGTCTGTTAGAGAAAATATACTGAAACTGTTGCGGCTGGCTGGACATTGATGATGAGCCGCGGTCCTCGCGGTCTTCGCAATTAGTGATGAAAGAAACGGCTCTCGTGGCATCCGTGATCGGAACGGAAATACATTATCATCAGGTATTGCAATGCACTGCTTGGGCTGTGGGGTCCGAGTGTGCTTAAGCTGAGAAGTGCAGAGGAAAACATGACATAAATGTGGGGTTTCATCTAGTCAGAAATGCTCCTTTTACAGTCGAGGACAACACACGGCTCGCACGTTCGCTCCTAGGTTCATCAAGTTATCAATGAAAGTCGTATGGCGACAGATATGGACTCGTCAGGAACAAGCCCCTGCCTGCAGTTGACGAGTAGCAGCCAGGATTGTCTCAAGCAAATTATGTCTCAATTTGGCAACACCACGCCCCACAAGACGAGGTCGTCGGACTCGCGGAAGTACAGGACATCAAAGCCATCCCTTGTCTCTCACCGCACTCGTAACCCATGTATGCCTTCACCAGACTTTGAACGTTGGGAAATATGTTCAGGAGCACTCTGCCTGGTAAATGTCATCATTCGCAAGTATCATCGAAATGTCATATTTATCTGTGACAAAAATGTGCTGTCCATGCATGATGCAAGCGCATGTTTCCAGGTAAAAAGATAACGATCTCTAGCGATCCAAGACAAAGATGAAAAAGCATTAAACAACACAGCACGTTTCGAGCACCATCTGGCGGCAAATATTGTCGCAAACACATGCAGCGTTCTTCTGGACTGTTCCTGACGGTACACACCATGCACCTAAAATCACAGCGGACGCCATGTGCTGCTCACCGAAGATCCATAGCTCCAGCTGCCAAACTTCATGAAGCACTTCTGCTGGTCAAAGGGAAAGTATCGAACGTCGATTTCGCAGTAGGACTTGAAGATGGCCGGGGGGTGCCACACCACCCGTCCCTCGCTGTGGATGACCGCCTTGGTCAACGTCGTGATGACGTACTCACCGTCAGCACTGCAACAGGCGAGAACATTATCGGTCAGCAAAACTTCCTGCGTCTGGCCCTCAAGGCCCCTCAAAATGGCCCAGGGCGGTCATATTTTTAGACGCAGATTTAGTAGCTACTCAAGTTGGTCTAATGCCAGTCAATGATGCTTGTCACTAATCAATAACCGGTTGTGCAATAAAGATCAATCATCTCGAAGACCGCTTCGCAGCGTGCGAAAAGCAACATGCGCGAGTCCTGGTTCCTCGTCGCATTGTGTTTTGTGGTTGAGCTTGGTTGGAGCGATCAGATGCTTTTCCAAACAGTGTGACAAAGGAATTCAGGCGCAGAGTGTGAGGCTCAGGGATAATGATGCAGACATGAAACCCTAATTCCGCGCATACTGAACAAATAGCATGCAAACGTTGTCACGTGAATGCATTATATCAGTAAGACTGAAGCTAGGGCAGGTAATTTATTTGCCCTCGCAATGAAATGCAGAAACCGTAACTACACATTCTTAGCGAACACTTTTAGGAAATGTTCCTTGTCCTTGCGCATCCAGCAATGTGCTAGACCTCATTACTCATGTCGCTGATTTTGACTTTATGCTAGTTTTTGCCACTCCGTATGGGAATGCTGTTAGTAAAAGGTATGTGCTATAAAACGACGAATGTGATAGAAGACTTCAGACGCCGAGGAATCATTAATTGTCAGTTGGGAACATGTATCGATGTGCTTGATCAATGTATCTAGTTATTATTTGTTGCCACGCTATATATATATATATATATATATATATATATATATATATATATACATATATATATATATAGAATGTATACATGACATACATATATATATATATCGTATAATTACATACTATTTATAACTACGCCTATTTACTTATTAATTAGTCGTTGCGGGGTTTTGCAGGCAGACAGTTTCTGGTGTAGCGGTTCCTGTGCAGATGAACATGCTTGAAAATTGCCTGTGTTGGTCTCATCAGGACCGGCATTTGTAGTCGGCGACGTCGATGAAATGGTATTTATCTGCAGTTTTTTAGGGGCGATTACCAAGGTAGAGCTAAAAGGGCAAATGGGCAAATATGAATCTAACCGAAGAGGACGACCCGAGGCTTAGGCCAAAGCGTGTGACTCAAGCCGATAATTTTGTAGCAATGACCGTTGCGGTACTGTCCACTTCGCGGTCGATGACTGCCGTAGTGCTTGGTCGGATATTGTCCGGATCACGTACTGATCCGCCTACAATCCAGCTGTCCACACAGTGCAGCCTGCTTCACGCCTGCGTCGGCTCCGATTGCCAGCTGCCATTCATCCACAACACCGCCGGGAGCGAGTGGATCCGTGGTTCACATGAGCTCACGTGAACGTCTGCACACTCGGGCACATGGTGGCGCTTGATTATTAGGGCACGAGGGCACTGAAGGCCCAGGCCACTACTGAGGCGACTCCTGCCGGTGCGGTGATCTTTTCACCTGGCCCCGCCAAACGGCGCTCGCTCCGTGCCGCTGCGGCGTTGGGTCGTCAAGATCTGAGCTTCATTTCGGCCCGCATGTGCAGCTTTTCGCAGTTGCATTACTCTGTCCTCGCGTACCTTGTCAGCTGGCGGGTATAACTGCCTGTCATCCATATCGCAATGTTACCGGAATACCCCGTCGGACCGCAAAGTTTGTATGAAAATATCAAAGAGAGAGAGAGAGAGAGAGAGAGAGAGAGAGAGAGAGAGAGAGAGAGAGAGAGAGAGAGAGAGAGAGAGAGAGAGAGAGAGAGAGAGAGAGAGAGAGAGAGAGGAGAGAGATGTGTAAATATATATATATATATATATATATATATATATATATATATATCTTACTACATATCTACACATTATATCTCTATATCTATATATACATATCTTCTACATTATCACAGCTTGATTCACAGCAGGACCTGCTCCTCTGGTTACCTGAAATCTGTGAATTTGCGATCAGCAGCTGCAGAGACATTTCATTCTGGAGAGCGTTGATGTAAGTGAGCCCCGACGGCTTAAGTCGAAAGTTGCATCATTGTTCGAGCATGGCTTACTGCCCACTAGCGATCTAGGCAAGATGGCACGCGTAACGACAGAACAATTTTAAATTTGCGTGCTTGATCACAATATGGGGCTGGCGGCGCGCAGACAGCGTGCAATCCATGCAAAAAAGCAGTCCAGCACATTCACTTAGAATTGTGATTCTCTTTAACCCATGCCATTGAGCTTGGTTACGCCGCATTGGAAATTTTTTTATAAATCGCATGTTTTGTATTAAGTTGCTCAGATTCTCGCACCATGAGAAGTTCTTGTTTCGAGCCCTTCCTCCTTTCGGTTAAGAATTCCACCAGTCAGCAGCCATCAATTGTCTCCAGTGACCACAACATTGCGGCGCATCGTCGATCCATGAGTGAATCCTAAAAATAATGCTTCCTCTCAGTTCGCTATGCAGCTGTACATGACCGCATCAAGATTAGTTGATTGCGATTCGGTCTGCGAAGCCAGTTTTATCACAGAGGATTTTTCAGCTTAGATGTTTAGCTTGGTTTTATCTATCTGCGGGGGAAAATAAGCTGTGCGGTGAAGTTTGTGACCGCAGAGTTCTTATCGTAGTCATTTGATAGCCTACCCCGCTAAGAATGTAAGATCAAGAACGTTCCAATTCAGCGGAAAGGCAGCGGCTCAGACTCCCACGCATTTACTAAACACTCGCGGGCCTCAATGGCACCAAAGCCTTGCCTGCAGACGCGATGAATTCGCTGAATCTTCGAGCTGGGCCGGCAGTCAGATTGATCGCCGCCATACGTGAAGTCAAATAGCTGATGTTTAGGCGTTTTATGAGCGCATCCGGTACTAAGGCTATTTTGCGCTCGATTACACTACTTGCTGGTGAAGATGAACAGCGCTATTTACGGGTGGAACACTCCAGTTGTGAGCTGAAGCGATGTCTGTATTACAGAGAGGCGTATTGGCAGGAACAAAAGGTGAATATCGCCTCATTAGCTTTGATATCATGATAATGCTAATGATAATCACATGCCATCCTGCATGGAGAGCCATGCCCATCAATACTCCGATGGAGGATGTATTCATAACTTCCGGTCGACAGGTTCGAAGATCCTAGTTACTCTGCAAGGTCTGTCTGCGAAAAGGAAAGGAATCTTCTAGAATTTTTGGGTCGAGCTTGATGAATGACAGCTTTGTTTGACGTTATGCAACTGCTTTAAGAATGGAGGGCTGAAATTGCAGTGCGTTTCGAAACCAGCTTTAAGGACGCAGTGTAGAGACAATTAAATATCCACAACAGCAAAGCCAGTAAAATGCAAGCTGTTCATTGGGCTGAGGCACAAAGGGGGGAAGTTGCTTTGAAACATGTACCAATTTAAGCAATGCATCATAAAATTGCCTTTTTTGTACTTGTAACGCGGTTTACAACCCACTCAGATTGCTTTAACTCAAATTGCTGGTGCATGCAGTGCACCATCATGCATCATGCAGTAGCCATCATGCATCATGCGTGTACTTACTTATTATATAACACTATGTCTGGCAGCCATATGTGTTCCGCTGGCACGTACAACTCCGTCACACCCCCCGTATTCAAACGGGTCCCATATAAACCTGTAGTCCAGCCACTCCTGAAACCAGAGGCAAATGTTTTTTTGCAGGACATTTCTTGTTATGTGCCAAACTGCTCGTTTATATACAGGCTGACAATGAGGCAGGCAAATCGCGAGAAAAGTTCCGATGTTTCTATATTAGGTCTGTGTTGATAATATATTTGACTGCATCGCTGTCTTGCGGCACGTCGAATCGGTTGTCATGTCATACAGCTCAACATTAACTGATTGCATGCACATGTCGGCCATCTTCGGAACGATCTTGGCGCTCTTGCACCCAATGAATCCACTCCTGTTATCGATATTGTACACATATGTCTTATGTGTGTTACGTGTATTTATGTGTGTTTTGCATGTAATTGTTACATGTGTGTTATATTTAGTTGTACGTGTGTATGCTATCTGTGTTGCGTATATACACTTTTCACGTCTAACTATGCAATCTATTTCACTGACGCTACCAGCGTACGAAAATGGAGACGACTAAGCCTCCCATGAAGCCGAGGTTGGCCGCACCCTGATTTTCAAACTCGAGGAATATGTGTAAAAATAAGGGGTTAGAAGAGCCACCAAATTTGCATCATTATTTGTAAGGTTAAGAAGCTGGGGCAGGCGTACCTAAACGGACAAGTGCAGCCTGATAGGAATAAGGTTAAAGCGCAACATAGAGTAAAAGACCACACGCCAAGCATTGGATACATGCCGATGTGATGACGTCTTAAGGTACTACATGTATCAAATTTATAGAAGTTATCATCCCAGTAGCGCCGCCAAGCCGGTTTCCTTCCACAGTGTTCGTTAAATGCGGCAAGTTTGGGGCAAACTGTCCTTTGTCCTAGGTTCGATTTTCATCATAGCTTTTAATTTCCATCGCAAGGTCGGAAAAGAATTGTCACTTTTGGGTGTGGTTTGGGTTGGATGTCACGATGTCTCAGGATTTCAGATGTTTGATGGCGTTATGAATACGCCAGGTGCTATTTGGCTGCCCATCTGTGGATAAGATTGGTGTTCCATAGTTCGAAGCAGCGCCCTCGCGGGGTGAGTGGCATTCGAGCCACCGATTTATACGATTTAATGAAAGCAAATGATTCTATGCTGATTATTACATGGTGAAAGCAAATAATGATTTATACAGCAGGCTGGTATTAGGATACTACGATCTAGAATTATCTGCTATATGCATGGCAGGGGATGTTTTATTCGCCAATACGGGTATGGATAAGCAAATATGATCTCATAAAAATTACAAAAGGAGAAACGACTTCGAGATGGCAGTGCTACTGCGATCCGCTCTGCCTACCTCGGTGCACCGAACTGGCCCTGGCCTACGATGCCGACTTGAGCGTCCCAGTGCCAGTGCGTAACATGCACAACACAGCTAATTCACTCTGGTCCTGATGATGAAGCCGGTCCGCAGTATGGCCACTGATACCAAGCAGTTCATTTCAAACGTGGTAAAAGATGCATTAAAATCGCACTAAAACACCAGACAACACGTTAACCTTCCAAGTTTTGGTAAGATATTCCAGATGCAAGTAAGACCAATCATGTCGAAACTAGACGTCGAACGTCGAGTGGCGGCGTTACCAGATTTCCTTTGACACATAATCACCTATTGAAAGCTTATCACCCCGCCCACATGAGTCGTCGTTAGCGCCTATTCATTAGACCCGTCGTCATCAGCGCCGCGTGTCTCCGACACGCGCGGCACGTGCCTCGGCCGGTCACGCGACCGTCGGTCCGTGTCCTGAGACGGCGGCGCCTCACTCTGCCCGGCGACGATCCGTGTCCTGAGACGGCGGCGCCTCATTCTGCCCGGTGTCGGTCCGTGTCCTGAGACGGCGGCGCCTCATTCTGCCCGGTGTCGGTCCGTGTCCTGAGATGGCGGCGCTTCACTCTGCCCGGAGTCGGTCTGTGTCCTGAGACGGCGGCGCCTCATTCTGCCTGGCGACGATCCGTGCCCTGAGACTGCGGCGCCTCACTCTGTCCGGCGTCGGTCCGTGTCCTGAGACGGCGGCGCCTCATTCTGCCCGGCGTCGGTCCGTGTACTGAGACGGCGGCGCCTCATTCTGCCCGGCGTCGGTCCGTGCCCTGAGATGGAGGCGCCTCACTCTGCCCGGCGTCGGTCCATGTCCTGAGACGGCGGCGCCTCACTGTGCCCGGCGTCGGTCCGTGCCTGAGACGGCGGCGCCTCACTTTGCCCGGCGTCGGTCCGTGCCCTGAGACGGCGGCGCCTCACTTTGCCCGGCGTCGGTCCGTGCCCTGAGACGGCGGCGCCTCACTTTGCCCGGCGTCGGTCCGTGCCCTGAGACGGCGGCGCCTCACTTTGCCCGGCGTCGGTCCGTGCCCTGAGACGGCGGCGCCTCACTTTGCCCGGCGTCGGTCCGTGCCCTGAGACGGCGGCGGCCTCACTTTGCCCGGCGTCGGTCCGTATCTCAGACGGCGGCGCCTCAGCCTGCCCGGCGTGGCGACGGCTGCCGGACGGAGAGCTGCCGGAGAGTCAGCGCTGGCCGGCAGGTAACGAGGCGCCACCCTGGTCCACGGACGGCTGGGAAAATGCCTGGATCGCGCTTCGATGGCCGGTCGTCCTGAACAGAGCGCAGCGGGTGCCGCTGCTCCTCAGACTGGTCTGCCGTCTCAGCAGCGTCCGGGCGTCTCCCGCCGGCGCTGGCTCGTGTCAACGGACGTCGGCGATCACAGCCCTGGTCCGGCGAGACTATCAAGAGCCGGAGGAGCGTCGCAGCCGACGCAAATATAGCCCGGACATGATCATGCTCTGAATATTCATCTAGTATGCTGCTCTGTAAGCAAACCTTTTATGCGCATGCCGTGAGACAACGAGATGTGAAGAAAGCTGCAGCAGTCCCCACTGGACGGGGCTGTTTGCTCATAGCTCAGTATATAATAACATCTGGGCTATGCGTAAGCTGCATAATGTTTTGCGGTTAGGTTGTAAACACGTCTGCCTTTTAGAAGACCAAGTGATTGTAGCTGTGCGAAGACGCTCTCTTCTATGATTTATAGTGACGACAAAGGGGGGAACTATTGGTGGAATTTTGTGTCCCCCCAGATAGGCCTTGTCACCCTCCTCACTATCATAGTCTGTCTTCTCCGCATATCAGGCTCAAGTCACTTCAAAATTGCTTAGGAGAAAAGCTGATAACGAAATGAAGAGCATGTGACCTCAGGCTATCATACTGGAATGCGTTTCCGGTGTTCGATGCATGCAGCTCATCCGTCTTCTCCAGCACCACTGAAATAACGCTTTCCGACCAGAGTCTACTCGGCAAAGACGCCTCATTCTACCAGTTTGCCTCAACGGATCCTAAACCTCAGTACTTGTTCTTCAAGAGTTTTCACTGGAGCAAAGTTTGAACCATTGCCACGGGTCGTTAAATAGACGAATCGGAACTTTGAAACACAGCATTTGGAGGGACGCGTCCACTCCGCTGGCGGGTCCAGCTCTTGGGTGGTGGAGCGTCGTCCGCCTGATTTGCCAGTCCGGTCCGGTCCGGTCCGGTCCCGTTACGGTGCGGTACGGTACGGTACGGTACGGTACGGTACGGTACGGTGCGGTGCGGTGCGATGCGGTGCGGTGCGGTGCGGTGCGGTGCGGTGCGGTACGGTACAGTACGGTACGGTACGGTACGGTACAGCACTGCACGGTACGGTACGCTACGGTATTGTGCGGTGCGGTACGATGCTGTCTGGTGCGGTGCGGTGAGGTATGGTACGGTGCGACACGTGGCCTGGTTTGGCCCTGTCTGGAGGGCCAGACGACATTCACCCAAATGTTTCCAGCGTTTATGACTTGCGGTTATGTGACGTTCATGTTTTCTGGATTGATGGTAGAAGACAATTCACGCCCAAAAGCGCGCCGTTTAGCTGGTCCATTTTTCGTGAATGCAGCGCTCACATCGCTTTCTTTGCCGCACAGTTGAGCTTTGTGCCTTTCGCTTCTAGAATTGCCTGTCAGATTTACTGCTTCTATCAGTGAAAGTTGTTCCGACCCGACAAATGAGGACGGGAAAATGTGGCCGGGTGTTCCATCGCACGCGGGGATACTGTCAGCCGGAAGTGTTTCACGACAAATTATGTCCAACATGCTGGCGGAGTGGAAATGTCACCAGGCCCATCGTTGTCTCGGGAGAGCGTCCACAAGGCTTGCGCCCACTTATCCCCAAGCCCGCTGCGAGACAATGAAATATGGCATGCGACGGTCGACAACACAGCCCACTGTGAAGTCTCACAAATGGGCCGCCGAAATGAGCAGCTCAATCCGAGATGCGACAGACCGCAGCACGACAAAGAAACCGTCCGTTGCGGGATCCGGCAGACTTACAGACTGTCAGACCACTCACCGTGGCGCCCAGCAGGCTAACGGCAAGCCGCTCACAGCAGGACGCGACACAGTAGGACGTGACAGACAAACGACACAGTGAAACCGTTCACTGTGAGACCCGACAGACCAACGGAACAGCAAAACCCTTCACTACAAGACCCGACAGACCAACGGCGCAGTGAAACCCTTCATTGCACGACCTGACAGACCAACGGCACAGTGAATATTTACCGCGAGACCCGACAGACCAGCAGCACAGTGAAAGCGTTTACTGCAAGACCCGACAGACGGACGACATAGTAAAACCTTTCACTGCGAGACGCGACAGACCAACGGCACAGTAAAACCGTTCACTGCAAGACCTGACAGACCAACGGCACAGTGAAACTATTTACCGCGGGAGCCGATCGACTATCGGCCCCGCGAGTACTCACATAGGTATGCAGCAGACTAGCGATAAACCGGCACCGCTTACATGCGATGCTCCAACGGCAGCGCGAGACCACGTGCTGTGTGATCCCACAGGCCAACGTTACTTGTGGGATCACTCACTTAGGAATCTGACAAACTGACGGCGCCGGTGTACAGCCATGGAGGAAAGACGGCTAAGTATACTTATTCTGCTAGTCACACACCTCAGCTTTTATGCAAGTCATCAGGCTGATAAAATAAGTTGTGTGGTACAAATCATAGAGTGGAGGTTCCAAACGTTGCATCGTTCGCAATATATATATATATATATATATATATATATATATATATATGCATATATGTCATGTTTACGAGCGGCGCCACATTATATTATCATGTTCAGTAGCGGCACCACGGACTTTGGGTCGGGGAGTTTTTTCCAATGGGCTTGCTGGACGGAGTGGGTCCGCGTCACATGGGGCCTCCTGGGTGGTGTCATATTCAAGGGGCGGGGATGGAGGACATGGATCACGTGGTCCTTTACCAAATTATCACAGTGACAATATTCATGTAGGCCATTAAAAATCCAGCATTGGGTTCTTTTGACTAACATGGGTTTCCGATCCTGCAAAGGGCCTCCCAATTCCAAAACGGGGTCTGCTGTTCCCGAAAAAGTCACGTGAAGCGCCCGATAATTGTGTCTCCTAATCTAGAACAGGATCCTGACAATTCACGAATGTGCATTTAAATCCATCTGAGGCATGACAGGGGTCTCCCTTTCCAGAAACGGAGATCCCTTCTTCTTGTTCATGCTTCATGTTCCAGAAAAGGTGTCTTCTAGCTCATAACGGGGCTGACATGACTGGTGTGAAATAACATGGACATAACGTATGAGCTATTCCGAACCGGCAAAAAAACTTTAGCGCCCTCTGGCTCAGTTATTGGGGTCTCCTTGACCTCAATTTTTGTAACTGTATTTGGCGTTACGGAGCTTTTACTTTGGATAAACGGGGCCTCCCAAAATTTTCAGGAAGCGAAAACATACTTTGTCCCTCACCCCTGCCTGGTGGCAGGGAATTTGCCCCTCTGCCCCCCCCCCCCCTCCCGCCCCCCTCTCCCCACTACAGCCCCTGGTCTCACACCCGTCTGAGTGCCGTCTGAGATCAGCCCCTGATCTCACAAGGGCACAAGGCCACAACCACATATCACAATTTATTCAAAACGTTCCTTCACAGCGTTTCTCAACGCGATGCTGCCGCTATATCGCGCTAATTAATCATGAATGTCGGAGCTGTGCAGAGAATGTGCGAAGTTCTAGCCACTGAATTTGGAATGATGGTGGTAATGGCAGTGGTATCCTAAATGACTGATGAGAGTTTCGGGCTTTGCGACCTGGTAATGTGAAAGCCTAAGTTGGAACAGGCATCTGATGAAAACGGGAGGTCAGCGCCGTAATAGACAGTCATGTTCAGGATTGCACTAAAGTTGCAACGATAAAGGCCTATTTTTCCTGTTCGCGCTAAGAAGGCTTTGATGACATTGCGCTGGCCGAAACTGCATCGTGGGATACTGGGGCAGGTGTGACTATGTGACAGGTGATGATGAGAGAGAGAGAGAGAGAGAGAGAGAGAGAGAGAGAGAGAGAGAGAGAGAGAGAGAGAGAGAGAGAGAGAGGAAAGAGAGGAGAGAGAGAGGAGAGAGAGAGAGAGAGAAGAGAGAGAGAGAGAGAAAGAGAGAGAGAGGAGAGAGAGAGAGAGAGAGAGAGAGAGAGAGAGAGAGAGAGAGAGAGAGAGAAGAGAGAGAGAGAGAGAGAGAGAGAGAGAGAGAGAGAGAGAGAGAGAGAGAGAGAGAGAGAGAGAGAGAGAGAGAGAGAGAGAGAGAGAGATAGAGAGAGAGAGAGAGAGAGAGAGAGAGAGAGAGAGAGAGAGAGTAAGAGGGAGGAAGGGAAGGAGGGAGGGGCGGTTTGTCATGGGGACTTAACTTGAATTATTATTTTGCGTGGGCCCCTCACATTCGAATCACTTCGTCTTTGACATGAATTTACCCCATTCAGTGCCTCATATGAATTCACTATGTTAACCGTATAAACAAATAATCAGAGGCTCAGGGTTTTACAGAAAGTGACGAAGGACACCGCACTTGTACCTATAGAACCCAACAGTAAAAATCCATTTTGTTTACGGTGATATTGTGGTTAAGCTGCGTGGCTGGGAAACCAAAGTCGCGGGGGTCGATTTTCCACGGCGCTCGCCCGTCCTGCGCAGGGCGAAAGACAGGCGACACAATCAAGTCCTAGGAACAAAGTGCGTCGTTAAATCCCATTGCCAGCATGCAAAAATATAACGTTAGTTTGTTTTTGTCCACCCATATTTCCTGGGCATTTTTTTTACGTTCTGTGAACTCAGAGTACGCCTGCCTGTTTGTCTGAGTAAGGTCTGAGTCTAAGTAGGATTATTTCTTTCAACATAGCACACCATGCTGCTCATATCTGTGCTGCGGCTTATCCTTGCGTGCTAAACGCCTTTCGACCATCTGATGTTGAATATTCTGCTAGCAGCTTAAGCGAGCTTGCATAGATATCAGATTCATTGGTCGGTCGTTGTCACAGGGACCTTGTGTAACACTCGAGTGGTGAGTCCATATGGCTTAGCCTGCATCTCACTCAGGCAGCTGACGCTTGCAAAGCGGTAAACTGAACCTCGTGTCTCTGTTTTCCCAGTCACGCAGCATAGCCACTTTACTAACGGTGCCACAATCCTTTGGTCGGCTCAGGTTGGATGCGTTGTTTCGAAGCCATTTCAGTGCGAGTAACGCTTACACTGGTCAGCCCCGCTGGCTGTGCCGTCAGTCCCGCTGGCCTGATCAGCCCCACTGGCCTGGTCCGCCACGCTGGCTTTGCCGCCAGTCCCGCTGGCCCGGTCAGCCCCGCTGGCCTGGCAGAGGTGTGAGGCCGTGACCGCTGGTCTGGCAGAGGTGTGAGGCCGTGACCGCTGGCCTGGCAGAGGTGATAGACTGTGACCGCTGGCCTGGCAGAAGTGTGAGGCCGTGACCGCCAGCCTGGCAGAGGTGTGAGGCTGTGACCGCTGGCCTGGCAGAGGTGTGAGGCCGTGACCGCTGGCCTGGCAGAGGTGTGAGGCCGTGACCGCTGGCCTGGCAGAGGTGTGAGGCTGTGACCGCTGGCCTGGCAGAGGTGTGAGGCCGTGACCGCTGGGCCTGGCAGAGGTGTGAGGCTGTGACCGCTGGTCTGGCAGAGGTGTGAGGCCCGTGACCGCTGGTCTGGCAGAGGTGTGAGGCCGTGACCGCTGGTCTGGCAGAGGTGTGAGGCCGTGACCGCTGGTCTGGCAGAGGTGTGAGGCCGTGACCGCTGGTCTGGCAGAGGTGTGAGGGCCGTGACCGCTTGCCTGGCAGAGGTGTGAGGCCGTGACCGCTGGTCTGGCAGAGGTGTGAGGCCGTGACCGCTTGCCCTGGCAGAGGTGTGAGGCTGTGACCGCTGGCCTGGCAGAGGTGTGAGGCCGTGACCGCTGGTCTGGCAGAGGTGTGAGGCCGTGACCGCTTGCCTGGCAGAGGTGTGAGGCCGTGACCGCTGGGCCTGGCAGAGGTGTGAGGCCGTGACCGCTGGCCTGGCAGAGGTGTGAGGCTGTGACCGCTGGTCTGGCAGAGGTGTGAGGCTGTGACCGCTGGTCTGGCAGAGGTGTGAGGCCGTGACCGCTGGCCTGGCAGAGGTGTGAGGCCGTGACCGCTGGCCTGGCAGAGATGTGAGGCCGTGACCGCTGGTCTGGCAGAGGTGTGAGGCCGTGACCGCTGGTCTGGCAGAGGTGTGAGGCTGTGACCGCTGGTCTGGCAGAGGTGTGAGGCCGTGACCGCTGGCCTGGCAGAGGTGTGAGGCCGTGACCGCTGGCCTGGCAGAGATGTGAGGCCGTGACCGCTGGCCTGGCAGAGGTGTGAGGCCGTGACCGCTGGCCTGGCAGAGGTGTGAGGCTGTGTGACCGCTGGCCTGGCAGAGGTGTGAGGCTGTGACCGCTGGTCTGGCAGAGGTGTGAGGCCGTGACCGCTGGTCTGGCAGAGGTGTGAGGCTGTGACCGCTGGCCTGGCAGAGATGTGAGGCCGTGACCGCTGGTCTGGCAGACATGTGGGGCTGTGACTCAGAGCCCGTCGTCTGTCAGTCGTCTGCTGCAGTGCCGCCGTGTGAGGACGGTGCGGCAGTCCGCAGATCAATGCTGCTCTCTGCCGCCGGCCCGCGGAGCGCCGTGCCGGCGCCCGCGTGCCACTCCCATGGGTCACTCTTATGGGCTCAACGGTTGGTGGTGACGTCACATGAGCCGCGCGGCAGGCGTCAGGCTGACGTCACAGCCAGTGACCAAATTGACGTCACTGGCACGCAGCCAGAACAAGTCAAGCACGCGGTAGATCTAAGCACTAATCCAAGTATGAGGCGCTTTGATTGGTCGATTTTAATTTGCAATATGAAATCTAAAATCGGCTGTCGGCAAGTGTTATTCCGTCCGTGATTCGTCTTCAGGTCACGTCGTGCCCCTTGCACTGATTTCGCTCCCGTACTTACATGCTCCACCCACACGTTTGTCGTCAGAATCTGGTCCTTCAGATTCTGAAACAAAAGACACATTTTAGTACATCAGTCTGATCGAAATGCGCATTGAACACATGCATGTCCTAAATGACGCGAACGCTGTTCTAGGTAGTCCCAAATTATGGTTTGAATTGCAGTGATTTCTTGAGCAACTGAGAACTTGAAACCTGTTCGCATCTGGCCTGTAAGATTTGAATTATTACCAGGGCAATTTATTATGCAATAATTTTGTTATCATGCATCTATATGCCACGGGAAAAAATCAGAAAAGCTTTCGTCTGCTGACCCTTATGACATATTATCGGACTGTGTGTGCAGCAGATGCCGTCGTGAATTGTACTAGAAGTGGCAAAGGGTCTTGGCACGATCGTACCGTCATTCATTCGACGCCTGCAAAAACATGTGAAGTTCACTGCAATACCAGGTCAAATCTGAAAACTAGTGTCGTATTTTACCGGATAATCCTGTAGTTTTGGCTTAAAATGGCTGACATGCCAGTCCGGCTTAAGGATTCTTAACGGTTAAAAGAGCATGATGGTCCAGGCCATGCTAGGCTAAGCCTTGCTAATAGGTCCCGACGCTGGCAAAGGTGCCGAAGCTGCGCTGTAGCTGCTTTGAGCTAATTCCGCTGTGCCAAGCAAATGAAACATGCTGTTAGTCATTTCGTAAGCTTTAACAAAGGCATGAATGAACAGATTTTAAAACATTGCTATTACCCAAAGGAAGTGTTATTTCTGTTTAGTTTTTTATGCGCGGCTATCACAGCACTCGCCCTGCGTAGCAGGTGCTGTAATCTATACCATTATTCATTCACTGGAGGTGTTAAACGATTTTTACGTGGCGAATTTTTTACGCATCCCCTCCCCCTCCCCCCACGCGCGGGCCGAATGCCCACCTCTTAGCATCTAGGGAGCTTTAAAACCTGTGCTTGGACGCGATGACGAACGAAAACTTGCAGTCTTACCTTACCTATTTATTTGGACAAAAAGAACACAATAGCACGTTGGTTGCGCGCACAGGAAGTGAGGTAAATATAAATCAATTGTTACAGACCAGTAAATCCTCAAGATATCCTGCAATGTGTTATATGACGGTACCACACCTGTGATGAACCGAAAAACACAAATGTAAACGGTTTCTGTTAAATCAGCAGTGTTAGATGCGGAATCTTGAAAATCAGCGCAAATAAAACATTAGCTGCTTCACAGCGTACAAGTGCGAGCACTACTGGCTGCTGCCTCAACCCATTGTGATGTTTTTATCCTATAAATCCGTCCCTGTCAGTACCCCAAATCAGTGCCGACACAGGACATACAAAGCTGGCAGGGTAAATGTGTGAGATGTACAGTGCTGGCGCTCATTCAAAAGGCGACTGTTATTCTTTCTCACATGTCCGTT
The DNA here is from genome assembly GCF_011947565.3 of Pollicipes pollicipes. Classification (NCBI taxonomy): domain Eukaryota; kingdom Metazoa; phylum Arthropoda; class Thecostraca; order Pollicipedomorpha; family Pollicipedidae; genus Pollicipes; species Pollicipes pollicipes. The sequence continues at coordinate 48,337,748 of NW_023596746.1, forward strand.
CTTGGCACCGCCCTTAGCCCTGAAACTTGGCGCAGCTGCCCCTAAGACATTGGAACACACCTGGAGAGGGGTGACAAACCGCTATGATGCCAGTGTGCAGCCTGCTCCACTTTTTTTGCAGCCCAGGTGGATCTTGGAGACGTGGGCCTTCCACATCTTTTCCTGGAACCTTTCCTGTCGCCTACTATATCCACTTCCGCATTGCATGTGCCTTTGGGATCGGACGCATGGCCGGAAAGTGTTGAACAGCTAGTGTACGGTTCAAGACGTCTTGAATCCGAAGCTGAAACCAACGTCGATTCCCTCACGTTATCACGTCCTTTACTTTTCGTGAAAATACGTATATATTTAATCGCTCGAACAAAAATATCGAGCAATCCCTTGTTAACTCGAACAAATTGATAGATTAGGAGGTATCTGACGGAAAAAAATTGATTTGGGCTATACATCAAGCTATTTTCTGTTGTATGATCTTCTCCCTAAATGCATGCACTTGAAAGACCGTGCTTTGTCCGGATGCTCCTCCCACAAAGTGCACCTGGAGCCTTCCTTGGCCAATGAAAGACGCTGCTGTGTTGGAATGTGACAAATGGATAGTCGCGCGGTCACACAATTTTAGCGCCTTGTTAATACGCTTTGGTGATGAAATAAGAAAGTTGCAGGGGCCGGATTGGTTCCCCACGCACGGCAGGGCTAGCGGGTTTTCCGTAATCAACGCACCAATTTTTTTCGTAATTTTTATTTCCGTTGATTTCCGTAATCAACGTGATATTTCGCTCACATAAAAAGTGATGGTCACCTTTCCATTATGCACCTCCACTTAATCTCAGGCTGTTGACTCTGCTGTTCACTGCAAGGTCGTTGACCTCGCTGCCCACTGCTGATGTCACAACTGGCCAGATAAAATAAGGATGAGATGTGCTATAGCCCTCTCGAGAGGCATCCTATTACTGCGTTTATTGTAGAAAGCCTTCCGCGATACACGACCACTTGGACTGTCACTACTTCTTACGTCATGAATGGGAGAGCCATTATCACTTGGCACGCCTCTAGGACCATGTGACAGTTATCGCAGTGTTAGAGAAAGATCTTCCTTGCAAGTTGTTATGAACTGTATCCTTAACATGGACCTCAGTGATGTAATAGAGTACACCGACGGGGAATTTAGGAAGTATGATTTATTTTGCAAGTAAGCAGTTGGTCTTGCAACCTTTATTTCTTTGGCGACTGTTAATTAACTGGAAGATGCAGAAATATGCGTCGGCTCTCATTGAAGTGAAACCTATCCAAGCTATCATGTGAGTCTGCTTTGAGTACACTGCGCGGTGCCGACCTGCCTGCACACGCAGCTGCTTTGAGTCTACTGTGCGGTGCCGACCTGCCTGCACACACAGCTGCTTTGAGTCTCCTGCGCGGTGCCGACCTGCCTGCACACGCAGTTGTTTTCCTACATCTCTTCCCGCACTGTCTGCGTGTTTGTGCGCCCGACATATTCCCTGGACGGATGGGCCAAAGAATGAATGAACAGGACGAGTGAGCGAAAGCATGAATAAACAGCCGAGCGATCAAAGAGTGAATGAACAGTGCGAGGATTGCTCTCCGTTCTGGTCTCGCGTTTGGAGCTCGCCGACTTCCAATAAGCACTGCCTGGCTGCCAAACCGTCATCTGTTGTCAAGCGGTAATATCTGATTGACGTCATCGACAGCTCAGGCGCATAGTGGGACAGGTGGAGACGCGGCGAGCCACCCGCCTCATTGGTCAGGAAGACCACGGGTCCTACTTGCATTGCCTGCACGCAGTGCAACAACATGGCACAATCTGCATGAGGCCGAGTGGTCCGATATATTAGTTTTCGATGCGCATTCCCGCAGTGCTAATGTTCCTGACATTTTCATAGCCTTCGACGGCTATGTGTACACTTTTTTTTAGCCGATTGTCGCACGAACGCCTTCATTTGTGTTTGTACCTTTTGGATCCCTTTGGATCCTCGGGGCCGCCGACAGGGACCCCAATTGTAGGGTCCGCTGGAGGTTGTATCAACGGACTCTCGCCTGCAGAACAAGGCCCTCAAATATCAGTCGGAGGGCCTCTTGCGTCGATGGAACCCTTCTGAGCGATAAGGGCCTCTATGTTGATCACGGAGATCACTAATGCCGAACAGCCAGCTCCGCGTCGGTCTGGGCCTTGGGGGACCCATTTCCCAAGCAGGGACAAGGCCAGAGATTGTCATTGCAGACCTGCATTTATCGGGTCCCCTGCAACAAGAACGGGCTTATGCATTGGTCAGGAGCCCACAGTGCCCACATAACATTATGTGCCGGCAAGTAGCCCTGAATCAGCCCGCATCAGTCAAGGAGTCCACATTTGCTGAGCCAGCGCAGTGACGGGACCCCTAGTGGCAGCCTTCTGCTTTGGTCAGGTTCCTCTGACGATGAAATGAGATGCGAGAGATAACAATACGAGGGGTTGCAATAAGACAGTGGAGGAGCCCTGTGTCAGTCAGCGGCACTGATGCCCAGCAGGGCCCTCCGTCTCGTTTCAGCCAGGGGTCCGATACATCGGGCTGGGATTCTTTGCAAATTAACTGGACTTTCTACGCCGGTAAAGGATCCCTTTGCGTCAGTGAGAGCCCCTTCGATTTGGGGCTAACTGCCCCAATCACAGCGCCTCCCCTTTCAGGGAGCAGTCTGATGTGTCCCTGGCGGCCCCCGGGTCGACCAGACGGGATTAGTTGAAGGGATGAGTTAACAAACATGAGTGGACCATATCAATAGAAATGTGTGACCTCGTTTGGTCTAAGCTGTTGCTCAATCCACGGGTTCCTTATCCTCGAAGAGCCCAAATAATTCTGGTAACGACTCTGAGGCTCATCGGTTTATAAAGGAGCGAATGAACCATTGCGAAATGAAAAGCAACAACAGCGTATTCGACACAGATATTTAAAGTATGTCCTCTTCACTTCGTTTGGCTTCCAAGGTGAAGAATAATTTCATAGTTTGACAGTTTCTGGCTTCTATTGCAGCTACACAACAGGACTCGAATTGGTCCTTTAAGGTAGTAAGGTGGGCGAAATCTAGTGAGTTATAGTGAGAAGGTTTCCACCAGAAGGAGGCCCTTCGTCAATCGATGCCGCTCCTTTCCAGAATGCTTGCTGTGTCCCAGAAAGGGGCTAAATTCTGATATGTCATGCGAAACTGCTCTGGCGGTGGTGCCTGAGGACTTACACTGGACGTCGGATTACGTAGGAATTGCCATAATTGTGATATTGGATTTGTGTCGGGTGTTCGGATGCGATCTTTCACACACGTATTTTAGAGAAACGTCTCTACTACATCAGTTTGCTTTGGTTCAAAAAGTTATTTTTACTCAACTTACTTATCTATGCGTACCAAAGAAGTTTGGGTAAAGCACTCGAAAGACTAACATCTCTCGTTCGGAATCTCTCACGGTCATTGACGGGATTTCGCTCAGGGCTGACCGTGAGCTGCCTCCTTTACACAATCTTCGCAAACGAGATTAACCGTTATTCACTGCATGGTACTGTACTTTCTTATACTGATGATAGGCACTAAGCTTTTGGTCCCTTGGCGAAAGCACGACAGGGACTGCTGAGTTGCTGCGTTGGAGAGTTCTCGCACTGTACTGTATATCGGGCTGTACGCCAGCGCTTTGAAGTTAAACACCTCGGAAGAGCAATTCGTATTTTCGGAACGTGTATCGCCTTGCACGACGCGCCACCAATTGCTTTGAGATTCGGCACAGATATTGTACGCGAGTTCTAGTTGAAAACCTTGGTTTGATCATGGAAATAAATATAGATTTCAGATACCTTGTAGACTATATCGCAGGCTATTGCGCCGACATTTTACTTGTGTTGGCTCATGTTCGCCGCGGAATTACCCGGTACATTATTAAGCTCATGGTGACGCCACTGACTGTGCCTGTGCTTCGCCGCTGTCTATACATTTACGGAGCCGAGTCGAGCACAAAACTGCATTCACCTTAGAAAAATCGTGCAATTTCTGTGCGAGACTGATCAGCGTTGGACGAAAACATGACAGCACTTATGATACACTAGGACAACTTCGCACGTTTACTGCGGCAACCAGCTTGACACGTTACCTTTGCCTGTGTACTCTCCATTGAGTAGTTAGAACCAAGGCCCCATACACCAACCGACCATCCAGGTCATCCACTCAGGCTAAACCAGGCCGAGCTGAGCGCAACAGCCCATCTCGTAGCACTGCCAAAGAAACGTCAGCAAAAGCGAAGGTGATCACGTGACTCACACTGCACAGGTGCTTTGTCTTCCATGGATACGAGCCGATATCGGTAAAAGGCAGTTTTCCTGTTGTGGGGTGTGCAAATACATACAGCTTGCTCTGAAGCGAAACTGCGTTACCAAAAAAGTCATTACGCATTTCGCAGGGGCGTGTTACGTTTTTATAAGCCGAACGGCGTAAACGGGATATAGGTAAGACTGTACGTCGAGTGTCATCTGTGATGAAGACGCCTGCCTGGGTGAGAGTGAGCTTATGGGATATCAGCATGATGAAATTACTTCATTTCACAGTTGAACTGTTGACTCACGGACGTCATAAGCCACCTTTGTGGACTGCAACAATGGAGAAAGACAAATGAATGGGTTGACTGGAATCATGCTCTGACATCATAGAACTAAGCGTCTTGCCTTAACGGCAGGCAGTTGCTAGAAAGACTCTAAGTATGATATATCTGCAGTAAGTTTTTATCAAGTACTGCATAAAATCCAACACTCTTACCCAAGGCGACCTAAAGCCACTTCAATGCACATGTGAAAACTAATCAGAAGCACATGTGAAACGAAAATGGACATAATGGCAACAGCATCAGCGAGTTGGAGCATCGAAGCAGAAACAATTAACGTCAAACATGCTCTAAGCCTTTAGGAAAGTCTCCCGGTGGTTGCTGGGCGGCGTCATTTTCACATGACCCAGGACCCACACCGTAAGAATGGGCTGCCGTGAGCACACAACACACTGACCAGGTGGCTGAAGCTGCGATAGGAAAATTGGTGTTCGAAAATTTAAAACAGGCTTGAAACGTGTAGCTGGCTACCAGCAGTGGATTCATGACGCCCTTTCTAGTTGACCTAGGACAACCTAAAACTTCATTGTCATGAGTTCATGGCATTCGCAGTTAGCCAATAGTATAAAAAATCATAAACATCAAGGCACATGACGCATGCCAGGAATCAAAGTGTTGATCGGTGGTGGGCATTATGACAACGATTTGTCATGGGCTTGTGTGGCCCATAGTTGTGTTTCGACTGAAGTATTTCAGACACCTGTTCCGGCTTACTGGAAATTGGACATTGCTGGCCACATTCTTTTCTGAGCTAAAACGAGAATCGAAGCGTGAGTGTCCTGCCCCTCGCAGAGCATTGAAGGCGAGAATCGAAGCGTGAGTGTCGTGCCCTGCACACAGCGTGGACGACGAGAATCGAGGCGTGAGTGTCTTGCCCTGCACACAGCGTGGACGACGAGAATCGAAGCGTGAGTGTCCTGCCCCACGCAGAGCATTGCAGGCGAGAATCGAAGCGTGGGTGTCTTGCCCTGCACACAGCGTGGACGACGAGAATCGAAGCGTGAGTGTCCTGCCCCTCGCAGAGCATTGAAGGCGAGAATCGAAGCGTGAGTGTCTTGCCCTGCACACAGCGTGGACGGCGAGAATCGAAGCGTGGGTGTCCTGCCCTGCACACAGCATGGACGATGAGAATCGAAGCGTAAGTGTCTTGCCCCGCGCACAGAGCGAGGGCGGCGCGAGTGGGAGACTGCCCCAGTGGGGCCGGAACGTCCAATATGCGGCGCCTTCCGTCTGCCAGCGACAGTGCGGCGTGCCCTCCCCGTCGGCCGGCCTAATTTCTCTGGGGATCCTGCAGTGCATTTTGTGCGCCGCCGCTCGGAGCCCAGATGACAGCGCTGGGAATACATTCCAGTCATCTTCCCCAGGTCCCTGGTGCTGGCCAGGACTGCCGACAAGCGCAAACCGATGACACGGCGGCCAGGGGCGCTCGGAGCGCGACCAGAGACGCTCGGAGCGCGGCCAGGGACACTCGGAGCGCGGCCGGGGACGCTCGGAGCGCGGCCAGGGACACTCGGAGCGTGGCCACGGCCGCTCGGAGCGCGGCTAGGGACGCTCGGAGCGCGACGAAGGACGCTCTCTTATGGATCCCAAAGCCGTCATGTTAGCGAACGACTCACTGACGTGTTTCACAAGAGCACTTTATCGTGACCAGCTCAGATTGATAAAGGGCACTACAAGCAAACTGCAGCCGACAGATCAATAGGCGTAAGCCACTGCCCGCGCACGAAAACAAGCCAGATGTATGTTGGCCCGAGGAGGCCAGCAAGCATTCAATGTGGCACAACCACACGTGCTCTGGTGAAGAGGGCGCGCGTAGCGCATTAGAGTACAGAGCAGTGTTAGGATGCTGGACGCTCACTGACGGGACACATAAACCCTGGATATACAACAATCAGTTCAGCAATTCCGCTACTGTAGTGGTGACCAGTTTGCACTCGCACTCAGGCAGTGGAGATGAACGCTGACGGTTGGCTTGGCAGCGCAGCCCAGTTCGTCGCTGATGGAAAGCACGGATAACAATCCCGCTCAAGGATCGCATTAGATTTTGAGCATAACGCTTTGATGCAATGTTGCAGCTTTACACACAACACCGCTTTTAGGTTATCTGTCTGATGTCTCATTATCAAACTCAGTTCTTAACTTGTGAAACCCGACTTTGTATTTTTCATTGGTGGATATTCCAGGTATTAAATCAAGCAAACTGGAAGAAATACCCACAAACTTAAAATAACGTGGTGCTAGATCGTCCGCACGTCCAGTTTGTAACAGTGTACATTCCACAGTATCCCAAAGGCTTTAAACCCGTATACCCGATGGTGTTGGCTTTTGTCGATGCTTTTCTTTTTTGGCTTCCTGCTCATTTCTGCCGGCATCCTAAAAAATCAGACCAAGGTTGTTATGGGGGGCGGGGAGGGGGCGGATCGACCAATGTCATGTCGAGTGCATCCTGGTGGTGCAATCCAACACGCATATCAGCGAACATTTATTACAATGTGTAGTGTTGCATAAAGCTACACGATCTAAGCAACGTCTGTCTGACGTTGAATGTTCACTTTGCTAATGGCAACAATGTTTGCTAGCCTGAGTCATTTCCGGTAAAGAGGGCATGTTATGTATATAACTGAGGACAGTTTAGTTCACATTTTGCTTCGATCAATCTCCTGGCCCGGGTTTTCCCACAGCAAAACCAGAAGTTTTCCACAAGACTGATTCAGTCCCTGAAAGTCACATGTAACCAGAAATGTGCGCCTCATGGGACAGGACTGGAACCAGTTTGTTGCCGCACCGGAAGACTTGGCAGGCGCGTCAGACCTGGATGCTCTGGCAGTGTGGCTCCGCTGCAGCCGCAAAGTCAGTCTGGCCGAGCTCCCGATTTGACTGCAGCTGCACCAGATGGTGAGGCAGTCGCGAGTGGCTTGACTGCAGCTGCACCAGACGGTGAGGCAGTCGCGAGTGGCTTGACTGCAGTTGCACCAGACGGTGAGGCAGTCGCGAGTGGCTTGACTGCAGCTGCACCAGACGGTGAGGCAGTCGCAAGTGGCCTGACTGCAGCTGCACCAGACGGTGAGGCAGTCGCGAGTGACTTGACTGCAGCTGCACCAGACGGTGAGGCAGTCGCGAGTGGCCTGACTTCAGCTGCACCAGACGGCGAGGCAGTCGCGAGTGGCCTGACTGCAGCTGCACCAGACGGCGAGGCAGTCGCGAGTGGCCTGACTGCAGTTGCACCAGACGGTGAGGCATCCGCGAGTGGCCTGATTGCACCTGCACCAGAAGGTGATGCAGTCGCGAGCGGCCTAACTGCAATTGCACCAGACGGCGAGGCAGTCGCGAGTGGCCTGACTGCAGCTGTACCAGACGATGAGGCAGTCGCGAGCGGCCTGACTGCAGCTGCACCAGACGGTGAGGCAGTCGCGAGTGGCCAGGCGCCGGCACCATCGGCAGCGGCCCTCGCGTCAACACCGCCGGCCGCCGCCTCTCACTCCGGCCCGCTCCGCGCCGCCGCTCTGTTTGATCTGGCTGTTTGGCTCGTACCGGATGCCCTACCGCGAATATTTGCCGGCGCTAGGAACACTCGGGCCGACACAGTCGGCTGACAGGCCGCTCCATCGTGGGCCCAACGGAGTCGTCACAGCTGACGACCCGTCAACCATGACGGCCCTGAACGAGGCAAGGCGGTGTCGGTCGAGCGCAGCCGAGTAAAAAAATACGGCCTCATTCAAGCACCCGCAGATGAGGCAAGACGGTGTCGGTCGAGCGCAGCCGAGTCAGACGTGACGGCCTCATTCAAGCACCCCCAGACGAGGCAAGACGGTGTCGGTCGAGCGCAGCCGAGTCAGACGTGACGGCCTCAGTCAAGCACCCGCAGACGAGGCAAGAGGGTGTCGGTCGAGCGCAGCCGAGTCAGACGTGACGGCCTCATTCAAGCACCCGCAGTCGAGGCAAGAGGGTGTCGGTCGAGCGCAGCCGAGTCGGACGTGACGGCCTCAGTGAAGTACCCCCAGACGAGGCAAGACGGTGTCGGTCCAGCGCAGCCGAGTCGGACGTGACGGCCTCAGTGAAGTACCCCCAGACGAGGCAAGACGGTGCTAGCACAAACTTGAACACCGGTCAACGTCAGGGACCGCTGTCTTTGGAGTATAGAAGGCTATCGTGTGATGCTTCGCCCACAGAGAATTTTGTTGGTCGGGGGAGACATTGCCCGGTAAGGGTAATTCCGTGCACTTTTGTGCTGTCAAAGCTAGGTGAGACCGAATCTGGGCTGAATGTGTGCTAACTTCCGCTGCATCAGGTACGTTCGCAGGTCCATGCTAACAGACGTGAAACCTCAAGATCTTTGAGAAAAAATGCCGTCTGTGGCATATACCTGAGTTTTCAGCATCTCGATGACCAGCCGAGCGTATTGACCACTGGCACGCCAGGCCATTGTCTCGTGTAGCGTGCGGACATACGCTCAGCGTTTCGTACAGCGTGTAGATACGGGACTCAGATGCAAGATGCATACGTCCGTAACGATGGGCACGAGCGTTGCACTGTATTTAGACGGATCAAAAGCACTTAAAGTCATTAGCTTGGGAGCATAAGGTGGCACATTTTGCTTTGTTTAGTTACGACGAATACACATATTTACGATGCATTCATACCTCGTAGGCAAGATATGCTTGAAGCACTATTCTTGAATTTAAATCTGTGACAAAGAGGCTTAAAAAGCGCATCAATTTACGACATCGTCTTCTGGGTAAATGCATGATACGGGATGAGTCATTCTACATCAGCGTAATGTGGGTTTTATATGAAATGAGTGGGTCAAACCCATGCGTTCTCGGTAACTATCAGCTGATATCGCTCGCTGCTGTCATCTCCAAACAAATCGGTGGAGATGCTGCTTCCCAGCGATCTCAAGACGTCTGCTTATGCCAGAGCTGCGTTAGTTGCCTTAATATAGGGATGGGCCACACCCGCGACTAATGCTGCGCGAGAACTGTTCGGCGATATCTCCGACGGGTTCGTCCGCTTATAAATTCCATTCCAAAAGACATGAAACAAATCGACATTACCCATTGCAACAAATGTGTAAAAGAAAAGGAGGTCGAATCCTACAAAGACGCCACTTTTTATCATAGGCATTGAAGAAGTTTCCTAGATTATTGGGGTGTGCATGTCTTTAAATGAGTTGTTCCACAAAAAGTGCCTTCTAAAAATGTAAGCAGTCTGAGAAGTGGATGCCAAGTCATAACCCACCGCTCGAACAGACGGCATGGCAAACCAAGCCTGATTGCTAGCAAAGTACCAAAAACACGTACTGATAACACCTTGTATGGTAAAACCAAAACTAATATGCATAATCTACAGAAGGTGGTATAACTCTTTCTACGTTCTTAAGGAACATTTACCGTGTGTTGCAAAAGAAGAGAAGGCATCAGAGGCCTGCATCCATTTTAGCATTTTGTTTTAAATTGGTCTTGTTCATGCCGGTGAATCATGCAAGCAGTTTCGGGGTCAAAACGTAAATTAATGACATCTTCCATGATGCTGGCTAGTTTGTATTGGGTACAAACTTCCAAATACACCAATAAATCGTAAAATAAAATGGGTTTTTCCCACCTCAGAACTGCATATCCAAATCTTACGATTGTCGAAGTCCTTGACGAACAATTGCACCAAATCACAAAGGCGTTAGCAGGTAAAAGGTTGTTACTTTTCCGAGTGCACGTCCAATCCATAGAGTAATGATTTGCTCCGGTACTATGCCAGGCACTACGCTTTACGAAGACATCTGACAGATTGTCACTGTGGTGCTAAATATGTGAAGTGCATACCTGGCGCGCGCCTGACCAGGCAGGTTGCCCTAAAACACAGCAATCTTGAGAACGCGATCCGTCTCTCACCACGTGATTTTCTACGGTCAGCCAAGTATCGCTGAATGGTGTGATTAACTATATCTAGATGATTATGGATTACCCATTTTGATAGCACCGTCAGTGAGTCTAACAAAGGAGATCACAAAACTTTGACCTGGTTGTAGTCAGCCATACTTCATCGGTCAGTGCAGCGGGCTAAGTATGAGTGTGACGGTCGTGCAGCACCAAGTCGCTGGTGCAGCGGGTTAAGTATGAGTGTGACGGTCGTGCAGTATCACGTCGCTGGAGCAATATGAATAAGACACGTAGAAAATATGCAACTTCTTACTTATTAAGGTCTCCATTAACTCGAACTCTTCGTTTCAAAAGCTGATGTCAATGCAATTGCCTTGCTTGCTCCATGCCATTTTCCAAATTACAAGCTCATCGAGGATGGAATGCAGCGCATACAGCGCGGAGGCAAGCTTTTCTTGGTGACCAGAAAAGAGCAAATGTTGCAGTAACTTGTAATATTAATGTAACAATACCGCAAAATCCATTGTGTCATACAAAGGTATAAGATGTGTCAAAAATTCATAAATAAACGCGCGTATATTGCAATTTGCATGCTGACAGACAGCAAGCCGAAATGACTTTAGCATTATTTCAGGGTTTGAAAGCGGCGCAGCTGCTTCAGCAACCAATGCGCTGAAGTGGTACGTTTCTTGCCTTGTGCTTGCCTATTGAACCAAAAAGGCTTCTTGTTATGCGAGCGCTACGATTTGGAATTCAGGCATTTGGTTAACAGGGCAGGGGGTTCATTCTCGACCATTTGTTCTGCTGAGGTTATCCAAGCAAAAAACGCATTGGGATCATACCTCAGCTAAAATACGCGTTTTCTTTGAAAGGGTGCTGTTGCTGACCCGACTGTTTCCAGATATACATGCTAATTTTCAGGGGCAGTAGAAGGAGATGGGGGAAGGGATGGAGGTAGATGTTTCCAGTTCTCTGTTTTGCAAAAGATACAGTGCCCTATGACATAGCATGGGCAGGACGAAAGACATTATTTAAATTGTGTCTGGACCGACACCGTTAGGATCTGTCAGCTCTGTCCATTTGTGCTATATTCAAAGGACAATCTAAGAGCATGAACGAGCATTTTCACCAAATCTCTTAAGTATATCACAATGCATTGAAACGTATCTGACGTTTAAAACACGTGAGCCTGAAGAAAAGCAAGTGGAGCTCGTTCACTGTGATTTGGTCAAAACGAAGAGTTACGTCTTTCTTTTCGTGGGGAGGAATGCTGGAGTGGTACTTTTGTAGTCAGCGCCTGTTGTTGCGCGCTTTTTCCCCAGATTTGGGCTCGATCTGGAGCTGGGTGGAGAGCCCCACGAAATAGCGGCCAGGCCAGGAGTCCGGTGCTTTCTATGCATTGGCGTGGTCGGCAACCCGAGTCGATGCCTCTCTGTGCTGGATAGGACACTTTTGTGGCGCAACGCCGCGACCCTATTCTTCTTTTTGGTGGCGCGGTGGTTGCCTTAAGAGCAGCCAACGTTTTCCGCTTTGAGATTTGGGAGACGGCGGTCTTGGGAGGCAGCCGGCGACAGTTTTTCACGCTGGGCGCACCACAATGCAATAATGTTTTGCAACACAAAGCAACGCTTACACAAATGTCACGATGTCACACACAAAACAACGCTTACACAAATGCCACGATATCATGGACAAAGCAGCGCTTATCTCATAAAAGAGGCCGATACGTTTACTTATGACGCGACACCGAAGGAGTTAGCTCAAAACTACGGTGTGGAGTCCCTTCGCCACCGCAACTGTCGCAACCATGACATTGTTCGTAAAACTATTATTGTTTCTGTGTATTGTATTCGCTCTTTATGCACATGATGGCAACATCCTAAAATAACGAGACTGCTAAGCAGTGGTCGGAGCATTCTAGACCCAGTGTAAAATGAACCGGGGGAGTTTGACCACGAAGATAAGAGGCAATCCTATAGATAAGGTGAAAGAACAGGCTTAGGAGCAGGGAGCAGTGGACGCGGTACATGGTAGCTTAATTTTTATTTAAGCGTTCATGTACAGGTTTTGTCAAAATATTGGTCAAGAACAATTACGTCGCAATCGCCACTTTTATTCCACGAATTGGGCCTCCTCTTAAAACTGCGAGCTCCTTGAACTTTACAGGTTGCAACTAGCACACTTCCATTGGGTATTCCAGCCTCCAATCGTTGGCTGGCGAGCTAGCGCGTTTTCGTTCCAAATTATATGTATCTCCTGTGCCTTCTTTACAATAATAATAGTAACAAGCTCCTAATGTCCTGCTGCATAAATCATTGGTCCGCGCAAAATCCCATAACAAAACCGGAAAAAAGGAGCAAGGCCTGAAATTAGGCACAATGAGTTTTCATAAATTTTCTGACAGTCAATTTGCCGAATTTATTGAGTACAGGTACACTCAATGTACATTTAAATATGAATATATAATGTGTAGATGAATACAAATACTAAAAACTTCAAATGCAAGTGCGTTGGCTGTGATTAGAAATGCTGCAATTAATTGATTTCACTGATAAGTGGTAGACGAAATCGATAAGGTTGCTGCCTGGAATAAAACGCGATATGATGATACGATGTATATATATATACATATATCTATATATATATATATACGTCGAGTGAAAATTTTGGAAAACGTCCTTTGCAGCGTGAATGGAACATCTTTAATCTTATATGCATCAGGGCGAAGGTTGGTACGGCTTCATTTGTCAATACCTCATCTAAAATGGCAATGCAAGCTTTAGACATTGCGCGGTACGTCTTTGCGACATCTACAACGTTGATTTAGACACTTTTGCCCCGTATCTTAGGTTAAACTATGAGGTAAGGTAAGTCATATTGTCATACTACGTTTTTTACCGTCTCTGTATAGCGTATATCGGCATAGTAAGACTGATGCAAGTCAGAGCGTTGGGTCATTCACTTCAGAAGGCAATGGGGAGCCACCAATGTTACCTTACCGCCCGCGGTGGCATGATCTCGGTCCAGATCTCGGTCTCGATGTTATTGCGCCGACGATTTGTATGTAGCGACGATGATGCGAGTACTCGGGACGGCTAGCTGACAACGCTTCGGACGGGTTTAAGAACTGGTCTGCCAGGACCTTGGTCTGGAATAGCCATTGTGTTACAATACCAGCGCGTTTCGTTCACTTCAGTTTGTGTTATAGAGGTGATCTGATGCCTTTTTCAGGATGTGATAAGGTGTGACTGGTTTTCGCAAAGCCACGAATGCATTACACAGCGTCAGCATTTCCACTTGTGCCGCATAGCGAGTTGAGATGCAGGTCGTCATTCTCAATAAAGCAAAGACGTTCGAAAATTGTACTTCGTTGCGAAATAAAACATTGGGTACGTTTGAAGTGCGAAATGTGTTCCAGCCTTTTGTATATTATGGCTATATTATAGTTTACTGTCTTTATCGTAACTTTGATGGTCATGATAACGACCTTAAGCAGGCCAAATCGGAAATGAGATGAAATGCTTCGCCGAAATAAGTTACACCCTTTAAAAAATCCGTGAGCAAAAGCGAGTTTTTCAATCTTCTCGCTCTTCACATAAGCATGTTTTTGGTCTGTGCCAACCGAATGACCTCACAGGTCACAAAAATATCACAAACGAAGATTTATTGGAGCGCATGACATTTAGTCTCACTATTGGTAGGTTCCATGCTGAGCAAGGTGGGTTGACAAAAAAAAAAAATACTGATGTAGCAGTCATTGCCTAAGCTGTTCGCTGTTCTAAGCTGTCTAAGCTTTCCTTGTTTTCTTGTTTCTTTTTAATTGGTGACCTCTAGGGTCAAGGCAGCCTGTTTCCTTACGCATGGGCTTTTTGTTACTTTCCAATGTAACCATTTATGCTACGAACATCGGATAAACGCGATTTGAATTATTTGACGCTCTTTCAGTCGGTTATAATTGCGATTATTATCATTTTCTTTGGTAGGTCAAGATCAAACTTGCTTCGGGACAATCTCTTTTTTGCATATTATATGACTACCCATATTTCGACGATGCCAGACACGACATTCGGCGCAATATAGCGAACCGTTTGAAATGACTCATATTTAAAGACTATGTGAAAGACCTGTGCCAGGTCAGTTGTACTGCACACACATTGCAAAGGCAGCCGAAGATGACCGCAGGACAGCTCATATAGGGCATGCAGGCACCAGTGATACAAGGTTATCACCTTGCTTGAGTTGTCGGAGATCAATGTCGTATGCATGCAAGAATCCGTAAGAAAAGTGAGTTGAAAACAATTACCGATACAGCACATGTACACCATGGATCTTTGTGCAGCATGGTGGATCATGGCTTAGCATGTCAAATGGTGTAGTATAGATGATGTTAACAAAAAGAGCTACAATATCTATGAAGTAAATGAAGTTAAGTAAGTATATGAAGTAAAGTAGCCTTGACCTGATCTGACCTGACCTGAGTGTGACCTGAGCTTTAACCTCGATCTTTCTCAGCATCATGGTACGATTGCTTGTTGAGGTCTAACAACGGTCGTTCGGTTGGTGTCAGTTACAAAAGCGCTTGGCAGTTATGATAGCGAATGCCAAGGGCCTTCAGTATCGTTCAAAATTGTGAACGTTTTTAAAGCGTTTTACGCACCCCTTGTAGTTGCCAGGCATGCTTGTTAAGTATCAGCTTAACGATCGATGGATGAGCTTAAGCTGGTACGCCGATTGTATTGTATCTTTTTTATAATCCGATGACGTCCTGTGATAGCATGGGCGACGCTTTTAAGCATGTGGGCGGTTGCAGTTGGTGAAATAGGCCAGGCGGTGCATTAAAAGGAGTTTCCGCCTCCATGTATTTTTCACTTAATGTTACATCAGACCAGCACGATTTGATCAGAAATGCCAGTTTTCCCTAAATCACTCTGGAAAGCTAAGAATATTGATTCGATGTAGCTGCTCTTGCAAAAGAAATGTCATTTGACTCCCAGCTAACCACTATAAAAACAATACATTTCATTTGCTTGGCATTTCCAACGTTTGCGTTCGGGAATGTTTGCAACACATCCAGGTGTCAAGATGTTTGTGTAGTACATGCTACAACAGCCTAAAACGCTCTATTAAGAAAATAAGATACGTAAACATGAATCTATTATCCCGCCAATTCCGCGAAACGTTATGCTATGGCTTTGGTTTCCCCCCTATGGCGTTTACCACAGTGACTCTTTTCGAGTTGCACTTTGGCTTCGGGACTGGAAATATCACATGGTTAATAGTGACGCACCGATTCAAACGTCAACCGGTGCATTTCCCGATAACAGCTTCTTGCCGCCCGCTGGGCCAAATGCTGACAGTTAAGTTTAGATTCGAAAATCATTGAAATTGATATTCTTATTGTGTTTTGACGGTGCTGCAGTGACACTGCCTAGTGCTGCTATTAGACGTAACTGCTTCTGAGCTTTCGCTGGAGTATTTTTCTTGAAATATATCCCAAAGGTGGGACACTTACCAAATAACAGAACGGCATACTTGTTTTGGCACAGAAACACGCGCTACGGGCGTATCACCACCTGGAATACAAATTCAGACGGATCTATGGACGGGACAACTGACATCAAAGAGGACAACAGTAGATAGACAGGCAGACCGACCGACCGACGGGCCGACGGACCGACCGACCTCCCGACCGACCTCCCGACCTAACGACCGAGCTACCTACCGACCGACAGACCGACCGACCAACCTACTGACCACTCTGCACACCACTAAATCACAAAACGTCAACCTACCGACCTACCTGCCCACCGACCCACCGACCGACTGACCGACCGACCTACCGACTGACCGACCGACCAGCCTACCGATCTACCGACCGACCTACCTACCTACCGACCGACCGACCGATCGACTTATATTGCACATGAACTCGCCGGTAAACCCGACTTACCGGCAATCTCAACGGGCGGTTACGGATCGATTAACCAATCAACCAACCGGTTGACCAACCAACCGAATAGTCAATCACCTAGCATCAACTCAACCGACTCACGGACCGAACGAGCCGCCGACCAAACAGCTGACTAACTGACCGACCAACCAGCCGACTGACCGGCCTGAAAAGTACACGAAAAGTACACGTAACTCGCCGCGAATGCTGGACTGAATAGATTGTCTGTGTGTGCTCAACCATAGACGTTATTCATGTTCAAAGCAATAACGTCCTATGAGTGTAGCGATGAATACCCAAACCGAGAAATGCCCTTGTAGAAATGTAGTTAAATGCATAAATCGGTAAAATTAATAACTTGACATATTGTTTAGAGCATACAAAATACTGCGGTCAGTAAGAGAAGTGAAAGAGGCTTTTCCTAGAACCAAACCTACCTCGGCGACAGTTGTGGAACACTGCATGTAGTCATTCTGACGTGTTTGCCTTTAGCGAAGCGCGACATTTTTGTTGCCGCCACGCGCTGTGGGTGAAGAAGTGTTTGTACTGCATTTTCCAACGTCCGCATCCGCTTGATGGAGCTGCCTCTCCCATCGACTCGCGTTATTCCGATGGCCACACCGGCAGTGTGGCGCTGACAAAACATTCCGCTGTTTTGGGCCAGCTGCTTTGTCGCCGAATTCCGCGCCGTGCTGGTCGGTGCGCCGCGGCGGTGAGGGATGCGGCGTGGAGGGACGCGCTGGCACCGTGATGGTGAGGGATGCGGCTGGAGAGGGCGTGCAGAGGTTAAAAAACAGCCTACGCCTGTCTCCCGCATATTATAAATGGCCTGAAATGTCTCCTTAGCATGATTTGCAGCTATAAAAAAGAAAGCAAATCCTAAATGTGCAGCTTGCTGGTTTTCACATCTAAGAGCATTCTACACACTATATCCTTATAGGGAATCAAGCTGTACTTCCTTCCTGCCAGCCGATAACCTTTTATTAATCCCTAACAAAAATAGGAATGATCTTAAATATTTTCTTTGATTTATACAACTGAGAATGTGCGAGTGGCAAACCCACTCCCATTACCTAATATACACAATACTCCAATACTAAACTGATACCATACGTTTTAGGTATCCATCCTGTACAAAAAAATAATCACATGATGTATGACTTGTATGAATCAAGGCCACAAGTAACCACACATGATGTGGTTTGCTACTCATGGGACACCAACTCGATCTACCCAGTTGAAATCGTGTCATGAATCAATCAACCACTCTTCAAGCCATGACAACGATGTCAGCAAGATGTTAACCCCGAAGGCATCCTAAATCTTTTACTTAATGGGTTAGGTCCTATGCCCAAATTATGGTTCTCTTTCACCAAGCATGCTTCAACATATGATCTATCACCAAATTTAGGCCACTTGGCACACACCCAGAAATTTCCCAAATATTGAGCGTAAAATCAATCAAGCCGACCTGAATCATGTTCAAAAAACAGCACTCTCCTGCTGCATTAAGGGCACCGCCTGCCAGGCAAGTTGACTAAAATGGAAAATGTTACTGGACATCAAACATGTGACCTTGATATGGTGAGTTTACCCCCAAATGTTACGCATACCCACCCTTAAATTCAATTTTGCGCAGGTGCTGTTTCAATGGGATGTTGTCAAATCTAGTCAATTCCAGTGTTTTTCAAGCATAAAATGGATAATTTTCAAGGATGCTGTACCCATTCTGTGGCCTGATACTGGAACTCAGTTGTGCGATTGCAGTGAGCTGAATATCTTCTCACGATGTTCAGTTAGCTGTAATTTGAGCACAACTACACCGCACACACACTGCACATGACGAGCAAAAGTTCACAATCTAGATATGTTCAGTTCCACGCCCTCCTTACAGCCATACACACTATACATAGTTTGACATACACCTATGCAAAATTTGGCATGCCTAATCCACATGCCTCCGCCAAGGTACGCAGCCAGCTTCTATTCACACTTCACATTATTCACCACTGAATGTTGCATTCAAATTAACCTACACTTAACCAGTTCATCATAACCCTCTGACTAACGCACACCGGGTCACCAACCCAGATGGTTGACAATGCTCAATGCTGTAATGGTACATCCTAAGTCAAACCGCATCACTCTAACAACGATGAGATCATGTACAACGATGATAATAACTTCTTTAATTTCTAAATCACCACGACCACAACATGCCGATTAGTATTATTTACAAAAATATTTAAAGTTGCGTAAATGAGTTAGATTACTTGCTTTGTTCCTTGAATAAACAACGCTGATGCACAAACTCAGGTTGACGATACTATGCTGTCATATAGGGTTCATATAGTGAGTTTACGCCTTCAGTGAGCGCTCATTTTTTACGCTGAGGAGACCTTGCAATAAGGACAAGGAGTATATTGAGAACTGAACTAAAATAACCGTTCACAAAATTAGAAGACTGCTGAGTGTGTCCACAAATTGCCCACAAACTGTCTCCCCTCACGGCAGTACTGAAAAGGGCCATGCCACTAAAACCTGTTTTTCGCTTTCAGTGTTGTAATGCGCGCAAGTTCATCGCGCTCAACATTGTGTGCAAAAATAGGTGTGATAGAACTTTAAAAAATACGGCGTTTCAGCCTCTTCTCATGATGGGAAGGCGTTGATATGAGTCTCATACCGCCGTGGGCAAGTGGACGTAAGTTTTCTTTACCTCTGAGGGCGTGGATGCTTTTTTACCTCTGAGTGCGCGCCGGCGCCGCGTTGGTAGGGGATGCGGCTGGGAGAGGGCGTGCCGGCGCCGCGGTGGCGGGGGATGCGGCTGGGAGAGGGCGTGCCGGCGCCGCGGTGGTGGGGGATGCGGCTGGGAGAGGGCGTGCCGGCGCCGCGGTGGCGGGGGATGCGGCTGGGAGAGGGCGTGCCGGCGCCGCGGTGGTGGGGGATGCGGCTGGGAGAGGGCGTGCCGGCGACGCGGTGATGGGGGATGCGGCTGGGAGAGGGCGTGCCGGCGACGCGGCGGTGGGGGATGCGGCTGGGAGAGGGCGTGCCGGCGACGCGGTGGTGGGGGATGCGGCTGGGAGAGGGCGTGCCGGCGACGCGGCGGTGGGGGATGCGGCTGGGAGAGGGCGTGCCGGCGACGCGGTGGTGGGGGATGCGGCAAGGAGAGGGCGCGCCGGCGACGCGGTGGTGGGGGATGCGGCAAGGAGAGGGTGCGCCGGCGCCGCGGTGGTGGGGGATGCGGCAAGGAGAGGGCGGGGGATGCGGCGCGCCGGCGCCGCGGTGGTGGGGGATGCGGTGAGAGCTTCTAGGTGAGCTGTGCTGCAGTACGGATCAATGCGCGAACACTAGCCTTCCAGAACATGTTTTGCAGCACGGTATTGCCGGGTCTGTGGCGCTGGAGACGACGTAATGATGCAGGGAGTCGGATTAATGATGCCGCAACGGCTAAAAATATTCAGTTGGAACGGCTGGGATGAGCCGGTTCCGATTCGTCTGCAGCTATGTCGCTCCTGCATTGAATGGAAACGGGCTGGCTTTAGACATGAGGCAGCATTAAAAAGTGACTCCAGCTACACTCATAACATGACAGTGAAGGCATATTTTATAGCCAGTTCAACCGCGCTTTAATAAAACCGATACTTTTCACGCAGATAAATAACCATCTCCTTGCGAACGAGAACGCATGGGTCAAAAACATTCCACACTGTTTGAATGTTTATCATTACTAAGACGTTTCCTATGACTTGTCAATCAGAAGTGCTTCTTTCAAGATCCGAGATATGTTTAATGTTCTGTCGTTAACTACTTAGCTTGTTTTTAGTCATGATCGTATGCATGTGGCTAAGAATGTGCATGCTGGTCTTGTTTTGCTGTGAAATTATTCCTGGTGTTAACAAAGATACATGGAATAAACGTTCACCGCAGTGCATGGAGGTGTTCAAATATTTAGCACGCGCTTGGGTGGAGGTTAACCTGACCCGAAAAATATATTTCCAAAATCACTTCGCAAGGCCCAGCGTAGCCGGACTTAACATGTGATAGCTGTTGGACATCGAATAACCGATTTTTTGTATCAAAATTGAGATACACTTTGTCGCTAGCCTCAGGTCAGGTCACATTCAGGTCATGGTTTTCAGGAAAGGCAGTAACAGAGACTCATTCAGTCTGTTGCGACACAGAGCATCAGACGTACGTTAAGTCATATAGGTTAAGTTTGATGTGTGTTAGAGTGTCAAACTAGGTAGCATTAAGCTGGTTTCCTGGAAAATTAAACTACTGAAGTGGGATTGCAACCTTTTCATCGACCTGGGCCAGGAATTAAGACCAGGCCAAGGACAAAATGATACCAAGAATTCCGAAACAGTCGCTCCATGTGCTGATTGTTGACGCTTATTTCAAATTCATTGATTAAAGGGACGTTTATAAACTACTATTTTAAATTTAAGGAGGTTAGGGAACGTCATTTAATTAAAATGACCCTCATCAAACTTTGGTTTTTGGAAGCATGCCACCTAACGTAGTTTTTATGCCGATTTTAAGTTTAAATACTACAGAAATTTTATGTTTCTGGTCATCTTGGCCTGCAGATCAGATAAAGGACCGCACTTCTCAAACCTCATTCAGGAGGGTGTTCAGGTTGTAAATATAAAGGAATTATATACAAATTCTGCTTCTCTGGCGACCTCCACATTCCGCACACAATTAATTGGCGCTAATCTGTTGCCCTTCGGCCATACATCATACCCATACATCTGGGTCACGTTCCCCACTGCCAAACGCCGTCCACAAGCTGCAACCTATGACGACATAGGTGATAAGTGCGTCACAACAGTTCCTTCGGTTTGGAGTATAGTTGCTTGCGTATGACGTAGGCACTTGCGACGACATGGGTAGCAACTGACGTGGGCAATTTGCCCATGGGGAACGTGACCTCGACCTACCCGGCCCATTTGTCAGGCCTCAGGCGTAAGTCCAGCTGGGCTGACCACCATCCGATGCGATGCTGATTGGCCGATCCTGAGCAAGGGGAAGGGTAATAGCCAGTGAACCCCAAGCCGGGGGTGTAATATCAGGAGCAAATATCGACATGCCTACCAGCCACGTGGGCCAGTACCGAAGCGCTGGATCATAAGGATACTGACCTGAAATGAAAAACAATGACCTTTTGCTTACAATGGATATCTTGCGCAAAGCTGACTGCGTGAGATTGCGTGAGGGGACTTTTGATCCCAACCCGACTGTGACCTTGTTTGACCTGTTTGACGAGGAGCAGGACCTAGGGATCTTTTAAATTTGACATAAGTTAGATGACACAGCTCTACCCATTCCGGGAGTCCGTATTTCTAACTTTCTTAGCTTTGAAATCTCAGCGGTCAATTTTTACTGCTTACGCCTGAACATTTTCAATGATGAATTTTTGGGATCAGGGCTCACGTTATGCAGTGCTGGTTGTGTGAGCCCTAACTCCTACCATCCGATCGCGCAATGCCGGACTAACGGCAGAATTCAATGGCGAAAGCTCGACGTGCCATAATGCTCGACGCGGTCCGTCCCACTCTCTGACGTGCCATAACGCTCGACGCGGTCCGTCCTACTCTCTGACGTGCCATAATGCTCGACGCGGTCCGTCCTACTCCCTGACGTGCCATAATGCTCGACGCGGTCCGTCCTACTCTCTGACGTGCCATAATGCTCGACGCGGTCCGTCCTACTCTCTGACGTGCCATAATGCTCGACGCGGTCCGTCCTACACCCTGACGTGCCATAATGCTCGACGCGGTCCGTCCTACTCTCTGACGTGCCATAATGCTCGACGCGGTCCGTCCTACTCCCTGACGTGCCATAATGCTCGACGCGGTCCGTCCTACTCCCTGACGTGCCATAATGCTCGACGCGGTCCGTCCTACTCCCTGACGTGCCATAATGCTCGACGCGGTCCGTCCGACTCTCTGACGTGCCATAATGCTCGACGCGGTCCGTCCTACTCCCTGACGTGCCATAATGCTCGACGCGGTCCGTCCTACTCTCTGACGTCAGCTGACCCTCAGCGCTGCTGCTACCGCCGACCGCAGACTGTATCTGTCAGGGACACATGGCGGCCGCACGAACCCGGCCCTCTACGAGTGGGTGGGTCGGAAGGTAGGCGGCCTCGCCAACTGAGCTTTCGGAATGGATAAAATGTCCCACCCCACTCCCATTCCTATCCGAGCACGTCGCATCCAACTGGCTACCCGGGCGCGTAAAAGAGGCCAGCAATGACAATCTAGATTGCGGTTGATCGTGTTACAAGATCATTCACGGATACAATTTGCATACCCATACGCATGATCACAATTATCGTAAGCACTGACTCGTAGACGCGTGACATACCCACAAGGACTATACGTCATGTATATGGCCCAGACGCTACATACATGACGTATGAACCTCAGCCACCAATTTATCACACCGTCTGCCTTTTCCAAATTACTGTATAACAGTAAAATATACACGCTTTTATAAACCTGGTTCTAAGCTTTCACGTGCATATTTTCACAGTGTCTGTTGTCCTAAGAGTTAATGTAATTATGCCAAGACAAACAGCCAGCACCAGGCACCACCCACCGGCTAGCGCTCCGGGCGTGCGGCCTTCCAAGCCTAACATGACACGTAGGTAGAGGATACCGGTCATGATAGCATGAGGCATACTAATAAACCAGCCTTGCTATTTATGTAAACTTCTTCA
Organism: Pollicipes pollicipes; assembly: GCF_011947565.3. Lineage (NCBI taxonomy): Eukaryota > Metazoa > Arthropoda > Thecostraca > Pollicipedomorpha > Pollicipedidae > Pollicipes > Pollicipes pollicipes. The sequence goes on from NW_023596746.1 coordinate 48,360,925, forward strand.
TACAGGTGACTGTAGGTGGTAGGCATACCGATGTAACTGACCATGGGTTTCCCAGCTCAATCGCGTCAATTCACTGGTGTGGGGCCAGGGCGAGGTGGGAGAAAGGCAGCGGGAAGGACGCCTCCCCCTGGTGTCTCGTCAACAACCAAGCAACGAAACGGCGCAGCACGCTAAAATGTGTGATGCAAGTTCCTCGATGCTCTTGACACCTTCTGTCAAACCTTTTAGCAAAACGCTACGCGACTTGCTGCGCAAACCGGGTGAACGTAGTTAAAAGTGTTCAAAGTGACCTCTAAAATATTTGGGTAAAGCGGCCAAATGGTTAACAGAGCGTTCATAACTTTTTCGAAATCAATCGATTTTGCTACAACTTGCAGGTGTTCAGGTGAGCACTGGTGGCCATCGACTGATGGGACTTGTTTATCATGGCAGGTGGAAGGGATGACGATTATTGGTATTGCCCCGGTCGGTTATATCAAGAACTAAGCAAGCCTTATCCATGCGGAAGGCATTGAAAAGACCTTTCAAAGATGAAAGATGCGTTGCATTGGCATTAAAAGTGTATGGCGATAAAAGGTCAGGTTCGATACGTGTTAAATTTTGACCTAGCTGGATCTTAGATGGTCCTTGCAAATATCACATATTGATAATGATACATTTCAAGTGGTACGGTTAAGAAGAGCAGTCTAGAGCAAAACAATTTGGAGTGCATTTCCTGCCATAAATAAGTGCTAAATTCCTTTCTTAACTAAATTTTTCGATGCGACCTTAAGAAAAATGTCATAGATCATTGGCTGTCAAGCAAAGGAGCTTATATTTTTCACAGTCTGTGGGAAAAAGTTAATCAGCTGTCTAAAGTTTCAGCACGGTGCTCAAAACCGTCCATGGTTATTCGAAACTTGCTAGTGGGGGCTCTGAGGTTTCCTCGTGGGATGAGGGATAACTTTGGATCATGGTAGCATAATCCCTCATTTGAGTGGCATGGTCACGCTAATAACAGCAGGGTAATGAGGGAACAAATCAATGCAGCAGCCCTTGCATGGATTGGAAGCATAAATATAAGCCCCAAATGATCACAAACGAATGGGTTTTGTTCCTACTGCTAACAAATGTCCAACCAAAACGTCCGCGTTGACCGGGCCGAAATGGGGACTGCGACCATGTCAAAGGCACCATTCTTCAGCCACACTTTAACCTCAACCACACGAGTTCACGCTTCAAATTCAGTCACACAAGGTCACAACGAACGTTGAAGGTCACCTCGTGTATGGTATGAATGTAGAAGTGGAACATTTTAAAAGTCGGCGGCACAGTACGATTTTAAGCCAGCTCTGTCTACTGAGCTCCCATAGGTCTTATGTTTAAAAACAATGCTGTGTTCGAGCTCTTCCAAACAAATCAGCGGCTCCACAGATGTGTGCATGCGTTAAAGCGCGAGGCTTTTATTGCCGCAGGCCGATGTTGGATTGCGACTACCCTTCGCTGCAAGCGCACAATACGCGTCCGTGGCGGCATATCACGTGTGCCGCCATCTGTCAGCGGAGGAATGTTTTGATTGGCGGCGTGCGCGGGACCCAATATCGGCGGCGCGGGCTGCTGGCAGCCGGACCGCCGCCGCCGGTCTCACTCGGGGCCACGCCGCCCCGAGGCAGCTTCTTCTTCTCGCCGCTAGGTGACTCACGGTTCGCCTGAACGGCATTAGACTGCACCGGCGATCGGTGCGCACTGCGGCACAGCCGACATCGGCAGTCCCTCAGGCGTGCCTGCGCCGCCTGAGCCGACACCGCGTCTGAGCGGCGCAGTGGTGCTGCCCGGGCTGGCACGCCCGGCCTGGGACAGCTGTCCTCCGCGGCACACGCACAGCTCACTGTCCCTTGGCATGGATTGTTTGTAGTGTGTTAGAGCTGTTTTCGCAGCGTGTCACATTTGTATTGTCAATTCCAGCAATCATTTCCAACCATCCTGTTACTATGATAGCTAGTTTTGCATCACTTAAAAGCTAAATAAGGCAAGTCGGATTGCCTTTCAAATTATATGTTAACCTGCATGGTGATCCTATCTTCAAGCCTGCTTGCGATCTTCTCTCTCTCTCTCTCCTCCTTCTCTCGCTCTCTCCTCTCTCTCTCTCTCTCTTCTCTCTCTCTCTCTCTCTCTCTCTCTCGCTCTCTCTCTCTCTCCTCTATCTCTCTCTCTCTCTCTCTCTCTCTCTCTCTCTCTCCCTCTCTCTCTCTCTTCTCTCTTCTCTTCTCTCTCTCTCTCTCTCCTCTCTCTCTCTCTCTCTCTCTCTCTCTCTCTCTCTCTTCTCCTCTCTCTCTCTCTCTCTCTCTCTCTCGCTCTCTCTCTTTCTCTCTCTCCTCTCTCTCTCTCTCTCTCTCTCTTCCTCTCTCTCTCTCTCCTCTCTTCTCTCTCTCTCTCTCTCTCTCTATCTCTCTCTCTCTATCTCTCTTCTCTCTCTCTCTTCTCTCTCTCTCTATCTCCTCTCTCTCTCTCTCTCTCTCTTCTCTCTATCTCTCTCTCTCTCTCTCTATCTCTCTCCTCTCTCTCTCTCTCTCTCTCTCTCTCTCTATCTCTCTCTCTCTCTCTCTCTCTCTCTCTCTCTCTCTCTCTCTCTCTCTCTCTCTCTCTCTCTCTCTCTCTCTCTATCTCTATCTCTCTTCTCTCTCTCTCTCTCTCTGCGTGCGTGCGTGCGTGGTGTGTGTGTGTGGTGTGTGTATGTGCACGCGCTCGTAGATGTGCCTTTACAAGGCAGCCACCGTAAGGCACGAGCTATGATGTCTGCATCACGCGTCATTTAGCTCTTGCAGGCTCAAGAGCCCGCTTTCAGCTTCGAAGGCTATCCTCAGCGGTCCCACATGAAGTGAGCGCACGACCGACTAGGCTCGAGGGATCGGAAAATGGAGAGAGCATTTCAGGCTTGAAACCCTGCCTTGCTCAGACTCCAAGCCTAAGTTATTGTTGACAAGGGAGTTTTTACGCGCGCCGTGAGCGCGCTGGACGTGCGTGGAAAAATCAACGGGGGCTTGATCAGGAAAAGTGTCACATGTAATACCCATTCCAAACTGCTCAAACTGGAATGCAAGGCGGCTTGATCGTTGTAATTTGAATCATGCATAAATGTGGAATGTTCCCTTGAGAGGCCTTGAATATACAAGACAAAGAGAGCCGTAGTAAGAATTCAACCCTGATCGTGTACAAAAATTGCAAAATTGGCTACCTGCTAGGCGTTGAAAGATTCCATCAAAATTTTTGGACCGGTCCATTTTAAAAGAACGCCCAGCGTGATCCGACGGGATTAGGGCGGAAGAGAGAGAGAAGCATATCTGTCTGCAGTGGCAATAGCTGCTGAAAAGTATGACGCCTTTAGCAAAAGTACGACGTTCACAGACACCCATCGGAAGCGTGCCGGGCGCGCTTGCAGAGCGTTCGTGTGAACAGGCCATAAGCCTTTCACATGGTTGGACATGAGCCACGTTCCTCTGCTTCGCTTCTCTTCCGGGAGCTTCCGCGCCGCCGGACCCAGGTGCAGGGCAGCGTTTTCCGGGAGCTGTGCTGGTGACTGGATTTGCACCGCGCTTGTAAGCAGGCGCAGCATGGATGCTCATTCTGTTCAACACTCATAAAGTCCCACAGTCCTTGACGTAGCTGCGGAATCAATAACATCTTTGTTGATGTGCTAGAATGATACACTCCTCAGTCATGTGACCTCATGATCTACTGATCTTCGTTTATAATTTAAATTTTTACACGTCAAAAGATATGATAACGTTCAGAATGACGCCATAACCTGGATTAGCATTTATACTTCGGGGAGACTATTTTTACGAACGAAATGCCCAGTGCTCATGAAGCTCACACGACAGTTCCCATAACAGTGGCTTGATTGGAAGGGAGGAGCGCTAAAACGCGCCGGCTTGGTGGATAAGGTCGGCGACAAAACTGCATATTTTCACACAAAGCTTGGTGCCAAAAATGCTTTTGACAGAATATTTTGGTGACGGGCACGATGAAATGATATAGCGCACTTCGTAAAACTTAACATGAGGTCCTCATACATAGATTTTATGGCTCCGTGGTACTACATTTCGTCACACACCACAAGCAAACCTTTCCGTTAAAGCTCTTCACTGTACCCTACGGCACCATGGTATCTGTTAATGCTTCATCCCAACCCGGTGGCAAAGATATCCTATGATTTTTAGTTGGTCGCTCGACTCTGTGACATCTCGGCAGCAAATCAGTGGGTTTCCTTTGGTCCCGCCGGTCGGCCGATTCGCTGTTTTTACCATCCTACCCTCAGTCTCTCAGAATAGACAGCATGGAATACTAAAAGAGATCTAGATATGGATATTCATCTGGTCGCAAGGGCATGCTTCAATCTCTGCGCTGCGGCTGTTATGAGGTGAGCGGTGGCTTTCAATGCACTGCGATTTTGGGGGCCTTGTTTACTTCGCTGACGGTGCCGCTATTCAGCATCCTGTCCCCACCAACGAGAGGCATTGACAGTCTAGGAGAAGTCGGCGAGATGATTCGATCAAGGTAGCAATTGACCTTTTGATGATCCAAACCGCCTTTTCAAGACACCGAACAGGCTGTTGACTCACTGTGGCACTCACAAGCGTCCAGCCCTCCTCCCTTTGAAAAGAACTGTGCGTCCGATGTTGAAATCTGACGGCACTCCTTATGAAAAGGAATGACAGGAGGCGAGAACATTCTGAAGTGGCAATTTATGCCGTTTTTGCTCTGGTCCTGATTGGAAATGGTTACCAATCGCATATGTCTACAAATCGGAGCTGTTCCTTGTCACAAATCAATTCAGGGCTGCAGCCCTCCCCCTTGGTTCGTGAGGGAGTGTGTGAATCTGGGAGGCATCCATAATTTGGGGTAGGTGGCATAGTTGTTTACTGCTCCCACAGCCTATCTTCAAACGCTATGCCCCTGTTTGAAATATAGTTAATTCATCGATGTTTTCTCATCATTTAAACAATAATTATCAGTTTAATCTTTTGCTAATATGAATCTTTGTTGCTGGAGATTTAGGTGAGAGCCAATGATGTATGCAATGGAAAGGCAATGACAAGTGAGAAACGAAGTGATCTAGCAAATACAGGCAATGAGGAGGGAAGGGAGGCACAGGTTTCATTTCCATCCCCCCTGGATGGTAGCTGGAGGTTTTGTGGTCTTATGTTTCAACTGTCGTAGTTCAGTGAAAGACATTTCGTTGTCTCTGAGGACAATGTTGGCTATTTGCTGATGACGGTGCGCTTTCTGTAACAGGAAAATTCTGGAAACGAGTCATTCTGCCGTGCTCAATTTAGATTGGATGTTGGATGATTAGATTGGATGCTCAATAGTATGGATGTGTTTTCTTTGCACTTGTGATTACGACATTCGCGTGGATGCAAACTTGATATATTTCATTACTGTTTCTGCTAATACTGCATTGAAAAATTGTCTTGGTGGATCTCTTAGCATAATCACTGCATACATTAAGTACATCATGCGAAGACATAACGCCTGTCTGACATGCAGCCTACATCGATAGTGGAAATCAATTATCAATACAGATTGTGCGGCGGCGGCATAAAGACAACGGTGTTAATTTATATGCATGATTAAGAGGGAGCTAGCAGCCCATGGCCCTCGCAACTTTTCCTTCCCTTAATGTGGTTGTTAACAGACTCTGCTTTGTTTTGATTACAGGCAATTTATATCACGAGTTTGTTTTATTTCAAAACGAGTTATTTGAGCAGAATTACGGTGGAAGTCAATGTAGTCTGTCTGGTGGTGGCATAAAGACAGGAGCGTCATTTTCTCTACATGATTGTGGGAAAGCAGTAGCGCATGGGTCATGGTCAATGAAAAAAGTCCAGAGACCCATGTGTCAGGGGCTTAATAGGTTCTTAGAAAGTTTCTACACCAGTTAGAGATTTTTTTCTTTCTATATAGGTTTTGGTTAGGTGATGTGTATACGTTAAAGGTTATATAAGTTTAAGGAGGCCGAACCCAACATAGGAGTAGGGCAGGACCCGGGCAGTTTATTTGAATTGGCACTCCCGCATTATGCATGACAAGTATCACAGGTAAGCTCAGATTTGTAAGGTAGGTAGCATGCAAACGGCAATTTGGGCTTGCAGAATGAATTTCTACCAATGTTTGGATGTTGGTAACGAAATGTGTCGTTCTGCCGTACCAGCTGATTTTTTCATATGGGATGCCGATTTTTACACAGCATTAACAAAACAAATAAAAAAGGATAACAACCAACAATTTTAACTCCTATCCTAATTCTCTTGGTTTCATAACGCGGACTTATAGGGAACCCCGTGTCGTTTGTGGACCTCGTGCCGTTTGAAGCTAAGAAGGGTAGAGCCTCGCAGAAATAAACAGTGAATTGTCCTTATCGAGATCTCTGGGTACAATGATAAGTAGTTTGATCTGTTTTGAGCCTAGATTGGTGGTTCATGGTTTCGTTAACGTAAAAGTGCCAACCCGTTGCGCGCTGTCCGCGGAACAGTCGCTTACCGCCCCCACCCCCCTCCCCTGCCGGCCTCGGATCGTCCTGCATTGCTCATAAAGCCGTTGCTTCTCCGAAACCAGGATTGCTAGAGACAAGTTTTGGTGTCAACAAACGCGTAATGGATGGCCCAGGGGCTACAAAAGATTTTAGCGCGACTGCACAATATGCCGGGCTGGTGTCCTCAGAAAACCCTGGGGGGCGTCACATCCCCCTCCCCTCCTGTCAGAGCGAGCATGTTGTTCAGAAAGAACTAGCAGCCTGACGTAAAGTTGTTAACAAATTTCAATGCCATTTTATTTTTGGAGCACGGCGAAAGGCGCCCGGCAGGCAACAAATGTGTCGGGCTTAGAGCACGCCTAAGGTGGGTGGAGAGTTCGGTGGCGGCTGCGATGGGGCTCGAAGCGCACACATGACTTTCATGAGAGGCATGGCCTCGACAAGGCTCGCACATTGTACGTCATCCCTCAGCGCTGCCTACCACCGGTTGGAATTCTGCCATGCATTCAGCTGCCATAGCTATCGAGGTCCTTTGTTGTTGCTTTTACGCGGTCGAGGAAAGCAAATCCAGCCGCAGATCGAGTTTAAACATGAGACCTCGGCAAGTCTCGACGGTGGAAGAACAGCTCTGTTTTGATTGGGCTATCCCATCGTCTACGACCGGTTCGCCTTCTTTCCTAGCAACAGTAGATATTCTGACCTTAGTTGAAGGATATTGCGTAGCTGAGCGTTTTGGTTGTGTGCATGGTCTTGAAAATTGCGGCGACGAAAGAGGCTTTCGAGGATAGGCTGATTATTTGATGACGCTACCGGGCGCGGACGTCCTACCATTTCATGTCGTATGATATCGCGTTACGCTGCTAGCGACAATTTTGCGTGTAAAAATTCGGTCAGCGACAGAAAGTACACTTTTACCACATTTGTCGGAAGGGTGCTTCAGCGTACCAAAAATACCTGTCACTAGCTGTTCTACATGAGTTATGGATTAGCACCAATACAATCGCATGGTGCAATTCATCGAGCAACTGTCCAGGAGACGAATTGGGTGCGTTTCACGGACAAAGCTTGGTACCGTAAGCGAAGTCAGCTTCGTCACGCTGAAGAATTGCGGTCGACCTGGCCAGCTGGTTGACTGACTGACGGGACTGACTGACCTGGCCAGCTGGTTGACTGACTGACGGGACTGACTGACCTGGCCAGCTGGTTGACTGACTGACGGGACTGACTGACCTGGCCAGCGCTGATGGACTGACGGGACTGACTGACATGGCCAGCTGCTGGGACTGACGGGACTGACTGACCTGGCCAGCTGGTTGACTGACTGACGGGACTGACTGACCTGGCCAGCTGCTTGACTGACGTACTCAGTGGCCGTCTCAGGGATAGTCAGACCGTCTGCCTTACAGACAACAGACCACAATGGTGGGTCCATATTAGGCAAATAATCATGCTACTCATGACATAACACTGAGCAGATGTACACAAAGATAAAACTATTAAGGAATCGACCAATCGGCACGCAGGGTGACTAAATATTTACTCTATCCATTCACGGCTTGGCGTCTTCGCGACTGACAGAGAGACAGACAGACGAACTGGCTAATTGGCTGTCTGCGTAGGAGCAGCAGGAAAGCGCTGGGTGGCCCAGCTTGATCACTTTTCTGCGTGAGAATCGCAGTAGAGCGCTGGGCGGTCGGACTTGATCACTGTTCTGCGTGGAAGTCGGACCAGAGCGTCGGGTAGCCGGACTTGATCACTGATCTGCGCGGGAATTGGACCAGAGAGCCGTGTAGTCGGACTTAATCACTGTGGTTATCGTCGACACTCAAGAGCTTATGCGTCAAAGCACTGAGCCCGCAGGGATGGCGGTGGCTGGGAGGCCCACTGAAGCCATCTGTTGTGGCTAGACAAGAGGAAGAGAGTGAAGGTGGAGGAACAAGTATGGATAATTCATCCCTTTCCATTGCCAACGGGAAATCGTGCCTTCCATCACGACGCAAAAAAATAAACCCCCAAAAGTGAGTCGAACAGACAAAAAAGTTAGTAAGAAGTGAGTAAAAAAGTACCTGGAATATGGAATCTTTGTGGTGCCAAATGACACCTTCAACACTATGATGTGAGTTTCCCTATATAGTTATGGGCGCTGCATGACCTTTAGCAGTCGATGCGCCCTAAAACCCCAAATCATCATCATCATCGATGTGAGTTTCCCACTTCAAATGAAAAGGAAGAGGGTGGGATTTAAAATGGTTCCTTACCATAATGTGCCAGCGATTTTATTCCTGCATGACATCTTAGTAAGCAATAGGCTATGTCTTCCAAAGTTATCTGCATTTATTGATGGATTCGCTATGAGTTAAGAGATGCAATAGATTTTAAGCCGTGGAAGTCTCCTTAGCCTTAAACACCGTACACGAGAACAAATAAGATGCTCTGTCTGCCTCACAGCATTCGAATGCGTCATAATAGTCACAATGCCATAGCCTTTATTTGGTAGATAGGCTATTATATGGTGATGCTGCTCGTAAGTGGACATACCATGCAACATCACAGAATGGATACCACACGACAGCTTTGAAATGGTCCACATTTTTCTTTAACCACTACCCATGCCTCATTCCAGGACGACCGGCACCTCGCATTTGTGGTACAACGTACGATAACAAAAACACGCTATCCAAGAATCCTGCTGTGCCAGTCGAGAGATGTCATTTACATTCAGCAGTGCCAAAAAAACGTTAGATGCTCTTAATTATCAAACAATAATTATACACAAAGCGAGACTGGGCAAAACATGTCTAGGATATGTTTTCACGCTTCACAGTAAGCAATGTTTTGATAGGCATCAAATGTTTGATTGACGCCATAATGCAGCGCTGAAAATTCCGACACAGACCTGTGTGCAGACACAAATGTCGGAAGAGATGACAGAAGTAAACAGAGCGAAAGTCGTAATGAAACATATGTATTGAAAATCGCAGAAAATCGCAGAAAAGATTAAATTTATCTTGCATAAGAACCCCTGATATCGTGATCGTAAATGGGAAGTATTTGTATGTATGCAAAAGCAAGCATAAACAGACAAGCTCTTTATTACCACTTATCAGGTTTCGATGACTGTTGCGCATGTAGCACACGAATCGCTGTGGGCTGTGGTTATTGACCAGTGAACGAGGCTAGGGCAATGGAAGTAATACAGCTTCCAAGTCATTTTATCTACCACCACTGGTATCGATTCTGAAGTATGGTTTGTGTGCAAAACAGAAAAAACTTTAGTGCAACTGAAACTCAGAATGCCGTAACCTTCCCTTACTTAAGCTACCTTCACCTCTGACTGTTTCTGCGTTGTTGTAATGACTGCTACTCTGTCTAGCATATAGATAGACCACCCGTTGTGCTTATGTGGTTTTCTTATCGCTGGGCTGCAGACCCCGGGTTACCTAATCATGGATGGCGGCTAGAAAAAAAAAACAGCTCAGTGCGATACGTGGCTGTGTTTATATAAGCCACGTACCTGAATTCTGACTGAAATAAAAATTGGAATAAAATAAAAAATATGAAAATAAAGGCTTAAAGTATTGGGACAAGCCTTAACCGTTTGATGTGTTATTCTTGACTAATTTGGTGAAAATCCTATATAAAATTGTAATTTGTACAACCTGGTTTACCGCCGTGCTATCTGGGTACAGGATATGCCATGGGATTTTTAATTACCAGGGCCCTTGCTAGAAAATTGAAAACGCAACATTCATAAGCCCCAAGTTCACTCTGATTTTTGAAAGGTTTTAATGGTTTTGTTCTAGTCAAAAATGCATTATTTTTCTCGTAAGGGTTTTTCATCAGCCAAAGCTTGCCAAGTATGGTAACAACCCGGCCGACAGCTTGCGGTTTCTTTTCGGGTCAAATGTGTGAGTTGGTGGATTGAAACATTCGGCTTTCAGAGATCCTTCGAAATTGAATTGGCTTTGACGTGAGTAAACAACTATCATAACCGTTAGGTCCTTTCTCGACCAGAAACGTCGTAAAACCATCCAGGCAAGCAAAATGCCCAGAAGCGTCTCCAGAATCACCCACCGCGGCCTTCAAATATTTAGGATGGCATGACCGTTATCACCAGGCACTCGTCCTGATTGTTTCCAAGGTGAATAGCAACTATGCGATAGGATGGGTAGAAGTGGTGACGCCGCGGCCGTCTCCGGCTGCGGCGGACGGCCGCGCTGTCCAGGGCCCGTGACACGGGCGCGCTCGCGTGCGGCGACTGCCGGCGCCCGGGATTGCCTGGTCGCCGCGATTGGCCCACCGGCCGCCAGCCGCCTGTAATGACCAGCTGGCCGCTTTGGCCGCCGGGAGCGCCGCTGAATGGTGCGGTCGGTCGGCCCGACTGCCCGTCATTGAGGAGGTCTGGTGCCGTGCCAGCGGCGACGCGGAGAGCACGGTCCGGGCGCAGATCGCGTCTGCAGCCCTGGACGCGGCAGCTGGGCGGCTGCTGACGCCGTATGCCCGGCTGCGCTGATTCGCAGACACCACATTGACCAGCGTCGCTCAATGTCGTCTGTCTATGTGCCACCCATCCATTCATCCTCCTATTCGATCCCATCTATCCATCCACCCCCACCTGCCTCCATCCTATGACCATTGCCCGACCCGACTCCTTCCCATGACCACCGTTGGACCCGACTCCATCCATCCATCCATCCATCCATCCATCCATCCATCCATCCCCCGATCCGACTTCTTCCCATGAATATCGCCCGACCCAACTCCACCTCATGACCATCGCCCGACCCGACTCCATCCATCCATCCATCCATCCATCCATCCCCAGACCCGACCCCATACCATGATCATGGCCAGACCCGACTCCATCCATCCATCCATCCATCCATCCCCCGATCCGACTTCTTCCCATGAATATCGCCCGACCCAACTCCACCTCATGACCATCGCCCGACCCGACTCCATCCATCCATCCATCCATCCATCCATCCCCAGACCCGGCTTTATACCATGATCATGGCCAGACCCGACTCCATCCATCCATCCATACATCCATCCATCCCCCGACCCGTCTCATTCCCATTACCCTCGCCCGACTCGACTCTCCTTTTGATGGTTGTGTCTTATTGGCTTTTCACTTTTATCCATTCAATTTCTGTCCCACTTGACGTTCGTATTTTTTAGATATATCTACTAAACTTTTTGCCGTTCGACTACTAGTTATTTACCTATAACATTTCACCTTTCATCATTTTGTCTTTAACTCGTATAGTGTTTTGTACAGTATACTCTGTTTCTTTTGACTTCTTGGATTTTGATATTCTGTCTACGGCAACCGCTTGAGCCGGGATCGGACCGGTCGGTCTCCCCCCGCCTGATGTCACCAGCGCCGCCGCTGAGCGGAGGCCCCATCAGCGGCCGCCCAGTGCCAGTTCTCTCCGCCTGATGCCGCCAGCGCCGCCGCTGAGCGGAGGCCCCACCAGCGGCCGCCCAGTGCCGGCGTGCCGTCACTCGCCGCCCCCGTATGGCCGACGTCGGGGGCTGTCGCGCCGGTGGTGGGCTGTGGCGGCTGCTGACGCGCTGCACGTCGGTCGGCCGGCCGCACCAGACGCCGCGCGCGGCGGCCCGTCGGCCGGGCCAGGCGCAGCGCGCGGCGGCCGGCCGTCCCAGGCGACCAGCTGGCCGATGGAGGCCATTTGGGACAATGCGATAGGCTGATAGACGCACAGCCGCTGCCTCTCACCGGGCCGAGCCCCATCGACATTGTGTACTTCCTTGGGGTACGGTAAGGCAGCGGCCCTGGATGCCACGGAGTATGAACCGGTCCGGCCAGAGACCAGGTACAGCCTACAGCGCTGGTCAGCAAGATTTTCGCGTCTCCGCGTATAAACTTCAGTACTAGGTGAAGCACAACAAATTGATTTGTGTTTTTCTATAATACGAGCTTGCCGATCTCCTCGCTAGAGGATTGCTTATATAAAGGAGCTCACTGAAAATCAGACCCCAAAAACAGGCAAATCAACAAAAGCACTCATTGTCGCGAAGTAAGTACCACAATAAACCGACACATTAGTCGGTCGGTATTACCCTGGATGACTCGAAGTGGTTGTCGGAGGTCATACTTTCCTTCGAACGACGCGGCGAAGCCGCAAAGAAATGCTTACATGTAGCTAATTGGATAGCAAACTGTTTGGTATCAAACATTTTAATGTACTTTGTAAGGTCGCTGACCTACAGCAGGTCAAAGTCAAGCTATGGATTCAGCAAAGTCAATTTCTAGGAAATCACTCAATCTGATAAAACAACGGAGTTTTAGACGGAGCCATACATCTCTGAGCTACTTTTTTAGGTAACACTATAATTGAATAAGCAAATTATATTAGTAAAGTGTCAGGCATGAACGTCGGACCAACGTCAAAAGCGGCTTGCTTCTGCACTCTAGGGCTGGCTGTACGCGGTAGTTCCTGGTGCTCAATTCGAATGTATTGATAACAGGAACCGCATTATACGTTTTCCAGTGACTTCTTGAAGACCAGAGTAGGCCACTGACCTAAAATGAACCGAGCAACGTTCTATTTTTGGACCATACTGCCTAGCGTAATCTTTATCGCTTGTCCAAACACAAAACTCAAAACGGTCTTGTACGATTTTGTTCACCATGACCTTCAAAAGTTCAAACGAGGTCATTGACCCTAAACGACAATTTGCTTACAACAGGTATCTAGGTTCTGGCGGCACTTTAGAGACCAGCCTGGGGTTTGACCTTGTTTGGCCCCGTTTGACCCAAAGGTCATGACCTAGGAACCTCAAACTTTGACCTAAGTGAATTAGCATACAGGCCAATACGCCCTGTCAGTGTGGTTCAAATTGACTCTCCCATCCCAACCGAGCGAAGTGTATCCAGCCGGCCACCCGGCTGCTGTCAAACCGGTAAAGCAGTCATCTGGTTTAAGCAGAACTAAGATAAGCGAAGTGATGTAATTAGAGCGATTTACACGCGCAGTTTGGCCTTTTGCATGTACACCTGTGCTTGGGCGTCACCACCGACCTGATGACCAGTGTTCTATCGAGGAGATCGCTGGCCTAATGACGCGGTGGAAGTCCTCCCGCCCTGAGGCCTAATGTCATGGTGAATGTGGCCATGCCCTGACGACCCGCGACCCAGTCACGCGACGTCTGCCCTGACGGCCGGTACGCCGCGGGCGCGGCCGTGACCAGCATAGTTTGGCCGTGCACATTTCAAAGTTTGGCGTCGTCGTGTCTAAGTCGCTTAACTGTATTTCGCCGCTGCCGAGGGACGACGCTCGGCAGCTTTCGTCCGCTGTCGCTGGTGGCTCAGACTCACGGCCGTCGCCGCCAGGCCTCCGTCCGCAGCGGCCGGTCCAGACTCACGACCGTCACCACCAGGCCGCCGTCCGCAGCGGCCGGCTCAGACTCACGACCGTCACCACCAGGACGCTGTCCGCAGCGGCCGGTCCAGACTCTCAGACTCACAACCGTCACCACCAGGCCGCCGTCTGCAGCGGCCGGTCCAGACTCTCAGACTCACGACCGTCACCACCAGGCCGCCGTCTGCAGCGGCCGGTCCAGACTCTCAGACTCACGACCGTCACCGCCAGGCCGCCGTCCGCAGCGGCCGGTCCAGACTCTCAGACTCACGACCGTCACCACCAGGCCGCCGTCTGCAGCGGCCGGTCCAGACTCTCAGACTGACGACCGTCACCACCAGGACGCCGTCCGCAGCGGCCGGTCCAGACTCTCAGACTCACGACCGTCACCACCGGCCGCCGTCTGCAGCGGCCGGTCCAGACTCACGACCGTCACCGCCAGGCCGCCGTCCGCAGCGGCCGGTCCAGACTCACGACCGTCACCACCAGGCCGCCGTCCGCAGCGGCCGGTCCAGACTCTCAGACTGACGACCGTCACCACCAGGCCCCCGTCTGCAGCGGCCCTATAACAGCCCTATAACACCGCTCCACGCTATCTCGTGGTTATGGTGACGCTTTGACAGTGAATGCAAGCGAAGTTTGCTTAGTGCCATGCGGAAGGAAATTATTATTTACTTTGACTAGGGCGTTGGTGCCCCAGCCCCCTCCCCTTCCCTGTTCTTTTGAAGGCCCGTCTGGATCGCATGACGCTCTATGACATAATTTTTTCAGTTGACTTTTCACTTTTTAAATCTGACCTGTTAGCTTCTGGCCCCGACTCACTGATATGCGGCCTCAATATCAATGATCTGCACGGCGAAAAAGCGGAAAACTGGCGCTCTGCGACGCATGCCGGCCTCTCTGTTCACCAGGTCTTCTTGTTCAGTGTTTAGAGAAGTGCTAAGTGCTTCTCTCACGAACCTCCTCGGTGTTATCCACACTTTCAAAGATCATTTAGAGTTGAAGTCACACCAAGTTGCATCCTGAAAGAAACTGAATCCTGGTAGACATTTTTATAAAAAAGTATTAGGCCTTCAGAGTCTACAGACACTGTAAAAATATTTCAAATCTTGATTTCGTGTAACTTCGCCTTCAAATCATTATACCCTCGCCGAAGGCATGGCAGATGTCAGTGATGTTGTACCGGTCTATACAGAGCAAAGTCACACCAGTTTCAGTCCCCAAAACGACCTCAAGTATGTCTAGTAGACATTTCAAAGCATACCAGCAACATGGGCACGCCTGAAGATCGTCATTGCAATGATGATAGTCACCGCAAATGTCATGTAAAGTCAAGGCCATGTATGTCTTTTCAATGGCGTATTTCGGTGGCTTCACATGACACTTTAAAAATCAGAAAGACGGCATGCTTTAATTGTACCAGCTTTTCCCAGCAGGCGTGCCCAAATCTACGTAAAGAAGGCGCAAACGTGATCGGGCCTCGCTCAACACGGCTCGATAGCGCAACTAAATTAGGTAACTTGCAATGACCTGCCTGATAGGTGGACATCACATATGCCCTGTACTCGACAAAGGGCCACAACCGTGTCCCATGCGGGCGGTATCAAAGCTGACAGAGGACTTCTGCTGTTCAGGATTTGTTTGGCTTGAGGCGATTCTAAAGACATACGTGTTTTATACAACATCAGGAGCCGTTACGGACGTTTCCATCTGCAAACAATATCAGGAGCGGTTACGGAAGTCACCATCTGCAAAGAATATCGGAAGCGGTTACAGACGTTTCCATCTGCAAACAATATCGGGAGCGGTTACAGACATTATCATCTGCAAACAATATCGGAAGCGGTTACAGACGTTACCATCGACAAACAATATCGGGAGCGGTTACAGACGTTACCATCTGCAAACAATATCGGGAGCGGTTACGGACGCTACTACCTGCAAACAATATCGGGAGCGGATACAGACGTTACCATCTGCAAACAATATCGGGAGCGGTTACGGACGTTACCATCTGCAAACAATATCGGGAGCGGTTACGGAAGTTACCATCTTCAATGGGTCGATGTTGCACGCTAAAGAAAAGTTGTTACCTGCGTCAGTTTTTTCACGAAGGTGTACCTCAATATTTTCAAAGAGAATCCGTCCATGGAAGTCGATTTGTGCCTTGTTATACCAAAATAGCATTGGAAGTAATCCTGGCAGTTAACAGCGCTGATTCGACAGCACATTTCAGTGTGGGCAGCGGCGTTAAATGCGAAGTGGATGGTACGGCACTCTCCTGCAAAATAGTTTATTAGCTGTTGGGTACTGTGGAATCAAGATTCCCTAAAAACGTGTGAGGAGTCTGAAGCTTCCATTAGCCGTGCTCCTTGTAGCTCCTTGTAGCTCCAGTTACAAACGTTCCGTAGCTCTTGTAAATCATCATGAAACTGTAATATTGCGTGAAATCTGTCCAATTAGCCGTCAGGACGAAATGCGATATCGAATGCTATGTCAGGCACCTTGGGCGTGGTGCGCCACTGCTATGTCAGGCGCCTTGAACACGGTGCGCCACTGCTACGTCAGGCGCCTTAAGCGCGGTGCGTGACTGCTATGTCATGCACCTTGGGCGCGGTGCGCCACTGCTATGTCAGGCACCTTGAGCGCGGTGCGCCACTGCTATGTCGGGCACCTTGAGCGCGGTGCGCCACTGCTATGTCAGGCACCATGAGTGTGGTGCGCCACTGCTCGTGCCGCTACATTCCTCAATAATTATTTCTTATTAGAAACAGTAATTTCGCAAAATCGTGATGGATTCCAGAGTTTCTGATGAAATTGAAACGCCAAGAGACAACGCAAAGCGATACAGAACATCAGCAAATTCTAGTTGCGTTAATTGTGCGCACTGAATGCTTATGCGCACACTGGAGTGAAATGCATCATAATCACCTCTTTGTTTCTTGCAAATCATCAAAATAAAAGATCTAGACCGACGGTTATTGATGTATTTTAAAGACTTTTTATCGAAGTAAGAGAACGATACGCTCAATAGGACATAGGCCAGCCAAACCGTCCGCTAACTGTTGTTCTTACTGCCCGTCAAAGCCGTTAAACCATCCAAGCGAACCAGCCCTCGCGACCTGGCGCTGGCACCATTGAATGGTGGCCCACGCGGGCGAAACAATGCCTTTCTCCGCTCCTGTTCTCCGAAATGGTTTGTCAGAGGAGGGGCCCTCACTCAATTAAACTTCTGACTCTACCACACCGCGTTATTATCCATCCGATGGAAATTTGCCCCGCCATTCGCGGGTCGACGGTGGCAAAAGGAGGCGAAAGCAAAACATACGATGTCTATGCGGGTACGTAGAAGCCCCACACTAGAGCAGAAAAGGCTTGGCGAATTCACTTCCCGGTTGCGTCAAGGAAATAAGATCATATTTAATCGGGAAGCAAAAAACCTCCCACGCTTGAGATTATCTGTGTCAATTTATTGACAGTTTGGCAGCCTGACCCCTGCGCTTTGCCCCAGCAGATCGGTAAAATGGCCCTTGAGTGTACAAACGAAAATTGGGTAATAATCGGTGTCACCTGGCTACACCGGAAATTTCCACTCATCATGTTGCGCTTACCATCCATGCTCTTATGCATGATGGAACGAATTTGCATCCAGTGAGCGCCATTTTGAATGGCGACGTCGTCGTTTTGTTTAGTTTACCTCAGCTTAATCTGGTATTGACTGTGACTCAATCCGGCATTGACTTTGGATCAGTCTGTTATTGACTCTGGCTCAACCTCGTATTGACAATAGCTCAATGCGGTATTGACTATGGCTTAATCTGACATTGACAATGGCTCAATCTGATATTGACTATGGCTCAATCTGATATTGACTATGGTTCAGTCTGGATTTGACTATGGCTGAAAGTGATCTTGTTTGACCCCGGATATGAGCAGTCAGGTCATACTTATGTAACAATGCTTATATTTATGTATTGTTTAACTAATTGTTGCCCGCTTGGCCGCGGAGGAAGAAGTAAGGTCGAGTGGCTATCACCTTAGGCTCCCACGCGGAGGGTCTGCGTGTAACTTGCCGCTCCACTTTGGCCTTTGGGCGCTATTATGATTTCCGCAGTCTACTGGCGCTCCATGCGAGGATCCCCGATGGCAAGCGTCGTGTTCTCTTTTTATGAGGATAATTTTTGTTTGTGATTATCGAGCGATACATATTGCTGATAAGTCATCTTGCTTGACCCTAAACTGTACGACTATGGCTGCCGTGGCCCCGTGAGATTTACACCGTCGGTCTTTCCAGGAGTTCATGACGACGTGTTTGCGAATAGTGCGTAAGTAAGGCTAGGTTAGGCTAGGTTAGGTTGGGTCAGGTTGGGCTGGGTTAGGTTAGACTAGTGTCTTAGCATGTGTTGGGTATTGTCCGATGCTATGCATCGGCCGTTAAGTACCCATGCAAGTGGGGTGGGTGTCACGTGGGATCTCGGGGTCCGTTGGGACAATGCTAATGCTTCATGCTGCCTGATGTTTTACATTGTGTTCGTGGCGAAGGGAATGTGACTTTATTTGCTACCGAAAAGAAGGCTACAACAATGCGTTGTGCAGCGGTATTCGTACATTTCCCTATGTTGAGCTAGCAGTAGTATGACTCAACAAACCCGCGATATGGCTGAACAATCTGCTCTAAGGCAGTCCCATACATTAACCAATTACTTTGGAACTTTTGCAACGTTCGCGCAGAGCCTGTCCAATGGCATCGCGGAAAGTCACAAAATAAGCATCACCACAATGCGCACCGCAGACAATGTCTGAAGCTGCGCATTTAAGCGTTTTTAAACTCGCGCGTCTTCTGTAACATTGGCCTGATCTAAGATAAAACTTTTGTGACTCAAAATGAATTCCGAATTCTTCGAACTCAGTACACTATTTAGCCTAGTCACTTAAGCCGGGCATGACACTAAACGCATCTTTAGGCTCACATGAAGAGGCTGTGTGTTTGTTCTTCTTGTTTTCAATAGTATAATACTATGCACTACGTACCACTGCGTAGTTAGCACCGAATAATTAATGTAAGCCTACTAGTTTTATGGGTGGGCCACAGAATAACCGATCGGAGCTTCGCCAGCCATCATTTGTGTGCGATGAAGAAGCAATGCTTGTGCTGAAGGAAGACAGCACAGAGTCAACAGAATCTGGCTGCCAGTTATGTGGCCTCATGTCACTGGGTGGGCTGCTTCGCCTCAGTTCTCCCACTGAGCCTGTGCACGAATCGGAGCTGCGAATGTCGACTCCGGTTGCCACAGAGCTGTGCTAAAAGGCCGGTGCACCGACATCAGATGCACGGCACCAGTGCCGTCCTAAAGCGAAGCGAATGCTGACACTAGTGTCGTCCGTCGGCTCGAGACGGTACGAGGAGGAGGGATGGGCCAGTCGGGAGGTAGAGCGCACGGTCCTCTCACCAGGTCCATCAGCTGCGACAGTCGCAGGCCCAGCTTCACCGTCACCCGGTCGCTGTGGTTGGAGACGGGCCGGATCAGCCGGTTGTAGTTGGAGAGCAGGTCGTCGTACAGGCGCTTGGCGTCCGGGTTCGCGCGCGACACAGGCACGAGGGCGAGAGTCACGAGGAGAGTGACCAGCGCGTGCGGCCGGCGGCCGGTCCGACCGCCGAGGCCCTGCGACACGTCGGCGGCCATCAGGGCCGGGCAGGACGACACTGGCGGCGCTGAGCAGCGGCTGGTGACGGTACCCGGCCCGTACCCACGCGGTGTGCCATCTCCTCCACAGCCGACGCCTCCGCCGCGCGCGCCCGCTGCCGACGGACTGGCCGTGGCGCTCGAGCCATCTACCGGCCGAGCGGCGAACCCAGCCGTAATCCAATTTTGTTACGAGCGAGTCACGCTATGCCTATGGCAGCTAATGGGGGGACTTTTGTCGGCGATTTTCCACACAGACGGAAGCAGTGGCAATTGGGTTGGGAAGGACGGCCAGCTGAGCATGCGCTCGTCCGACGGAGTGCACTCCTGATACCAAGTGGCGCAAACAGGCACTGCAAATCGATGCCATTCTGGGCCTCCGTGAATATTGCGGCAATGGTGCCTCACGTGGCGGCGGAATTAACTCTAGCCTCGCTGCAAGAGATTTGCATTCTACCTCGTGCATCTACAAATGATCGCTGAGCTTCGCAAGTGATGGATGGCGTGAAGTTGGCCTCTCCCGGCTCCTTTTGGTGCTTTCGACCACGCAAAGCGCAACACTGCCTTTTTCCGGTTCTGCTTGAGCGCACTTCTCTGGTGTTCGAAACCTCGCTGTACCGTGTCTATTCAGCAGTTGTACCCACTAGCAGAGCGCACTAGTGCTAGGCAGTGCCTGTTCTCAGTCCTTCTTGAGCGCTCGCTGTGTGTCCCGTCCAAAGCACCGAGGAGGCGCCGTCAGGTAAGCCACAAGCACCGGGTTAAGGCGGGCGAGCTGAAATATCGCTGCGCCTTCTGGCTCTTACCCTAATCTCATGGCTTTCAAATGGTCAGAATGGGTGGAAGCAGCTACAACATAATCCAATATACTGAAGTAACGGCACCGGCCCTGGCCATTCTGGGAAGACCGAGATTGCTAAGGCGTCCGGAAACAACTCATTGAACGATTGTGTGCTGAGTTAATTAAAGAAAAGTGTAAGTTAATGAGTTTGGATCTTTCGAAACACTGCCGTACCTTTTCCAGAGTATTTTTGCACCTTTCTGAAGAATTATGTTAATCTGAAATCAGCTCTACCTTTTTCAAAGCATTTTTGAAGCCATGTTCTCCCAAACATACCAAACCAGACACACTTGAGTTAAATATCTTAAAAGTTGTGGTATGTTGACCACATTCGCCTGGTGTCATTTTACCAGGGATTTATGTGTTGCCGGTGGCTTACTCTTTATCAACGGAGACAATTATCCATGATCTGATAATTTAAAAAGGCCTTGGCCTTAGTATTAGTGCCGGTAGAACAGCGATAGGGCAGGGAGCCTTCAATATGGCAATGTCGTAACCCATGCCCGTGCAGTTGAGGAGGAAGAGCAGACGTGGCAAGTTCTTGCGCATTTGCCTGGGTTGTTTCTAGAGTTTTTTATGAAAACATTCCTCCCATTCTAGAAAACTGTGAAAGTGAAAAACAGGGAAATTGTTGCCCTTATTCCTTTCAACCCTCAAGTATTCGTATACCAGCAGCAGACTCGAGGCAATCCAAGGCCGGCGTGATGGCATGTTACAAAAAGACGCCAGACTATCCAATGCTACCCCTGCCAAGTAAATGGCGATAGATAAGCGGCTTGATGTTCTCAGGTAGATTTTAAGTGACTTTTTCATGAGGAAAATTTCTCTTGAGATTCAACCAGGGACCGGTACAGCACCGCTGAGATCCCATTTCACACGCCTACGAGGACATTGAGACCCCCAGGTCCCACGAGAAGACCTCAGATGCCCTGAACCTGAGCCTTTCCCATAATAGCATCTCACCGGTTTTAAGCACAATGCTGAAAGTTTGTGCAGCTGAATTTGTTTCATTTTTTACACTTGTTAAAATGTGCAGCTTCTGACGTTGGTGGGACACCATCTAGATCTTCTTTCTCTGGGCTGTGTCGTCGACATTTCGCTCAAGTAATGCCGCTGATGCTGCTGCTGCGCACAGCACCGGTGGCGCCGCCGCGGACCCTTCGTACGTAACGTAAGCACCGAAACCAAAGTCGACTGCCCATGGCGTTGCTCTCCTGGTACATGCTCTATATCTGCCTAGGACAATCCCAAACATCGATTGTAGATGGTAACTGGGCATTTATGACATACTGGTGCATACAGGAGGGGGCAAATGACGAGTTTAGGTGATCCCCTTATACAGGAGCGGGGTGGCAACAGTCGAGTCCAGACATTGAGACTCGACTCTTGAGAGTATCCTCCTCATACAGGTCGTCCCGCAACCATGCATATCGCAGTACGCAAATTATATGAATTTTGAAAAAGTTTTGGGTTCGACCAAAGTGCGGACTGAACTGCCACCCTAGGTTTTGCCACCCTGGGCTGGGGTTTCGGGACTGAACTGCCACCCTAGGTTTTGCCACCCTGGGCTAGGGTTTCGTTGGCATTTGCATATCGTTTGCGAAATCCGCCACGCTTTTTGCTGATAGCCTAGCAGCCTGGCAGAAAGCAGCGAAGGCTTTTAGCGTTGCTTGAACCTGCAGCCTCAGGCGGAACACAGCAGTATCGCACTACTCCACACTCTACATCGATCTGCTAAGCCGTCCGCTTTCGTGGCACGAACAAAACTTTTAGGGCAAAAGCGCTCTGATCACATTTAATTTTGACTTCAAACAATGTTCGAAGCAGGAACGCCAGAATCGCCTAGCGCCAGCTGCTTTCATTCTGAAGGAAAACAACTCGCTCTGCATGGAAGTTAGTGCGGTGCGTGAGGAGAGTCGTAATTAGTGACCATTTTGTTCGGCGCGTATCCAGTTATATGTGATTCCTCTAAACTATGTCCCCAAATTATTCAAAATTCAAGTGTCCGTGGCTAGAGAAGAATATAGCAGTAAGGCTCCATCCGGTGCAATGATATGCTTAACAACTTGGATAGTTGTGGTTGTATTGGGGTCAGTTGTCATGTGTCATTATCTTGGACTGATGTGGCTCACATAGCCTCCCTCCAAGCATCTAAAAGACGCTTGGGGAGGAAATGCGTATCACAGCAGTCCAAGGTCCGACTTACAATCTAAGACATTCATGCCCCGGCCACGAGCCAGGACTGAAGGTCGTACAGAAATGGCTTGGCACGGTTCCATAACACAACGTTATCGTTTTCTCTGAAGTATGCCGGCAGGCGCATAGTTTCGCACAACGAGGTGGGGGGGGGGGGGGGGGGGGCTGAACAGTGGGAAATAATCCATCCAGCCCCTAAATATGCCAGCAAACAGGTTTCTCCTTGGATTTTGCCCACTTTCTTTTCAAATTCGGAGGGGGCAGCTCTAGCCCAAGTTGGAGGGGCGGGGGAGGACCTGAAGCCTCCAACTGAATAGGAAACTATACCTCTGCATGCCGGTTTGCCAGTGGTGTAAATCTGAAGTCTGTCGATTGAAAAGATATCACCGTTAATCCTCGGCAAATAGATCATTTGAAGAAACGCATGGATAACAGCACATCACCTCCAAGAGCTACGGTTTTGCCACTCCAGTTTCGAACCTATCTCAAGGATGAGATCTTGTGACGGATTTGGCGGCGCGGAGCTCGACCGAGGCGGCCAGCGCCCGGGGCGCGACGCCTCCGTCCGAGCCATCAGCCGCACTCGCCGGTCGCTGCCGCGCAGCGCGCCGGCCGGCGCAGTGCTGCGGCCGGCGCGTGCACGGCGCGAGAATTTCGGCCGGGTAAAAATACCGCCGTGGTCGATAGCGCTGGCGACAGACTGGAGCTGTCGGCCCTCTCTCGCTCGGCGGTGACAGTGCCGACGTTTGGCGTGGCCCAGCCCGCCCCGGGCCGCACGCGGTATTGAAGATTTAACAAGTCGCGTGCTTCAGGCAGCCTTTGAAGGCGGCGGGACCGGACCGAGTCGTGTCGAGTGATCGGGAACTCTTCGACGGATGAGAGCACCTAGACGACAGTGACGCAATCGAAAGCCGTTAACGGTCCAGTGTTGCCTCGTGATCGGGCGAGGGAGCGATCAGCACCACAGCGGACATGCTGCGAAATAATGTGGCACATGAAGCTGCTGACTGCGATCTTACAGGCGGCTTACGTATCTACGCAGCTTGCAAAATGTCGGACAACTTAGGCGGGTTGCAGAATATCAAGGAATTAAAAAGGAGTTTGCGAGCGACGCCCTCACGAAGTTTTAAAACTGCAGAGCGGTTCAGGTGGTTCGCAGGCACGATGCGCGTTCTTTTTTACAAAGATGAACAGCAGTACGACTTTTCAAGCAATTTTCATGGTTTGCAAGTGGAATTTAATGCACATGCGTACGAATTACCCCAGCTGGGATCGTGCTTAGCTTTCACGTGCTTGAGTCCCGGCTGGCGTTAAGGCGCTTGGGTGCGGACATGATCACTGCGGTCGCCAACTCACTACAAGGGGTTGCGCGTCGAGGTGGAGCATACTCCATCACATCACAGCATTCCATAGCAAACTCAGTTTATAGCGTGCATTGACTGCCCAGCTGCCTTCCATTCATCGGCAGAGTTAGTGATATGAATGCGGAGCAAATCTTCCGCGTATGACAACCATAGGGTCGCATGATGGCAGGCTCCGAATGGTCAGTTACATCATGCTGCACTTGAAATCACCAGATGATTCATGTAGGCCGTCACCACAACTTAGTTTCTGGGGAAAAACAGCGGACACATTCCTGACAAGTGCTATATATAACTGACGTCCCGCGTTCACAGAACACAAGCTGGATAAATGCATGGCCATCCGATGGTCAGATTCGAATCCAGCCTCGTTCTCTCATCCGGTGATCTTCATGTGCCAGGCTTGCTGCCGCAACGAGCCCTGCGCCGCGATCGGAGGTCAGGGTCAACCAACCCAGCAGGACCGCAGCATTCAATGGCTGAAGAGCATGGATGGACTGGCCGGATCTCAGTGCTGGGAGTGCCTGTCTGACGGCGTGGCTGGATACCAGCCACAGACGTTACTGGGTACCACGTCCAATCTCACACGTGCATACTGTGCTAGAGCCTTTGTCATGGTCAATACCTCGAATACACAGAGACGGAGAGAGAGGGGGGAGTGAGGAGAGGAGGAGAGAGAGAGAGGGAGAGAGAGAGAGAGGAGGAGGAGGAGGAGGAGCAAGACAATGAAAGGCTTTGCGGGTCGAATAATCCGCAAATGACCTGTCTGCAGGGCGCAGACAGAGCCTTGGCAAGGGGGCACAGGGTTGACAAAAAACCCTGACACTAAAAGAGCCCCCCCCCCAAGGAAATCGCCGGAAGTGACTCATGTGTTATTGAGGGCATGCTTTCCTATTATATATATATATATATATATATATATATATATATATATATATATATATATACATAAACATACATATATATATATATATATACAAATTTCACATTTTTCCTCCCATAACTGGATCATAGGCCGGACGCTTCCGTGAGATCGATTTTGCCTTAAGTTTATAATCAATAAATTGTCAAAATCACGCCTTAAAGGATTGCATGAAATAGATGACCAGCGCTCTCTATTTTACAACGGTCCAGTGAACCCTTTTTAAAACGATAGAACTCAGCGCCTTTGTCAGAATTTTCACATGGGTTGAAAAGAAATAGCAAAGATTCCGAGAATATAGACTGAAGACAAAAATGGCTCAACAGTTTGCATGAACATGGCCAGGCCATGTTTGTCTGGATATCTTCAACATTCATTCAGAATTGATCAGTGGTGCAGCCTCCTTAGGCCGCACAGCGCTGGTTTCCCAGGCGTGCAGTTTTAACACGCGCTCGGGTAGGGGGCCAAACTGACCCCTCACTCCACCCCCACCCCAGCGAAGGGTATCTAGCCGGCCACCCGGGCGCGTGTTAACGCAGGCGCGCGCACCACTGCACTATTGGCGCCCGCCGCGCAGACTCAAACACTTGGCATGGCATTTGTTTCACTAGTCGATTTTGCAAAATAATGAACGTTTGCAGGGAAACACGGGACCGCCTAGTGCGTTTTGAATCCTTTCAGATCCACTTCACTCAGCACTTATGAGACACCGTATTTCGTTCTGGTAAAGGGGCCCCGTTGAGTAAAACACTACGGGGCATATTGTTGTTCCCAGTCAAGGGCTGGAGGGCCATTTTGTTCAACCGCGGTGTATTTTCCGGTCGTTATTCTGGCGACGTGGGGTGGCATCCCCTGACCGATCCAGTGCCCTCAGAGGGATACATCATATCACATTGGTCCGCTCCCTGACGCGGGAGACCTTCTGACCCGCGCAGTTGACCCTGGATCGACGCATGAATCGTCATTAACGAAACGACATCCCTGCTCACCGTAGGTGGTCAAACAATCGTCACACAGACTCCAGTTGGGCTTAACGGGACCACGCTGGAAAAGGGCTGGAGGGCTCACCGTTCGGTAGTGGGGCCCTGAGTGGCACGGGGCTCTTCTTTGACCTTAATGTGAGCACTCATCATAAGTTCTCGTTTCCTTCAACTGCCAGAGGGCACCGACCAACGCGAGAGACCCTCCGCCATTTGCGCTCCCGCCCCCGTCCCTGTTGAGCAAATCTTCCCTTGACCGATTCGAGGCCCTTGTTGACAACAATGTCCCGTGAGGCACTGAGGGTCCCTGAAGGATGTAGGACCCCGACCAATGCAAATTACGGGCCTGGCCTTGTCCCTGCTTGGGATATGGGCCCCCAGAGCTCGGACCAATACGAAGCTGACTGTTCGTTGTTCGTAATCTCTGGTCGTAGTAGAGAAACCCTCTGTCTCAGGGGCCCTATCGGCGCAAGAGATAATCTTGCTGGCATTTGAGGATCACGGCCCTATGGGCGGGGGCCCTAAATGTGACCTGCAGCCAACCCTTCGGACCCTTCAGCCATTCCAACGGGCCCTGATCCTTGGCCTTGGGACCCTTTGGCCCCTCTTCGGGCCCCCTCAAGCACCGCTCCGACTCGGGAACACTTACTGCTGCCCCGGGACCCTGTTCGGCACTGTGGCCCCTGGCCGACACAGGAGCCTCTCATTGTGTCAGGGAACCCGAACATTACAAATCGCGGACCCCGGCCTCGTTTCTGATTGGGAAATGGGTATCAAGCGCTCAGACGGACATGGAGCCGACTGTTCGGCGTTCGTGGTCTATGACCAAGTTGTCTCAGGGGTTCCTGAAGCGGTGCAGGAGGACCTCTAACTGATATTTCAGATCACGACCTTACGGGCCACGATATTTTACAAGACCTACAGCCAATGCTTCGGGACCTCATGCCCTCCAACCGGGCCTTTGATAGTCGGTTCCGATGGGCCGCCCGGGCCTCATCAAACACTTCTCTTGGTCGGCTCGGGACCCTTGTGAGCACAGGGCCCTCTGTTAGGCGCTGTGAGCCCCTGACAGATACAATTGTGTGGGCCCCGACCAGTGTCAATCACTGGCCCCGGCTTCATAGCTGATGGGAAAGTGAGCCCCAAGGCCCATAACGACAAAGAACTGACTATGTGGTACGGTGGTTCTTGACCGACATATGGGCCCATATTGACTCAGGGGGTCCCCGATGGGCGCAAAGGGCCCTCTGACCGTTATTTGGGAGTCCGTCTTCGCAGGTCTGGGCCCCTTAGTGAGACTCCGACCAGCCCTTTACGCCCTTGGACCTTCCAACCGGGCCCTTGATCGTCAGACTGGGTGGGCCCTCTAGGCTCTTCGGGCCTCCTCAAATACTGCCTCTAGCCGACTCGGTACCCCTTGATAACACAGGGCCCCTGTTACGCGCTGCGAGGTCCCAAACAATGCAAATCGCTGGCTCCGGCTTTGTCCCTGCTTGAGAAATGGGCCCTTGGGCCCATTCCGCCATGGAGCCGACTGTACGTTAATGGTGGCGTCTGACCGAAATATAGGCCCTTATCGACTCGTGGGCCCCTGACCAGCGCGCAGGGCCCTTTGGCGGCATTCGAATGCCGGGCCCTGCTGGCCGGGGCTCCCGAATGAGACTCCTGGCTGGGTTTTTGGGCCCTTCGGGCTCTCCACTTGGGTCCTTGATCGCTTAGGTTCCGATGGGCTCGAAGGGCCCCTCGGAACCGAAGGGGCACGTACACTCTGTACGTGCCACGCCCTCTGCCTGCGCCACTGCCTGGCTGCCACGTGCGTTGGTTTAATGGGATCGCAAAAGGTTCGCACATACAAAAGCAACGTTTTTCACAAAGAATGTTCATTTGCTGCTGTACGATTTTGATCTACGTTTGATATTGTACTAAACGTTGGAAGAGTGTAGACAGCATGTTTTAACAAGTTTAACAAGACAACAGGTTTTAACACACGATCGGGTGGGGGTCAAATTGACCCCCCGAAGGTTTTCCAAAATGGTTTCCGAACGGCGCAATGCAGCCAAGCCAAATTTCGCTCAGCTGTAAGAAATGAAATAGCGGATCGTTTGGTATCAAAAATTTAGATGTACCTTGTAAGGTCGCTGACCTATGGCAGGTCAAAATCAGGACATGGTTTCAACGAGGACAATTTTTTGGCTTCGTTTAATCTGGTGCAGCAACGGAGTGTTACACGACGCCATACATCTCTGAGATGCCTTCTTAGGCAACATAACAGTTGAATGAGCAATTTACGTTGGCCAAAGGTCAGTTATGAAGGTCAGACCAAAGTCAAAACCAACCTGTTTTACTGCTCTATTGGTTGCTGTAAGGGTTAGTTTCTGGTGTTCATTTCGAATTTATTGACAGCAGGAACCACCTTATACATCTTCCATGGACTTCTTAGAGGTCAAAATGGGTCATTGACCTGAAATGACCCAAGTCAAAACTTTGCTTCTAGAAACATTCTACCGAGCGTAATCTTTGTCGCTTATTCGAACGCAAAACTCAGAGCAGTCTTGTATGATTTTGGTCACCATGGCCTTCAAAAGGTCAAACGAGATCAAGGATTGTAAATGAGCATGTGACCTTTTGCTTAGCAGCAGTTAGCTAGGTTCTGGGGCACTTTGGAGACCATCGTAGAACTTGATCTTGTTTGACCTTATTTGACCCGAAGGTCATGACCTAGGAATATCAAGCTTTGACCTAAGTGAGCCCAATACAGGTTAACACACCCTGTAAATTTTGTATCTCTAGCTCTCTTAGTTCCTGAGATCTCTGGGGGGTCAAATTGACCCCCACCCGAGCGAAGGGTATCTAGCCGGCCGCCCGGTAGTCTGTTAAAGATTGTAACCTAAGAACAATTTAAGGCAGGCACGGAAAAGAGTGGAACGTATAAAAATTGTGATGTGTTGATCAATTGCGACAATCAGCCATAAGATCACAAACAGCCTATACGTCATTGGTCAGCCAGCTCAGGGTCAGGTAGTCTTACACAATAGTAAATTGAACGTTACGTGTCACGACAAAATACGCCAGCTCCTGTGCTCCTTCCGAGGCTTTCAGCCATGGTTCCACACTTACAATGACTCTGCGTTATCTATCCCTACGCACTTACACCGTTCGCATTAATTTGCTCTTCAAAATGTCTTGATTTTGCAAGAACTACGGCTTGTTCGCTACGTCGCGAGCTTTATGAATGCTAAAATAGGAAATGTCTCGAAAGCAAAAACCATTTAAGGCTGACATTGCTGCAGTTATTCGTATAGTTTACGTATTGTACGTCTATCAGAGGTATCAAGGTCTGAAGCGGGCTATTGTAGCATGCATCCCAATGCTAAACCAGCGTAAAAATAGGCTTCTTTCGCTTTTCTTGTCATCAATATAGATAGAAGTCCTTCCTAAAAACGGCCAACCTTACGTATTGTATAAACATAGCAAGTGAATATATAACCACATAATTGTAATGCTTCCTTTAGTTCTGACACAGTTTTGTCGTTAAAACAAATTGAATACGTGTCTCATTTTCCACATCGGAATGGATCTGACAGTAAATGGAATGAAGTGGTCACCGATTGCGGTCACAAACCACCTCATCCACCGACTAATTCGTGACGTCTGCGTAATCAAGGTCATCTGAAAGTGATTTACATGATCACTGTAGAACTGAAGGCTTTGGAAATACTAAGCTCGAACCCTTTGAAAGAATGGACTTCTGGGATCAGAGCCCACACTAAGGAGTCTTGTTGCGTGAGCCCTGGCCCCCACCTCCGATCGTGAAATTCCAGGTCAACGGCTGAATTTGTTAGCAAGTGCTTAACATGCCGCAATGCGCGGCACCTTCCATCCTGCCCGCTGACCTCAGCTGACCTTGAGGGCAGCCGCTGCCGATGGCATGAGGCCATCCCAGTCAAGAGCGGATGCCGAGCGCCTAAACAGCTTGATGCCTTCCACCACGAGTAGGCAGATCGTAGAGCAGGCACTGTATCCGGCTCAACTATCAGGGAAGACTGTTAGGTGGTTCAGAGGTGGACGAAACGTCATCGCAATACGGTGATTGAGACAGCGCTGATGACCATGTCCGATGGAAAGGCTGGCATTTCCAAAACTTGTCGTGCAGGTCGCGCAGTTAACAAAACAATCACGCATATTGTCATGTTGCGCAACGTTCGAAGCACTTCATCGAAAGACCAGCTGAGCCTGAGGTGGTCTGAAAACTCTGTAACCTGTAGATCTAACCCACAACTAATG
>NW_023596746.1:48392088-48414991 GCF_011947565.3 Pollicipes pollicipes
CCGGGCAGCACGACTGCGCCGCTCAGACGCGGTGTCGGCTCAGGCGGCGCAGGCACGCCTGAGGGACTGCCGATGTCGGCTGTGCCGCAGTGCGCACCGATCGCCGGTGCAGTCTAATGCCGTTCAGGCGAACCGTGAGTCACCTAGCGGCGAGAAGAAGAAGCTGCCTCGGGGCGGCGCGGCCCCGAGTGAGACCGGCGGCGGCGGTCCGGCTGCCAGCAGCCCGCGCCGCCGATATTGGGTCCCGCGCACGCCGCCAATCAAAACATTCCTCCGCTGACAGATGGCGGCACACGTGATATGCCGCCACGGACGCGTATTGTGCGCTTGCAGCGAAGGGTAGTCGCAATCCAACATCGGCCTGCGGCAATAAAAGCCTCGCGCTTTAACGCATGCACACATCTGTGGAGCCGCTGATTTTTTGGAAGAGCTCGAACACAGCATTGTTTTTAAACATAAGACCTATGGGAGCTCAGTAGACAGAGCTGGCTTAAAATCGTACTGTGCCGCCGACTTTTAAAATGTTCCACTTCTACATTCATACCATACACGAGGTGACCTTCAACGTTCGTTGTGACCTTGTGTGACTGAATTTGAAGCGTGAACTCGTGTGGTTGAGGTTAAAGTGTGGCTGAAGAATGGTGCCTTTGACATGGTCGCAGTCCCCATTTCGGCCCGGTCAGCGCGGACGTTTTGGTTGGACATTTGTTAGCAGTAGGAACAAAACCCATTCGTTTGTGATCATTTGGGGCTTATATTTATGCTTCCAATCCATGCAAGGGCTGCTGCATTGATTTGTTCCCTCATTACCCTGCTGTTATTAGCGTGACCATGCCACTCAAATGAGGGATTATGCTACCATGATCCAAAGTTATCCCTCATCCCACGAGGAAACCTCAGAGCCCCCACTAGCAAGTTTCGAATAACCATGGACGGTTTTGAGCACCGTGCTAAAACTTAAGACAGCTGATTAACTTTTTCCCACAGACTGTGAAAAATATAAGCTCCTTTGCTTGACAGCCAAGGATCTATGACATTTTTCTTAAGGTCGCATCGAAAAATTTAGTTAAGGAAGGAATTTAGCACTTATTTATGGTAGGAAATGCACTCCAAATTGTTTTGCTCTAGACTAACTGTACCACTTGAAATGTATCATTATCAATATGTGATATTTGCAAGGACCATCTAAGATCCAGCTAGGTCAAAATTTAACACGTATCGAACCTGACCTTTTATCGCCACACACTTTTAATGCCAATGCAACACATCTTTCATCTTTGAAAGGTCTTTTCAATGCCTTCCGCATGGATAAGGCTCGCTTAGTTCTTGATATAACCGACCGGGGCAATACCAATAATCGTCATCCCTTCCACCTGCCATGATAAACAAGTCCCATCAGTCAATGGCCACCAGTGCTCACCTGAACACCTGCAAGTTGTAGCAAAATCGATTGATTTCGAAAAAGTTATGAACGCTCCGTTAACCATTTGGCCGCTTTACCCAAATATTTTAGAGGTCACTTTGAACACTTTTAACTACGTTCACCCGGTTTGCGCAGCAAGTCGCGTAGCGCTTTGCTAAAAGGTTTGACAGAAGGTGTCAAGAGCATCGAGGAACTTGCATCGCACATTTTAGCGCGCTGCGCCGTTTCGTTGCTTGGTTGTTGACGAGACACCAGGGGGAGGCGTCCTTCCCGCTGCCTTTCTCCCGCCTCGCCCTGGCCCCGCACCAGTTAATTGACGCGATTGAGCTGGGAAACCCATGGTCAGTTACATCGGTATGCCTACCACCTACAGTCACCTGTGTGAAGAAGTTTACATATATAGCAAGGCTGGTTTATTAGTATGCCTCATGCTATCATGACCGGTATCCTCTACCTACGTGTCATGTTGGGCTTGGAAGGCCGCACGCCCGGAGCGCTAGCCGGCGGGTGGTGCCTGGTGCTGGCTGTTTGTCTTGGCATAATTACATTAACTCTTAGGACAACAGACACTGTGAAAATATGCACGTGAAAGCTTAGAACCAGGCTTATAAAAGCGTGTATATTGTACTGTTATACAGTAATTTGGAAAAGGCAGACGGTGTGATAAATTGGTGGCTGAGGTTCATACCTCATGCATGTAGCGTCTGGGCCATATACATGACGTATAGTCCTTGTGGGTATGTCACGCGTCTACGAGTCAGTGCTTACGATAATTGTGATCATGCGTATGGGTATGCAAATTGTATCCGTGAATGATCTTGTAACACGATCAACCGCAATCTAGATTGTCATTGCTGGCCTCTTTTACGCGCCCGGGTAGCCAGTTGGATGCGACGTGCTCGGATAGGAATGGGAGTGGGGTGGGACATTTTATCCATTCCGAAAGCTCAGTTGGCGAGGCCGCCTACCTTCCGACCCACCCACTCGTAGAGGGCCGGGTTCGTGCGGCCGCCATGTGTCCCTGACAGATACAGTCTGCGGTCGGCGGTAGCAGCAGCGCTGAGGGTCAGCTGACGTCAGAGTAGGACGGACCGCGTCGAGCATTATGGCACGTCAGAGAGTAGGACGGACCGCGTCGAGCATTATGGCACGTCAGGGAGTAGGACGTACCGCGTCGAGCATTATGGCACGTCAGAGAGTGACGGACCGCGTCGAGCATTATGGCACGTCAGGGAGTAGGACGGACCGCGTCGAGCATTATGGCACGTCGAGCTTTCGCCATTGAATTCTGCCGTTAGTCCGGCATTGCGCGATCGGATGGTAGGAGTTAGGGCTCACACAACCAGCACTGCATAACGTGAGCCCTGATCCCAAAAATTCATCATTGAAAATGTTCAGGCGTAAGCAGTAAAAATTGACCGCTGAGATTTCAAAGCTAAGAAAGTTAGAAATACGGACTCCCGGAATGGGTAGAGCTGTGTCATCTAACTTATGTCAAATTTAAAAGATCCCTAGGTCCTGCTCCTCGTCAAGCAGGTCAAACAAGGTCACAGTCGGGTTGGGATCAAAAGTCCCCTCACGCAATCTCACGCAGTCAGCTTTGCGCAAGATATCCATTGTAAGCAAAAGGTCATTGTTGTTCATTTCAGGTCAGTATCCTTATGATCCAGCGATTCGGTACTGGCCCACGTGGCTGGTAGGCATGTCGATATTTGCTCCTGATATTACACCCCCGGCTTGGGGTTCACTGGCTATTACCCTTCCCCTTGCTCAGGATCGGCCAATCAGCATCGCATCGGATGGTGGTCAGCCCATGGACTTACGCCTGAGGCCTGACAAATGGGCCGGGTAGGTCGAGGTCACGTTCCCCATGGGCAAATTGCCCACGTCAGTTGCTACCCAGCTTGTCGGTCTGCAAGTGCCTACAGTCATACGCAAGCAACTATACTCCAAACCGAAAGGGAACTGTTTGTGACGCACCTATATCACCGTATGGTCAGTCATAGGTTGCAGCTTGTGAACCGGCGTTGGCAGTGGGGAACGTCTGACCCCGATGGATGTGGTATGATGTATGAGACGAAGGGCAAACAGATTAGCGCCAATTAACTGTGTGCGGAATGTGGAGGTCGCCAGAGAAGCAGAATTTGTATATAATTCCTTTATATTTACGACCTGAACACCCTCCTGAATGAGGTTTGAGAAGTGCGGTCCTTTATCTGATCTTCAGGCCAAGATGACCAGAAACATGAAATTTCTGTAGTATTTAAACTTAAAATCGGCATAAAAACTACGTTAGGTGGCACGCTTCCAAAAACCAAAGTTTGATGAGGGCCATTTTAATTAAATGATGTTCCCTAACCTCCTTAAATTTAAAATAATAGTTTATAAACGTCCCTTTAATCAATGAATTTGAAATAAGCATCAACAATCAGCACATGGAGCGAC
Organism: Pollicipes pollicipes; assembly: GCF_011947565.3. Taxonomy (NCBI): domain Eukaryota; kingdom Metazoa; phylum Arthropoda; class Thecostraca; order Pollicipedomorpha; family Pollicipedidae; genus Pollicipes; species Pollicipes pollicipes. The sequence continues at coordinate 48,395,957 of NW_023596746.1, forward strand.
TGTTTTGGAATTCTTGGTATCATTTCGTCCTTGGCCTGGTCTTAATTCCTGGCCCAGGTCGATGAAAAGGTTGCAATCCCACTTCAGTAGTTTAATTTTCCAGGAAACCAGCTTAATGCTACCTAGTTTGACACTCTAACACACATCAAACTTAACCTATATGACTTAACGTACGTCTAATGCTCTGTGTCGCAACAGACTGAATGAGTCTCTGTTACTGCCTTTCCTGAAAACCATGACCTGAATGTGACCTGACCTTGGCTAGCGACAAAGTGTATCTCAATTTTGATACAAAAAATCGGTTATTCGATGTCCAACAGCTATCACATGTTAAGTCCGGCTACGCTGGGCCTCTCGAAGTGATTTTGGAAATATATTTTTCGGGTCAGGTTAACCTCCACCCAAGCGCGTGCTGAATATTTGAACACCTCCATGCACTGCGGTGAACGTTTATTCCATGTATCTTTGTTAACACCAGGAATAATTTCACAGCAAAACAAGACCAGCATGCACATTCTTAGCCACATGCATACGATCATAACTAAAAACAAGCTAAGTAGTTAACGACAGAACATTAAACATATCTCGGATCTTGAAAGAAGCACTTCTGATCGACAAGTCATAGGAAACGTCTTAGTAATTATAAACATTCAAACAGTGTGGAATGTTTTTGACCCATGCGTTCTCGTTTGCAAGGAGATGGTTATTTATCTGCGTGAAAAGTATCGGTTTTATTAAAGCGCGGTTGAACTGGCTATAAAATATGCCTTCACTGTCATGTTATGAGTGTAGCTGGAGTCACTTTTTAATGCTGCCTCATGTCTAAAGCCAGCCCGTTTCCATCCAGTGCAGGAGCGACATAGCTGCAGACGAATCGGAACCGGCTCATCCCAGCCGTTCCAACTGGATATTTTTAGCCGTTGCGGCATCATTAATCCGACTCCCTGCATCATTACGTCGTCTCCAGCGCCACAAACCCGGCAATACCGTGCTGCAAAACATGTTCTGGAAGGCTAGTGTTCGCGCATTGATCCGTACTGCGGCACAGCTCACCTAGAAGCTCTCACCGCATCTCCCACCACCGCGGCGCCGGCACGTCCTCTCCCAGCCGCATCCCCCACCACCGCGGCGCCGGCACGCCCTCTCCTCGCCGCATCTCCCACCACCGCGACGCCGGCACGCCCTCTCCCAGCCGCATCCCCCACCACCGCGGCGCCGGCACGCCCTCCCAGCCGCATCCCCACCACCGCGCGCCGGCACGCCCTCTCCCAGCCGCATCCCCCACCACCGCGGCGCCGGCACGCCCTCTCCCAGCCGCATCCCCCACCACCGCGGCGCCGGCACGCCCTCTCCCGCCCGCATCCCCCACCACCGCGTCGCCGGCACGCCCTCTCCTAGCCGCATCCCCCACCACCGCGGCGCCGGCACGCCCTCTCCCAGCCGCATCCCCCACCACCGCGTCGCCGGCACGCCCTCTCCCAGCCGCATCCCCTACCAACGCGGCGCCGGCGCGCACTCAGAGGTAAAAAAGCATCCACGCCCTCAGAGGTAAAGAAAACTTACGTCCACTTGCCCACAGCAGTATGAGACTCATATCAACGCCTTCCCATCATGAAAAGAGGCTGAAACGCTGTATTATTTAAAGTTCTATCACACCTAGTTTTGCACACAATGTTGAGCGCGATGAACTTGCGCGCATTACAACACTGAAAGCGAAAAACAGGTTTTAGTGGCATGGCCCTTTTCAGTACTGCCGTGAGGGGAGACAGTTTGTGGGCAATTTGTGGACACACTCAGCAGTCTTCTAATTTTGTGAACGGTTATTTTAGTTCAGTTCTCAATATACTCCTTGTCCTTATTGCAAGGTCTCCTCAGCGTAAAAAATGAGCGCTCACTGAAGGCGTAAACTCACTATATGAACCCTATATGACAGCATAGTATCGTCAACCTGAGTTTGTGCATCAGCGTTGTTTATTCAAGGAACAAAACAAGTAATCTAACTCATTTACACAACTTTAAATATCTTTGTGAATAATACTAATCGGCATGTTGTGGTTGTGGTGATTTAGAAATTAAAGAACTTATTATCATCGCTGTACATGATCTCATCGTTGTTAGAGTGATGCGGTTCGACTTAGAATGTACCATTACAGCATTGAGCATTGTCAACCATCTGGGTTGGTGACCCGGTGTGCGTTAGTCAGAGGGTTATGATGAACTGGTTAAGTGTAGGTTAATTTGAATGCAACATTCAGTGGTGAATAATGTGAAGTCTGAATATAAGCTGGCTACGTACCTTGGTGGAGGCATGTGGATTAGGCATGCCAAATTTTGCATAGGTGTATGTCAAACTATGTATAGTGTATATGGCTGTAAGGAGGGCATGGAACTGAACATATCTAGATTGTGAACTTTTGCTCGTCATGTGCAGTGTGTGTGCGGTGCAGTTGTGCTCAAATTACAGCTAACTGAACATCGTGAGAAGATATTCAGCTCACTGCAATCGCACAACTGAGTTCCAGTATCAGGCCACAGAATGGGTACAGCATCCTTGAAAATTATCCATTTTATGTTTGAAAAACACTGGAATTGACTAGATTTGACAACATCCCATTGAAACAGCACCTGCGCAAAATTGAATTTAAGGGTGGGTATGCGTAACATTTGGGGGTAAACTCACCATATCAAGGTCACATGTTTGATGTCCAGTAACATTTTCCATTTGAGTCAACTTGCCTGGCAGGCGGTGCCCTTAATGAAGCAGGAGAGTGCTGTTTTTTGAACATGATTCAGGTCGGCTTGATTGATTTTACGCTCAATATTTGGGAAATTTCTGGGTGTGTGCCAAGTGGCCTAAATTTGGTGATAGATCATATGTTGAAGCATGCTTGGTAAAAGAGAACCATAACTTGGGCATAGGACCTAACCCATTAAGTGGAAGATTTAGGATGCCTTCGGGGTTAACATCTTGCTGACATCGTTGTCATGGCTTGAAGAGTGGTTGATTGATTCATGACACGATTTCCACTGGGTAGATCGAGTTGGTGTCCCATGAGTAGCAAACCACATCATGTGTGGTTACTTGTGGCCTTGATTCATACAAGTCATACATCATATGATTATTTTTTTGTATAGGATGGATACCTAAAACGTATGGTATCAGTTTAGTATTGGAGTATTGTGTATATTAGGTAATGGGAGCGGGTTTGCCACTCGCACATTCTCAGTTGTATAAAGCAAAGAAAATATTTAAGATCATTCCTATTTTTGTTAGGGATTAATAAAAGTTTATCGGCTGGCAGGAAGGAAGTACAGCTTGATTCCCTATAAGGATATAGTGTGTAGAATGCTCTTAGATGTGAAAACCAGCAAGCTGCACATTTAAGATTTGCTTTCTTTTTTATAGCTGCAAATCATTCTAAGGAGACATTTCAGGCCATTTATAATATGCGGGAGACAGGCGTAGGCTGTTTTTTAACCTCTGCACGCCCTCTCCAGCCGCATCCCTCACCATCACGGTGCCAGCGCGTCCCTCCACGCCGCATCCCTCACCGCCGCGGCGCACCGACCAGCACGGCGCGGAATTCGGCGACAAAGCAGCTGGCCCAAAACAGCGGAATGTTTTGTCAGCACCACACTGCCGGTGTGGCCATTGGAATAACGCGAGTCGATGGGAGAGGCAGCTCCATCAAGCGGATGCGGACGTTGGAAAATGCAGTACAAACACTTCTTCACCCACAGCGCGTGGCGGCAACAAAAATGTCGCGCTTCGCTAAAGGCAAACACGTCAGAATGACTACATGCAGTGTTCCACAACTGTCGCCGAGGTAGGTTTTGGTTCTAGGAAAAGCCTCTTTCACTTCTCTTACTGACCGCAGTATTTTGTATGCTCTAAACAATATGTCAAGTTATTAATTTTACCGATTTATGCATTTAACTACATTTCTACAAGGGCATTTCTCGGTTTGGGTATTCATCGCTACACTCATAGGACGTTATTGCTTTGAACATGAATAACGTCTATGGCTGCGCACACCAGGCTATGTGAAAAAAGGTTTATGGGAACGTTTGCACTCGATTTTACGACCCCGCAGCACGCACGTCCCTCGACGTTTTGTGATTTAGTGGTGTGGAGAGTGGTCACACATTGCCGGCCAATGGGCCTGCTAACTCTTATCACACGGGCTCCGAGAAAAAGACAATCTATTCAGTCCAGCATTCGCGGCGAGTTAGTGTACTTTTCAGGCCGGTCAGTCGGCTGGTTGGTCGGTCAGTTAGTCAGCTGTTTGGTCGGCGGCTCGTTCGGTCCGTGAGTCGGTTGAGTTGATGTTAGGTGATTGACTATTCGGTTGGTTGGTCAACCGGTTGGTTGATTGGTTAATCGATCCGTAACCGCCCGTTGAGATTGCCGGTAAGTCGGGTTTACCGGCGAGTTCATGTGCAATATAAGTCGATCGGTCGGGCGGTCGGTAGGTAGATAGGTCGGTCGGTAGATCGGTAGGCTGGTCGGTCGGTCAGTCGGTAGGTCGGTCGGTCAGTCGGTCGGTGGGTCGGTGGGTAGGTAGGTCAGTAGGTTGACGTTTTGTGATTTAGTGGTGTGCAGAGTGGTCAGTAGGTTGGTCGGTCGGTCTGTCGGTCGGTAGGTAGCTCGGTCGTTAGGTCGGGAGGTCGGTCGGGAGGTCAGTCGGTCCGTCGGCCTGTCGGTCGGTCGGTCTGCCTGTCTATCTACTGTTGTCCTCTTTGATGTCAGTTGTCCCGTCCATAGATCCGTCTGAATTTGTATTCCAGGTGGTGATACGCCCGTAGCGCGTGTTTCTGTGCCAAAACAAGTATGCCGTTCTGTTATTTGGTAAGTATCCCACCTTTGGGATATATTTCAAGAAAAATACTCCAGCGAAAGCTCAGAACCAGTCACGCCTAATAGCAGCACTAGGCAGTGTCACTGCAGCACCGTCAAAACACAATAAGAATATCAATTTCAATGATTTTCGAATCTAAACTTAACTGTCAGCAATTGGCCCAGCGGGCGGCAAGAAGCTGTTATCGGGAAATGCACCGGTTGACGTTTGAATCGGTGCGTCACTATTAACCATGTGATATTTCCAGTCCCGAAGCCAAAGTGCAACTCGAAAAGAGTCACTGTGGTAAACGCCATAGGGGGGAAACCAAAGCCATAGCATAACGTTTCGCGGAATTGGCGGGATAATAGATTCATGTTTACGTATCTTATTTTCTTAATAGAGCGTTTTAGGCTGTTGTAGCATGTATTACACAAACATCTTGACACCTGGATGTGTTGCAAACATTCCCGAACGCAAACGTTGGAAATGCCAAGCAAATGAAATGTATTGTTTTTATAGTGGTTAGCTGGGAGTCAAATGACATTTCTTTTGCAAGAGCAGCTACATCGAATCAATAGCCTTAGCTTTCCAGAGCGATTTAAGGAAAACTGGCATTTCTGATCAAATCGTGCTGGTCTGATGTAACATTAAGTGAAAAATACATGGAGGCGGAAACTCCTTTTAATGCACCGCCTGGCCTATTTCACCAACTGCAACCGCCCACATACTTAAAAGCGTCGCCCATGCTATCACAGGACGTCATCGGATTATAAAAAAAGATACAATACAATCAGCGTACCAGCTTAAGCTCATCCATCGATCGTTAAGCTGATACTTAACAAGCATGCCTGGCAACTACAAGGGGTGCGTAAAACGCTTTAAAAACGTTCACAATTTTGAACGATACTGAAGGCCCTTGGCATTCGCTATCATAACTGCCAAGCGCTTTTGTAACTGACACCAACCGAACGATCGTTGTTAGACCTCAACAAGCAATCGTACCATGATGCTGAGAAAGATCGAGGTCACACTCAGGTCAGGTCAGATCAGGTCAAGGCTACTTTACTTCATATACTTACTTTACTTCATTTACTTCATAGATATTGTAGCTCTTTTTGTTAACATCATCTATACTACACCATTTGACATGCTAAGCCATGATCCACCATGCTGCACAAAGATCCATGGTGCACATGTGCTGTATCGGTAATTGTTTTCAACTCACTTTGCTTACGGATTCTTGCATGCATACGACATTGATCTCCGACAACTCAAGCAAGGTGATAACCTTGTATCACTGGTGCCTGCATGCCCTATATGAGCTGTCCTGCGGTCATCTTCGGCTGCCTTTGCAATGTGTGTGCAGTACAACTGACCTGGCACAGGTCTTTCACATAGTCTTTAAATATGAGTCATTTCAAACGGTTCGCTATATTGCGCCGAATGTCGTGTCTGGCATCGTCGAAATATGGGTAGTCATATAATATGCAAAAAGAGATTGTCCCGAAGCAAGTTTGATCTTGACCTACCAAAGAAAATGATAATAATCGCAATTATAACCGACTGAAAGAGCGTCAAATAATTCAAATCACGTTTATCCGATCGTAGCATAAATGGTTACATTGGAAAGTAACAAAAAGCCCATGCGTAAGGAAACAGGCTGCCTTGACCCTAGAGGTCACCAATTAAAAAGAAACAAGAAGACAAGGAAAGCTTAGACAGCTTAGAACAGCGAACAGCTTAGGCAATAACTGCTACATCAGTATTTTTTTTTTTGTCAACCCACCTTGCTCAGCATGGAACCTACCAATAGTGAGACTAAATGTCATGCGCTCCAATAAATCTTCCTTTGTGATATATTTGTGACCTGTGAGGTCATTCGGTTGTCACAGACCAAACACATGCTTATGTGAAGAGCGAGAAGATTGAAAAACTCGCTTTTGCTCACGGATTTTTTAAAGGGTGTAACTTATTTCGGCGAAACATTTCATCTCATTTCCGATTTGGCCTGCTTAAGGTCGTTATCATGACCATCAAAGTTACGATAAAGACAGTAAACTATAATATAGCCATAATATACAAAAGGCTGGAACACATTTCGCACTTCAAACGTACCCAATGTTTTATTTCGCAACGAAGTACAATTTTCGAACGTCTTTACTTTATTGAGAATGACGACCTGCATCTCAACTCGCTATGTGGCACAAGTGGAAATGCTGACGCTGTGTAATGCATTCGTGGCTTTGCGAAAACCAGTCACACCTTATCACATCCTGAAAAAGGCATCAGATCACCTCTATAACACAAACTGAAGTGAACGAAACGCGCTGGTATCGTAACACAATGGCTATTCCAGACCAAGGTCCTGGCAGACCAGTCCTTAAACCCGTCCGAAGCGTTGTTAGCTAGCCGTCCCGAGTACTCGCATCATCGTCGCTACATACAAATCGTCGGCGCAATAACATCGAGATCGAGATCTGGACCGAGATCATGCCACCGCGGGCGGTAAGGTAACATTGGTGGCTCCCCATTGCCTTCTGAAGTGAATGACCCAACGCTCTGACTTGCATCAGTCTTACTATGCCGATATACGCTATACAGAGACGATAAAAAACGTAGTATGACAATATGACTTACCTTACCTCACAGTTTAACCTAAGATACGGGGCAAAAGTGTCTAAATCAACGTTGTAGATGTCGCAAAGACGTACCGCGCAATGTCTAAAGCTTGCATTGCCATTTTAGATGAGGTATTGACAAATGAAGCCGTACCAACCTTCGCCCTGATACATATAAGATTAAAGATGTTCCATTCACGCTGCAGAGGACGTTTTCCAAAATTTTCACTCGACGTATATATATATATATATATATATATATATATATATATATATATATATATATATATACATCGTATCATCATATCGCGTTTTATTCCAGGCAGCAGCCTTATCGATTTCGTCTACCACTTATCAGTGAAATCAATTAATTGCAGCATTTCTAATCACAGCCAACGCACTTGCATTTAAAGTTTTTAGTATTTGTATTCATCTACACATTATATATTCATATTTAAATGTACATTGAGTGTACCTGTACTCAATGAATTCGGCAAATTGACTGTCAGAAAATTTATGAAAACTCATTGTGCCTAATTTCAGGCCTTGCTCCTTTTTTCCGGTTTTGTTATGGGATTTTGCGCGGACCAATGATTTATGCAGAAGGACATTAGGAGCTTGTTACTATTATTATTGTAAAGAAGGCACAGGAGATACATATAATTTGGAACGAAAACGCGCTAGCTCGCCAGCCAACGATTGGAAGCTGGAATACCCAATGGAAGTGTGCTAGTTGCAACCTGTAGAGTTCAAGGAGCTCGCAGTTTTAAGAGGAGGCCCAACTCGTGGAATAAAAGTGGCGATTGCGACGTAATTGTTCTTGACCAATATTTTGACAAAACCTGTACATGAACGCTTAAATAAAAATTAAGCTACCATGTACCGCGTCCACTGCTCCCTGCTCCTAAGCCTGTTCTTTCACCTTATCTATAGGATTGCCTCTTATCTTCGTGGTCAAACTCCCCCGGTTCATTTTACACTGGGTCTAGAATGCTCCGACCACTGCTTAGCAGTCTCGTTATTTTAGGATGTTGCCATCATGTGCATAAAGAGCGAATACAATACACAGAAACAATAATAGTTTTAAGAACAATGTCATAGTTGCGACAGTTGCGGTGGCGAAGGGACTCCACATCGTAGTTTTGAGCTAACTCCTTCGGTGTCCCGTCATAAGTAAACGTATCGGCCTCTTTTATAAGATAAGCGCTGCTTTGTCCATGATATCGTGGCATTTGTGTAAGCGTTGTTTTGTGTGTGACATCGTGACATTTGTGTAAGCGTTGCTTTGTGTTGCAAAACATTGTTGCATTGTGGTGCGCCCAGCGTGAAAAACTGTCGCCGGCTGCCTCCCAAGACCGCCGTCTCCCAAATCTCAAAGCGGAAAACGTTGGCTGCGCTTAAGGCAACCACCGCGCCACCAAAAAGAAGAATAGGGTCGCGGCGTTGCGCCACAAAAGTGTCCTATGCTTGCTTGCTTAAGCTTCTTTGTCACAGATTTAAATTCAAGAATAGTGATGCAAGCATATCTTGCCTACGAGGTATGAATGCATCGTAAATATGTGTATTCGTCGTAACTAAACAAAGCAAAATGTGCCACCTTATGCTCCCAAGCTAATGACTTTAAGTGCTTTTGATCCGTCTAAATACAGTGCAACGCTCGTGCCCGTCGTTACGGACGTATGCATCTTGCATCTGAGTCCCGTATCTACACGCTGTACGAAACGCTGAGCGTATGTTCGCACGCTACACGAGACAATCGCCTGGCGTGCCAGTGGTCAATACGCTGGGCTGGTCATCGAGATGCTGAAAACTCAGGTATATGCCACAGACGGCATTTTTTCTCAAGGATCTTGAGGTTTCACGTCTGTTAGCATGGACCCGCGAGCGTACCTGATGCAGCGGAAGTTAGCACACATTCAGCCCAGATTCGGTCTCACCTAGCTTTGACAGCACAAAAGTGTGCGGAATTACCCTTACCGGGCAATGTCTCCCCCGACCAACAAAATTCTCTGTGGGCGAAGCATCACACGATAGCCTTCTATACTCCAAAGACAGCGGTCCCTGACGTTGACCGGTGTTCAAGTTTATGCTAGCACCGTCTTGCCTCGTCTGGGGGTACTTCACTGAGGCCGTCACGTCCGACTCGGCTGCGCTCGACCGACACCGTCTTGCCTCGTCTGGGGGTGCTTGACTGAGGCCGTCACGTCTGACTCGGCTGCGCTCGACCGACCCGTCTTGCCTCGACTGGGGGTGCTTGAATGAGGCCGTCACGTCTGACTCGGCTGCGCTCGACCGACACCGTCTTTGCCTCGTCTGCGGGTGCTTGACTGAGGCCGTCACGTCTGACTCGGCTGCGCTCGACCGACACCGTCTTGCCTCGTCTGCGGGTGCTTGACTGAGGCCGTCACGTCTGACTCGGCTGCGCTCGACCGACACCGTCTTGCCTCGTCTGCGGGTGCTTGACTGAGGCCGTCACGTCTGACTCGGCTGCGCTCGACCGACACCGTCTTGCCTCGTCTGCGGGTGCTGAAGAGGCCGTATTTTTTTACTCGGCTGCGCTCGACCGACACCGCCTTGCCTCGTTCAGGGCCGTCATGGTTGACGGGTCGTCAGCTGTGACGACTCCGTTGGGCCCACGATGGAGCGGCCTGTCAGCCGACTGTGTCGGCCGAGTGTTCCTAGCGCCGGCAAATATTCGCGGTAGGGCATCCGGTACGAGCCAAACAGCCAGATCAAACAGAGCGGCGGCGCGGAGCGGGCCGGAGTGAGAGGCGGCGGCCGGCGGTGTTGACGCGAGGGCCGCTGCCGATGGGCCGGCGCCTGGCCCACCGCGACTGCCTCACCGTCTGGTGCAGCTGCAGTCAGGCCGCTCGCGACTGCCTCACCGTCTGGTACAGCTGCAGTCAGGCCACTCGCGACTGCCTCGCCGTCTGGTGCAATTGCAGTAGGCCGCTCGCGACTGCATCACCTTCTGGTGCAGGTGCAATCAGGCCACTCGCGGATGCCTCACCGTCTGGTGCAGCTGCAGTCAAGCCACTCGCGACTGCCTCACCGTCTGGTGCAGCTGCAGTCAGGCCACTTGCGACTGCCTCACCGTCTGGTGCAGCTGCAGTCAAGCCACTCGCGACTGCCTCACCGTCTGGTGCAGCTGCAGTCAAGCCACTCGCGACTGCCTCACCATCTGGTGCAGCTGCAGTCAAATCGGGAGCTCGGCCAGACTGACTTTGCGGCTGGAGCGGAGCCACACCGCCAGAGCATCCAGGTCTGACGCGCCTGCCAAGTCTTCCGGTGCGGCAACAAACTGGTTCCAGTCCTGTCCCATGAGGCACACATTTCTGGTTACATGTGACTTTCAGGGACTGAATCAGTCCTGTGGAAAACTTCTGGTTTTGCTGTGGGAAAACCCGGGCCAGGAGATTGATCGAAGCAAAATGTGAACTAAACTGTCCTCAATTATATACATAACATGCCCTCTTTACCGGAAATGACTCAGGCTAGCAAACATTGTTGCCATTAGCGAAGTGAACATTCAACGTCAGACAGACGTTGCTTAGATCGTGTAGCTTTATGCAACACTACACATTGTAATAAATGTTCGCTGATATGCGTGTTGGATTGCACCACCAGGATGCGCTCGACATGACATTGGTTGATCCGCCCCCTCCCCACCCCCCATAACAACCTTGGTCTGATTTTTTAGGATGCCGGCAGAAATGAGCAGGAAACCAAAAAAGAAAAGCATCGACAAAAGCCAACACCATCGGGTATACGGGTTTAAAGCCTTTGGGATACTGTGGAATGTACACTGTTACAAACTGGACGTGCCGACGATCTAGCACCACGTTATTTTAAGTTTGTCGGTATTTCTTCCACAGTTTGCCTGATTTAATACCTGGAATATCCACCAATGAAAAATACAAAGTCGGGTTTCACAAGTTAAGAACTGAGAATGATAATGAGACATCAGACAGATAACCTAAAAGCAGTGTTGTGTGTAAAGCTGCAACATTGCATCAAAGCGTTATGCTCAAAATCTAATGCGATCCTTAAGCGGGATTGTTATCCGTGCTTTCCATCAGCGACGAACTGGGCTGCGCTGCCAAGCCAACCGTCAGCGTTCATCTCCACTGCCTGAGTGCGAGTGCAAACTGGTCACCACTACAGTAGCGGAATTGCTGAACTGATTGTTGTATATCCAGGGTTTATGTGTCCCGTCAGTGAGCGTCCAGCGTCCTAACACTGCTCTGTACTCTAATGCGCTACGCGCGCCCGCTTCACCAGAGTACGTGTGGTTGTGCCACATTGAATGCTTGCTGGCCTCCTCGGGCCAACATACATCTGGCTTGTTTTCGTGCGCGGGCAGTGGCTTACGCCTATTGATCTGTCGGCTGCAGTTTGCTTGTAGTGCCCTTTATCAATCTGAGCTGGTCACGATAAAGTGCTCTTGTGAAACACGTCAGTGAGTCGTTCGCTAACATGACGGCTTTGGGATCCATAAGAGAGCGTCCTTCGTCGCGCTCCGAGCGTCCCTAGCCGCGCTCCGAGCGGCCGTGGCCACGCTCCGAGTGTCCCTGGCCGCGCTCCGAGCGTCCCCGGCCGCGCTCCGAGTGTCCCTGGCCGCGCTCCGAGCGTCTCTGGTCGCGCTCCGAGCGCCCCTGGCCGCCGTGTCATCGGTTTGCGCTTGTCGGCAGTCCTGGCCAGCACCAGGGACCTGGGGAAGATGACTGGAATATTCCCAGCGCTGTCATCTGGGCTCCGAGCGGCGGCGCACAAAATGCACTGCAGGATCCCCAGAGAAATTAGGCCGGCCGACGGGGAGGGCACGCCGCACTGTCGCTGGCAGACGGAAGGCGCCGCATATTGGACGTTCCGGCCCCACTGGGGCAGTCTCCCACTCGCGCCGCCCTCGCTCTGTGCGCGGGGCAAGACACTTACGCTTCGATTCTCATCGTCCATGCTGTGTGCAGGGCAGGACACCCACGCTTCGATTCTCGTCGTCCACGCTGTGTGCAGGGCAAGACACTCACGCTTCGATTCTCGCCTTCAATGCTCTGCGAGGGGCAGGACACTCATGCTTCGATTCTCGTCGTCCACGTTGTGTGCAGGGCAAGACACTCACGCTTCGATTCTCGCCTGCAATGCTCTGCGTGGGGCAGGACACTCACGCTTCGATTCTCGTCGTCCACGCTGTGTGCAGGGCAAGACACTCACGCCTCGATTCTCGTCGTCCACGCCGTGTGCAGGGCACGACACTCACGCTTCGATTCTCGCCTTCAATGCTCTGCGAGGGGCAGGACACTCACGCTTCGATTCTCGTTTTAGCTCAGAAAAGAATGTGGCCAGCAATGTCCAATTTCCAGTAAGCCGGAACAGGCGTCTGAAATACTTCAGTCGAAACACAACTATGGGCCACACAAGCCCATGACAAATCGTTGTCATAATGCCCACCACCGATCAACACTTTGATTCCTGGCATGCGTCATGTGCCTTGATGTTTATGATTTTTGTATACTATTGGCTAACTGCGAATGCCATGAACTCATGACAATGAAGTTTTAGGTTGTCCTAGGTCCACTAGAAAGAAAGAAGAAAGGGCGTCATGAATCCACTGCTGGTAGCCAGCTACACGTTTCAAGCCTGTTTTAAATTTTCGAATACCAATTTTCCTATCGCAGCTTCAGCCACCTGGTCAGTGTGTTGTGTGCTCACGGCAGCCCATTCTTACGGTGTGGGTCCTGGGTCACGTGAAAATGACGCCGCCCAGCAACCACCGGGAGACTTTCCTAAAGGCTTAGAGCATGTTTGACGTTAATTGTTTCTGCCTCGATGCTCCAACTCGCTGATGCTGTTGCCATTATGTCCATTTTCGTTTCACATGTGCCTCTGATTAGTTTTCACATGTGCATTGAAGTGGCTTTAGGTCGCCTTGGGTAAGAGTGTTGGATTTTATGCAGTACTTGATAAAAACTTACTGCAGATATATCATACTTAGAGTCTTTCTAGCAGCTGCCTGATGAAATTTCTTCGTAAAACCCGTATTATGTTTCCGTTAAGGCAAGACGCTTAGTTCTATGATGTCAGAGCATGATTCCAGTCAACCCATTCGTTTGTCTTTCTCCATTGTTGCAGTCCACAAAGGTGGCTTATGACGTCCTTGAGTCAACAGTTCAACTGTGAAATGAAGTAATTTCATCATGCTGATATCCCATAAGCTCACTCTCACCCAGGCAGGCGTCTTCATCACAGATGACACTCGAGGTACAGTCTTACCTATATCCCGTTTACGCCGTTCGGCTTATAAAAAAGTAACACGCCCCTGCGAAATGCGTAATGACTGTTTTTGGTAACGCAGTTTCGCTTCAGAGCAAGCTGTATGTATTTGCACACCCCACAACAGGAAAACTGCCTTTTACCGATATCGGTTCGTATCCATGGAAGACAAAGCACCTGTGCAGTGTGAGTCACGTGATCACCTTCGCTTTTGCTGACGTTTCTTTGGCAGTGCTACGAGATGGGCTGTTGCGCTCAGCTCGGCCTGGTTTAGCCTGAGTGGATGACCTGGATGGTCGGTTGGTGTATGGGGCCTTGGTTCTAACTACTCAATGGAGAGTACACAGGCAAAGGTAACGTGTCAAGCTGGTTGCCGCAGTAAACGTGCGAAGTTGTCCTAGTGCATCATAAGTGCTGTCATGTTTTCGTCCAACGCTGATCAGTCTCGCACAGAAATTGCACGATTTTTCTAAGGTGAATGCAGTTTTGTGCTCGACTCGGCTCCGTAAATGTATAGACGCGGCGAAGCACAGGCACAGTCAGTGGCGTCACCATGAGCTTAATAATGTACCGGGTAATTCCGCGGCGAACATGAGCCAACACAAGTAAATGTCGGCGCATTAGCCTGCGATATAGTCTACAAGGTATCTGAAATCTATATTTATTTCCATGATCAAACCAAGGTTTTCAACTAGAACTCGCGTACAATATCTGTGCCTAATCTCAAAGCAATTGGTGGCGCATCGTGCAAGGCGATACACGTTCCGAAAATACGAATTGCTCTTCCGAGGTGTTTAACTTCAAAGCGCTGGCGTACAGCCCGATATACAGTACAGTGCGAGAACTCTCCAACGCAGCAACTCAGCAGTCCCTGTCGTGCTTTCGCCAAGGGACCAAAAGCTTAGTGCCTATCATCAGTATAAGAAAGTACAGTACCATGCAGTGAATAACGGTTAATCTCGTTTGCGAAGATTGTGTAAAGGAGGCAGCTCACGGTCAGCCCTGAGCGAAATCCCGTCAATGACCGTGAGAGATTCCGAACGAGAGATGTTAGTCTTTCGAGTGCTTTACCCAAACTTCTTTGGTACGCATAGATAAGTAAGTTGAGTAAAAATAACTTTTTGAACCAAAGCAAACTGATGTAGTAGAGACGTTTCTCTAAAATACGTGTGTGAAAGATCGCATCCAAACACCCGACACAAATCCAATATCACAATTATGGCAATTCCTACGTAATCCGACGTCCAGTGTAAGTCCTCAGGCACCACCGCCAGAGCAGTTTCGCATGACATATCAGAATTTAGCCCCCTTCTGGGACACAGCAAGAATTCTGGAAAGGAGCGGCATCGATTGACGAAGGGCCTCCTTCTGGTGGAAACCTTCTCACTATAACTCACTAGATTTCGCCCACCTTACTACCTTAAAGGACCAATTCGAGTCCTGTTATGTAGCTGCAATAGAAGCCAGAAACTGTCAAACTATGAAATTATTCTTCACCTTGGAAGCCAAACGAAGTGAAGAGGACATACTTTAAATATCTGTGTCGAATACGCTGTTGTTGCTTTTCATTTCGCAATGGTTCATTCGCTCCTTTATAAACCGATGAGCCTCAGAGTCGTTACCGGAATTATTTGGGCTCTTCGAGGATAAGGAACCCGTGGATTGAGCAACAGCTTAGACCAAACGAGGTCACACATTTCTATTGATATGGTCCACTCATGTTTGCTAACTCATCCCTTCAACTGATCCCGTCTGGTCGACCCGGAGGCCGCCAGGGACACATCAGACTGCTCCCTGAAAGGGGAGGCGCTGTGATTGGGGCAGTTGGCCCCAAATCGAAGGGGCTCTCACTGACGCGAAGGGATCCTTTACCGGCGTAGAAAGTCCAGTTAATTTGCAAAGAATCCCAGCCCGATGTATCGGACCCCTGGCTGAAACGAGACGGAGGGCCCTGCTGGGCATCAGTGCCGCTGACTGACACAGGGCTCCTCCACTGTCTTATTGCAACCCCTCGTATTGTTATCTCTCGCATCTCATTTCATCGTCAGAGGAACCTGACCAAAGCAGAAGGCTGTCACTAGGGGTCCCGTCACTGCGCTGGCTCAGCAAATGTGGACTCCTTGACTGATGCGGGCTGATTCAGGGCTACTTGCCGGCACATAATGTTATGTGGGCACTGTGGGCTCCTGACCAATGCGTAAGCCCGTTCTTGTTGCAGGGGACCCGATAAATGCAGGTCTGCAATGACAATCTCTGGCCTTGTCCCTGCTTGGGAAATGGGTCCCCCAAGGCCCAGACCGACGCGGAGCTGGCTGTTCGGCATTAGTGATCTCCGTGATCAACATAGAGGCCCTTATCGTTCAGAAGGGTTCCATCGACGCAAGAGGCCCTCCGACTGATATTTGAGGGCCTTGTTCTGCAGGCGAGAGTCCGTTGATACAACCTCCAGCGGACCCTACAATTGGGGTCCCTGTCGGCGGCCCCGAGGATCCAAAGGGATCCAAAAGGTACAAACACAAATGAAGGCGTTCGTGCGACAATCGGCTAAAAAAGTGTACACATAGCCGTCGAAGGCTATGAAAGTGTCAGGAACATTAGCACTGAGGGAATGCGCATCGAAAACTAATATATCGGACCACTCGGCCTCATGCAGATTGTGCCATGTTGTTGCACTGCGTGCAGGCAATGCAAGTAGGACCCGTGGTCTTCCTGCCCAATGAGGCGGGTGGCTCGCCGCGTCTCCACCTGTCCCACTATGCGCCTGAGCTGTCGATGACGTCAATCAGATATTACCGCTTGACGACAGATGACGGTTTGGCAGCCAGGCAGTGCTTATTGGAAGTCGGCGAGCTCCAAACGCGAGACCAGAACGGAGAGCAATCCTCGCACTGTTCATTCACTCTTTGATCACTCGGCTGTTTATTCATGCTTTCGCTCACTCGTCCTGTTCATTCATTCTTTGGCCCATCCGTCCAGGGAATATGTCGGGCGCACAAACACGCAGACAGTGCGGGAAGAGATGTAGGAAAACAACTGCGTGTGCAGGCAGGTCGGCACCGCGCAGGAGACTCAAAGCAGCTGTGTGTGCAGGCAGGTCGGCACCGCACAGTAGACTCAAAGCAGCTGCGTGTGCAGGCAGGTCGGCACCGCGCAGTGTACTCAAAGCAGACTCACATGATAGCTTGGATAGGTTTCACTTCAATGAGAGCCGACGCATATTTCTGCATCTTCCAGTTAATTAACAGTTGCCAAAGAAATAAAGGTTGCAAGACCAACTGCTTACTTGCAAAATAAATCATACTTCCTAAATTCCCCGTCGGTGTATCTATTACATCACTGAGGTCCATGTTAAGGATACAGTTCATAACAACTTGCAAGGAAGATCTTTCTCTAACACTGCGATAACTGTCACATGGTCCTAGAGGCGTGCCAAGTGATAATGGCTCTCCCATTCATGACGTAAGAAGTAGTGACAGTCCAAGTGGTCGTGTATCGCGGAAGGCTTTCTACAATAAACGCAGTAATAGGATGCCTCTCGAGGGCTATAGCACATCTCATCCTTATTTTATCTGGCCAGTTGTGACATCAGCAGTGGGCAGCGAGGTCAACGACCTTGCAGTGAACAGCAGAGTCAACAGCCTGAGAGTGGAGGTGCATGATGGAAAGGTGACCATCACTTTTTATGTGAGCGAAATATCACGTTGATTACGGAAATCAACGGAAATAAAAATTACGAAAAAAATTGGTGCGTTGATTACGGAAAACCCGCTAGCCCTGCCGTGCGTGGGGAACCAATCCGGCCCCTGCAACTTTCTTATTTCATCACCAAAGCGTATTAACAAGGCGCTAAAATTGTGTGACCGCGCGACTATCCATTTGTCACATTCCAACACAGCAGCGTCTTTCATTGGCCAAGGAAGGCTCCAGGTGCACTTTGTGGGAGGAGCATCCGGACAAAGCACGGTCTTTCAAGTGCATGCATTTAGGGAGAAGATCATACAACAGAAAATAGCTTGATGTATAGCCCAAATCAATTTTTTTCCGTCAGATACCTCCTAATCTATCAATTTGTTCGAGTTAACAAGGGATTGCTCGATATTTTTGTTCGAGCGATTAAATATATACGTATTTTCACGAAAAGTAAAGGACGTGATAACGTGAGGGAATCGACGTTGGTTTCAGCTTCGGATTCAAGACGTCTTGAACCGTACACTAGCTGTTCAACACTTTCCGGCCATGCGTCCGATCCCAAAGGCACATGCAATGCGGAAGTGGATATAGTAGGCGACAGGAAAGGTTCCAGGAAAAGATGTGGAAGGCCCACGTTTCCAAGATCCACCTGGGCTGCAAAAAAGTGGAGCAGGCTGCATACTGGCATCATAGCGGTTTGTCACCCCTCTCCAGGTGTGTTCCAATGTCTTAGGGGCAGCTGCGCCAAGTTTCAGGGCTAAGGGCGGTGCCAAGAACGGACATGTGAGAAAGAACAACAGTCGCCTTTTGAATGAGCGCCAGCACTGTACATCTCACACATTTACCCTGCCAGCTTTGTATGTCCTGTGTCGGCACTGATTTGGGGTACTGACAGGGACGGATTTATAGGATAAAAACATCACAATGGGTTGAGGCAGCAGCCAGTAGTGCTCGCACTTGTACGCTGTGAAGCAGCTAATGTTTTATTTGCGCTGATTTTCAAGATTCCGCATCTAACACTGCTGATTTAACAGAAACCGTTTACATTTGTGTTTTTCGGTTCATCACAGGTGTGGTACCGTCATATAACACATTGCAGGATATCTTGAGGATTTACTGGTCTGTAACAATTGATTTATATTTACCTCACTTCCTGTGCGCGCAACCAACGTGCTATTGTGTTCTTTTTGTCCAAATAAATAGGTAAGGTAAGACTGCAAGTTTTCGTTCGTCATCGCGTCCAAGCACAGGTTTTAAAGCTCCCTAGATGCTAAGAGGTGGGCATTCGGCCCGCGCGTGGGGGGAGGGGGAGGGGATGCGTAAAAAATTCGCCACGTAAAAATCGTTTAACACCTCCAGTGAATGAATAATGGTATAGATTACAGCACCTGCTACGCAGGGCGAGTGCTGTGATAGCCGCGCATAAAAAACTAAAAGAAATAACACTTCCTTTGGGTAATAGCAATGTTTTAAAATCTGTTCATTCATGCCTTTGTTAAAGCTTACGAAATGACTAACAGCATGTTTCATTTGCTTGGCACAGCGGAATTAGCTCAAAGCAGCTACAGCGCAGCTTCGGCACCTTTGCCAGCGTCGGGACCTATTAGCAAGGCTTA
>NW_023596746.1:48415991-48428753 GCF_011947565.3 Pollicipes pollicipes
AGGCGAGCTGCTGTCCAACCACGCAGCGGGTGCACTCTGTAGAACAGACGACCTAAGGTGAGCTGCTGCCCAACCACGCAGCGGGTGTACTCTCTGGAACAGACGACCTGAGATGAGCTGCTGTCCAACCACACAGCGGGTGTACTCTGTAGAACAGACGATCTGAGGTGAGCTGCTGCCCAACCACGCAGCGGGCGTACTCTCTAGAACAGACGACCTGAGGTGAGCTGCTGTCCAACCACGCAGCAGGAGGGGCAGGCAGAGCAGTTGGCTCGTGACGTGCGGCTCTCATTGGTTCTATTTTTACATCCAACTTGTTACAAAACTATTATTTGCCTGTCTTCCCGTCCAAAGGCAACTCGGTCTTGGGTTGGCTAGCACCTAGACAGCTCAGTTGATTACCACGAAGCTTATATCCTGTTTTGCTAGCCATACACGTGAAATTTCAAGAGCCTTGGAGCATCCAAAAAATGAAGAATATGTTTTGAAACAAGTTTCTGAATTGCATAACCACAAGTCTAATGTTCAACATCCAGGGAAAGTTGGGTGAACATGGGCAGTACGGTCCCGGCTTTTGTCCCAACTTCTCTCTATACGATAACTGTGTATGCACTATTACATCAAACTTTACGCGTTGTAGCCAGCAGTAACCGGTTATGGTCATGACTGGTAATATAAACACCTCAGCCGTTTTCACGAGAGCTTATGATGTGCAACTTTTCAAAACTTTTTGAAAGCTTTCCAGCCTTTTTTCTAACCAGACATCTTTTATCAGCGATTTTTGGTCGGAAGTGTTTCGCAGAGATTTGAATATATCCTTGTAAATGCGCACAATTTGATGAAAGTGCAAAATGACTGGTCGTAACCAAAATCATGCTTTTATGCGCAGGTGAGATGCCATATCTCTTCCTACGGAAACTTTTCAGAACTTTTAAAAAAAAACATTGGATGTTGTCTGAGGCAGGCGCGACAAAACCAATTCTGATATCCTTGCACCTTCCTTGTTCATATGTATGCAGTGCTTCAGAGCTTACTCACAGTTCTTGCATAGCTTCCTTACGGTACTTACAGAGCAAACAAGGCTTGCATACCTTAACATAATCCAAGATGAATAATCCTTGAATGAAACGAGCCTCAAGGCTCGCCTTGCTCCACGCAGCACCGATGTAAACAATAATAGCGCGGCCAGCATTCAATGCCATCGAATGATTCACATCGCTGATTGTCAGACCTAGTACTTTCTAAGAACCTGGGTGAACCAAAGGCATGGGCTGAAGGAATGTCTATAAGCGGTCTCTTTATGTTGGATCCACTTGGTTTATTTACAGCATGTTTAAGAAATTGTATGAAGATAACATTTTCTTATCAGAGTACTTAGAGACAACTAACACTTCATAGCAATATTTAAAACTTCTTAAAAAGTTTTCAGTACATGGAAACTTTTCAGTACATCCATCGTGAAAACGGTTGTTGTCATGTCACAAGCGGTCTCCAACACAGAGTAAGAATGCGCCGACGCTAGCGGTAGACACGTCGTACTTTAGTGACTGTAGTGTGCGGTCTCCAACACAGAGTAAGAATGCGCCGACGCTAGCGGTAGACACGTCGTACTTTAGTGACTGTAGTCGTACTTTAGTGACTGTAGTGTTGTTGATGCGTTGTCGGCCTGTCACCATTCATGCTTTTTTACTTCATTATTCATCTGAATAATCTGAGCTTCTGTAATGTTAATCCTATTCGAAAGTGAAAACGTCGTGGCAGATGTCTTAATTAACGCCGCAAATCAATTTTTGTGTGTGAAAAAAAGATGTAAGGTAACGGATTTCGGTTATGAACGGTTAACGGTAGTTGATAGTGAACGGTAATGGACAGCTAATGATAATTAACGTTTAACTTAATAATGATAATTAACGCCTAACCTAATAATGATAATTAGCGCAATTAAGGGTCAACGGTAATCAACTGTAAATGGCAGTAATGGTTAACATCAATTAAGGGTTAGCGGTGGTAGGGGTTAACCGTAAATCACATTCAACGATAGCGGTAACAACTAACTGTATCAAGTGCAAGTGTGGAAATGATAAGCGTAAAAAAGTAACTGACGTACCCCTACATCGTATCATTTTAATATTTCGATATTTTTAGCGTGTACAGGGTGTGCTGGATGTAGAGGATTTAAACCCACAATTGCGTTGCTCAGATAAGCAGGAAGTGTGCGGCACCTTCAGTAACATGCAGAAGCAGGCCCAGTGTCCCAGTCTATTGTTAGCATGCCAACGAGAGAGGATATTTTCTACTATATGCTTCTCCCAGAAAAGGCTTACTTTCATAAAAGAGAAAAATATTATTTTCTTTTTCTCCTTCTCCTCTTTCCTCAGGGATTTTTTAATATTCGTGGCATTCGAACACACTGAAAAAGTTGTTTCGGCCATATTCCGAGTGCGCAGTGATTTTTACTGAATATAGGCTGGCCAGCCCCAGCCATCTTGCCTCATTCCGCAGCGTAGGGGCGGGGGTGGTGTGATCATCCTGCTGTTTCCGCACTCGGTGCAAGAGGACGAAACGCAGGGGTGAGAAAAGTGCCTTCTCTGTCACCGACGAAATTTGAAACCGTCTTAATTGTCACCTGGAGCGGAACCTTTCAGAAATCGTTGCCATATTACTCAAAATGCAATAAGCCACAAAAAGACAAAGTTAATGCAGTGCGGCATAAGCATCAAATATTTTCGGGATTTCATTAGCAATAAAGCGTCATTTGCTGGACATCAGACACTGAATGATGATTGAGACTTAGCTGATAAAATTATCAGATAAAAGCATGCTGAACACAACCAGCCTGGAGACGTGTAGTTTCCTATTCAGATAGGGGGAGGAGATCGTGCCTCCTAGCCATGGATATATTTTCCTGTTTTTGTTTATCATGTTTAAGCATTATTCTTCATTAATCACAATTTTAAGGGCTTAGCATCCAAACTTATTTCGAGAAACTACACCCCTGCTTAACTGTGAAAAGAAAGTGCGTCAAATCTGTAACGAAAACGGTTTTGAGTGCATTTTGGAGGCAGACTCAGTCATTTTTTCTTGATTCCTCCCCTCCCCCACTCTCCATCCTTTAACCCTATTTTTTCCAAAACTGCATCCCTGTAGCCGTATATTTACCGACAACGTAGTTCTACAAGTGCTTGACATCACCTTTGGTTTTTCGGACGCCATCGTGCAATCAGCTGAGCGCGCAGGCAACCTTCGCTATCCTCGCATAATCATTACCGGTGCAGAAGCCACACTTTCTAACATGATCCCAATCATTCAGAGCAAAACCCATACAATACTGGTATCAACAAATGCGAAAGACATTTTTGAACACCTCTACCTCCGTTATTGGGTTTTATATGCAATGTGATGAAAATAAAAAAGCGTTTTACCTCACGCCTGTCCACCGATCACTGCGCTACGTTTCTTGTGTGAACAGTGATGCTCAGTCTCTTGCCTCAAAGCGGCTGTTACTCTCAGAAGCAGAAAGCTCCAGATGAACATTTGACATATGTCGCTCCAACATCCTCTGTTTACTTTTGGAGCTACAGCTCAGGTATCCACAAACAACAATCGCCCTACGTCGGCAGGGCTTCTTAAGGTTATCACTTCACAAAAAAAAACTGTCGATTGGCTATATGCTTCTAGCCGGTCAGCTTCCCACATGAACACAACAGTAGCCCACAGCCTTGCACTGAATCCAACGTATCACGCCATGTCATTCGAACGCATTTGTCTCAAATGGCACGGCGCTTAAAAACGCTGCGTGGCAAACTGATCACCTCCAACGCGAGATGCTGCGGCCAGCTACGATCCTTACGACCTTGCGATCCTTACAACTAGTAATAAGCCTAGTTATTTTGTATTTTATACTGTTAAGTATGTGACGCGAATCTTGGCTGAAACATTTGCAAAAGGCACTGATCTGAGGGTCCTTGGAAAAGTACCGTGTCACCGCTGATCTGTGACGTCAGCACTGATATGGTATAGTTTGCAGGATATTTCTGGTTATTCCTGTTAGAAGCTATCCTGATTAAAGCCTCTTTGTTTGGCAGCACCTAATTTCATACTTGGCTCATACAGTGAAACGTCAACGTTTCGTCATGTGTTCTACGCATGCTCACGCTGCAAGTGTCGACGAGCACAGACCAATACTAAGCGTTCAGTTTCGTTTGGCTGGGATAGTAAATTGTAGTATGGTCTGGTCTATCGAAATTTCTTTGCATTTTTGTAATTTTTTCACTAATTGGTTTGCAAAAGTGTCAGTTTTTGTCACCGATCATATTCGGTAAATCAGAAGCTCTTTCACCCGTGCGAAAACAATCACAAGTGAGGCCCACGTAGTACTTTTGCTATGATGCGTAAGGTTCGACTTTCCAAACACGTCATGTTTGCAGCATCCTTTGTCGTTGATTTTTCAGCGCAGATAAAACTAGGGAATTTATGTTGTTCCCGTCATTTCGTTGCCTTCCATATGTGTCAGAACAGATGGTGCGCGCGAAAGCATGGCACTGTTTTGTTTCCAAACAACAATGTGGAGTCATCACGGATCACTGCATGACCTCCGATCACCCAGAAATCAAATCAGAAATCAAATCAAAAATCAAATCATTCAAATCAGCTTGCACTTGCGTTCATCCCTTTTGGGAATTTTTTGGTACATTTAACAGTATCTACTAACACCACATCAGACAGCTTGGCAAACATCACCTGACATAGTCTGTCATGACCGTGACATTCAACAAGCCGTACATCGTTTCTGGCATTTCTCACTCTCGTCGATAATGCAACGTGAGTCTTGGTGTCCATTGGACATAGTTTTCCGAATAAATCGATGACTCGGTGATCTTGACTCCACATTAATCTAAACAAGGCAATGCCGCTGGTCAGGTCCATGACGTAACCACTTGGAATATTTGAAACGATAAGCGGATGCAGAGATCAGGCACGCGCACAGCGATAAGCTGTATAAGCTGTGCCTAACGCCAATCCCGTACATCTTGCCTTGCTGGTATTCAGAGCGGCATCGTAGGTCGGAAAAATGAGACGGCAGGTATTTGAAGCTTGCGGATAGGCTGCGTGACATTTTATGTTCGGCTAGCGAACACTTCTCGCTGTGATACACTGTGACGTTCCGGAGATATCTCGGAAAAGTCGATGGGTGATCGCCCCAAATTCCCGTGCTGACATGGGTACAAGTAAACTATACAATACTGTTGGATGAACAGATCGTTGTGAACCAACTGTCAAACGCGGCGCAAAAGAAGGCTGGCAGGAGGTCCACTCCGGCGCTGAAGTATTACGGAAATGGCAACTCTGCATTTCCGTCGCCGCGGCCTGTCACAGACAGGATATGCAAACTAACTCAAACAAGCGCGTAACGCCCACTGTCAGAGAGTGATGGGTAATGACTTTGACCATGCTACATCCCATTATATTCCATAGTTATGCACCATTGCTCCGAGCATGCTCGCAGGCCGGACGGGGCTTAGGCTCAACAAACCGGACATTTGTGGCTTAAGTGGCTCGACCCGCCCGGCCAGCCGGGGTCTGACTTGGCAGTTCAGCCTCGGGGCTCGCCTTTGACGCGCTTGTGTATCTTTGCGACAACGGATTGTATCAACATCCAGTTTGCAGCAAGACATGGTGTGGGCCTTGTTCATGTATTTCCGTAATGTTATCAAAACGTTTCCATGAGAGCTGTTTGATTAAGCGGAGATTCCCTGCAGGATTGCAATGGCAGAGCATTCTCATCTTCCTTTCGATGAGCACTTGAAGTGTGGCTTTCTCAAATTGGGAGGAGCTAAAGAGCACGGATGAAGGGGTTTGAACTGGGTTGAATGGGTCGAGAGCAGAACCAAAGCACGATAACCAGGTATCTCAGTAATATGAGACTTTCGCATTTCATATGAGGCGTGGAGAAAAGGACAGTCGTGTTGATAAAAGTCCGGAGATCAAACTGTCACTACGATCTATCATGCAGACACAATCACACCAGTATGCTTCGTCTACCACGATGCACTTGGAATTACCCCTCATAAGATGTTCGTTGGTAGGTACAGCGAACTTGAGCAGAGAGCGCTTAATGCGGTAGACAAGACGTAGCCCTGGATGCCGCTGTCAAAATTGGGTCATTCGGTCGACTCCCACCACCTTTCGCCAGCTTCACGGGGTCTGTTACCTTCCGAGGCGTGGAGGGTGGGTGGTGCCACACCTCGCCAGCTTCACGGGGTCTGTTACCTTCCGAGGCGTGGAGGGTGGGTGGTGCCACACCTCGCCAGCTTCAGGGGTCCGTTACCTTCCGAGGCGTAGAGGGTGGGTGGTGCCACCCGTCGCCAGCTTCAGGGGTCTGTTACCTTCCGAGGCGTAGAGGATGGGTGGTGCCACCCGTCGCCAGCTTCAGGGGTTTGTTACCTTCCGAGGCGTAGAGGATGGGTGGTGCCACCCGTCGCCAGCTTCAGGGGTTTGTTACCTTCCGAGGCGTAGAGGGTGGGTGGTGCCACCCGTCGCCAGCTTCAGGGGTCTGTTACCTTCGAGGCGTAGAGGGTGGGTGGTGCCACCCCTCGCTAGCTTCACGGGTCTGTTACCTTCCGAGGCGCAGAGGATGGGTGTGCCACCCGTCGCCAGCTTCAGGGTCTGTTACCTTCCGAGGCGTAGAGGGTGGGTGGTGCCACCCCTCGCTAGCTTCACGGGTCTGTTACCTTCCGAGGCGCAGAGGATGGGTGGTGCCACCCCTCGCCAGCTTCAGGGGTCTGTTACCTTCCGAGGCGCAGAGGATGGGTGGTGCCACCCCTCGCCAGCTTCAGGGGTCTGTTACCTTCCGAGGCGTAGAGGATGGGTGGTGCCACCCGTCGCCGGCTTCAGGGGTCTGTTACCTTCCGAGGCGTAGAGGATGGGTGGTGCCACCCCTCGCCAGCTTCAGGGGTCTGTTACCTTCCGAGGCGCAGAGGGTGGGTGGTGCCACCCGTCGCCAGCTTCAGGGGTTTGTTACCTTCCGAGGCGTAGAGGATGGGTGGTGCCACCCGTCGCCAGCTTCAGGGGTCTGTTACCTTCCGAGGCGTAGAGGATGGGTGGTGCCACCCGTCGCCAGCTTCAGGGGTCTGTTACCTTTCGAGGCGTAGAGGGTGGGTGGTGCCACCCCTCGCTAGCTTCACGGGTCTGTTACCTTCCGAGGCGCAGAGGGTGGGTGGTGCCACCCCTCGCCAGCTTCAGGGGTTTGTTACCTTCCGAGGCGCAGAGGGTGGGTGGTGCCACACCTTGCCAAATTCATACTCGATATGCTAGAGCAAAGCCTCATTCTACGAGCGTTCTTTGCCTGTCGTACAAGGAAGAGGGGTCTCTTAGAAGCTCCTTTTAAGATAACAAAAATGAAACAATCTAGAGCCGCGGGAAAACAGCGATGGGATATTATTGCAAAACTTACATAGACGGATGCGACTGAGGAATGGTGAGTAAATTTTTGGCTGGTCAAATTAGGTGATCAGTTAGGTGGTCAAGTCAGCGCTTCATAGACCGTTCCGGTGCCTCAAGAATTTAGTATGCTACGACGATGGTGAAGACGGCAGAATAGCTCTCTGGCGGCATGAACACGTCGTCCAACAGTTTCAGCCTCAGGCTGTGTGCAATATATCTCCACGTGCCACTCGGCAGTGTCAGCGGTACCCAGTTCACAAGCGCAAGACGACTTCCATCTAGCGCGCCTTCTGAATAAAACGACCATCCCATCTCATGTATGGCAATTCACGTGCGCATCCGTTCCCGGGCACACCAGCCTGTGGAACAACCTCAACTGCGGCCATTATTTCCTGCGACATTACTTGCTGCGTCGAAACTACGACCAACGCGCGCGGCCGCCCACTGGTAGCTGTCCAATGGGCACTTGGATAGAATGACAGCTCTAGTTTTCCACTGCAGCATATATGAGTGCAGCTCAGTCACGTCAGTTTGTTTATGTGATCTGTTCATCAGAAAATTTGTTCTAGGCATATGCGGTTGAGTTACGTATTTCCTAGCCGGTCTGGCTGGGGTAATAGGGTAGGTTACGTTGGTAGTGGTGGTTGGAATCTGAACTGCAACATTTTATTCATGTAACGAGACTTTTTGAATTCATGTCTCTATTGAGCATTCCAGGGACAATTAAGTGATTATTCGTATCTAATTGGTTTTCAATCCGTTCAGTCCGTATGAGCTGGCAAATTTGAAAAACCTGATCCACTCCGTGGATTGATCCACAATTCGTGGATTGATCCAATCTGTGGAGGGATCCAATCCGGGGAGTGTTCTTTATGTAGGGGAGCAAAATTCGTCCACCCGATATGGACGAACAGGGACAAAAAGGAATAGGTCATATGGTGATAATTTCGGAAACAGATGCAAGCCTGGCATAGGCAGACCAAGGCATAGGCCGCAGGCGGACTGAGCCCAAACGCGAAATTCATAAGCTTTGATTTTATGTTGCTTGTGTTAACGAGGTGATAGCATTGTTCGCCCAATCTGATAGACACTTTTGAAGTCAGCTGTTTTTTGGGAACCTAATAGATGTGGTATTAGAGATTAATAAGTCAGCATGCGGCGATGACTTCCGTGATTTTTTCCAACAGAATAAACCTAACATACTATTCTAGACTGTATTCGAAATAATTGTGCAAATGTTAATGTTACGACAAAGGCTTGATCCATCAGTGCGAACAATGAATGTGGCCAGACCATAATCTGTGATGCACATTAACGTAACGCGTTCTTTTGGTGTGTGCTCTAAAATCTATACAATGCCACGATCGAGCTCCGAATACAACCGGAAATATGCAGTGTTTTAATTATTTACATGCTGACTTTGATGACCATGAGCACTAACTTGTAAAGCCTTGCTTGCCGGATAAGCTTCGTGCAGGAGTCTTGACCTACGGCCATGCAGCCTATCCTATCCTATCAGAGACGAGGGAGCGCACGGGGAAAGCATTAGAGTTGAGGGTAGAGGACTGGATGGGCCTGCGGGCGGCGGCTGGTTCGAGGCGGTGTGCGCCGCGGCCCGTGGCCACCTCGGCGGCAGCTGCCGTAGTCAGCAGCACCATAAGCGTGCCTATTGATCGGCCGGTCCCGGCCGGGCCCGTACGCCGCCCGGCCGCACCGCCTCAGATGAAAAACACTGCCGAGCCTGCTGGCGCGGTGCCGCCGCGCCGGCCGGCAGCGGGCGACACGGGCGGCCGCACCACGGCGGCACAGAGCCCCCGGAGCAAGGACACAGCGGCGCAACGTCTCTCGAGCACGGACACGGCGGCGGGCGGCCCAGTGTCCCCTCGAGCACGGACACGGCAGTGGGCGGCGCGTTGTCCCTCGAGCACGAACACGGCGGCGCAACGTCTCTCGAGCACGGACATGGTGGCGAGCGGCGCAGTGTCCCCTCGAGCACAGACACGGCAGTGGGCGGCGCGGTGTCCCTCGAGCACGAACACGGCGGCGCAGTGTCCCTCGAGCACGAACACGGCGGCGTAGTGTCCCTCGAGCACGGACACGGCGGCGGGCGGCGTAATGTCCCTCGAGCACGGACACGGCGACGCAGTGTCCCTCGATCACGAACACAGCGGTGCAGTGTCCTTCGAGCACGGACACGGCGGCGGGCGGCGCAGTGTCCCTCGAGCACGGACACGGCGGCGCAGTGTCCCTCGAGCACGAACACGGCGGTGCAGTGTCCCTCGAGCACGGACACGGCGGCGGGCGGCGTAGTGTCCCTCGAGCACGGACACGGCGGCGGGCGGCGCAGTGTCCCTCGAGCACGGACACGGCGGCGGGCGGCGCAGTGTCCCTCGGGCGCGGACACGGTGGCGGGTGGCGCAGTGTCCCTCGGGCGCGGACACGGCGGCGGGCGGCGCAGTGTCCCTCGGGCGCGGACACGGCGGCGGGCGGCGCAGTGTCCCTCGGGCGCGGACACGGTGGCGCAGTGTGCCTGGACCACGCACACGGCGGTGCAGCGTCCTCAGGCACGAGCACTGCGCCACAGCGCCCCTCGAGCTCGGTCGCGGCGGTGGCTCGTGGTCGGTGGTCGGTGCCTCCCTCCGCTCCACTCACAGCCCCAAATTGGCAATCGAGGCGGGCTAAGTGGGCTCCATTAGGGAGTCAGGAATATTGGGAGCCGCACACATCCGTCCTGTTTCTGTGACACTGGAGGAGGCGGCGGCGCCCCGCCGGTGTTGAGGTCTCCCTTTCGCTGCCTTCTGAAGGGCTGCGACGCCAAGATACGAGGAAATGTAGGCAGCCCATGCATATTCATCACGTCATCTATGTTATCTTACGAGGGGGTCTTGAGTGAAGTCCGACGAAATACTGCCGCACCGTCCCAGACCGTCCAATGGAGCTTTTCCGTGTTGCTCCAGTCAAACCTACGGAACAAGCCTGTGTTACGCTATGCTATCCTACGGAACATCCGTATGTCACCTGACCACTGTGCCACCGGCATTCCCCCGGAACGATTTTGGGCGCGTTCGGCCTGAGGATTCAAACCAACATTTTCCCGTCCGATGACCATCCACGGAGATTCTCCATTTGCCTTTGGCAGGTTCGGAAACTTTCATCAAGTTTCACCTCACATTCGCCGTGCATTACCAGTGGTCATAGCTAGGCATGGCGAGGAATATTTTCCGTCTTGACCACGCTCTTAATATTATTCGGCACTCCGTTGGGCACGGACAAAATCTCCCAGCTAAGTCTCCGTGTTGGTAATGCCAAACGCCATTCCGGAGAGTTTTCCACATTCCGGACAATTCTCCCAGATTATCCCTTGTCCTTCCAGACGATCCAATGGACCTGCTGTGTGTCGTGCCTGGCCGTGTTGCGTAGGGCCTTCGTGAGGCGCCCTTTGGCGGGTAAGGCGCAATTTCCCTTCACCTTTGCGTGACCGCCCGGGTCTTGAAGCGCAATAACCCGTCGCTCTCCCACCAGCCATGCTTGAGCCGGAGCAGGCTTGACAGGGCGAACACGCGTCTCGTTTAAACGGCTCCCCGAGCAGGATGGCTGACAGCACGGAGCGGAGCGCAGCGGGGCGCATGCCGTGGCCAGCCCGGCGGGGGAGGACGGCTGACAGCACGGAGCGCAGCGCAGCGGGGCGCGTGCCGTGGCGAGCCCGGCGGGGGAGGACGGCTGATAGCACGGAGCGGAGCGCAACGGGGCGCGTGCCGTGGCCAGCCCGGCGGGGGAGGACGGCTGACAGCACGGAGCGCAGCGCAGCGGGCCGCATGCCGTGGCCAGCCCGGCAAGAGAGGACAGCTGATAGCACGGAGAGGAGCGCAGCGGGCGCGTGCCGTGGCGAGCCCGACGAGAGAGGATGGCTGACAGCACGGAGCGGAGCGCAGCGGGGCGCGTGCCGTGGCGAGTCCGACGAGAGAGGACGGTTGGCAGCGGCCAGTCTGCAGCGGACGAAATCAATAGCTCGGTCCCATCATCGACTGCCGGCGGGATGCCGTGACACGGACAGCGACCCTCGGACACGCTTCGCACGGCCGGCCGGACCGCGGCACCAGACCTGACAACCACCCCCACCCCTGCCCCTCCCCTAGCCTCTGACTGGGAGACTGGACCCTTTGTTCCGCGGCGCCCAGTTGCCGGAGTGTGGCTACAGCAGCGCCGGGTGCCGGACAGAGCAGCCGCGTTCCAGCCGCGCCGATTGGCGCAGTGTGTATCTTCTGTCTCCACATGTATGCAAAACAAATCAAAGCTATGCGCTGGACTGTTCCATCAAGGTGATGACAGTTAGCCTCGTAGCGAACAAATGGCAATGTCCTGGCCAAAATATATCTCCTTCTTCTGGACCATCTATGAAATCCACTCGCGCCCGCACGCTGGAGATACATCGCCAAACAAAATTACGCTCAATGTAAGACAAATTTGAGTTCGTAGGACGCCCACGTCTCTGTAAGAGCTTCCTGTAATCAAATGCCACTGAAATCCTTGCGTTATCATCCAATTCGAATTGATACTTGACACTGCCGAAGGTCAGACAACTAGATGTCACGTTCGATGACTTCAATTATTTCATCTGTCTGAACGTCACAAAGCGAGAGCGATGCGTTGATCATGACCAACGAGAAAGCCAACGCCTGCATGCCAATTTGCAAGCGGACGTCAGCCGGCCTGGGCGTCGCCGTCGACCAGTGTGTAACGTCCCGGCCCGATCTCCGTGGAAGGCGTGTGACCCGACGCCGCCAGGGGCGCCTTCGCCGGCCGTCCAATGAAAGCCTCGCTCTCTAGCTCGCGCCGGCACACCGATAACTCGTGGCACGGGCGGCCGGTGGCCGATTGGACGGAGGGAGGGCTGGACGGAGGGAGGAGGGATTGGACGGAGGGAGGAGGACGGCGGGCCGATCACGACCTGAACGAAATTAAGAAGATCTGCAGATTGTGTAGAATCGATGACCTGTCGCGACAAATCTTGTCACCCCTACCGGTGACCGATGATAACAGATTGTAGACATAAGCTGGGGTCTGAGTGGAAATCTCTGCTGCTGACTAGACCACCTGCCGCTTGGTCTCTTCGTCAGGCAGGCTTTCTGTGCCGTCACGTGTCGTAATTCTCATTTGACCATCTTCGGCACGCCATGTCGCCACACACACGTCGTGACCTACGGGATCGCGACTGGGTTGACTCAGGTCGCTTGTGACTATGTGGTATGCGCTGGGTCCGCTCGCCCGGAGCGATGTGGTGTACGCTGGGTCCGCTCACCCGGGGCGATGTGGCGTGCG
>NW_023596746.1:48429776-48457952 GCF_011947565.3 Pollicipes pollicipes
CCCATCATCGACTGCCGGCGGGATGCCGTGACACGGACAGCGACCCTCGGACACGCTTCGCACGGCCGGCCGGACCGCGGCACCAGACCTGACAACCACCCCCACCCCTGCCCCTCCCCTAGCCTCTGACTGGGAGACTGGACCCTTTGTTCCGCGGCGCCCAGTTGCCGGAGTGTGGCTACAGCAGCGCCGGGTGCCGGACAGAGCAGCTGCGTTCCAGCCGCGCCGATTGGCGCAGTGTGTATCTTCTGTCTCCACATGTATGCAAAACAAATCAAAGCTATGCGCTGGACTGTTCCATCAAGGTGATGACAGTTAGCCTCGTAGCGAACAAATGGCAATGTCCTGGCCAAAATATATCTCCTTCTTCTGGACCATCTATGAAATCCACTCGCGCCCGCACGCTGGAGATACATCGCCAAACAAAATTACGCTCAATGTAAGACAAATTTGAGTTCGTAGGACGCCCACGTCTCTGTAAGAGCTTCCTGTAATCAAATGCCACTGAAATCCTTGCGTTATCATCCAAATCGAATTGATACTTGACACTGCCGAAGGTCAGACAACTAGATGTCACGTTCGATGACTTCAATTATTTCATCTGTCTGAACGTCACAAAGCAAGAGCGATGCGTTGATCATGACCAACGAGAAAGCCAACGCCTGCATGCCAATTTGCAAGCGGACGTCAGCCGGCCTGGGCGTCGCCGTCGACCAGTGTGTAACGTCCCGGCCCGATCTCCGTGGAAGGCGTGTGACCCGACGCCGCCAGGGGCGCCTTCGCCGGCCGTCCAATGAAAGCCTCGCTCTCTGGCTCGCGCCGGCACACCGATAACTCGTGGCACGGGCGGCCGGTGGCCGATTGGACGGAGGGAGGGCTGGACGGAGGGAGGAGGGATTGGACGGAGGGAGGAGGACGACGGGCCGATCACGACCTGAACGAAATTAAGAAGATCTGCAGATTGTGTAGAATCGATGACCTGTCGCGACGAATCTTGTCACCCCTACCGGTGACCGATGATAACAGATTGTAGACATAAGCTGGGGTCTGAGTGGAAATCTCTGCTGCTGACTAGACCACCTGCCGCTTGGTCTCTTCGTCAGGCAGGCTTTCTGTGCCGTCACGTGTCGTAATTCTCATTTGACCATCTTCGGCACGCCATGTCGCCACACACACGTCGTGACCTACGGGATCGCGACTGGGTTGACTCAGGTCGCTTGTGACTATGTGGTATGCGCTGGGTCCGCTCGCCCGGAGCGATGTGGTGTACGCTGGGTCCGCTCACCCGGGGCGATGTGGCGTGCGTTGGGTCCGCGTGGCGTGCGCTGGGTCCGCTCGCCCGGAGCGATGTGGTGTACGCTGGGTCCCCTCACCCGTGGCGATGTGGCGTGCGCTGGGTCCGCTCGTCCGGGGCGACGTGGTGTACGCTGGGTTCGCTCGCCCGGGGCGATGTGGCGTGCGCTGGGCCCGCTCGTCCTGACCACCTGTGGCCGTTGCATTTGATATCACGAGCACTCAAATTCGGAGAGTCGTCAAATTCTTTCAGGTCGGTCGAGTGTTCAAAATAGTGTGTGGACTTCCTCAGCAGGCCGACTGCGGCTCCGTATTTCCTCTCCTTCTCTTGGATCGGCATCACGTTGCAGTCGTGCCGCGCAGCGGTCGAGCTTAGCCTTTTCTTATATACGTTTGCCCTTTTCAGAACATGAAGAGTCAAATCATGACGACAAATGTGTGGGTGGAACAGGTAAGCAATCGCTGGCAAGCTCTGCTAGGCTGGCTGATGGCACTGCGCGGCTGATCGTTATTGGAGCAGCCAGCTGCCACCGGGGTGTATTTTGGACGTAAAGTGCAGCAGCGGTGCAGAAAATGCGGCTTGTTTGATAATGCCACCGGCTAAAGTTCGGCTCAGCATCTCTCATCACTATTAAGCTTTATTCGTTTTGGTCTGTTGTTAAAAAGTGGATGTGTTTTTGGTTTCCTTTAAATTTGGTCAAACTGGTATACACATTTTCACGCCAATCTCTTCCTCGTTATGACATTACTTCTGATTTTGCTTCATCCTCCTGGTTCCGTTTGCTCCGACCCACCTAATAGGATGCCTCCCCGCGGCTTGCGAAGCCGGCCTAAGCGCCTGCGGTCCGTTTTCACTTGCGCCAGATTGCATATGTGGGTTTGACTGTCTGCTCATCTGAGGACATAGGTCAGACCTTATTTTGTATATCGTATGGGGATGGAGGATGCCCGTCGATGTGAAGAACAGGACCGAGTGTGACATTGCTGGACCACGCAGGGCGTTAATGCGTTTATGATTTTGCCATGCCGCTCCACCGTTTCGTCTGGCCGTGATACGTGTTTAAGGCGTGGGTAGGTGCGCTTAGCGTTTTAACGTCATGCGTGTGAGCGTGAGTGTTTCGTGATAGGTCTGCAGCGTGTGACTGTGCCTTCGTCTTCTTCAGCGTGTCCCGTTCTCCGGACAAAATTAACAATGCGCCGACACTGCTGAACCATACGGAAGTGTTCAAGCAGCATTTCCCTGATATTCTACTTGGTGACATGGGCTGGTTAACGCCGGGATTATGCAAATTCTACTGTTGAGCGTTCAGTCTCATCCCTTAAATGTATGTCGTATGAATGTGTAATAAAAGCTTATAACTAGGGGCAACGGGCTATTATGCCATGGCACGCAACGTCATTTTGTTCTCGGTCTTCGCCATGTTGTTCCCAGTCTACGCCATGGCGTTGTTACAGGTTGGCGTCAGCGGATGACAAGTGTGCGTGGAGAAGTTCTCTGGCGAGTGTGCGTGGAGAAGTTCTCTGACGAGTGTGCGTGGAGAAGTTCTCTGACGAGTATGCGTGGAGAAGTTCTCTGACGAGTGTGCGTGGAGAAGTTTCGTATTCCCTGGCTGTTTCTGCGTTCCGAACAGTCAGCACAGGACTCAGCTTTCTATTTTACTTTACCGTGTCAAGATCTCGTTCGTCAACTCGCATTGCCCACAAGCCCATGATCGCGCTGGGTCTATATTCGACAGGAATGGAACGACTACAAGCTGGCGTGGGATCCGTCCGAGTATGGTGGGGTGCAGACATTGCACGTGCCTTCGGAGCACATCTGGTTGCCGGACATAGTGCTCTACAACAAGTTAGTGTGCGAGATCGTTACTTCTAGCGGTCGTAGTTTTTTGACGCTTATTTTATGCTCGCGCGGCCCAATAAAAGATGGCAGTTATCAGCAACAGCAAGCAATGCATGTTTCATGTTCTCCCGTGAATAGTGCTCAGTGATAATCAGACCAAAATATACTAATATGAATGTCTCAGCTGTCCTTTTCTTACAAAGCTTCAGGAAAAGTACCCAAAAGCTGCACAACAGTATCTCAATTAGAAATCCAAAACCACAGAATTCATCTGCGTTTTACGGTCTTCTTGTCGTGGTTTTCAGCATTCAGTAAAGCCAACGAGTTCTGCTTATCAAGAACAGTGTTAAAACTGCATTTGTTCTAATGCGTTAAGTCGTTTTGAAGCGTGTGATAGACAGCTGAACAAGCCTGCATGCTGTGGTCGACCACAATCAGTGCAAAAGGTGTCTAAGCTAGATGTACACATTCTTCAATATTTACGTTCAGATCCAGTGTAAATAGAGTGACCTTCCCTTCGTAGTGTTACAAGAGAGAAAGTGAGGCATGCTGATGCGGAAAAACCCGGGAGTTCTCTAACTTAGGCTGTTCTGAAGGTTCGTGCGAGTCAAAATGTCGAGTCAAGACGGCAACCGAATCGCACTCGGACATGCCTCGACCGTGATGCGAGTGGGGACCAGCGATGTAGCGCGAACACTACCCTGTCTGTCGCCCTCTCCTTAACATCTTATGCTACTGCAGCTGTTTGGTCGCTCACCTGCTTGTTTGCGACGCTACGAAAGGCACGCCGTGCTATTTGTTTGTACAGCTCTTAATGATCAATCTTGAATGTGTTTCATTACATCTCTGAAATGCAGGAGGCCTTTAATCAGCTGATCAAGATACAAACGAAAAGTGTCAAGATTCGGATGTATATGTTAACTTGTCAAACAAAAGAACCCGGCAAGACACATACAGCATACAGTGGAAATTACTTACAGTGGAAATTATTTGCGCATTACATGTGCCCCTCATCGTAATGCACAGACAATGGCAATGGATTTGACAACTGAAATACGCCAAGCCATTCTATGCAACTAGCATTCTGCGCATTGATAATCAACATTTATATTTGTCGTATTAATACAAAGATGATGTCATTTTAGACAACAAACGTTCCATTTCTTTTCTTCTTTTTATTTTTTTTTATTTTTTATAAATTTGGTCCGAATCCTTTGAATGGATGGGTTTCTGGGATCAGCGCTCACGCTAAGCAGTGCTTGTTGTGTGAGCCCTGACCCCCCACCATCAGATCGCGCAGTTCCAGGCAACGGCAGAATTTAGTGGCGAAAGCTTTACGTGCCGCAATGCTCGGCACGGTCCGTCCTGCCCTCTGACGTCAACTGACCTTTAGCGCGACCGCTGCCACCGGCCGCGGGCCATACCTGCCAAGGGCAAATAGCGAGCGCCCTAAAGCGACTCGAACCCATCCCGCCACGGATCGGTGGGTCGGAATGCAGGCGCTCTAACCAACTGAGCCACCGGGACGGATTTGTTTATTTTTACGGATTTTACGGATTATTTTATTTTATACGGATTTATTTATTTCACTCCATTTCTAAGAACAGAAACAACTTGTATTATTTATTCACAGAGTGGGAAGGCCACGACCTGTACGGAATGCCGAGTGAGCACTGCTCTATTGTGTGCTACTCCATCTTACCCATGGTCCACATCACTGGCAGCCGAAATGCGGCCAGTGATACGTGAATGGGACATCAGCTGACGTCTGCCATGCTTTCACAGCGCGGACGGGAACTACGAGGTGACCATCATGACCAAGGCCATCCTGAACTTCACCGGCCGTGTGGTTTGGAAGCCACCTGCAATCTACAAGTCCTACTGCGAGATCGACGTCGAGTACTTCCCCTTCGATGAGCAGACGTGCTTCATGAAGTTCGGAAGTTGGACGTACGATGGCTACATGGTGTGTTAGAGTGCCCAGTGAACGGCAAGCGGGGCTTTACTTGTCAGCGCACACATGCGCACGAATGGCCGAAGATGAGTTAAATTGCTTAGTCGCACTATTGCTGTTGATTAGAAGTCGACTGGCGATTCACGAAGGAGCCCTAAAGCTTCTTTCCAAGCTTCTCTAGGAGCCCGATGGCATTTTATACAAACGCAATTTGGTGTGTGGGCTGAAAGCTTTGGAAGTAGACCGTCTCATTCGGCATGATTTACTCCAGCTTTTCCGCCCATGTATCTATTCTGCTGTCGGCTGAAATGCTTTTAGGAAAACATGCCATCAATCAGCTTCATTTTATTGTAACGAAGCCGTTCGATTTGCGCAGCGTGTGTCAATGCTCAGCGAATTTTATTTGTCTCGTTGGGGGCCGCTTCTTGCCACACCCGTGCTACGGACAAGACATCAATTATCCTGGAGACCTGGGTAACTTCCGCACGGCGGACTCCTGCCGTGTCTTCCGATCCAGACGGTTCGTACAGTTGGCAGTCGGTCTGTAGACCCCTGTGACCTCCTCTGCGGCACGAGAGCCGTCACCGCGCTGCCATCGATCCGGCCCGCGCCGGTCCGCCCCACAAATCAGACGGGGCTGCACCCCCGGCCTCCCAGCTGTCGACGGGCCCGCGCCGCCCAGGCGCCGGCGGCACTTGACGGGCCCGCAGAGACGATTCCGGCCGACGACTCGGGAGCCGCCGCCGCAGCTGGGCCGGAGGCGGCTCCGGTCGACGGCTCGGGAGCCCCCGCCGCAGCTGGGCCGGAGGCGTCCCACTCGGCCGTCAGTCAGCGGCTCGGGAGCCGCCGCCGCAGCTGGGCTGGAGGTGCCTCCGGCCGACGGCTCGGGAGCCGCCGCCGCAGCTGGGCTGGACACCAGGTGGCGTCGGCGCGACTTAGCTAGCTATCTCCTCTTTAAGGGTAGTCTTTTCCCGCTGAGTCAAGGCTGGGCTCTGCGATAATCGCCAAGTGGAAGAGGTTTTCAACGTGTACCAGGTGGGGGATGGATTTAGGGGCGAACAAAGAATATGTTGCCCTTGACAGGAGCCCGGCTGTATGCATAAACTCAGAAAGGTCATCAAACCATTAATCTGTCCATGTCGACATGATGCTCACGTATAGTTCAGCGGCTTCAGGCTTTGTCGTGCAGAGCGAGACACGCATGCACTGTCCCAGTCTGCAAGAAGCCCATCGAAGCCTCCGAAAGTTGCGCTTATGGCTACGTGGACGTGATTCTGAAACTTGAAGTGGGCTTTTGGCATGCGTCTCGGCGGAATTCACTGCTAAGAAAGCCTCTAATGTTCCTCTCAAACTCTGGATAAACCGGTCTCATGTGGCGTAGTTGGTTGCATGGCCTATTAAGTATTCGCCGGCGTAGATTGATTCAGCGACGGCAGCCAATATCTCAAGCCATGGTAATAATTGAGCGCG
Organism: Pollicipes pollicipes; assembly: GCF_011947565.3. NCBI lineage: Eukaryota > Metazoa > Arthropoda > Thecostraca > Pollicipedomorpha > Pollicipedidae > Pollicipes > Pollicipes pollicipes. The sequence continues at coordinate 48,436,334 of NW_023596746.1, forward strand.
ACTTAGGAGACGTAGTTGCGATTGGCCCTGTTTAAACGAGTACACAAAGGATGCCATTTATGACTGCGGGAGCAGTAAAGCGGGTTTCCTCTGGGGCGTTTGGGGCTTGACAACCGTATCTTTTACCACACATCTCCCCCACAGCGCTCCAGGGCCTGGACCTGCATCATTGACCTACCGTACATCACTGGCAATGCTACCCATGAGCACTTCCTGGACGCACATGCTTAACTGGACATTTTGTCAAATACAGGGAGCAGCCACCCCTCCCCTCGCCTCGCCTCCCCTCCCCTCCACCGTCCGTATTTAGCGGGTCTGCCTCACGCGTCTTCGCAGGGATGACGGACACGCTATTCCGTTTCAGCTGGATCTGCAGCACCTGCAACAGACGCCCGACTCCAACTACGTGGACTACGGGATCGACCTGAACGACTACTACATCAGCGTCGAGTGGGACGTCATGTCGGTGCCCGCGCAGCGACGCGAACGCTACTACAGCTGCTGCGAAGAACCCTACCCCGACATCTACTTCAACATCACGCTGCGCAGGAAGACGCTCTTCTACACCGTCAACCTCATCATCCCCTGCGTGGGCATCAGCTTCCTGTCGGTGCTCGTGTTCTACCTGCCGTCCGAGTCGGGCGAGAAGGTGTCGCTGTGTATTTCGATCCTGCTGTCGCTGACGGTGTTCGTGCTGCTGCTGGCCGAGATCATCCCACCGACGTCGCTGACGGTGCCGCTACTCGGCAAGTACCTACTGTTCACCATGATCCTGGTGACGCTGTCCGTCATGTCCACCATCTGCGTGCTCAACGTCAACTTCCGCTCGCCGAGCACGCACAAGATGTCGGGCTGGATGCGGCGGCTCTTCATCCACTACCTGCCGCCGCTGCTGCTGGTCGTGCGGCCCGACAAGGGCGACGACGAGCCGGAGCCGGACGGCGACGAGTCCACCTTCCCTGAGCTGGAGCTGCCGGCGCCGCCCAGCCGCTACGACCTGGAGCGCTACGGCGACGCCAGCGTCGGCGACCGGCTGGCGCTGCCGTTCGCCTCGCCGCTGGAGGGCGGCTTCTGCGCGCACCACGCGCCGCCGGCCACGCCGCCTGGCGGCAGCCGGCTCGACTATCGCGTCCAGAACGCCATCATGGGCGTGCGCACCATCGCGCAGCACATGAAGAACAAGGACACCTACGAAGATGTGAGTCGAACGTGGCGCCCGGGTCAAATGCTTCGCGCCTTGAACCACGGATATCAGGAATTGAGCCATGCAGGGTAAAGTATATTGAAGTTGAATTATTGAAAGAAAACGGCATTACCAAAAAAGTCGCGACGTTATTGGGACATGATCTAGCATGACTTTAACTTAGTTTTAATATAAATCGCCTTAGGTGCTCCTTTAAAGGTGACGCAAGCTTCCAGTCGACGTCTCTCTTCATTTACCCGCTGTTGCCCGACACATGACGAGGATCCAGAAAGGGCCCCTGGCGGCCCGTGTGCCAGACCGACCACACATTATCGGGCCTCAAAAGTGAACGGGACGGATGCACGGTGTTGCGGTTGGTTGGATTTACGGTTGGATTTAGGCTCATCTTGCATCGCTTACGTTAGCAGCCGCTGCGTTCGTAGGTCCCACGGATATTACTGCACTTACCGTGATGCTTCAATATTTGAGGAAGGAAACATTTGTGAGGACGGGACATCGAACAGGAGAAAAGAAGTACTCCATTCTGGGTTCATGGCAGCCGGCTGTGCTGGACTCTGACCCCCGTGCCTCTGACACGGTCACTGACTGGGGGCTCTCTGCTTCAGATCGAGGCCGACTGGCAATACGTGGCCATGGTGCTGGACCGGCTTTTCCTCTGGATCTTCTCTCTGGCTTGCGTGATAGGCACGTGCGCCATCCTGCTGCAGGCGCCGTCGCTCTACGACAACACGACCCCCATCGACCGACTCAAGTCGAAAGTGGCGCGTGCCGACCTCAACACCATGGGGCCGGAGGAGTGACGCGCAGAGTCGCGCCGCCGGCCGCAGCCCGTGTGAGATGTGATAGTTACGATCGTAGGGTGAATGTTCCACATGTCCTGCTGGCTGCTGGCGAAGAATGTCGCCTGGCGCACCCCCGCGCCCTGACTTATTCTGGCTCAACTGGGCTCAAGGACCCGACACTGTGTCAACGACATCATGAGTGCCAAACGAAACCCATTGGTGTTCCCAATGCGTTGTAGCAAATGCTGGACTAGATGGGCGTAGGCGCTCCGCGAGTCCGATCGAGTGCGCCGCACGGTCCGGCCGATGAGTTCAGGAACGCCGATCAACTCCAGCGTCAGCTCGGGGCCGGCCGGTGGCGCAGGCTCGATGCCAGGAGCGGTGTGGGCCGACGCACGCTCAGTCCGGCACCACCCGGCTCGGAGCGTGGCGACCGCTGCCCCTGGCGATCACGCGTGCACCGCCGGCGCGGCTGCTACCTCCAGCACCGCTCCTGGCAGTGCTGCTGCAGCTCGGCAACGGCAGTCACACGTGCTGCAGCTCGGCACCGCCGGCGCGGCTGCTACCTCCAGCACCGCTCCTGGCAGTCACGTGTGCTGCAGCTCGGCACCGCCGGCGCGGCCACCGCCTCCAGCAGCGCTCCTGGCAGTCACGTGTGCTGCAGCTCGACACCGCCGGCGCGGGTGCTACCTCCAGCACCGCTCCTGGCGGTCACGTGTGCTGCAGCTCGACACCGCCGGCGCGGGTGCTACCTCCAGCACCGCTCCTGGCGGTCAAGCGTGCTGCAGCTCGGCACCGCCGCGCGCGGCCAAGCCAGCCCGTCTCCAGCTGGCAGACTCTTCCTCCCTGGGACAGGCTGGAAGGTGGGGCATCATCGGCTGGCGGACGTACAGTGCGTTTCGTACCATTTCCAAGGCAAGTAAAAGACCCTTTGTGTTAAATATGGCTGGAATGAAGTTTGAATATCGAAGGTAGCCGTTACGTGCACTGCATTACCAAACGGTCTACCTCCGGAGCAATCATTAAATAATGGCACGCATTGCTCTTCTTAGCATATATCTACTGTCGGAATGCCTGCGGTAGATGACATTTCCTTAGGAAGTACCGAGTAACCTGTGACTGGTTGTTACCAACTTCTGGTGCAAAAAGCGGTATGATTACACTTCACACGGTGGCTCTCAGAAGCGCTAGTCTCGGTTTCTACCGCACGACTCAGGACCTGTTTTTCCCATCCCATGCGATCAAAGCTAGTCAGGGACTCAATTTGGTACACAATATGAAAGGTACGAGAATTGGGATAAGCGGGGGGTGAAACTCACGGAATGTCGTCATTTCTAGCGACGTTTCCGGCAAGTTTCGACCCCGAGGCGTTTTTTTTCGGTTACCATGTACGTAACTGCCGTTTCGCGCCTGTGGTACTTCAAGGATTTGCCAATTTTGATATGACGAAGCTCGGTTTGTGAGCATAAAATGACAAATAGGCACATGATGGCGCAACAAGCACGCTTCCGTAGCAAAATATTTCGGCTATTTCCAGAGACCTGATGGCGTACAATGGGTTTCGCTCCTGCCTATCCTAGTTTCGTGCATTCCAGAAATGTTACCAATTTATATCCCTAGGTGATCATGCAGGCATGAAATGGACTTTTATCTATCTGTACAACCCGTTTGCTCTGCTCTTCTTGAGGCTCGAGCAGAATGCATGCTTCTGCACTGTAACCGTACGCTTTAGCTGATTTAAACGTTCCGTGCTTTGTTTCAAATGTTCTTACTTACGTCTGGCTCAAGTTACAACATGCTTGTCCTTGCCGACCCGGCGATAAGAACAATCCAGTGCGCTGAACAATGTCGTTAGCATCATCAGCGGCCAGTTGTCTCGGCTCCAGTCTGCCTCGGCACAGGTCAGTGTGGCGTCACGTGAGAGACAGGCGGCGCCGACCCCCCCCCCCCCCCCCCCCCCCCCCCCCCTATCTCTATCGACCTCCACCGGGAGCCGTCTGCCTCGTCGCCGGTGGGGTTAATCAGCCAGTAGTCGGGTACATAACAGGTTGTTTACCACTCGGTCTTCCCCGCCGCCGGAGGGCATCCGCCGCGGTATTTTCCCAGCGCTCAGACACAAGACGCGACTAGATGGCGGCCGCAGGCAATCGTGGGTGCAGCACGCGAGCTACGGACGGCAGCGGCGCGGACGGCAGACTGACAATAAGCCCGCAAGGTGTCGATCAACTGCTTATCGCTGTTGAAGATCGCTCCGCTCGCCGCGCCCAGTCTTGAGTCGCCCTAGTGTCAGTTTGTGCTCGATTGCCCGATGTTTCCGCATCCGTGGCAGTCTGGCGAGGTCCCTGGTGTTGGTGTAGCTCTGAGTGGGATGGAAGACGGGTGCAGTCGGTCCCTCGCCACTGCAACTCAGCCGACCCGCTAAACGCACCACTGTCGCTGATGGACGCGGCGGACTCGCCGATTGTGGGAAACCACTCGGTCAGCAAGTGGCCCTTGCCAAAAATAGAAACTGAGATAGTACGACAGAAGGGAGTGCGGTGCTGTGCTAAACGCGATGGATAATTTGACACATTTAAATCTTTGGTTTTCGCCATTTCGAAAGGCGCCTCTCGTACACGGAGGACTGCATTGCCTTGTGTCCTCGACTCACGGCGCCCTCAAGAGATTCAGTGTTACTGTGTAATTCTTTCTGCACCCCGACGCATGACACAAAAGGTGTGCTCCTTGAACGCGATGGCTGGTAAGGTGGGCGTTACAGTGTTCAGTGGTGTCGATGCGTTTCTCCCGGAGCTTACCACTTAATGATACATGCGAACTAGCTCAATAGGAACTGAATGCCAAAGTGTGTTTTCGTGAACCGGCTTATGGTCTCGTCTGGTTGTCCATTGATTTCCTGTGCTGTCATATGCGAAGCGAACCAATACACCCAACTCACAATCATGCTGACAGTCGTGAATATTGTTGCTGAGGGTATCAGCAACCTGTCGGCCGACGTGTAACGAGCGGGACGTCATGATCGCACGCATCGTGAGCGACGCGCACCCAGTGAGCTGTCTCCATCTACAACGGTACGCATTGCTTGCCATTTGCCGCATGTCCCAACTGACTCGCCAAACAGCTCCAACACACGGCCACTGCCTAAAAGCTGCACGAGGCCTTGTTCGGCGATGGCAAAATGCCTGGGCCGACTCGGCACGGACGAATGTCCGCCGAGCTTAGCCGAGTTTCTGCTGTTCGAGTGCTGGCCTCTCTTCCAGGGGCGCTGCGGGTTGTGGTTGCACCAGAGTTCACCTCACGTCCCTCACTTTAACCGTCTCAGGCAGCGAGTGTGTGACGTCTTCAGCCTGGTCTGGGCGCACAGCCTATCTTCCACCGTGCAGTGGTTCGACCAGCTCCATGTCCACCCGCGATGAGACGGCACGGTCTTCTGGATGTGGACGAAGACGCCAAGTCGTGGAGAAGCGCGGCGCACCGTTCCTCCACCATGGGCTTCCACTTCTCCAGACAGCCGACGGCTTGCGCACTAACCGCTGCTGAGGCTCCCAGAAGGACGGCCCGTCCAGCCGCACGCTGTCTCCGCCTCGACGCCGCGTGAAGAGCCGGCACCGCGATGAGCGAGTGGCGATGGCAGCCTTGAGGGCTCTGTCCAGCGCAAACTCTACTGTGTCCACAACTCTGACCTGAAACACGTAGCAGGTAGAAGTTACGCTGGACAGGGCGTTGAAGGGCTTGGCGGACATTTGTTCTACGAGCGTATTTCCTAAACTGTTACTGATGCACTAGTACGACGTGTGATTCTTCTTTCACGGCTTTGGATTGCGTGGCCAACTTGTCACGATTTGCATGAATGTGATCACGGCGAGACTTTTTACGGTGGCGTTAACCAACAGAGGGGTGTAACTATCTACTAACAGAGTTGATATTTCGAATGTCATGCATCCAAAGCTTATCACCATTAATTTGGAATCACACGAGAAAACATTTGCAGCTGTTTTAAGATGTCCCTTGTTCTCGTAGAATGCTCTTCATTTATTTGAACGGTGTCTGACATTTGTTTGTAGGTCATAGAATAAGATCTCCTATTTCACAGTGATTTTCGCCGTGCTTCCACGGGCCTGATAAAACGCTTATTGAAATAAGGAAGCGGCATGCAGGCAAATAATTCGGACTCTTCTGCAACAAAGTCAGCTGTGTTTTCTAGAGTTACATCCGAATTCAAAACACTTGCAGGGGCAAAATGCTACGAATACATGTTCGGCCTCGTTCACGGCTTTCACTGCAGTCCCAACGTTCTCGTAGCTCGACCATTGGCCATTGGCCATTGGTCATTGACCATTCCTTGTCGCTCAAAACGCCATCGAACGCTACTCTGATGCTCATTGGTGAAGGCAAACCCTTAGTTCTAACAAACATTGGTGAAGGCAAACCCTTACTTCGGGTGAACACACAATAGACACACAAAAACCTGAATTTCTTCGTTCAGGGGGTCACTAAAATGCTGGCACGCTCGAAGGAAGATGATGAAATGTTCAAAACCAGGGATATCCCCTTCCCAAAATTGTCAGGTTTGACTATCACTATAAACCGGACAGTCGACAGTCTACTGCCTGCAGTAGGTACAGCTGTTGCGCCCCCTGGACCGCCAAGGGCCATCTGAAGCACCTTTCATCGTCACAATTTGGTGGGTCCGGAATCACCGATGGGCAGTCGAACAGAATCCCCACAGTCGCGATCGTGCGACAAATACACTCGCCATCGCTGAGGAAAACACGAGTGTTACCTTAATCTCGGCCACCTTGTACTCTTAAAAGCTTTCACACATTGCAGTAAATTGTCCTTTTTTCCAATCGTGTTGTGATCAGATGCAAAAGTAATCAAACACTTGCAGGCTGGCTTATCATATGAATGAGTTGACGTCATAACAGCATTAGGTAGCTGCGTGACACTGTTCGGTATAAGATGGACATGATGTTAATGACAATGTGTCTATGAGCTTATGTTCAAATAATTAAGAGCACTTTCCTGCATTGCTGTGCCCCTTCCCTGCCACGAAAGTCAGTAAAGTGACAATTCTATTTAACCTTACAAGAACGAGCAGGCTCGGAAGCCAGCCTTGGCAGCTAACGGCCTCTTTTATAACACAGGTCTTGATAGTCTGGAATGGCCAGAGACATCAACGGAGCAGTGGTCGGCCGTCGCCCATCAATCGCCCGATGCTTTACATCCAGCGGCTACCCTGTACTTAAGTCCATAACCGAGCCGCAGTCTCAAAAGAAGCATGAATAGATATGGGGATCAGGTCTGAAGAACTCCCGAAGCGAAAAGTTTTATTGCAACTATGCTGTGAATTGCTTTTCACGTGGCATGGGAACAGGACGACGTTAAGTGTGATTTTTGATAGGATATGGTCGCTGCACTTATCGAGGTTATTAGAAAAGGCTTTTCCACTTTTTGCTTCGGAATTCAAGGAGAAATGGATGTGAAGTCAGCACATGGCGTGGTGTTGTATATGGCAGCGATCGATCACGCAATTGGCACGCACGCAATTGGCGATCATTTCAGATCACGATCAATTGATCACGATCAATTGGCGATCAATTGAGCACGCAGTTGGCGATCAAACACGGGCGTAGGTAGCCGTCGTCTGAGTATCGAGTTATGCAAGTCAATCTACTGAAGCCATCAAGACACGAGATCACCGATGGGCATGGTGGCGCATCCGACATCGGCCTTGGAGGGATCAAAGTCAGATGTACCAAAGTCGCGACCTTTTGGGGACTTACTGCGCTTGCGTGTGACCATCCCGGGTGATCGTAAGCGCCATCTGGGATATGAAGATGGCACTACTCGCGATTGCCGAAACTACACGTCCATGTCGCATCCACCAATACGGCCGAGTCGTCCCCAACCCTTTACACCAGCCAGCAAAGCCAGTCGCTGGCCGAGCGGCTGGTCGAGCCGGGCGCAAGGTCGGTGCCCAGCGTTCCCCGGATCTGTGCTCGACCGGTGCTCGCCTCTCCCGATCACCCAGGTCGTTACTCGCCCGGGGCGATTTATTGGGCCGACTTTGGCGGCCGTTACACGAGAGCCTCTAGGATGGCGGCGGCGACATGGCTCGGAGACGACGGCGGAAGCGCTGAGCTCGTTTGCGTGCTGTCTCGTCCCGTCTTGTTCCGTCTCCGTTTCGTCTCGTCTCGTTTCGTCTCGTCTTGTATCGTCCCCTCTCGCCTTGTATCGTGTCATAGTTGTCAGAGGGGTCGCAGGCGCTGGCCTAGTATCGGCATCGAATGCGAACAAAGCTCTGCTTTTCGGCCCCGAGTGTAGGTTCCTTGACGCCATTTTCCAACTGTGTTACGCCACTGGTGACATCAAGCGCTATTTTTGTTCACAGGTTTCCTACTTTAGCTTTGTTACTGTTGTTGTGTTTGGTCTGTGTTTGCCATCACCGTGATTCCAAATATTCCAGATTGTCTGGTCTTGTTACACAACTGTTTGCTTGCCTTCTGCCTCGTTCAGTTGCTTTGGCTAAATAGCCTGTCAAGACAAATATCTCTAATAACACGAAACTGACCATTTGCGATGCAAAAGTCCATTTGTCTCGATGTGTTGTGCGCGTGATTACATTACGATTTGCATAACTGCAGCAGACACCGTGTAGCAGCTAGAATCTAACGTAATGACCAAACTTACTCGTGATATATTTAGCCGGAAAAGATTGGAGAGGCCGTCCTCCACGAACTTTATATACGGTCGCAAGAGGTGTGCTCCCACGCCTCGCTGCTTGAGATGCTGCTGGATCATCGTACCGCGACGGGCCTGGTTCAGACGAGCACTCCCAGCGGCTGTAACAGCGGTCTGCGCGGGCGTCGGCGCTCGAGCGGCCCGTCCGGTGGTGCCATTAGCAGGCCCGCTCCGGGCGAGCGGCGCTCCGGTCTGCGTCTGACGGGGGCAGCACGCCGGCCAGCTCAGCCAGCTCTGACTGACCGCTGCCTGCTCTCGTCTTGAAATGCAGCAGAATGTGTGCGGGAAATGTAAGCTAGGAAAAGAAAGGCATGGGTTCTCGCCCTCCGGCCATTTCGCCTTCGCTCTTCGAGGGGAGGGGAGGGGAGGAGACCCTTCCCTCCCCTAGATCTCGACATCTAAGCAAACTGAGGCCACGGAAAACGGACCCGCCCCGCCACGGAGTCCACGGGCGCTCGCTAGTTGCCCTCGACTGGTATGGCCTGCGGCCTATGGCAGCGGTCGCGCTGAAGGTCAGCTAACGTCAGAGGGCAGGGCGGACCGTGCCGAGCATTACGGCACGTTAAGCTTTCGCCGCCAAATTCTGCCGTTGACATGGAATTGCGCGACCGGGTGGTAGGGGTCAGGCCTCACACAACAACCACTGCTTAGCATGAGCTCTGATCCCAGAAATCCATCCGTTCCAAAGAGTTCGGATCAAATCTTTTAAAAAAGAAAAAATTGAGGAAGTGGTCTAGATGATAAGTCATCAAGTGACAAAATTGAATCTTCAACAAATACGTGAAGTTTATTCGATTTTTTGAAAAAAAATGACTCAGCCGTCTTAAATGCTAGCACCGTGCTCAAAACCATTCACAAGTGATTCCGGAGGACCTTATGGGGACCCCTGAGGCTTCTTCGCGGGGTGAGAGTCGACAGCGATGGTGGGGATTAGTGAGCTGGAGGTGAGTGGAAACATTCCGCGGATGTGCTGTGTTGAATTAACTATAGTAGTAAGCTGATCAAGAAAACAAATGGGGCTTGACGTAAATTGCTCAAACAGTTGGATTAAGTGAGCTCATAACACCAGAGCTGCGCTTGTGCAACATGGCTACGTTGGCTTCAGAGCCAGACGGCTCGGAATCTCACGAACCTCGCCCGTCTTGTCACATTTTGCATCGCAGGAGCGAGAGTGGTCCCCGTTTACAACCCACACCCATCGCATTCGAGGGAAATGGATGACAGGATGGTGCCAGACCTGTGGTCTCAAGGTTACATTGCGGCACCTCTCACGAATGCAACGTCAAGCTGGATTAAACGAGATTACGCCACGTGTTTGCCGGCGATTACGTTTTTATGTCCGAAAAAGCTTGTATTAGTCAGGGCATGACCTCGTTTACTTCTAAATGTTGCTTGGTGATTCCATTGCCGCTGACAACCATGACTTTGGGTGGCCTTGCGCCTGTGATTTTTGTGTGCATCGGTACAGTTGGAAAAGAGCACTTTTGACGACTTGACCTGAAGTGCGCTGACTTGACCTTGGCCTGAAATGACCCCTACACTATCATTAGTGTATATCGTTTTTATTTCATCTGTAACGGATTTCAGGGAAAATTCGTGCACTTTTGCTACTTGACCAGATGTAACCCGAATAACCTTAGGAAAGCTCGCAGACATTGGAGACGCTCAAATTACGCCACCTTCACGCGTTCATAATTTTTTGAGCAGAATATATAGCGCATACGGAGAGAGAATGTTTCACGAGGCACCAACTTCCTAAAAACGAGTTTGTGAGTAAATGACGTGATATGAGCGAAGCTTGAAGCTTGGACATTTGGGTTAGACCCCCTTCGTCCTGCAATGGTTATTTTAGAGGCATGTGATGGCGGAGAATGGATAATGGTGAGGCAGGATAAACGCGCCAGGGGGACCAACCACCAAGTCCCAGTCCGTGCAGGGACCCCAACGCGCGGTGTGCGCCGGGCGCCCGGCCGGGGTCCCCTCCAGGGGGCCTCTCGGGTCACTCGTTGCTGGCGCATACAGCTTTCGACGCACAAGCGAGGCGTCGAGAGGGTGCAGGATAAAGCGAGAAAGGAAATGAGAGGGTCGAATCAGATTGAAGCTTGTATGTCAGGTGCCGAGTGGCAGCATACTCAGGTAATGCGTTAAAGGGAATGTGACTCATTTGAAGATATTCAAGCGAGCATTAAATACGATAAAATAAGCACATTCAGAACTGTCGTTATATCTCTAAGTGAAAAACTTCTCTAGACAACAAAATATTTCTGTTAAGCAAATTTGCTCCCCCAATATGGCATTTTATGATTGTGTCATGGAGCGTTTGTATGACGTTAAGGGTGTGAAAAACTGTCCGTGCAAAATTGCCACCCTTGCACTCACCTGAAATACTTTAACTCGCCAAAAAGTGGCAGTGGCGGAGCTGGACGTGTTTGTCAAGTATTTTTTTTTACCTGTCTCGGCCCTGCCCCGTGATGTTTTTGCCTACGCACCAGTGATTTTAAGTTGTTTACTTGCATTTACATACTCGGTTATGGCGCTATTCTCAAGTTATTCGATTACGAGCCTTATTCCCGTAATAACTAGTGTTCATGTCCAACTTGATATGCTGTGGAACAAAACACGTGATCCGTGTCTGAAACTTGCAATGCCTACGCATCATCGATTGCCAGCTAAATGAATTCCGCTGCATCTTGAATATATGCTCACGAACGCCATAAACGATTCGACAATTATATTCGTGTTGACCTTGAACGTTGCATGGCTATTGGGCTAGCAATATCAAAATGGCGCTCCTTTGGCGTCGTGCATGCATGAGTGATCTTGAAATAGAGAAATAGTCAAGAAATAGTCTGAACATGTTTACGGATGTATAGCTCAGCAACTAGAGGGTTTTAGGTCTTAAGAAGGACAGGGCTGTGAACTGCATCGAATGTTCTTTAACATGGTCGTATCAGCTGAAAACTCCAAACAAATGTGGAATAATTCCTTTAAGATAAGCAAAATAGTGCAGAAGTTACCTCCGAAAAACTGTGGGCATTGAACTAGCTGATGCATGTGCGTTCCCCTGCGCCGGCGAACACTTACGCACCTCGTCTTGTTATTATGCTAGATGGAACAAAGCAGAGAACTCGGCGTTTAGAAAATGACCAGGCTGCACGCAAGAACCTCAAAAACATTGAACGCCGCAGAGTGTTGAATAAAGCATCTGGATGATGCGTCATTATCTTACTAGTGAGGGCCAAGATGTCGATCAGGAAACATACACCGCACTCAATCCTTGTTACGCACATAGCAACGCGACTTTGTTTGATGCCAGAGTGTGTTGTGAGTAATCTACCACAGTGTACCTGCGTACTAAGAACTACTCTCTAATGATAGCGTCTGCAAAGGTAGGTTTGGTTACTAACTTAATTTGGAAAGCAACTAGCTGCAAACAACACTTAGCCGAACTGAAGACTCAACCAACACCAGTATTCAAGTGCGCAAAGCTATCGCACATTTTCATAAGCAATGCACGTTGCAACATTTTCCCCAGTTTGTTTGTAATTTGCATGTAACGTTCGGGCTAAGCCACAGTGACATTGTAATGCCTTTCACTTTCGTCCTGCTCAAACATCTGAGTGAAAACCCCTGTTTAAAGAGTTCCGTTGCGAATAGACTATACTATTGCTGAAGTTTGTTGGACCTGATATTTGCCTTATTTTGAACAACGAAACAACTATCATCGATCAACCCTTCGCATTGCAATAACAAAGGCATGTATCACAGAAGGGTAGGGGCGCCCCTCCCCATTCCGACAATGAATAGTACTTCCAGCGACGTAAAACGAACTTTCAGAAACATCGACCGGCCTTAAATGTTGGGGCGCTCCCACCAGCCAGGCTGACTGCCGTCCGTCATGCCAATGATAATGCCAATTCGTGCATGCCAGTTATAATCCAAACTTGCCTGCGATCATCCTGACCAGAGCGTTCAGCTTGGTGAATCATCCACCACGATGGGATCGCTTAGCACCGCGCGGCCCAAGTTGATCTTTCAGTTTAATTGGATCCTTTAGCGTGAACTGTTTATCTAGAGTGATAAGATCGTTTAGCGTGATTGAAACATTCGTCGTGATTACGTTTACTCTTGTCGGATCATTTGCTGTGATTAGATTGTTTAACTTGATTGGATTGCCTAATATGAACAAGTTGCTAAGGGTAACAAGATCATTCATCTCGATTGGATTGTAACCAAGCTGCTTAGGGTGATCTGCTCGTTTAACGTGACCAAGCTGCTTAGGATGATCTGCTCGTTCAGCGTCATCAGCTCGCTCAGCACGGTCAGATCGTTCGGCGTGATCACGCCGTTCGGTATGATCACATCACATCGTTCGGCGTGACCAGATCGTCCCCCCTGACCAGATCGTCCAACCTGATCAGATCTCCCAGCGTGATCAGGTCGTTCAGCGAGCATGGGGCAGGCCGACAGATTACGACGCCTGCGGCCAATCAGGCAGCTTTGTTTACACCAAGCGTGACAACCGAGGTCGGATGAACTATAATACCACCAGTGAATTGGACAAATTACTGATCGGCGTGTTGATCCAGCTAACAAGCTCGGACGGCGAGAAAACACCCCAGTTACGGGCTATTGCGGCGTCCGTGTCCTCTCCTCCGGGGCTTTTCTACCGGCAGGATTCCGACAACTGATTCAACACACGCTGGTGTATTCCGCTGTAACACCCTGGCTGCCATTTAACGCACTCCAGGACGTGCGGAGAAGCCGAATGGCCAAGTGCCAAGATGACGCAACACGAACGGGTCAGCCAGCTCAGACAGCTTCATAACGCGCTGCAGCAGGTACCAAATTGCTGTCCGGCATGAGCTTAGCCAGCAATACTGTGTGTACAGACAGTCATTTCGTGGTCACTACTGGACGTGGGCAATGATGAAAAGAAGCTGCTAAAAGTGTGCAGGTGAAACCCCAGGCCATGGTGCGATCCAAGTACAGCGTGCCCATATGTAGATTCTGTGGAGTCATTATAAGCCGATGGATGTGCAGCGCGCGAAATGAAACACTACTTTGAGATACTCTTTTGCATTGACCAGTGCCTCAAAATGCATTGGATGGGATGAGTTCCTTACCAACGGATGCGGAATAATGTTGGCGTATTCAATCGTCAACAACGGTTCCAACGCCTCTTGGCAAGTAAACAAAAAAAATGAAAGGACTTCATCAAAAAAGCCAAAATAAACTGAAGGATCCTGCTATTGTAACCATTAGTGATTTGTCATTTATTGCACTTTTTATAGTGCCAACTGAGGCCAATATTTGAGTTGACCGAATGTATTTTTAATTGTTTGATATACCATTGGATTTTAAATGAGCATGTTGTATTTCAAGACAGCGGGTCTCGCCTTGAAATAAACCGGGTTGTGCGAAAACTAGGGAAAAAGTCTGCCGATTTCATTCGAGCTAAGGGAAAGGAAGCTGCCAAGGCTATTGACTGGCCAAATACTATGACGCAAAAGACAGACAGACGGGCGGTTTCAGCCGCTGAGGTCGCTCTTCCACCCTGGCATCGCTGCAATGTGTCACCAAACCGTCCAGAGAAGCCCCGACACATAGATCTCACCGGGATAGAGTTACAATGCCTCGCCAAACCTTCGGAGCTGGCCTCGGCCGGGGATCTCGGTGGAGCCGACTGTAAGCCGGGCAATTTGCGACAAAGCCGGCGGTTCGGTGGGCGGCATGGGGCGCCAGCGACCACCATTGTTTAGCTCGGCGGGCTGCAGTCACGTCCATGACTCCCCAGTTTCCCGACACCGCTCCGACCGTCGTGTCTCCGTTACGACCTGTGAGGCGGCGCCGGAAGAGACGCAATCACAAGCTCTTGACGGCCTTTGCCCGGCAGCGAATCGGTATCGGTAACTCACTGGTATCGGTGGCTCATCGGTGTCGGTAACTCATCGGTATCGGTAACTCATCGGTGTCGGTAACTCATCGGTATCCGTAACTCATCGGTGTTGGTAACTCATCGGTATCGGTAACTCATCGGTGTCGGTAACTCATCGATATCGGTGGCTCATCGGTATCGGTAACTCATCAGTATCGGCAACTCATCGGTATCGGTAGCCATCGGCATCGGCAACTCATCGGTATTGGTAGCTCATCGGTATCGGAATCTCATCGGTTTCGGTAGCTTGACCGGTAGCTCACTATTAATGAGGTCAGAATTAGGCTCGACCTAAGCCTGTTGAGCTTGATTAAGCTGGTGAATTTGAATATGGAGACCAATTCACCGGGCCGGGCCTAGATTTGATACGCAATGTCACATCCATGAATGTGAACAATGTATGGCAACTGCGGTAATAGCGTGCTCTTATGTCGGGTGGATAGGCTGTGGTTTGTATTGGCACAGAAGTCATGCGTGCTTAGGTTAACGGTGAGCATTGGTTGGCTAGCTGGATATTGTTTGGACTGATGAGGAACTTGGCCCCGCCCCCACTCTGATGATGGCCGGCATGGACAATAGCAGCGAATGATGCCGCATATATTGATGAGACGTTTCCCGCAGAGTCGGGGAAAGTAAGGTGCATGTGCTCCGTGCTCCAAATTTTTAAATACAGTCTTCAAATCTTTACCTGATAAACTAGTTTGGACATATCTTGTATCGCATCCTGCATGGCAGGCTGATACGGTTCGAGCGCGGGTGGAACTTTGTGTTTTCCATGAGGGGGGCCGAACCTTTATACCTGGCACATTCTATTTCCGAGACGGATTCCGTGATGAATTTTGCCCACATTTTTGCCTGCGGTCGTAATTTGGATTTAATAGAAGAAAAAAGTTCTTCAGCTCCTGGTTTCTCGGTGTTATGAGCTCAAAGTTATTACGTTGAGTTAACTACTTTTGATACATCAGGAGATACTGGTTAATCGGCATTGTAGTGCTCAACAACAAGAATATTAATCTAACTCAATGTCACTAGCCGCGTTCATCCTACACACCTCCTCTCCTGAGGATTAGCACCGAACAGCAGACAGGCGTTTGTAGTTAAGTAATGTTTCGAGATGGACGTCTGATAGCTTCTGAAAATTTAAGATACCGATATTGCATCTTGCTTTGATGCGAAAACGGATCGCTTCCCGGAGAAGGGCCATCCGCTATTTGTTCACAGTCCTAGCTTGTCTTGCTGACGAATGGTTAAATGTAAAAGAATTAACTTGTGCACATTGCCTAACTCCTTATGCCACTCGAGTGACATGTCATCGCGCGAATGCTTGAATGTTGGTGGTAGTAGCAGAAAGCGGCGAAACTATTAGAATTCGTAGACTTTTGACCATGTTCTTTTTTTAAGTCAAACATACGTTCAGTTCCCTGGAGTATGAGTAGCACGTTTTGTGTTTTTCACATGAAAATATTCAAATCTTGCTTATTGAGGAGTGTGACACGAGCGATGCATTAGCAATATGAGCTCCATATTTTTAAGACTAAAATATTGGTTGTAATGCGTACCCGCGCGTAAAATCGTCATGTGTTCGAACTATAAGATAGTTGTACCATAAAAAGTAAAAGCTTTAAAAGAAACATATCTTGTAATGCGTAGCATTCACAATATGCATCATGCAATATGCACGTATTTTGTGCGCAATTTCCTCCGCATTTTCATATCGTTTTAGCATGTACAGCACCACGGACTCATGACGCGATGGCACAACCTCGGTTGCTTGTGATGCTCATACTCCTAATTCCGTTCTGAGAATGTACCTCGAAATCACATAGCTGAACCGTCCTGGTCAGGAGTTGGAAGGCCCTTTCGTCCCAGTCTGGGGTAACTAGCAACTGCTATTCTGGCGTCACGGGGATAGAGGTGCACTGGTCAAACCGGGGGCCCCCAGTGAGATACATCATGCACCGGTCCCATCCTCAATGATGCATGTTCTCTCACTTCGGCGTCTGACGCAGGGTCGACACAGGGGCACGTCACTGCCGTAAAAGGATCCCTTGAGCGGCATAGGAGTTCAATGTCTAATGGGCACCGAGACGATGATTCGGCTTATCGGCTCCCGCCTCCTGGTTAAAACGGTGTGGAGAGCCCATCGTTCGGTCCCGTGCCCCCTGATTGGCAGAGGTCATCTCTCATTGTGATTACAAATGTTTCCATCATTTATTATGCCTTCTGTCATTGCCAAGGAGGTCTTGACCAACAAGAGAGGCTTTTGACTTTCGAGATCGCACTCCTGGCCCAGTTCGGCAAACATGCCCATAGTCAACTGTAGGCTTACTATTGACACGGGCCCTTGTTGAGCACTGTAGGCCTCTGATCAGCACAAGGGCCAGACCAGTGCACGACCTTTCGGATTAACGATTGCAGGCTCAGTCCTGCCACGACTTGGAAAAGAGGCTGCAAGGGGCAAGACTGGCGCGGGAAGGAGTGCTCGGCGTTGCATGCTGGATGGTCCCCGCATCACTTCATCCTCCCGGCCTGCCGTTCGGACCCTTCGATCGAACACTTATTTGCTGTTCCCTCGGGCCCAAAGGGCTACTCGGGACCCCGGGACCTAAAGACCTAAGGTAGTTTACGTGTCCCCGTCCCACCGTTAGTGACGTCCATGGTTCCTCGTGAAAATAAAAATGGGACAATTTTTGTGTCCTCCGGAGTTTGACGCCACTTGAAACTAAAGGTTTGGAGACCTTCATGGCGCCTCCCTAGAAAAGGGTCCCTTTTCAAAATTTAGGTCGCTATGCCCGAAACGAAGGCATCGGGTATCTCTTCGACGAGGGGTCCGGCTTAGGGTTTCGCCATGGTGGAAGGCCAGAAGTTGTGTAACCCCTGATTTGGTGCCCTTTGAAAAGGTGATAGGGTTGTTGAAGCGACTCGTTTGGACTTGGTGTCCACTAACAATAATGGTTATGGTGCCTCAAATAAAAGTTTTGGCAATCTATCGCCGAAAGGATCGACCCTGGATGTCGCCCATGGGGAGGTACATAAACATTGTGGTGTCCCTGAACTTCGTTGGTACTTGAAAATAAACGGTGCGAGACCCTTTGTGGTGTCCTCTGAAATTGGGTGCCTGCTTAGCTAATAGATATCATGCTCCACAATAAAAGTTTGTGTGCCTCTTTTGTGAAAGGGGTTGATCCCGAATTTGGTCAGGATGAAAAGCAAAGAAATTGTGATGTCGCTTGAAATTGAAGTTTTGGGGCCCTTTCAATGTCCCGCTTAGACTGTTTCCCTACAGTGAAACAAAATTTTGGTGATGTGAAATGAAGGTTTTGGTATCCCTCCGACGAATGGGCCGATCCATGATTTTGTCAATGACGCGCCACAGGTATTGCAATTTCTCTTGCTTCTAAATTTGTTTCTAGTAAAGATAAATGTTTTAGGACCCTTTGTTGTGTCCCTAGAATTTAGGCGTCTCTGGAAAATAAAGGCTATGACTCCCCAAAATGGAAAAATGTTTGTGTCGCTTTGCCGAGCATCAAAGAACAGACCAATCAGAAATCGTGTCACGGTGAAATGCACAGAAGCCCCTCTTGAAAATAAAGGTCACGATGCCTCGAAATATAGGTTTTGGTGCACCTTGCCTAAGGAACTGTCGCAGGATTTCGTTCGGGGTGGAAGGCACAGCATTGTTGTGGCTCTTGGGACTGAATGTTTGCGGCCTTTCGTGGTGCCCTCTGGAATTGGGCATCTCTTGAAAATAAAGGTTGTGGTGTCGGAAATAATGGTTTTAGTGCTTCTTTGCCGAATGGGGCGATCTAGGATTTTGTTAAACGGACAAGACACATATATAGTCGTGCTCCTGGAATTTAATGCCTCTCGAAAATGAAAATTTGAGACCCTTTGCGGGGCCCCTGTAATGTTGTGCTTCTTGGAAATTAAGGCTATGCCGTTTCAAAATGAGGTGTTGTTGTGGTCCAAGGGCGTAGCTCATCAGTGGCCTAAGGGGTGGGTGGCATTGCTCCATGCCTTCTCTCACCCACCCTCACTCTCACTCACCCTCTATCATGCACCCTTGTCTGCAATGTTCGATTACAGGCAGAATGAGACCATCAAATTAAGAGAGATTTCTGGAGCACCCATCACATTATGCAATGAAGTATCTTCTGTACCCCTGGTGGTTAGTACTTCCGGCAGTAGCCCAACAGCCACTTAAAATCGCTACCTTCCCGCAGCCTCCTGGACCGGCTTCGAAGCGGCACCATTTGTTGACACGTGCGGTGTCTATGAGAAATGGCATTAGCGCTGGTAGTGGACTTTTTGCCGTTTAATTTGACGGTTTGGCGCTGTATTAAGAAAAATGCCCTCGGGCGAACTTCCACCCTTATTTGGCGCTGGTTTTGGCGTTGCACGAGGACCGAATCGCAG
The DNA here is from genome assembly GCF_011947565.3 of Pollicipes pollicipes. NCBI lineage: Eukaryota > Metazoa > Arthropoda > Thecostraca > Pollicipedomorpha > Pollicipedidae > Pollicipes > Pollicipes pollicipes. Next base: position 48,455,415 of record NW_023596746.1, read on the forward strand.
AAATATGCGTAGCGTCTTAGCGAGCCACAGTTTTAAATGACAGCAACTGTCGTTTGAGTGCCATCCTTAACAATCAGCAGCGCATTCGGAGAGCGTAGGGTTGGGATTGCACATGTAAAACTGCGAATGTTGCTCCCATACATTTGTTTTGAGATTTCAGACTCAGATGTTCCCTCAGATATATTCTCTTCGGGTATTTCAGGGACAGATGTCCTTCAGATATATAATTTTTTTGGCATTACAATTGGTGTGTGAGAGTTTATTTATTTCATACTTACTGTCATAGGAATTGTGTTTTCATAAAAGTATGGATGCAGCACCGTTTCAAGCATTTTTATGTCAACTTTGCTGCTGTGATATCAGTATAAATGTAGGGGTGTAGTTTCCTTTTAAGTTGAAGCGGGTTTCAGCCTCCCGGCTTTCAAAAAAGTGGGCAGAATCTGGGGTTCTCCTGAAATTTTTACCTCCAAAGGGACCCTAGTACGTCCAACGAGGCCCTGTTTGCGAAATTTTCGGCCCAAAAAAACAGGGTCCCTCGCAGAGTCTTGACCTACAATGAGGACCTTCTTAAGCCCAAGGGCCGACGCCAAATCGGGTCATAGCGGGTACTCCTAATCAAGGAGCCTTTTCTTCCTTGCTCCCTTTTTATCTGTTGTGTTTTGTTGGCGTTTTGTTTGTGTGTTTTTTTTTTGCAAGCACCTTTCTCCGAAAGTCATGACATCCAAACAGCCCTCTCCTAAGGTCCAGACGTCTTAAGACAACCTCCAGTGGGTGGGGTCCCCGCGACCTCCAGGGGGTGGAGGGATGCATGGCTTCAAAGCGCCTCCCCTCCCCCCCCCCTCCTCCCCCCCCCCTCCTCCTCCCCCCCCCCCCGACCACCATTGGCTACCCCATCGTGCCTCTTCAAGTTAAGAGCACAAAAATAACTTGAAGGCCCCTCCGGGATTCATACGGGCATGGGTAGCAGTGAACAGCAAAAGAAGTGGTCGCAGGGAGCTCCGGCTGCGCGCCTGCCCCGATCATGGAAAATTTGACTCCTTCTTACTGCTGGTTTGGCCTATCTGTCAAACGTCTGAGAAACAATGGCAAAATGCTGTTGGACTACCTGGGAATAATTGTGCTAGAACAAATCTCATTACATGAAGAATCATCTGTCCTTTGTCCCAGCATGTTGAGGCACCCTGCCGCATACAGCACCACTACTAGGTGCAAAAGCTTTCAAGACCCTTTGAATTAACTTTACAGCGCCATTGCGCCATATGAGGAATTTTCGGTTTTGGTACACGTCCAACTACGGCGCCAAAAGCGCCAAAATCCACCAGGTTTCTGGCGATGGGATTTCTTTTCTCGGAGCAGGCTGCAAAGCATAGTGGTGTTCACTTTTTGAAAACATGGGCATGATCTGATTCCGTATATGTTTGCCACCAAATGTATGCAAATTGATTGCAAGAATGTACTGCGTTTATTTTAAAAGGCGTAAAATCTCGGTGCCAATATACCGTCTGGGAGCCAAAGCCCAGTTCGTTTAATTTGCCGTCGCTCCGTTCATCTCTTTTTGGCGCCAGATGGTGAAATCCCGTTGCAGGCGGTTTGATTCCCATAGGTGCCCGCCATTTCTGCCAGGATGGAGGCAGGCGTCGTCATATGTTCTCAGAAGCGGTCGTAAAGCCCCAATAACGCACATACACTCGCTGTGAGGCTAGCAACTTACAAAATACAACTTTTTGTGGATTTCGTCTTACGCGAGCCATTGGATATTGAGTCATGTAAGTGTTTTATTTAATACCAAATTGTGAGTCTCTAGAGGATAGTTTGCCGTCTCTCCTTCAAAGGGCTGATAGTGTATCGGAAGTCAGGTTCCGCGTTGTGAAGGCCGAGCAAAACATGCCGCGGCGCTGCCTGTGTGAAGCGAATCTTTGGCCGGCGGCTTGGTGCCTGGGCCAGCAAGGCCGCAGGGGGGGGGGGGGGCAGCCCTTCACAGTGCTGTGCCGGCGGTCCTCCGCCGCAGCCGGTCTCCTCTCGTCGGCGCGTGCCGTGCCCTCTGGGGGGGGGGGGGGGGGGGCGGTGCCGTCCTGCAGTGGCGCCATGTTGCAGGGACTGCGCGGCCGGATCAATGGCGGCACCGTGCTCCGCGGAACCGACGGCAATCATCGCCGCGTCAGTCGTGCCGCCTCCGACGAATTGGCCCGCTTTGGCTTAGAGGACTGGGCCGCAGCCTCATCGCGTCGCACTTACGTGAAATATTTATGGCGATCCGGCAGTGTCATTCGGTTGCCAAATGACCGCAGGGAAGGACCATCCAGCTCTTGAGCTTAGGGCGGCCTTAGACGAGCTTTGACGGGCCGGGAAAGGGGAGGGGTAGACGCCGGGGTAGTCTGGCCACCGGCGGCAGACCGGCGTCGACTCCCCCGCTGACGCTGCCCGGCCTGCCGATGGAACTGATGGCAGACTTGTGAGACATGCCACGCCAGCCTAGAGACAGACAAGGATATGACAGTTGCTGGTCAATAAAGTAGAGAGACACCTCTGAAAATGATA
>NW_023596746.1:48458508-48470711 GCF_011947565.3 Pollicipes pollicipes
GGCTCTCTGCTTCAGATCGAGGCCGACTGGCAATACGTGGCCATGGTGCTGGACCGGCTTTTCCTCTGGATCTTCTCTCTGGCTTGCGTGATAGGCACGTGCGCCATCCTGCTGCAGGCGCCGTCGCTCTACGACAACACGACCCCCATCGACCGACTCAAGTCGAAAGTGGCGCGTGCCGACCTCAACACCATGGGGCCGGAGGAGTGACGCGCAGAGTCGCGCCGCCGGCCGCAGCCCGTGTGAGATGTGATAGTTACGATCGTAGGGTGAATGTTCCACATGTCCTGCTGGCTGCTGGCGAAGAATGTCGCCTGGCGCACCCCCGCGCCCTGACTTATTCTGGCTCAACTGGGCTCAAGGACCCGACACTGTGTTCAACGACATCATGAGTGCCAAACGAAACCATTGGTGTTCCCAATGCGTTGTTAAGCAATTCTGGGGACTAGATTGGCGTAGTCGAGGGCGCTCTCGCGCGAGTCCGATCGAGTGCGAACGCCGTCCGGCCGCGATGAGTTCAGGAACGCCGATCAACTCCAGCGTCAGCTCGGGGCCGGCCGGTGGCGCAGGCTCGATGCCAGGAGCGGTGTGGGCCGACGCACGCTCAGGTCCGGCACCACCCGGCTCGGAGCGTGGCGACCGCTGCCCCTGGCGATCACGCGTGCACCGCCGGCGCGGCTGCTACCTCCAGCACCGCTCCTGGCAGTGCTGCAGCTCGGCAACGGCAGTCACACGTGCTGCAGCTCGGCACCGCCGGCGCGGCTGCTACCTCCAGCACCGCTCCTGGCAGTCACGCGTGCTGCAGCTCGGCACCGCCGGCGCGGCCACCGCCTCCAGCAGCGCTCCTGGCAGTCACGTGTGCTGCAGCTCGACACCGCCGGCGCGGGTGCTACCTCCAGCACCGCTCCTGGCGGTCAAGCGTGCTGCAGCTCGGCACCGCCGGCGCGGCTGCTACCTCCAGCACCGCTCCTGGCGGTCAAGCGTGCTGCAGCTCGGCACCGCCGCGCGCGGCCAAGCCAGCCCGTCTCCAGCTGGCAGACTCTTCCTCCCTGGGACAGGCTGGAAGGTGGGGCATCATCGGCTGGCGGACGTACAGTGCGTTTCGTACCATTTCCAAGGCAAGTAAAAGACCCTTTGTGTTAAATATGGCTGGAATGAAGTTTGAATATCGAAGGTAGCCGTTACGTGCACTGCATTACCAAACGGTCTACCTCCGGAGCAATCATTAAATAATGGCACGCATTGCTCTTCTTAGCATATATCCACTGTCGGAATGCCTGCGGTAGATGACATTTCCTTAGGAAGTACCGAGTAACCTGTGACTGGTTGTTACCAACTTCTGGTGCAAAAAGCGGTATGATTACACTTCACACGGTGGCTCTCAGAAGCGCTAGTCTCGGTTTCTACCGCACGACTCAGGACCTGTTTTTCCCATCCCATGCGATCAAAGCTAGTCAGGGACTCAATTTGGTACACAATATGAAAGGTACGAGAATTGGGATAAGCGGGGGGTGAAACTCACGGAATGTCGTCATTTCTAGCGACGTTTCCGGCAAGTTTCGACCCCGAGGCGTTTTTTTTTTCGGTTACCATGTACGTAACTGCCGTTTCGCGCCTGTGGTACTTCAAGGATTTGCCAATTTTGATATGACGAAGCTCGGTTTGTGAGCATAAAATGACAAATAGGCACATGATGGCGCAACAAGCACGCTTCCGTAGCAAAATATTTCGGCTATTTCCAGAGACCTGATGGCGTACAATGGGTTTCGCTCCTGCCTATCCTAGTTTCGTGCATTCCAGAAATGTTACCAATTTATATCCCTAGGTGATCATGCAGGCATGAAATGGACTTTTATCTATCTGTACAATCCGTTTGCTCTGCTCTTCTTGAGGCTCGAGCAGAATGCATGCTTCTGCACTGTAACCGTACGCTTTAGCTGATTTAAACGTTCCGTGCTTTGTTTCAAATGTTCTTACTTACGTCTGGCTCAAGTTACAACATGCTTGTCCTTGCCGACCCGGCGATAAGAACAATCCAGTGCGCTGAACAATGTCGTTAGCATCATCAGCGGTCAGTTGTCTCGGCTCCAGTCTGCCTCGGCACAGGTCAGTGTGGCGTCACGTGAGAGACAGGCGGCGCCGACCCCCGCCCCTCCCCCCCCCCCCCTATCTCTATCGACCTCCACCGGGCCGTCTGCCTCGTCGCCGGTGGGGTTAATCAGCCAGTAGTCGGGTACATAACAGGTTGTTTACCACTCGGTCTTCCCCGCCGCCGGAGGGCATCCGCCGCGGTATTTTCCCAGCGCTCAGACACAAGACGCGACTAGATGGCGGCCGCAGGCAATCGTGGGTGCAGCACGCGAGCTACGGACGGCAGCGGCGCGGACGGCAGACTGACAATAAGCCCGCAAGGTGTCGATCAACTGCTTATCGCTGTTGAAGATCGCTCCGCTCGCCGCGCCCAGTCTTGAGTCGCCCTAGTGTCAGTTTGTGCTCGATTGCCCGATGTTTCCGCATCCGTGGCAGTCTGGCGAGGTCCCTGGTGTTGGTGTAGCTCTGAGTGGGATGGAAGACAGGTGCAGTCGGTCCCTCGCCACTGCAACTCAGCCGACCCGCTAAACGCACCACTGTCGCTAATGGACGCGGCGGACTCGCCGATTGTGGGAAACCACTCGGTCAGCAAGTGGCCCTTGCCAAAAATAGAAACTGAGATAGTACGACAGAAGGGAGTGCGGTGCTGCGCTAAACGCGATGGATAATTTGACACATTTAAATCTTTGGTTTTCGCCATTTCGAAAGGCGCCTCTCGTACACGGAGGACTGCATTGCCTTGTGTCCTCGACTCACGGCGCCCTCAAGAGATTCAGTGTTACTGTGTAATTATTTCTGCACCCCGACGCATGACACAAAAGGTGGGCTCCTTGAACGCGATGGCTGGTAAGGTGGGCGTTACAGTGTTCAGTGGTGTCGATGCGTTTCTCCCGGAGCTTACCACTTAATGATACATGCGAACTAGCTCAATAGGAACTGAATGCCAAAGTGTGTTTTCGTGAACCGGCTTATGGTCTCGTCTGGTTGTCCATTGATTTCCTGTGCTGTCATATGCGAAGCGAACCAATACACCCAACTCACAATCATGCTGACAGTCGTGAATATTGTTGCTGAGGGTATCAGCAACCTGTCGGCCGACGTGTAACGAGCGGGACGTCATGATCACACGCATCGTGAGCGACGCGCACCCAGTGAGCTGTCTCCATCTACAACGGTACGCATTGCTTGCCATTTGCCGCTTGTCCCAACTGACTCGCCAAACAGCTCCAACACACGGCCACTGCCTAAAAGCTGCACGAGGCCTTGTTCGGCGATGGCAAAATGCCTGGGCCGACTCGGCACGGACGAATGTCCGCCGAGCTTAGCCGAGTTTCTGCTGTTCGAGTGCTGGCCTCTCTTCCAGGGGCGCTGCGGGTTGTGGTTGCACCAGAGTTCACCTCACGTCCCTCACTTTAACCGTCTCAGGCAGCGAGTGTGTGACGTCTTCAGCCTGGTCTGGGCGCACAGCCTATCTTCCACCGTGCAGTGGTTCGACCAGCTCCATGTCCACCCGCGATGAGACGGCACGGTCTTCTGGATGTGGACGAAGACGCCAAGTCGTGGAGAAGCGCGGCGCACCGTTCCTCCACCATGGGCTTCCACTTCTCCAGACAGCCGACGGCTTGCGCACTAACCGCTGCTGAGGCTCCCAGAAGAACGGCCCGTCCAGCCGCACGCTGTCTCCGCCTCGACGCCGCGTGAAGAGCCGGCACCGCGATGAGCGAGTGGCGATGGCAGCCTTGAGGGCTCTGTCCAGCGCAAACTCTATTGTGTCCACAACTCTGACCTGAAACACGTAGTAGGTAGAAGTTACACTGGACGGGGCGTTCAAGGGCTTGGCGGACATTTGTTCTACGAGCGTATTTCCTAAACTGTTACTGATGCACTAGTGCGACGTGTGATGCTTCTTTCACGGCTTTGGATTGCGTGTCCAGCTTGTCACGATTTGCATGAATGTGATCACGGTGAGACTTTTTACGGTGGCGTTAACCAACAGAGGGGTGTAACTATCTACTAACAGAGTTGATATTTCGAATGTCATGCATCCAAAGCTTATCACCATTAATTTGGAATCACACAAGAAAACATTTGCAGCTGTTTTAAGATGTCTCTTGTTCTCGTAGAATGCTCTTCATTTATTTGAACGGTGTCTGACATTTGTTTGTAGGTCATAGAATAAGATCTCCTATTTCACAGTGATTTTCGCCGTGCTTCCACGGGCCTGATAAAACGCTTATTGAAATAAGGAAGCGGCATGCAGGCAAATAATTCGGACTCTTCTGCAACAAAGTCAGCTGTGTTTTCTAGAGTTACATCCGAATTCAAAACAATTGCAGGGGCAAAATGCTACGAATACATGTTCGGCCTCGTTCACGGCTTTCACTGCAGTCCCAACGTTCTCGTAGCTCGACCATTGGCCATTGGCCATTGGTCATTGACCATTCCTTGTCGCTCAAAACGCCATCGAACGCTACTCTGATGCTCATTGGTGAAGGCAAACCCTTAGTTCTAACAAACATTGGTGAAGGCAAACCCTTACTTCGGGTGAACACACAATAGACACACAAAAACCTGAATTTCTTCGTTCAGGGGGTCACTAAAATGCTGGCACGCTCGAAGGAAGATGATGAAATGTTCAAAACCAGGGATATCCCCTTCCCAAAATTGTCAGGTTTGACTATCACTATAAACCGGACAGTCGACAGTCTACTGCCTGCAGTAGGTACAGCTGTTGCGCCCCCTGGACCGCCAAGGGCCATCTGAAGCACCTTTCATCGTCACAATTTGGTGGGTCCGGAATCACTGATGGGCAGTCGAACAGAATCCCCACAGTCGCGATCGTGCGACAAATACACTCGCCATCGCTGAGGAAAACACGAGTGTTACCTTAATCTCGGCCACCTTGTACTCTTAAAAGCTTTCACACATTGCAGTAAATTGTCCTTTTTTCCAATCGTGTTGTGATCAAATGCAAAAGTAATCAAACACTTGCAGGCTGGCTTATCATATGAATGAGTTGACGTCATAACAGCATTAGGTAGCTGCGTGACACTGTTCGGTATAAGATGGACATGATATTAATGACAATGTGTCTATGAGCTTATGTTCAAATAATTAAGAGCACTTTCCTGCATTGCTGTGTCTCTTCCCTGCCACGAAAGTCAGTAAAGTGACAATTCTATTTAACCTTACAAGAACGAGCAGGCTCGGAAGCCAGCCTTGGCAGCTAGCGGCCTCTTTTATAACACAGGTCTTGATAGTCTGGAATGGCCAGAGACATCAACGGAGCAGTGGTCGGCCGTCGCCCATCAACCGCCCGATGCTTTACATCCAACGGCTACCCTGTACTTAAGTCCATAACCGAGCCGCAGTCTCAAAAGAAGCATGAATAGATATGGGGATCAGGTCTGAAGAACTCCCGAAGCGAAAAGTTTTATTGCAACTATGCTGTGAATTGCTTTTCACGTGGCATGGGAACAGGACGACGTTAAGTGTGATTTTTGATAGGATATGGTCGCTGCACTTATCGAGGTTATTAGAAAAGGCTTTTCCACTTTTTGCTTCGGAATTCAAGGAGAAATGAATGTGAAGTCAGCACATGGCGTGGTGTTGTATATGGCAGCGATCGATCACGCAATTGGCACGCACGCAATTGGCGATCATTTCAGATCACGATCAATTGATCACGATCAATTGGCGATCAATTGAGCACGCAATTGGCGATCAAACACGGGCGTAGGTAGCCGTCGTCTGAGTATCGAGTTATGCAAGTCAATCTACTGAAGCCATCAAGACACGAGATCACCGATGGGCATGGTGGCGCGTCCGACATCGGCCTTGGAGGGATCAAAGTCAGATGTACCAAAGTCGCGACCTTTTGGGGACTTACTGCGCTTGCGTGTGACCATCCCGGGTGATCGTAAGCGCCATCTGGGATATGAAGATGGCACTACTCGCGATTACCGAAACTACACGTCCATGTCGCATCCACCAATACGGCCGAGTCGTCCCCAACCCTTTACACCAGCCAGCAAAGCCAGTCGCTGGCCGAGCGGCTGGTCGAGCCGGGCGCAAGGTCGGTGCCCAGCGTTCCCCGGATCTGTGCTCGACCGGTGCTCGCCTCTCCCGACCACCCAGGTCGTTACTCGCCCGGGGCGATTTATTGGGCCGACTCTGGCGGCCGTTACACGGGAGCCTCTAGGATGGCGGCGGCGACATGGCTCGGAGACGACGGCGGAAGCGCTGAGCTCGTTTGCGTGCTGTCTCGTCCCGTCTTGTTCCGTCTCCGTTTCGTCTCGTCTCGTTTCGTCTCGTCTTGTATCGTCCCCTCTCGCCTTGTATCGTGTCATAGTTGTCAGAGGGGTCGCAGGCGCTGGCCTAGTATCGGCATCGAATGCGAACAAAGCTCTGCTTTTCGGCCCCGAGTGTAGGTTCCTTGACGCCATTTTCCAACTGTGTTACGCCACTGGTGACATCAAGCGCTATTTTTGTTCGCAGGTTTCCTACTTTAGCTTTGTTACTGTTGTTGTGTTTGGTCTGTGTTTGCCATCACCGTGATTCCAAATATTCCAGATTGTCTGGTCTTGTTACACAACTGTTTGCTTGCATTCTGCTTCGTTCAGTTGTTTTGGCTAAATAGCCTGTCAAGACAAATATCTCTAATAACACGAAACTGACCATTTGCGATGCAAAAGTCCATTTGTCTCGATGTGTTGTGCGCGTGATTACATTACGATTTGCATAACTGCAGCAGGCACCGTGTAGCAGCTAGAATCTAACGTAATGACCAAACTTACTCGTGATATATTTAGCCGGAAAAGATTGGAGAGGCCGTCCTCCACGAACTTTATATACGGTCGCAAGAGGTGTGCTCCCACGCCTCGCTGCTTGAGATGCTGCTGGATCATCGTACCGCGACGGGCCTGGTTCAGACGAGCACTCCCAGCGGCTGTAACAGCGGTCTGCGCGGGCGTCGGCGCTCGAGCGGCCCGTCCGGTGGTGCCATTAGCAGGCCCGCTCCGGGCGAGCGGCGCTCCGGTCTGCGTCTGACGGGGGCAGCACGCCGGCCAGCTCAGCCAGCTCTGACTGATCGCTGCCTGCTCTCGTCTTGAAATGCAGCAGAATTTGTGCGGGAAATGTAGGCTAGGAAAAGAAAGGCATGGGTTCTCGCCCTCCGGCCATTTCGCCTTCGCTCTTCGAGGGGAGGGGAGGGGAGGAGACCCTTCCCTCCCCTAGATCTCGACATCTAAGCAAACTGAGGCCACGGAAAACGGACCCGCCCCGCCACGGAGTCCACGGGCGCTCGCTAGTTGCCCTTGACTGGTATGGCCTGCGGCCTATGGCAGCGGTCGCGCTGAAGGTCAGCTAACGTCAGAGGGCAGGGCGGGCCGTGCCGAGCATTACGGCACGTTAAGCTTTCGCCACCAAATTCTGCCGTTGACATGGAATTGCACAACCGGGTGGTAGGGGTCAGGCCTCACACAGCAACCACTGCTTAGCATGAGCTCTGATCCCAGAAATCCATCCGTTCCAAAGAGTTCGGATCAAATCTTTTAAAAAAGAAAAAATTGAGGAAGTGGTCTAGATGATAAGTCATCAAGTGACAAAATTGAATCTTCAACAAATACGTGAAGTTTATTCGATTTTTTGAAAAAAAAAATGACTCAGCCGTCTTAAATGTTAGCACCGTGCTCAAAACCATTCACAAGTGATTCCGGAGGACCTTATGGGGACCCCTGAGGCTTCTTCGCGGGGTGAGAGTCGACAGCGATGGTGGGGATTAGTGAGCTGGAGGTGAGTGGAAACATTCCGCGGATGTGCTGTGTTGAATTAACTATAGTAGTAAGCTGATCAAGAAAACAAATGGGGCTTGACGTAAATTGCTCAAACAGTTGGATTAAATGAGCTCATAACACCAGAGCTGCGCTTGTGCAACATGGCTACGTTGGCTTCAGAGCCAGACGGCTCGGAATCTCACGAACCTCGCCCGTCTCGTCACATTTTGCATCGCAGGAGCGAGAGTGGTCCCCGTTTACAACCCACACCCATCGCATTCGAGGGAAATGGATGACAGGATGGTGCCAGACCTGTGGTCTCAAGGTTACATTGCGGCACCTCTCACGAATGCAACGTCAAGCTGGATTAAACGAGATTACGCCACGTGTTTGCCGGCGTTTTACGTTTTTATGTCCGAAAAAGCTTGTATTAGTCAGGGCATGACCCTCGTTACTTCTAAATGTTGCTTGGTGATTGCCATGCCGCTGACCAACCAGGACTTTGGGTGGCCTCGCGCCTGTGATTTTGTGTGCATCGGTTACAGTTGGAAAAGAGCACTTTTGACGACTTGACCTGAAGTGCGCTGACTTGAACCTGGCCTGAAATGACCCCTACGCTATCATTAGTGTATATCGTTTTTATTCATCTGTAACGGATTTCAGGGAAAATTCGTGCACTTTTGCTACTTGACCAGATGTAACCCGAATAACCTTAGGAAAGCTCGCAGACATTGGAGACGCTCAAATTACGCCACCTTCACGCGTTCATAATTTTTTGAGCAGAATATATAGCGCATACGGAGAGAGAATGTTTCACGAGGCACCAACTTCCTAAAAACGAGTTTGTGAGTAAATGACGTGATATGAGCGAAGCTTGAAGCTTGGACATTTGGGTTAGACCCCCTTCGTCCTGCAATGGTTATTTAGAGGCATGTGATGGCGGAGAATGGATAATGGTGAGGCAGGATAAACGCGCCAGGGGGACCAACCCACCCAAGTCCCAGTCCGTGCAGGGACCCCAACGCGCGGTGTGCGCGGGCGCCCGGCCGGGGTCCCCTCCAGGGGGCCTCTCGGGTCACTCGTTGCTGGCGCATACAGCTTTCGACGCACAAGCGAGGCGTCGAGAGGGTGCAGGATAAAAGCGAGAAAGGAAATGAGGGGTCGAATCAGATTGAAGCTTGTATGTCAGGTGCCGAGTGGCAGCATACTCCAGGTAATGCGTTAAAGGGAATGTGACTCATTTGAAGATATTCAAGCGAAGCATTAAATACGATAAATAAGCACATTCAGAACTGTCGTTATATCTCTAAGTGAAAAACTTCTCTAGACAAACAAAATATTTCTGTTAAGCAAATTTGCTCCCCCAATATGGCATTTTATGATTGTGTCATGGAGCGTTGTATGACGTTAAGGGTGTGAAAAACTGTCCGTGCAAAATTGCCACCCTTGCACTCACCTGAAATACTTTAACTCGCCAAAAAGTGGCAGTGGCGGAGCTGGACGTGTTTGTCAAGTAATTTTTTTTTACCTGTCTCGGCCCTGCCTCGTGACGTTTTTGCCTACGCACCAGTGATTTTAAGTTGTTTACTTGCATTTACATACTCGGTTATGGCGCTATTCTTAAGTTATTCGATTACGAGCCTTATTCCCGTAATAACTAGTGCTCATGTCCAACTTGATATGCTGTGGAACAAAACACGTGATCCGTGTCTGAAACTTGCAATGCCTACGCATCATCGATTGCCAGCTAAATGAATTCCGTTGCATCTTGAATATATGCTCACGAACGCCATAAACGATTCGACAATTATATTCGTGTTGACCTTGAACGTTGCATGGCTATTGGGCTAGCAATATCAAAATGGCGCTCCTTTGGCGTCGTGCATGCATGAGTGATCTTGAAATAGAGAAATAGTCAAGAAATAGTCTGAACATGTTTACGGATGTATAGCTCAGCAACTAGAGGGTTTTAGGTCCTAAGGAGGACAGGGCTGTGAACTGCATCGAATGTTCTTTAACATGGTCGTATCAGCTGAAAACTCCAAACAAATGTGGAATAATTCCTTTAAGATAAGCAAAATAGTGCAGAAGTTACCTCCGAAAAACTGTGGGCATTGAACTAGCTGATGCATGTGCGTTCCCCTGCGCCGGCGAACACTTACGCACCTTGTCTTGTTATTATGCTAGATGGAACAAAGCAGAGATCTCGGTGTTTAGAAAATGACCAGGCTGCACGTAAGAACCTCAAAAACATTGAACGCCGCAGAGTGTTGAATAAAGCATCTGGATGATGCGTCATTATCTTACTAGTGAGGGCCAAGATGTCGATCAGGAAACATACACCGCACTCAATCCTTGTTACGCACATAGCAACGCGACTTTGTTTGATGCCAGAGTGTGTTGTGAGTAATCCACCACAGTGTACCTGCGTACTAAGAACTACTCTCTAATGATAGCGTCTGCAAAGGTAGGTTTGGTTACTAACTTAATTTGGAAAGCACCTAGCTGCAAACAACACTTAGCCGAACTGAAGACTCAACCAACACCAGTATTCAAGTGCGCAAAGCCATCGCACATTTTCATGAGCAATGCACGTTGCAACATTTTCCCCAGTTTGTTTGTAATTTGCATGTAACGTTCGGGCTAAGCCACAGTGACATTGTAATGCCTTTCACTTTCGTCCTGCTCAAACACCTGAGTGAAAACCCCTGTTTAAAGAGTTCCGTTGCGAATAGACTATACTATTGCTGAAGTTTGTTGGACCTGATATTTGCCTTATTTTGAACAACGAAACAACTATCATCGATCAACCCTTCGCATTGCAATAACAAAGGCATGTATCACAGAAGGGTAGGGGCGCCCCTCCCCATTCCGACAATGAATAGTACTTCCAGCGACGTAAAACGAACTTTCAGAAACATCGACCGGCCTTAAATGTTGGGGCGCTCCCACCAGCCAGGCTGACTGCCGTCCGTCATGCCAATGGTAATGCCAATTCGTGCATGCCAGTTATAATCCAAACTTGCCTGCGATCATCCTGACCAGAGCGTTCAGCTTGGTGGATCATCCACCACGATGGGATCGCTTAGCACCGCGCGGCCCAAGTCGATCTTTCAGTTTAATTGGATCCTTTAGCGTGAACTGTTTATCTAGAGTGATAAGATCGTTTAGCGTGATTGAAACATTCGTCGTGATTACGTTTACTCTTATCGGATCATTTGCTGTGATTAGATTGTTTAACTTGATTGGATTGCCTAATATGAACAAGTCGCTAAGGGTAACAAGATCATTCATCTCGATTGGATTGTAACCAAGCTGCTTAGGGTGATCTGCTCGTTTAACGTGACCAAGCTGCTTAGGATGATCTGCTCGTTCAGCGTCATCAGCTCGCTCAGCACGGTCAGATCGTTCGGCGTGATCACGCCGTTCGGTATGATCACATCACATCGTTCGGCGTGACCAGATCGTCCCCCCTGACCAGATCGTCCAACCTGATCAGATCTCCCAGCGTGATCAGGTCGTTCAGCGAGCATGGGGCAGGCCGACAGATTACGACGCCTGCGGCCAATCAGGCAGCTTTGTTTACACCAAGCGTGACAACCGAGGTCGGATGAACTATAATACCACCAGTGAATTGGACAAATTACTGATCGGCGTGTTGATCCAGCTAACAAGCTCGGACGGCGAGAAAACACCCCAGTTACGGGCTATTGCGGCGTCCGTGTCCTCTCCTCCGGGGCTTTTCTACCGGCAGGATTCCGACAACTGATTCAACACACGCTGGTGTATTCCGCTGTAACACCCTGGCTGCCATTTAACGCACTCCAGGACGTGCGGAGAAGCCGAATGGCCAAGTGCCAAGATGACGCAACACGAACGGGTCAGCCAGCTCAGACAGCTTCATAACGCGCTGCAGCAGGTACCAAATTGCTGTCCGGCATGAGCTTAGCCAGCAATACTGTGTGTACAGACAGTCATTTCGTGGTCACTACTGGACGTGGGCAATGATGAAAAGAAGCTGCTAAAAGTGTACAGGTGAAACCCCAGGCCATGGTGCGACCCAAGTACAGCGTGCCCATATGTAGATTCTGTGGAGTCATTATAAGCCGATGGATGTGCAGCGCGCGAAATGAAACACTACTTTGAGATACTCTTTTGCATTGACCAGTGCCTCAAAATGCATTGGATGGGATGAGTTCCTTACCAACGGATGCGGAATAATGTTGGCGTATTCAATCGTCAACAACGGTTCCAACGCCTCTTGGCAAGTAAACAAAAAAAATGAAAGGACTTCATCAAAAAAGCCAAAATAAACTGAAGGATCCTGCTATTGTAACC
>NW_023596746.1:48471721-48499221 GCF_011947565.3 Pollicipes pollicipes
CCGAAACTACACGTCCATGTCGCATCCACCAATACGGCCGAGTCGTCCCCAACCCTTTACACCAGCCAGCAAAGCCAGTCGCTGGCCGAGCGGCTGGTCGAGCCGGGCGCAAGGTCGGTGCCCAGCGTTCCCCGGATCTGTGCTCGACCGGTGCTCGCCTCTCCCGACCACCCAGGTCGTTACTCGCCCGGGGCGATTTATTGGGCCGACTTTGGCGGCCGTTACACAGAGCCTCTAGGATGGCGGCGGCGACATGGCTCGGAGACGACGGCGGAAGCGCTGAGCTCGTTTGCGTGCTGTCTCGTCCCGTCTTGTTCCGTCTCCGTTTCGTCTCGTCTCGTTTCGTCTCGTCTTGTATCGTCCCCTCTCGCCTTGTATCGTGTCATAGTTGTCAGAGGGGTCGCAGGCGCTGGCCTAGTATCGGCATCGAATGCGAACAAAGCTCTGCTTTTCGGCCCCGAGTGTAGGTTCCTTGACGCCATTTTCCAACTGTGTTACGCCACTGGTGACATCAAGCGCTATTTTTGTTCGCAGGTTTCCTACTTTAGCTTTGTTACTGTTGTTGTGTTTGGTCTGTGTTTGCCATCACCGTGATTCCAAATATTCCAGATTGTCTGGTCTTGTTACACAACTGTTTGCTTGCCTTCTGCTTCGTTCAGTTTGCTTTGGCTAAATAGCCCTGTCAAGACAAATATCTCTAATAACAACGAAACTGACCATTTTGCGATGCAAAGTCCATTTGTCTCGATGTGTTGTGCGCGTGATTACATTACGATTTGCATAACTGCAGCAGACACCGTGTAGCAGCTAGAATCTAACGTAATGACCAAACTTACTCGTGATATATTTAGCCGGAAAAGATTGGAGAGGCCGTCCTCCACGAACTTTATATACGGTCGCAAGAGGTGTTGCTCCCACGCCTCGCTGCTTGAGATGCGCTGGATCATCGTACCGCGACGGGCCTGGTTCAGACGAGCACTTCCCAGCGGCTGTAACACGCGGTTCTGCGCGGGCGTCGGCGCTCGAGCGGCCCGTCCGGTGGTGCCATTAGCAGGCCCGCTCCGGGCGAGCGGCGCTCCGGTCTGCGTCTGACGGGGGCAGCACGCCGGCCAGCTCAGCCAGCTCTGACTGACCGCTGCCTGCTCTCGTCTTGAAATGCAGCAGAATGTGTGCGGGAAATGTAAGCTAGGAAAAGAAAAGGCATGGGTTCTCGCCCCTCCGGCCATTTCGCCTTCGCTCTTCGAGGGGAGGGGAGGGGAGGAGACCCTTCCCTCCCCTAGATCTCGACATCTAAGCAAACTGAGGCCACGGAAAACGGACCCGCCCCGCCACGGAGTCCACGGGCGCTCGCTAGTTGCCCCTCGACTGGTATGGCCTGCGGCCTATGGCAGCGGTCGCGCTGAAGGTCAGCTAACGTCAGAGGGCAGGGCGGACCGTGCCGAGCATTACGGCACGTTAAGCTTTCGCCGCCAAATTCTGCCGTTGACATGGAATTGCGCGACCGGGTGGTAGGGGTCAGGCCTCACACAACAACCACTGCTTAGCATGAGCTCTGATCCCAGAAATCCATCCGTCCAAAGAGTTCGGATCAAATCTTTAAAAAAGAAAAAATTGAGGAAGTGGTCTAGATGATAAGTCATCAAGTGACAAAATTGAATCTTCAACAAATACGTGAAGTTTATTCGATTTTTTGAAAAAAAATGACTCAGCCGTCTTAAATGCTAGCACCGTGCTCAAAACCATTCACAAGTGATTCCGGAGGACCTTATGGGGACCCCTGAGGCTTCTTCGCGGGGTGAGAGTCGACAGCGATGGTGGGGATTAGTGAGCTGGAGGTGAGTGGAAACATTCCGCGGATGTGCTGTGTTGAATTAACTATAGTAGTAAGCTGATCAAGAAAACAAATGGGGCTTGACCGTAAATTGCTCAAACAGTTGGATTAAGTGAGCTCATAACACCAGAGCTGCGCTTGTGCAACATGGCTACGTTGGCTTCAGAGCCAGACGGCTCGGAATCTCACGAACCTCGCCCGTCTTGTCACATTTTGCATCGCAGGAGCGAGAGTGGTCCCCGTTTACAACCCACACCCATCGCATTCGAGGGAAATGGATGACAGGATGGTGCCAGACCTGTGGTCTCAAGGTTACATTGCGGCACCTCTCACGAATGCAACGTCAAGCTGGATTAAACGAGATTACGCCACGTGTTTGCCGGCGATTACGTTTTTATGTCCGAAAAAGCTTGTATTAGTCAGGGCATGACCTCGTTTACTTCTAAATGTTGCTTGGTGATTCCATTGCCGCTGACAACCATGACTTTGGGTGGCCTTGCGCCTGTGATTTTTGTGTGCATCGGTACAGTTGGAAAAGAGCACTTTTGACGACTTGACCTGAAGTGCGCTGACTTGACCTTGGCCTGAAATGACCCCTACACTATCATTAGTGTATATCGTTTTTATTTCATCTGTAACGGATTTCAGGGAAAATTCGTGCACTTTTGCTACTTGACCAGATGTAACCCGAATAACCTTAGGAAAGCTCGCAGACATTGGAGACGCTCAAATTACGCCACCTTCACGCGTTCATAATTTTTTGAGCAGAATATACAGCGCATACGGAGAGAGAATGTTTCACGAGGCACCAACTTCCTAAAAACGAGTTTGTGAGTAAGTGACGTGATATGAGCGAAGCTTGAAGCTTGGACATTTGGGTTAGACCCCCTTCGTCCTGCAATGGTTATTTTAGAGGCATGTGATGGCGGAGAATGGATAATGGTGAGGCAGGATTAAACGCGCCAGGGGGACCAACCACCAAGTCCCAGTCCGTGCAGGGACCCCAACGCGCGGTGTGCGCCGGGCGCCCGGTCGGGGTCCCCTCCAGGGGGCCTCTCGGCTCACTCGTGGCTGGCGCATACAGCTTGCGACGCACAAGCGAGGCGTCGAGAGGGTGCAGGATAAAGCGAGAAAGGGAATGAGAGGGTCGAATCAGATTAAAGCTTGTATGTCAGGTGCCGAGTGGCAGCATACTCAGGTAATGCGTTAAAGGGAATGTGACTCATTTGAAGATATTCAAGCGAGCATTAAATACGATAAAATAAGCTCATTCACAACTGTCGTTATATCTCTAAGTGAAAAACTTCTCTAGACAACAAAATATTTCTGTTAAGCAAATTTGCTCCCCAATATGGCATTTTATGATTGTGTCATGGAGCGTTTGTATGACGTTAAGGGTGTGAAAAACTGTCCGTGCAAAATTGCCTCCCTTGCACTCACCTGAAATACTTTAACTCGCCAAAAAGTGGCAGTGGCGGAGCTGGACGTGTTTGTCAAGTATTTTTTTTTTACCTGTCTCGGCCCTGCCCCGTGATGTTTTTGCCTACGCACCAGTGATTTTAAGTTGTTTACTTGCATTTACATACTCGGTTATGGCGCTATTCTTAAGTTATTCGATTACGAGCCTTATTCCCGTAATAACTAGTGCTCATGTCCAACTTGATATGCTGTGGAACAAAACACGTGATCCGTGTCTGAAACTTGCAATGCCTACGCATCATCGATTGCCAGCTAAATGAATTCCGTTGCATCTTGAATATATGCTCACGAACGCCATAAACGATTCGACAATTATATTCGTGTTGACCTTGAACGTTGCATGGCTATTGGGCTAGCAATATCAAAATGGCGCTCCTTTGGCGTCGTGCATGCATGAGTGATCTTGAAATAGAGAAATAGTCAAGAAATAGTCTGAACATGTTTACGGATGTATAGCTCAGCAACTAGAGGGTTTTAGGTCTTAAGAAGGACAGGGCTGTGAACTGCATCGAATGTTCTTTAACATGGTCGTATCAGCTGAAAACTCCAAACAAATGTGGAATAATTCCTTTAAGATAAGCAAAATAGTGCAGAAGTTACCTCCGAAAAACTGTGGGCATTGAACTAGCTGATGCATGTGCGTTCCCCTGCGCCGGCGAACACTTACGCACCTCGTCTTGTTATTATGCTAGATGGAACAAAGCAGAGAACTCGGCGTTTAGAAAATGACCAGGCTGCACGCAAGAACCTCAAAAACATTGAACGCCGCAGAGTGTTGAATAAAGCATCTGGATGATGCGTCATTATCTTACTAGTGAGGGCCAAGATGTCGATCAGGAAACATACACCGCACTCAATCCTTGTTACGCACATAGCAACGCGACTTTGTTTGATGCCAGAGTGTGTTGTGAGTAATCTACCACAGTGTACCTGCGTACTAAGAACTACTCTCTAATGATAGCGTCTGCAAAGGTAGGTTTGGTTACTAACTTAATTTGGAAAGCAACTAGCTGCAAACAACACTTAGCCGAACTGAAGACTCAACCAACACCAGTATTCAAGTGCGCAAAGCTATCGCACATTTTCATAAGCAATGCACGTTGCAACATTTTCCCCAGTTTGTTTGTAATTTGCATGTAACGTTCGGGCTAAGCCACAGTGACATTGTAATGCCTTTCACTTTCGTCCTGCTCAAACATCTGAGTGAAAACCCCTGTTTAAAGAGTTCCGTTGCGAATAGACTATACTATTGCTGAAGTTTGTTGGACCTGATATTTGCCTTATTTTGAACAACGAAACAACTATCATCGATCAACCCTTCGCATTGCAATAACAAAGGCATGTATCACAGAAGGGTAGGGGCGCCCCTCCCCATTCCGACAATGAATAGTACTTCCAGCGACGTAAAACGAACTTTCAGAAACATCGACCGGCCTTAAATGTTGGGGCGCTCCCACCAGCCAGGCTGACTGCCGTCCGTCATGCCAATGATAATGCCAATTCGTGCATGCCAGTTATAATCCAAACTTGCCTGCGATCATCCTGACCAGAGCGTTCAGCTTGGTGAATCATCCACCACGATGGGATCGCTTAGCACCGCGCGGCCCAAGTTGATCTTTCAGTTTAATTGGATCCTTTAGCGTGAACTGTTTATCTAGAGTGATAAGATCGTTTAGCGTGATTGAAACATTCGTCGTGATTACGTTTACTCTTGTCGGATCATTTGCTGTGATTAGATTGTTTAACTTGATTGGATTGCCTAATATGAACAAGTTGCTAAGGGTAACAAGATCATTCATCTCGATTGGATTGTAACCAAGCTGCTTAGGGTGATCTGCTCGTTTAACGTGACCAAGCTGCTTAGGATGATCTGCTCGTTCAGCGTCATCAGCTCGCTCAGCACGGTCAGATCGTTCGGCGTGATCACGCCGTTCGGTATGATCACATCACATCGTTCGGCGTGACCAGATCGTCCCCCCTGACCAGATCGTCCAACCTGATCAGATCTCCCAGCGTGATCAGGTCGTTCAGCGAGCATGGGGCAGGCCGACAGATTACGACGCCTGCGGCCAATCAGGCAGCTTTGTTTACACCAAGCGTGACAACCGAGGTCGGATGAACTATAATACCACCAGTGAATTGGACAAATTACTGATCGGCGTGTTGATCCAGCTAACAAGCTCGGACGGCGAGAAAACACCCCAGTTACGGGCTATTGCGGCGTCCGTGTCCTCTCCTCCGGGGCTTTTCTACCGGCAGGATTCCGACAACTGATTCAACACACGCTGGTGTATTCCGCTGTAACACCCTGGCTGCCATTTAACGCACTCCAGGACGTGCGGAGAAGCCGAATGGCCAAGTGCCAAGATGAACGCAACACGAACGGGTCAGCCAGCTCAGACAGCTTCATAACGCGCTGCAGCAGGTACCAAATTGCTGTCCGGCATGAGCTTAGCCAGCAATACTGTGTGTACAGACAGTCATTTCGTGGTCACTACTGGACGTGGGCAATGATGAAAAGAAGCTGCTAAAAGTGTACAGGTGAAACCCCAGGCCATGGTGCGACCCAAGTACAGCGTGCCCATATGTAGATTCTGTGGAGTCATTATAAGCCGATGGATGTGCAGCGCGCGAAATGAAACACTACTTTGAGATACTCTTTTGCATTGACCAGTGCCTCAAAATGCATTGGATGGGATGAGTTCCTTACCAACGGATGCGGAATAATGTTGGCGTATTCAATCGTCAACAACGGTTCCAACGCCTCTTGGCAAGTAAACAAAAAAAATGAAAGGACTTCATCAAAAAAGCCAAAATAAACTGAAGGATCCTGCTATTGTAACCATTAGTGATTTGTCATTTATTGCACTTTTTATAGTGCCAACTGAGGCCAATATTTGAGTTGACCGAATGTATTTTTAATTGTTTGATATACCATTGGATTTTAAATGAGCATGTTGTATTTCAAGACAGCGGGTCTCGCCTTGAAATAAACCGGGTTGTGCGAAAACTAGGGAAAAAGTCTGCCGATTTCATTCGAGCTAAGGGAAAGGAAGCTGCCAAGGCTATTGACTGGCCAAATACTATGACGCAAAAGACAGACAGACGGGCGGTTTCAGCCGCTGAGGTCGCTCTGCCACCCTGGCATCGCTGCAATGTGTCACCAAACCGTCCAGAGAAGCCCCGACACATAGATCTCACCGGGATAGAGTTACAATGCCTCGCCAAACCTTCGGAGCTGGCCTCGGCCGGGGATCTCGGTGGAGCCGACTGTAAGCCGGGCAATTTGCGACAAAGCCGGCGGTTCGGTGGGCGGCATGGGGCGCCAGCGACCACCATTGTTTAGCTCGGCGGGCTGGCAGTCACGTCCATGACTCCCCAGTTTCCCGGACACCGCTCCGACCGTCGTGTCTCCGTTACGACCTGTGAGGCGGCGCCGGAAGAGACGCAATCACAAGCTCTTGACGGCCTTTGCCCGGCAGCGAATCGGTATCGGTAACTCACTGGTATCGGTGGCTCATCGGTGTCGGAAACTCATCGGTATCGGTAACTCATCGGTGTCGGTAACTCATCGGTATCCGTAACTCATCGGTGTTGGTAACTCATCGGTATCGGTAACTCATCGGTGTCGGTAACTCATCGATATCGGTGGCTCATCGGTATCGGTAACTCATCGGTATCGGCAACTCATCGGTATCGGTAGCCATCGGCATCGGCAACTCATCGGTATTGGTAGCTCATCGGTATCGGAACCTCATCGGTTTCGGTAGCTTGACCGGTAGCTCACTATTAATGAGGTCAGAATTAGGCTCGACCTAAGCCTGTTGAGCTTGATTAAGCTGGTGAATTTGAATATGGAGACCAATTCACCGGGCCGGGCCTAGATTTGATACGCAATGTCACATCCATGAATGTGAACAATGTATGGCAACTGCGGTAATAGCGTGCTCTTATGTCGGGTGGGTAGGCTGTGGTTTGTATTGGCACAGAAGTCATGCGTGCTTAGGTTAACGGTGAGCATTGGTTGGCTAGCTGGATATTGTTTGGACTGATGAGGAACTTGGCCCCACCCCCACTCTGATGATGGCCGGCATGGACAATAGCAGCGAATAATGCCGCATATATTGATGAGACGTTTCCCGCAGAGTCGGGGAAAGTAAGATGCATGTGCTCCGTGCTCCAATTTTTTAAATACAGTCTTCAAATCTTTACTTGATAAACTAGTTTGGACATATCTTGTATCGCATCCTGCATGGCAGGCTGATACGGTTCGAGCGCGGGTGGAACTTTGTGTTTTCCATGAGGGGGGCCGAACCCTTATACCTGGCACATTCTATTTCCGAGACGGATTCCCTGATGAATTTTGCCCACATTTTTGCCTGCGGTCGTAATTTGGATTTAATAGAAGAAAAAAGTTCTTCAGCTCCTGGTTTCTCGGTGTTATGAGCTCAAAGTTATTACGTTGAGCTAACTACTTTTGATACATCAGGAGATACTGGTTAATCGGCATTGTAGTGCTCAACAACAAGAATATTAATCTAACTCAATATCACTAGCCGCGTTCATCCTACACACCTCCTCTCCTGAGGATGAGCACCGAACAGCAGACAGGCGTTTGTAGTTAAGTAATGTTTCGAGATGGACGTCTGATAGCTTCTGAAAATTTAAGATACCGATATTGCATCTTGCTTTGATGCGAAAACGGATCGCTTCCCGGAGAAGGGCCATCCGCTATTTGGTCACAGTCATAGCTTGTCTTGCTGACGAATGGTTAAATGTAAAAGAATTAACTTGTGCACATTGCCTAACTCCTTATGCCACTCGAGTGACATGTCATCGCGCGAATGCTTGAATGTTGGTGGTAGTAGCAGAAAGCGGCGAAGCTATTAGAATTCGTAGACTTTTGACCATGTTCTTTTTTTAAGTCAAACATACGTTCAGTTCCCTGGAGTATGAGTAGCACGTTTTGTGTTTTTCACATGAAAATATTCAAATCTTGTACCGCATATTTTGATCGTCTTGAGCGAGAACGCATATTTATTGGACTCTTATTGAGGAGTGTGACACGAGCGATGCATTAGCAATATGAGCTCCAGATTTTTAAGACTAAAATATTGGTTGTAATGCGTACCCGCGCGTAAAATCGTCATGTGTTCGAACTATAAGATAGTTATACCATAAAAAGTAAAAGCTTTAAAAGAAGCATATCTTGTAATGCGTAGCATTCACAATATGCATCATGCAATATGCACGTATTTTGTGTGCAATTTCCTCCGCATTTTCATATCGTTTTAGCATGTACAGCACCACAGACTCATGACGCGATGGCACAACCTCGGTTGCTTGTGATGCTGATACTCCTAATTCCGTTCTGAGAATGTACCTCGAAATCACATAGCTGAACCGTCCTGGTCAGGAGTTGGAAGGCCCTTTCGTCCCAGTCTGGGGTAACTAGCAATTGCTATTCTGGCGTCACGGGGATAGAGGTGCACTGGTCAAACCGGGGGCCCCCAGTGAGATACATCATGCACCCGTCCCATCCTCAATGATGCATGTTCTCTCACTTCGGCGTCTGACGCAGGATCGACACAGGGGCACGTCACTGCCGTAAAAGGATCCCTTGAGCGGCATAGGAGTTCAATGTCTAATGGGCACCGAGACGATGATTCGGCTTATCGGCTCCCGCCTCCTGGTTAAAACGGTGTGGAGAGCCCATCGTTCGGTCCCGTGCCCCCTGATTGGCAGAGGTCATCTCTCATTGTGATTACAAATCTTTCCGTCATTTATTATGCCTTCTGTCATTGCCAAGGAGGTCTTGACCAACAAGAGAGGCTTTTGACTTTCGAGATCGCACTCCTGGCCCAGTTCGGCAAACATGCCCATAGTCAACTGTAGGCTTACTATTGACACGGGCCCTTGTTGAGCACTGCAGGCCTCTGATCAGCACAAGGGCCAGACCAGTGCACGACCTTTCGGATTAACGATTGCAGGCTCAGCCCTGCCACGACTTGGAAAAGAGGCTGCAAGGGGCAAGACTGGCGCGGGAAGGAGTGCTCGGCGTTGCATGCTGGATGGTCCCCGCATCACTTCATCCTCCCGGCCTGCCGTTCGGACCCTTCGATCGAACACTTATTTGCTGTTCCCTCGGGCCCAAAGGGCTACGCGGGACCTCGGGACCTAAAGACCTAAGGTAGTTTACGTGTCCCCGTCCCACCGTTAGTGACGTCCATGGTTCCTCGTGAAAATAAAAATGGGACAATTTTTGTGTCCTCCGGAGTTTGACGCCACTTGAAACTAAAGGTTTGGAGACCTTCATGGCGCCTCCCTAGAAAAGGGTCTCTTTTCAAAATTTAGGTCGCTATGCCCGAAACGAAGGCATCGGGTATCTCTTCGACGAGGGGTCCGGCTTTGGGTTTCGCCATGGTGGAAGGCCAGAAGTTGTGTAACCCCTGATTTGGTGCCCTTTGAAAAGGCGATAGGGTTGTTGAAGCGACTCGTTTGGACTTGGTGTCCACTAACAATAATGGTTATGGTGCCTCAAATAAAAGTTTTGGCAATCTATCGCCGAAAGGATCGACCCTGGATGTCGCCCATGGGGAGGTACATAGACACTGTGGTGTCCCTGAACTTCGTTGGTACTTGAAAATAAACGGTGCGAGACCCTTTGTGGTGTCCTCTGAAATTGGGTGCCTGCTTAGCTAATAGATATCATGCTCCACAATAAAAGTTTTGTGTGCCTCTTTTGTGAAAGGGGTTGATCCCGAATTTGGTCAGGATGAAAAGCAAAGAAATTGTGATGTCGCTTGAAATTGAAGTTTTGGGGCCCTTTCAATGTCCCGCTTAGACTGTTTCCCTACAGTGAAACAAAATTTTGGTGATGTGAAATGAAGGTTTTGGTATCCCTCCGACGAATGGGCCGATCCATGATTTTGTCAATGACGCGCCACAGGTATTGCAATTTCTCTTGCTTCTAAATTTGTTTCTAGTAAAGATAAATGTTTTAGGACCCTTTGTTGTATCCCTAGAATTTAGGCGTCTCTGGAAAATAAAGGCTATGACTCCCCAAAATGGAAAAATGTTTGTGTCGCTTTGCCGAGCATCAAAGAACAGACCAATCAGAAATCGTGTCACGGTGAAATGCACAGAAGCCCCTCTTGAAAATAAAGGTCACGATGCCTCGAAATATAGGTTTTGGTGCACCTTGCCTAAGGAACTGTCGCAGGATTTCGTTCGGGGTGGAAGGCACAGCATTGTTGTGGCTCTTGAGACTGAATGTTTGCGGCCTTTCGTGGTGCCCTCTGGAATTGGGCATCTCTTGAAAATAAAGGTTGTGGTGTCGGAAATAATGGTTTTAGTGCTTCTTTGCCGAATGGGGCGATCTAGGATTTTGTTAAACGGACAAGACACATATATAGTCGTGCTCCTGGAATTTAATGCCTCTCGAAAATGAAAATTTGAGACCCTTTGCGGGGCCCCTGTAATGTTGTGCTTCTTGGAAATTAAGGCTATGCCGTTTCAAAATGAGGTGTTGTTGTGGTCCAAGGGCGTAGCTCATCAGTGGCCTAAGGGGTGGGTGGCATTGCTCCATGCCTTCTCTCACCCACCCTCACTCTCACTCACCCTCTCTCATGCACCCTTGTCTGCAATGTTCGATTACAGGCAGAATGAGACCATCAAATTAAGAGAGATTTCTGGAGCACCCATCAAATTATGCAATGAAGTATCTTATGTACCCCTGGTGGTTAGTACTTCCGGCAGTAGCCCAACAGCCACTTAAAATCGCTACCTTCCCGCAGCCTCCTGGACCGGCTTCGAAGCGGCACCATTTGTTGACACGTGCGGTGTCTATGAGGAATGGCATTAGCGCTGGTAGTGGACTTTTTGCCGTTTAATTTGACGGTTTGGCGCTGTATTAAGAAAAATGCCCTCGGGCGAACTTCCACCCTTATTTGGCGCTGGTTTTGGCGTTGCACGAGGACCGAATCGCAGAAATATGCGTAGCGTCTTAGCGAGCCACAGTTTTAAATGACAGCAACTGTCGTTTGAGTGCCATCCTTAACAATCAGCAGCGCATTCGGAGAGCGTAGGGTTGGGGTTGCACATGTAAAACTGCGAATGTTGCTCCCATACATTTGTTTTGAGATTTCAGACTCAGATGTTCCCTCAGATATATTCTCTTCGGGTATTTCAGGGACAGATGTCCTTCAGATATATAATTTTTTGGCATTACAATTGGTGTGAGAGTTTATTTATTTCATACTACTGTCATAGGAATTGTGTTTTCATAAAAGTATGGATGCAGCACCGTTTCAAGCATTTTTATGTCAACTTTGCTGCTGTGATATCAGTATAAATGTAGGGGTGTAGTTTCCTTTTAAGTTGAAGCGGGTTTCAGCCTCCCGGCTTTCAAAAAAGTGGGCAGAATCTGGGGTTCTCCTGAAATTTTTACCTCCAAAAGGACCCTAGTACGTCCAACGAGGCCCTGTTTGCGAAATTTTCGGCCCAAAAAAACAGGGTCCCTCGCAGAGTCTTGACTTACAATGAGGACCTTCTTAAGCCCAAGGGCCGACGCCAAATCGGGTCATAGCGGGTACTCCTAATCAAGGAGCCTTTTCTTCCTTGCTCCCTTTTTATCTGTTGTGTTTTGTTTGGCGTTTTGTTTGTGTGTTTTTTTTTTGCAAGCACCTTTCTCCGAAAGTCATGACATCCAAACAGCCCTCTCCTAAGGTCCAGACGTCTTAAGACAACCTCCAGTGGGTGGGGTCCCCGCGACCTCCAGGGGGTGGAGGGATGCATGGCTTCAAAGCGCCTCCCCTCCCCCCCCCTCCTCCTCCCCCCCCCCTCCTCCTCCCCCCCCCCCGACCACCATTGGCTACCCCATCGTGCCTCTTCAAGTTAAGAGCACAAAAATAACTTGAAGGCCCCTCCGGGATTCATACGGGCATGGGTAGCAGTGAACAGCAAAAGAAGTGGTCGCAGGGAGCTCCGGCTGCGCGCCTGCCCCGATCATGGAAAATTTGACTCCTTCTTACTGCTGGTTTGCCTATCTGTCAAACGTCTGAGAAACAATGGCAAAATGCTGTTGGACTACCTGGGAATAATTGTGCTAGAACAAATCTCATTACATGAAGAATCATCTGTCCTTTGTCCCAGCATGTTGAGGCACCCTGCCGCATACAGCACCACTACTAGGTGCAAAAGCTTTCAAGACCCTTTGAATTAACTTTACAGCGCCATTGCGCCATATGAGGAATTTTCGGTTTTGGTACACGTCCAACTACGGCGCCAAAAGCGCCAAAATCCACCAGGTTTCTGGCGATGGGATTTCTTTTCTCGGAGCAGGCTGCAAAGCATAGTGGTGTTCACTTTTTGAAAACATGGGCATGATCTGATTCCGTATATGTTTGCCACCAAATGTATGCAAATTGATTGCAAGAATGTACTGCGTTTATTTTAAAAGGCGTAAAATCTCGGTGCCAATATAACCGTCTGGGAGCCAAAGCCCAGTTCGTTTAATTTGCCGTCGCTCCGTTCATCTCTTTTTGGCGCCAGATGGTGAAATCCCGTTGCAGGCGGTTTGATTCCCATAGGTGCCCGCCATTTCTGCCAGGATGAGAGGCAGGCGTCGTCATATGTTCTCAGAAGCGTCGTAAAGCCCCAATAACGCACATACACTCGCTGTGAGGCTAGCAACTTACAAAATACAACTTTTTGTGGATTTCGTCTTACGCGAGCCATTGGATATTGAGTCATGTAAGTGTTTTATTTAATACCAAATTGTGAGTCTCTAGAGGATAGTTTGCCGTCTCTCCTTCAAAGGGCTGATAGTGTATCGGAAGTCAGGTTCCGCGTTGTGAAGGCCGAGCAAAACATGCCGCGGCGCTGCCTGTGTGAAGCGAATCTTTGGCCGGCGGCTTGGTGCCTGGGCCAGCAAGGCCGCAGGGGGGGGGGGGGGGCAGCCCTTCACAGTGCTGTGCCGGCGGTCCTCCGCCGCAGCCGGTCTCCTCTCGTCGGCGCGTGCCGTGCCCTCTGGGGGGGGGGGGGGGGGGGGGCGGTGCCGTCCTGCAGTGGCGCCATGTTGCAGGGACTGCGCGGCCGGATCAATGGCGGCACCGTGCTCCGCGGAACCGACGGCAATCATCGCCGCGTCAGTCGTGCCGCCTCCGACGAATTGGCCCGCTTTGGCTTAGAGGACTGGGCCGCAGCCTCATCGCGTCGCACTTACGTGAAATATTTATGGCGATCCGGCAGTGTCATTCGGTTGCCAAATGACCGCAGGGAAGGACCATCCAGCTCTTGAGCTTAGGGCGGCCTTAGACGAGCTTTGACGGGCCGGGAAAGGGGAGGGGTAGACGCCGGGGTAGTCTGGCCACCGGCGGCAGACCGGCGTCGACTCCCCCGCTGACGCTGCCCGGCCTGCCGATGGAACTGATGGCAGACTTGTGAGACATGCCACGCCAGCCTAGAGACAGACAAGGATATGACAGTTGCTGGTCAATAAAGTAGAGAGACACCTCTGAAAATGATAAGGCTCCCCGACGTTTCAAGCTAGTATCCCACGCCCAGAAGCATGCATAGTGACACAGCCGCCACTGGAGTTCTGACAACGTTTCACCGTAAAACTATGATCGTCGATGCACTGTTCGTCGACTTCTTGCGATGATTCGTCTGCAATGCACCTGCTGGGGCCAGCAACGTATTAGTCTCTCGTCGATTTTCCGATTCCACCAGTTGAAGATATATAGCATTTGCAAATCTGGAGCCCGGGTTTGTCGATGCGTCATCACTGTTCTGCCGACAGCGTTTCGCATCCTGCCGCTCAAATCACAGGTGCAAGAGTTGCCGAACTGGTGGGCGAGTTTATCTATTTCCGTGCCGCTCGACGTCACCGTGTGTCGGAATAGTCGTCAGCGTCGACTGCAGGACCAGGCTGCCTTCCGGGCTGCCAGTGCCCCTCAAGCGGAAGAAGCGGCCGCGCGCCATTCGGCTCCGACACAGCGGCGCGGCAGACATTCCCGGGATGGATCGGTACACCCGCTCTGACGATCGCCCTCGGTCGGGGTATTTGGGCTGCAGAGCTGCATTATTGATGAACCGACCCTTTGGAGCTCAGCTGAAAATTTTTCTCCGGCAGAAAACACGACGTGCATTCAAGCGATGCAGATGTGAGGCAAGCCCGTATAAGAGATTAAATCAGGTATTTGCGAAGTTTGTCGCCGCCCGGGAAAGCTTTTGATGTGCTGCCGTCCCTAGTCTATTGATCTTCGACAGTCGCAAAAGTTGAGGTGTCGGTGGCGACCATTTTCTCTGCTGCCGGCCGCATACAACGCTGCTATCGCTATCTGGGTGTGCGTGCGTGCTTGTATGTGTGGGTATTTGCATCCATCCATGAGTGGGCAATGGGGGGTGGGGGTGGGGGGGGGGGGGGTTGAAATGGCAGCGCTGAACATTTCATAGCTAGAAGCGGCATTAATTGTCTAAAAATAGATTCCTTCATAATTTCACAGCGACGTCCAGCCCCATGCCGCGTGAAGAGAAGCGGTTGAGAAAGAGGAAGAGAGGGGAGGGGGACAGACGAAGAGAAAGAAAGTGAGGAAGAGCAGAGAGACAGGGAGAGGGAGAGAGAGGGAGAGAGAGGGAGAGAGAGAGGGGGAGAGAGAGAGTGAGAGAGAGAGAGGGAGTTAGAGAGAGAGAGAGAGAGAGAGAGAGGAGAGAGAGAGAGAGAGAGAGAGAGAGAGAGAGAGAGAGAGAGAGAGAGAGAGAGAGAGAGAGAGAGAGAGAGAGAGAGAGAGATTGGAGAAAATGTTGAATAGATATTTTGCTGCAAATGTAAGGCTTAGCGTAAATAAACAATAGAAAAGATATTCAATTTTACCGAGGGTGCCTCCTGATCTCACAAAAATAACAAGATTGAAATGGAGTATTCAATTTGTATGGGGTTTAGAAGTGAAATAGTCACCTAGGAGATCATTCCATGCAGCATACAGACCTACCTTTCTAAAGACCTAAAGGCCTCTAGTTTTTACGCTCGCGAAGAAGTACAGATGATTTCGTGCAGGCTATTTCAAGATCATCCAGACATTCATGACGCCACAATAACGTCATCTAATCCTGTCATTCCATTTGCCGTGCGGCGATCAAGGCTTAGCAGAATGGAATTGTCGAGTTGTTCATATATGGCGTTCGTGAGCACGGTTTCCAGATAAAACGGCCGTCGATTTGCTCGCAATCAAACAATAAGGTATTGAGGAGCATATTTCCTAGATAGAGAGATTGTGTTGTCTGGATCAGTCTTTTCCACATAAAAGTATACTTATAATTATCAGGAAGCTTATATCACCATATCTGACACCTGATATATCTTCAATAAGGAAGCCTCCCTTTAAAGCAGGCACGTAGCAGTCCCTCGGCCGATGGTATCCATACCGGGGCGTGACCAAGCAGCATTTCACCATGCGACAGATCAAGTTGGAAGCTTCTCTTTAAAGCAGGCACGTAGCCGTCCCTCGGCCGATGATATCCATACCGGGGTGTAACCAAGCAGCATTTCACCATGCGACACATTGAGTCTGGCCTTCCGCTTACTCTGTGTATGTGGGATCACATCAAACAGGCTGGCATCTGTAATGCAATCCGTTCGGTTACACTCCCCTGTTGCAATCGATAATGAGCATCTGCACTGGAAATAGAGCGTCATTTATTACACGGGTGCCTGGCTTATTGGTGTTACCATGTCGTGCCTGTCACCTTCACAAGCTGGGCTTGGTTTTAGCAATGTCTGTGCGCCCTAGTACAGCAAATGCTGACTGTAAATCGCCACCAGCAAACTGCCGCGAGGATCACGGATTCCTGGCGCTGCCATCGTCACTCACGCCAATCAGCCGGATGCCATCCGAGGCCATCACCGTCGTCATCATTATCATCAACCAAGGAAGAAATTTCGTTCTGGAATGCACAGGATAGCTAGACGTGACTCCCACTGTAGTTCTGGCAGGTGCCTGCAAGCGGCTATTGTGTCCGATGCCTTAAAAGCACTTACTCGTAGTAATTGGACTATGTGTGATGTACATGAAGAAATGGCTGCTTTCCTGTAGTACACACCCGTTAAATGCATGTTTCGATCCGCGCATCATGGTGGCAGGGGCGCGGGAACTGCGTTCAAGTTGGGGCCCAACTCCAAAATGCCAAAATGGGCCGAGTAAAACTAGAAAGTTGGCCCCCTACCAGCCCGAATGGGTCCTATACAGCTCAGAACAATCCTTTTCAGGTCAGAATTCCCCTTCCACTGGCCAGTATAGGGGCTTCACAGTCAGTAATGGATCCCCTAAAGGTTACAATTGCCCCTCTACATTCCAGAATGAGCCTTCCAGTCTAGAATCAGAGCACTGCAGTTAATAATGGACCCTTTGGAAGCCAGAATGGAACCTTCACAGTCAATAATAGGTCCTCTGTAGGCCAGAATGGGCCCACTGGACACTGCAGGTCAGAATGGAACCTGTGCGGGTCAGAATGGGTCCTCTACAAACTAGAATGGGTTCTTCATAGTCAATAATAGGCTCTCTGCTGCTCAGGGTGGTCCCCTTCAGGTCAGAATGGGCCCTCCACAGCCAATAATGGCAAGAGGGATAGAGACACTAAATTCACAGCGTATGTTGGCCTGTACGTGAGCTCATCTAGGTCAAAGTTTGAGCTTTCTAAGTCGTGATCTTCGGGTCAAATAAGATCAAACAATATCAAACTCCAAGCTGATCTCCAAAGTGTCCTCAGAACCTAGATACCTGCTCTGGGAAAAAGATCACGCTGTCATTCAATGTCAGTGAACTTGTTTGACCTTTCCAAGGTCATGGTGACCAAAATCATACAAGACTGCTTTGAGTTTTGCATTTGAATGAGCGACACAGATAAAGCTAGGCGGTATGTTCGTAAAAATGAAATGCCTACCGCTTGAGGTCAGTGACCTATTCTGACCTATGAAAACTCCATGGAGGATGTCTAATGCGGCTCCTGTCATCAATAAACTCGAAATGAGCACCAGAAACTATTTCACACAGCGCCCTAGAGTAATAAAATAGGCTGGTCTCGACCCTGGTCTGGCCCTTATACCGGACCCTAGGTCAATAGAATTTAGTCATTCAATTGCTGACTTGCCTAAGGAAGTATCCCAGAGATGTATAACTTCGTTTAATACTCCGTTGTTCCACCAGATTAAATGATTACCTTGAAATTGACTTTGGTGAATCCATAGCCTGAGTTTGACCTGCCCTAGTTCAGCGACCTTACGAGGTACATCCAAATTTACACGATCTGATACCAAACGATCTGCTATTCAGTTCTTTACAGCTACGCAAAATGTGGTGCTGCTACGCCGCACCGTTCGGAAACCATTCTTGAAAACCCTCGGGGGTCAATATGACCTCCACCCGAGCGCGTGTTAAGAATAGGATGGCCCTCCGCAGGCCAAAATGGGCCCTCCGCAGTCAATAATGGGTCGTCTACGGGTAATAATAGACCTCTTCAACCCGGAATTGGCCTTCTACAGTCAATAACGTGTCTCTTACTGCTCAGAATAGGCCCTCTTCAGACTCAGAATTGCCCTCTTTTGGTTAGAGCGGGCCATTAATAGGCCAGAATGAGCTCTCGACAGGTCAGGACGGACGTACACAAGCTTATTTTATAAGATTACCCTTAAGAGGCCAGAATTGGCCCTCCACTGACCGTCCAAGCTGGGTGCGGGGCTAATTTCTCCCAGCTTTCAAGGTGGGGAGGGGGACGGCCTGCCCCAGTGATCCCCGGTTCCCCCGTCCTTGTCGCTTAGTGTCCTCCGACGCATCTTTGCTTGGGGAACCCCATGTCTCACATGACAGTCTCTTGGATGCCATCCTATACAGCGCCGTATATGCGTATCTGTTTTTGAAGCCAATGAGATTAGATCCTACGGCAGTATGCAGCACAAGCGACATGAAAAACGCAGGGGCATACAGCGAATTAATCTCAGCCAGCTGAGTGCATTACTGGATGCATGCCAATCTGAAACATTTCGCTGCCTGACTCTCGTCTGGAAGGCATAGCGATCCGCGGACAATCTCATAACAGCGAGTTGGAATAGGAAAGCAAGTCCAATGGAGATTCCCTGCATTTCAGAGACATCTGAGACATGGACCTACATTTTGACAAGTGCACCAGCTTATTATGTTAATGGCGGGTTTTCACTGGACAGTGGGTGGGAATAGACATGAGGAGTACATTCATACTATGGCTCTCGATAACACATGCGCGCTTGGCGCACACTAGCAACTAGCCGGTCACCGGCAGTACAAGATCAGCTGCACGCTTCGAAGATTTTCCGTGTGTGGTACTGTTCAGAGGCGTACCTTGTCATATGAAACCTGCAATAAATAGTTAAGATTTAAAAGTTCTTCTATACGTGCCTTCGGAACACAAAATACGTACGGCACGGAAGCAAACGTGGTTGCGGACGTACCTTCACCAGCACGTGGCAATGAGTCCAGACGTGCACATACCACGCGACATGGAAGATATATTAAAAAGACACTCAAAATCAAAGCATTATGGCCGATGAACATAAGCCGAGCTGAAGCAGCTAATGGAATTTATTGCCGCACATTCCCGTGAGTTTTACACGTGTACATCAACTTAACACGCTCCCGGGTGGCCGGTTGGATACCCTTCGCTTGGGTGGAGGGGGTCAATTTGACCCCCCCCCCCTTAGATCTCTCGAACTGAGAGAGCTAGAAGCACCAAATTTGCAGGGTGTGTTGACCTGTACGTGAATTCACTCAGGTCAAAGTTTAAAGTTTCTAGGTTATGACCTTCAGGTCAGATAAGGTCAATCAAGGTCAAATTCCAGATTGGTCCGCAAAGGGCCCCTAGAACCAAGGCAACTGTTCTAAGAAAAGTGGCACACGCTCAGTTAAGGCCACTGACCTTGTCTGGCCTTTTGAAGATAATGGTGACCAAAAATGAAAAAAATGATATAAGACTGTTTTGAGTTTCGCATTTTGATAGCGACAAAGGTTACGCTAGGCAGTATGTTCCCCCCAAAAATAAGTTGGCCTGGGTCATTTTAAAACAGTGAGCTATTCTAACCTTGAAAAATCCATGGGAGGTGCATAATGCGGTTCTTTCTATCAGCATCTTCGAAATAATCGCCAAAAACCAGCCTATACAGCAATCCCCAGAATAACAACAGGTTGGTTTTGGCCTTCATGCGTGACCCTAGGTCAACGCTGTTTGTTTATTCAATTGTTGTGTTGCATAAGAAAGTATCTCAGAGATGTCTGGCTTCCTCTAGCACTCCGTTGCTTGATCGAATTGAATGATTCCCCAGAACGTGCCTTCGCTGAAACCATGGTCTGGCTTTGACCTGCCATGGGTTAGCGACCTTACAAGGTACATCAAAAAAATGTATGGCAGACGATCCGCTATTCAATTGTCTATAGCTATGCAAAATTTGGCGCGGCTGCGCCGCGCTGTTCGAAACCATTCCGCGAAAACCTTGGGGGGGAGGGAATTTGACCCCCCCCACCCGAGCGCATGTTAAATATTCATTTTTCATGGCGACCTTTTCCTCACTGGTTGAGACTGTGTTTTCCACTTACTGAGCCGAATCAGCTCGTTCCAAGAGCGCAGGCTGACACGGGGCCGCCGGATCGACGAGGTGCCCTCGCACGACGGTCCACCCACCCGAGCGCCACTAGCCAGACACTCCGCCGGCGCCCCGCTGGATAGTCGCCGTCTCCCAAATTTGATTGGCCGACGCACGCCCGTGTGGAGGGCCATCCAATCTGGCGGCGTCAGACGCAGGCGTCAGCTGACCGCCGAAGACCAGCAGCAGGGGCTGAGCTCGCAGTCAGCCAGATTGTAGGCCGGCAGCTGGTGCCAGTCAGCCCTGAGATGCTGGCCAGTGCTGCCTGCATTCGCATTGGCGTGCTGCCAGGCATGCCGGTGTGATCGCATTTCAGTGGTTTGTGCGTTAGGGTTTGCGGTGTGGCTTGGGCTGTTAAGTCCAAAACGACTACATATGCTGCCAGCGAGCTGCCAGCTAGGCAGCGTGGAAAGTCATTCCGTCTCTCCATACACAATTGGCAACCACCAGCGTCTGACATCAAATCACCTAGTTTGCACAAAGGCATAACTACAGCACAATGCTGAGCCCCAGCACCCAGATCCGTGTGTCTTATGAAGCCATCGTCCGGTCTTTTAACTGCAGAGATTTGGCAGCTCATGTTCTCCAAATGGTGATTCATGAACATCTCCCGAGCTGTTCTCAATAACCATTTGTTACCGGGCAGCGCGGTGAAAGATTGTAAGTTTGTGCGCAAAAATATCGCACAAGATGAAGATCGCAGTCGCAGGTTGTAATGGAAGCGGTCTCATGGGATGAGGCGAGCGCCGCCACACCCAGCTCACTGTTGGAGGGCAGAGCTGAGAGGGTGGGGCGAGACGTCAGCTGGAATCGCAGCTTTAGAGCCAGCACTTGGACTTTGCCCGACACCTTCGCTAAGCGAAGGCTTCCCAGCAGCGCACCTTGCTAGCGCTGGGAAAGCGCACAGGATTCTGAGCGCAAGTCTTCGGAACACAAAACTGGGAGGCATCAGGTAGTATCATGGCTGACCTTTCCATGAGGCTAGATGCCGGATTATCTGGATGATTACTATAAATCTGGCTCGATAGCAGTCTGTGTCCGAGGATTCATAAGACGCGCGTAGTTGAAGAGAAAAATAGTGCCGAATGTGTCCTCAAATCTAACTACTTGCGGTGGTGGAATTTTAAATGAATGGGAGGGGAGGGAACGTAGATGCTTCCAGCCTTCACAGCTATACGTACACACAATTTGGCGCTGTTGTTTCTGAAGACCTGCAGCCACCATCCCACCATGACTCATCAGTGTGGGTGCGCTTCTCATCTCCGTCCTTTACGCACTTGTCATGCCTTTACCGAGACATTGTCTTTAACGTGCAGCTACATTTATGACCGACGCGCTTACCGCATATGAACATTATGCTCATTTGCATATATTTACTTTTTGGAGATTGAAGTCAATGATAACAATTTGGATAAGAGAAACGGCGTGATGAAAACGTTTGACCTTAGGGGTGTCCTAATAGCTTCATGGTAATCCTAATGTAAGGTCTGTAAATTGCGAGCAAGATGGAACGAAAAGGCTAAGTGTCAAAGATCGGAATCTTTGAAAGCTTCAAATGTCTCTGACTGCATCAATTGAACACGAAAACAAAACAAAATGTAACGACGCGCAAATGGAATGGTGCCATCACAGTCAGGCTGTGATTGTACTATTCCTCCCCCTCTTCCTCTCCCTCCCCCTCTCCTTTATTTCCACGTGAACGAATCGAAGCACAGCCGTCCGCACTCTCGGGGTATTCCTGCTTCTTCTCTTGTTCCTTTTAATTGTCCTTCGATCTAGAACTGGAGCATTCTCTTCATCGTGGACTTGTCACGATGAGAACATTTTGCGGTTTGCTTGGATTCGCGTGATTTTTGTTCATGCTCGAGTCTCTTTTTCAGGTCGGCCAATAAACATGGCGGTCTTCACATGACTCCTGTGACTGGTAATGTCGACAGTGCAGGGTAGACCTGTCGCCGCACCGCGTCACGAGGAGCACGCCGCCCCGCTGGTCTGTGACTGGTAATGTCGACAGTGCAGGGTAGACCTGTCGCCGCACCGCGTCACGAGGAGCACGCCGCCCCGCTGGTCTGTGACTGGTAATGCCGACAGTGCAGGGTAGACCTGTCGCCGCACCGCGTCACGAGGAGCACGCCGCCCCGCTGGCCCGTGGGCGGTCTGGTCGCCGGCACACTGCAACTGGACCATCGCTCTGGCTAAGGGAATTTCAGTTTTTAAAACAGAACTTATCCTTTGTATAAAAAACAAGAAGTTTTTGCACGCATCACAAGTCTTCAAAATAACGCCTGATCAGACAAGTGAAGGAAAGCTAGATATACAATCACGGCAGGCTCAATAAAGTTACCATTAATCAATAGGGGACTGTGTACCCAATGAGGCGACGCGGATGGGGTGGTCTTTCTCCGAGCCTTCCCGAGCGTGGTGAACGTGAAACAAAACGTGAAACAAACGAACGTGAAACGCCAGTGTTTGATGTTTCTGAACGTGGCTTGGGAGCTCTGTTACGCCTCTCCTGTCTGTCCGCGCCGTTTCTAGTCTCTGGCCTGATAAATGGAAAGTAGCTTGCAGGTGGAGATTACCGGCGCTTTTCCAAATCACGAGGACCCCAGCCGTCCGCGTGCTGCTACGCCCTCATAAAAAAGGCCCCAGGCGGCCGGGACCCGCATGCGAGACGAGGGTCCCATGACTCAGTGCTCTCTGCCACACTGGTGGCAGCACCGTCGGCTGACATCAGTATAGGCGGCGACTGCGGCCGCCCCGGCGCGCGGCCAACCGCCTGAGCAGCGGTGGTGCCAGGCCCGTCTCTTCAGAGCAAACAACTCGCGGTCCCACGCTTGACAAGAGGCAGTAACAGTGGAAGCACCGTTCGGCCATGATTTGCGTGTGGCCAACGCTCTGTTTTAGGTTACATTCTCGTGCTTTCGGGCAACCTATCGCGACCACCGGTGCGGACAACAAATGGCGTATTCAGCTCCTCGCTCGCGAGCGTTCAGTGACGGGACGGGTCTGCGACTGCCCACGGTTATATGAAACTGTCAATTTATTCCGGTCAAGACGGCGTGAACTTTCCACCGGTCAGTGCACATTCAAGCCTGCATCACGTAAGGCCATCCGATCAGCGGAAGCGCGTCTTCTTCGCACACAATATAAAACCACGCGACAGCACAGATCGTCGTCGAAATGCGCAGGAGCATACGGATATACGTACGCTCTATGCAGCTAAGGCACAGGATTTTAACACGTTGACTGCGTTACGCATTACGGCACACACACACACACACACACACACACACACACACGCGCGCGCGCGCATACACGTCCGCGCGCAAACATAGCATAAGGCAGCACACGCTCTCCCACCCGGAGCGCCATTCGGGGGTGTTTGTGAAACAGGTGTCATGCGCTCGGGACAGCGTGCCGCCAGACAGCCTGCTCAGGACTGCGTGCCGCCAGACCGCCCACTCAGGACAGCGTGCCGCCAGACGGCCCGCTCGGGACAGCGTGCCGCCAGACGGCCCACACGGGACAGCGCGCCGCCAGACGGCCCGCTCGGGACAGCGTGCCGCCAGACAGCCCGCTCGGGACAGCGTGGCACCAGACAGCCCGCGTCGCTGACGCACATACACCGGGGAACACGCCGAGCTACGGCCGTCAGAGCCGGAGGCCGGTCACAAACGAAGCAATATCAACCTCTTGGCAGTGGAGGGCTGGTTGTGGTCAGCATGGCAATGCATGCGCCAAACGATTAAATGGTGAACGACTGTATACATGGGCACAACGCGCGTTTAACAGACACAAAACACGGAGCTAGGAAATATGGCGATGATGTTGTCAGGTATCTCCAATAGAACTGGAAATGGATGACAAACTGAAGGTGTGGCGAGTGTAGCGAACCAATATCCCAGTTCACTGAGTGTGACAGAGCAGATCGTTGCAACCGAAACCCATTTGTTATGTTTATGATACAAAAGGACATCAAAGACACAAACTATAACCAACGTGTACTACAAAGTGAACAGCAAAGCAACTTGTATGTTCAGCACGCCATCTAGGTGACACAAACAGCTCACACAGGATCACAAGCTACCCCTACGCGCACAATCGCTTCAGGAAGGCAACTGCCTGGGGCCATGGGAGCCATGGAACATTCAGACGAGTGACAAGCCCGCCCCTCCCTCTCCCCCTGTCCACCCGCCCTGTACCACAGATAAGCAGACCGAGCGCCACCGACTGTCAGTTCCAGGGACCGAGGCGGGGCGCTGTAACAGCCTCCGCCGTGTAATGCGGACGACTGCCGCCAGGCGGCAGCAGCTGTGGCCGGCCCGAACGCAGCTTCACTCGTCTTCGTCAGAGATGAGCCCATTGCTGGAGAACGGCTCCTTGTCGGACGCGGCCTCGGGCTCGGGCGCTGGGACGGTCACCTGTCACCAGCAGCGGCGTCAGACGGGAGGCGGTACCAGAGGGGCACGAGGGGAGCGCTGGGACGGTCACCTGTCACCGCAGCGGCGTCAGACGGCAGGCGGCGCCAGAGGGGCACGAGGGGAGCGCTGGGACGGTCACCTGTCACCGCAGCGGCGTCAGACGGGAGGCGGTGCCCAGAAGGGAGCGCTGCGGTGGTCACCTGTCACCGCAGCGGTCTCAGGCGGGAAGCGGTGCCAGAAGGATACAGGGGGAGCGGACGTGTGAGCTGGCACGACGGCACGGGCCTGTTCTCCGACAATTCAGGGTCTGCTGCAGGCGGGCAGGCTCCGGACGGACGGAGGCCTTAACACCGCTGCTACTCGCTGTGCCGGTGGTACACCACAGAAACTCACCCAGTCTTTTTAGCCTATGGTGACAAGCAACATTTTGTATTACGTTCTCGAAATACCACGCAGCTGTCTTTTGCATTAGCTGAAATGCCAAAAAAAAGAGAACAAAAAGGTTGGAGAATAATCCGTTTCACCTACACTGCAATCAAAATCCGAGTTGATCTCAAGTATTGGCTGGTGGACAGCGGCGGCTAGGAGTGGTGGAAAGGCCGGGTGAGCTGCCTAGCAGTGGCTGGTCGGAAGAGGCTAACAATCTAGCGGGCATTTATTGCCAGGTAGCGTTTTATGAGAAGGGACAGCCAGACACCAGTAGTTGGGCAGCATTTATCGAACGGTGGCTGGTAGTGACTGCCGGGCGGTGGCCGGTGTCCTCACCTGCTGGGGTGAGGCGGGCTGGTCGGCGGCCGGCCCCCCGGAACCGGACGCCGAGGTGCCGCCGGCGGTCCCCTCGGGCGGACCGGCGGTCCCCTCGGGCGGGCCGGCCGTCCCCTCGGGCGGACCGGCGGTCCCCTCGGGCGGGCCGGCCGTCCCTCGGGCGGACCGGCGGTCCCCTCGGGCGGACCGGCGGTCCCCTCGGGCGGACCGGCGGTCCCCTCGGGCGGACCGGCGGTCCCCTCGGGCGGGCCGGCCGTCCCCTCGGGCGGGCCGGCGGTCCCCTCGGGCGGACCGGCGGTCCCCTCGGGCGGACCGGCGGTACCCTCGGGTGGGCTGGCTGCTCCGGCCGCCGGCCGAGACGGCGCGAAGAAGCTGGCTACCGGTCGCTGCCAGGACGGCGTCGGCTGTGGGTTGTATGCGTTTCCGCCGCCGCCCCGCTCCTTCGCTGCGGGCCACCGGGTCACTCGTGAGCTAGGGCCTCCGGCGGCCGGGCCGTAGGCGAGCGTCGCTATCTGGTACTGGTGACCTTCGACGACCACAGGTAAAGACACCAGTGACAATCGTCGCTTGTAACATTATCCAGCAGGGACAGCGAGTCACGGGACATTTCCATAAAAGTTCGTTGGTTAATGAGGCGTGTCAGCCGCTTCGATTGCGTGGTCATACGGAGCCCACACAATGCCAAAACATCAAACAATATCATATATATCTATATCTATATATATATATATATATATACTTCATGAAGGATCTGTTTGAAGTTCCTATCCTGTAACACCATGAAAAACAAAAATTATTTCGTGTGCTATGGTCGTAAGGCTGCCGTCCAGCCACCTCCACAACAGTCCACCCAGACGCAAGGCTCGCGTGTCCAATAACGGACGAAGGATGAAGCTCTCAAGTCGTTATTTTACCTTTGCCTGATGACACGCCCCTAGGGGATGACACCGCCACCTTGCGCGGAGCCTTAGCCCCTACGGCTGAAAAAGTAAAAAGCAAGATGTGGTCAACATCTCACCATGTTCATTTGCGAATAAAGCAGTGGGACTGCTGCCTTGGGGAAGGTCCTTAATCCTCGACGTCTGATTTCACCAAAGAGCAATCTCAGCTATTGTTTTGCACACATTGTTGCTTGTGTAGTGCGTACACCAAAAGCAGGCGGTTTCTGCTTCGGCCACCATGCATGAAAACCAATTTAGAAGTTAATGGTTCAGCACTATAACAACGAATACAGCTTGCTAAGCTCCACAGCCCTGACCATAAACAACACCTACCTTTGATGCCATCAGCTCTTGTGCGCACCATCAGAACAGGACTGCTGGGATGTCTTCACAAGACGCTGGCCTGAAGCCATGGAAGTCGTGAAAAAAAATGACAACAGCACAAAGCATACAGTCAGTATATAAGGAGATTTGCAAATGATGAAACAAACATTTCAAACAAATTTCATGATTCAACCAGCCTTAGCACGGGGGTTCTAGTCACTTTAGGCACTTGATATCTGCCTCTTACTGGGGTGGCCTGCGGCCCATGACAGCCGGCCGCGCTGAAGGACAGGTGACGTCAGGGGGCAGGACGCGGACGCGGCACACATACGGCTTTTGGCACATAATTCTGCCATTGACCTGCAAATTGTCTGACTTGATGATGGGATAGAGGCTCACACAAAAAACATTGTTTAATGTGGCACTGTTCCAAGACATTCATTGACTATATGCTTTAAACTAAATTTTTGACAGTCCAACATAAAAGCATCAACAAAAAAGTATGCCAGCAATAATCAGGCAGCATGTTTTCTGCTTTCACCACAGCAACTTTTAGCAGCATGAACAATACACATGATGGTGTGCCTACAAATTTGTGGATATAATTAGGTCCCATCACATGGAGTCATCTTGGAAAGTTAAGTTTTAATCAGTCAATTCAAGAAGACAAAAAATTGTGTTTTTGACAGCACCCCAGGTATAGGTACATAAAAGACATAAATGATGACAGAATCAGTTGTTTTAAGCTCACAAAAAATTGTGCCCTTGAATATCAAATGGAAGAAGTGAAGACTTGCACCACAACTTGTACCACAGAAAACTTGAGTATGAAACAGGTACAGTATACTCTGGTTCACATTACCTTTTGGGCAGTCAATGATAATCAAAAATTGGTTTCAGGTACTTCATTCCATGGTTGGTTCAAAACTTCTGTTTGATTGCCAACATGCAAACCAGACCACAGCATACTTATTCTATAAGCAACTTGAAAACTGTTGTCCTTGCCCAAGCAAAGGTCAAATTTTTGACAAAGATAATGGGATCATGATGTTTAGTACCTAACAAAACAGTCA
>NW_023596746.1:48501892-48525272 GCF_011947565.3 Pollicipes pollicipes
TCTCCGCTTCTCTCCTCTCTCTCTCCTCTCTCTTCTTCTTCTCTCTCTCCTCTCTTTCTTCTCTCTCTTCTCTCTTCTCTCTCTCTCTCTCTCTCTCTCTCTCTCTCTCTCGCTCTATCTCTCTCTTCCCTCTCTCTCTCTCTCTCTGCTCTTTCTCTCTCCTCTATCTCGCTCTCTCTCTCTCTATCTCTTCTCGTCTCTCTCTCTATCCTCCTATTCTCTCTCTCTCTCCTTCTCTCTCTCTCTCTCTCTCTCCTTCTCTCGACTCTCTCTCTCTCCTCTCTCTCTCTCTTCTCTCTCTCTTCTCTCTCGTCTCTCATACTTCTCTCGATCTCTCTGCTCCTCTCTCTCTCTCTCTTTCTCCTCTTCTTCCTGACTCTCTCTCTCTCTCTTCTATACTCTCTCTCTCTCTCTTCTCTGTCTCCCGCTCACTCTCTCTCTCTCTCTCCTCTCTCTTTCTCTCCTCTCTCTCTTACTTACTCTCTCTCTCTTCTTCTC
This sequence comes from Pollicipes pollicipes, assembly GCF_011947565.3. NCBI lineage: Eukaryota > Metazoa > Arthropoda > Thecostraca > Pollicipedomorpha > Pollicipedidae > Pollicipes > Pollicipes pollicipes. Next base: position 48,502,391 of record NW_023596746.1, read on the forward strand.
TTCTACTTCTTCTCTCTGCTCTCTCTCTCTCTCTCTCTCTCTCTTCTCTCTCTCTCTCTTATCTCTCTCTCTCCTCTGTCTCTCCTCTCTCTCTCATATATGTGTGTGTGTACCATCTGTTTTAAAATGGTACGACCGAAATGCAAGGATATTTTTCGGAGGCACCCCAAACTCCAGGGGCACCACAATGTTGCGTGCCCCCCCCCCCCTTTGAGGAAATCCTGGATCCGCCCTTGGTTGCTCTGACCTGTGAGCGCGCATGTTGAAAACCGTATTACATACTTTTCTATCAGTAATCAAGTCTGACCGAATCTTGGACATCTTTAGATGAACATGGATTAGCTATGTTAATACAAATTTGGGACCCATTTTCATCTACAATCTACGTTCAGAGGGTCCTCAATATCTGTGAAAGACACAGAAAACATGGAACTGGAGCCTATGTGACAATTATTGAACCACCCGCGGCGATAAGGGGTGTTGTTGCGTCAATGAGGGCTCCTGTGCTGATCGTGGGCCAACGGCGCGGGTCAGAGGGCCTCCCGTGTCAGAGAGGGTAACAATGTGATATGATACAGCCTTCCAGTGGCCTCCAGATCGAAGAGGGGACCCCGCCCCATGTCGCCTAGAATGACAGCCAGAAACTACTTCGCGATGGGACGGAATGGCCCTTCAGCCCTTGACCAGAAACGGTATGCGCCCCTGGGGTGCTCCTCGAGGAGCCCCTTGCCCGGAGGAAAATAATGGGTCTCACTATTGTTGAGTAGAGTGGTGTCTCACTGATGTTGAACAGAGTGGGCCAAAATGAGTAAAAAAAGCCAACAAAGTCATCCAATCTTTGCCTGAGAACGTCGATTTTTCAGGGTGGATTAGTGAAACAAATTACATAAAAAGGATTTCAACAGGCCCGCCTGCAACCTCGAGAACAAGGACAGCGATGGCCTTGGTTGCAGCCTCCGCAAAACCGAACGGCGTCGGCCACTGCAAGTGCCACCAGACGGCGGACGCTGTGTAAATCTGTCTGCTGGACAGATTAATAGCTACAGAAACACGAAAAATTGAGATTCTACCTTTATTCTTTTAGTTCCATTACCAGATTCCAGCACCGTTTTACGGTGTTTTAACACGCGCTCGAGTGGGGGGGGGGGCAAATTGACCCCCGGAAGGTTTTTCTAGAATGGTTTCCGAACGGTGAGGCGTAGCCGCGCCAAATGTTTGCATAGTTGTAGACCATTAAATAGCGGATTGTTTGGTGAAAAATTAGATGTACCTTATAAGGTGTAAGGTAAGATGTACCATGTAAGATGTACCTCGCTGACCTCTGGCAGGTCAAAGTCAGGCCATGGTTTAAGCAAAGTCATATAATGAAGATAATACAACAATTGAATGAGCAAACTGCATGGACCTAAGGTCAGGTATGAAGGTCAGTCCAAGGTTAAAACCAACCTGTTTTATTACTCTAGGGCTTGCTGCATGGGATAGTTTCTGGTGCTTATTTCAAATTTATTGATAGCATGAACCGCATTCTACATCTTCCATGGACTTCTTAGATGTCTGAATAGGTCATTGATCTAAAAAGACCCAGCTCCACATCTGGTTTTTAGGAGCATACTGCCTGGCGTAAACTTTGGCGCTTATTCATATACAAAGCTCACAGCAGTCTGGTCTGATTTTGGTCACCATGACCTTCAAAAGTTCAAACATTAAATGTCACTGGCATTAAATGAGCATGTGACCTTTTGCTTCAGAAACAGTTATCTAGGTTCTTGAGGCACTTTGAAGACCAACCAGGGATTTTACCTTGTTTGACCTTATTTGTCCCGAAGGTTATGACCTAGGAACTTTTTTGTTTGCTTGTTTGTTTGTTTTTGTTTTGTCTGCCAGTTTGTAGAAGCCCAGATAAAACATTCTGGCAAAACTTCTGAGTTTTATCGGTTCAGAAAGAGTTCACGAAGCCATTGTAAATTAAGGGCGCCGCTGATTTAATCCGTGCGGTCGTCCAACATCTGATTTCTTCAGTGCATTGACCAAAATACAAACAGAATTTATATCACGGTAGTTTCTGGTTTCTGTTTTGGTTACCAGATAAAATAACAATAAAAGAAAGAAAACCATGGACTTTGTCTCATTAGTGTTGAATGGAGTTGGTCGAAGTGACTTCAAAATGCGCAAGGCCAACCCATGTTTATCTGAGAAAGCTCATTATTTCGCAGAATCGACAAGTGAAACAAATGTCATCAAAAGGTTTGAGTCTCCGCGCCAGGTGTCGATAGTGTAGTGGTAAACAAGCGTATAGGGCACATCAGGTGCGGGGTTTGATTCCCCGCGATGTCCCGCCCTTGCCGCCGGGATGAGAGGCTAGCGGCCCAAGTAGTCCCAGCAGCTATGTGCGTCATAAAGCCTCAATGACACGACCGTAATCTCGGGGAGCCAGGATAGCGATGGCTTGAAAGCAGTTTTCGTAAAACAGAACGGCGCTAGTCACTGCAGGTGACGCCAGGTGGCGACCGTCGAGCGCGCAACAATGACCGTCGTAAAATATTGCCTCTGAATGCCTTTCAAAATTAATTCGCATAGTTCAAAGATAACACTGGGTGAATATTTTTTATGACACTGAAGTTGCTTCCCTGGACAGATTAACAGTTACAGCAACAAGGCAAATCGAGATTTTACCTTTACTCCTCCAGTTCCACCACAAAATTCCAGCACACTTCGCCGTGCTGTAAAGGCCAATGCGTTGTTGTCATCAACCTAAAACCTCAGAGGTGAAATTCACGCCCAGAATATCCCTAAATGTACGGTGAGGTGCCCAAAAGTGGTTCAATGTGCTTTTTTTAACATGCGTCACCATTTTTGTTCACCTGTTAGCTTCGGGCAGGGATCAAGTGGCTAGAAAATAATCCCTGCCACGACTTAGTGTTAGCCGCGAGGCCGAGCCCGCGTGGCCTAAGGAGACTGCAACGCCCGACGCCAAGTTTTTTTTTGTTACTAAGATATGCGAGCGCGCATGCTCAAAACTACGCTACGTAATTTGTACCACTAATCAATTCTGACTGAAAGTTGAACACATGCTGACAAACATGGTTTGGCCATGTTAATACAAATTGCTGACCCATTTTGATCTTCAGTCGGCATTCGCGGAATCCTTGCTACCTCTGTACAACACAGGTAAAAATTTTGACGAAGTTTCTGGGTTGCATCGGTTTGAAAAGCCCGCTCGACCATTGCAAAATAAAAAAACGGCGATGATTTATTGCATGCAGTCACTTAACGCTAAATTTTGTCATTTTATTTACCATAAACTTAAAGCACAACCGATCTCGCGATAACGTCTAGCCTATATTCCAGGTGTGGAAGGTAGAATGTGTACTGTGATATATATATATATATATATATATATATATATATATATATATATATATATATATATATATATGAATACATAACACATCCTTTAAACAAATGGGCCATATCCCGCGATTTCGGTGCCCTTTTACTATCGGGGGGCCCTTTAGGGGCCCCTGACCCCATGCTCAGGGGGTCCAGAGTTGCAGACAACTCCATGCTCCAAGCCTTTAGAGCTGGTCAGCACGAAATCTATACCGATTGATGTTCCAGGGTTTCATAACCTACATCCTTCCAAGTACATGGTGATCAAGAGCCATGTCAAAAGTCACCAAAAATACCAAGCAAGAAGAAAATAGTTTTGCAGACAACAAATGCTCGGGAGTCAATGAAACTGGTCAGCAAACGTCTTCACGAATGGACGCACCATATTCGATATCCACCCTCCCCAGAGCATGGTGACATTTGTTCAGGGAAAATGTCACCAAAAAGGCCTCAAACGAACACAATTTGGCTGCAGATTACCGTATGTTGCGAGCCTTTGGAACCAGTCTGCACAAAACCTTTGCCGATCGAGGCGGCATGGTCGATAACCTGCCCTTTCCGAATCCTGGTGACGTGTGGTCAGATCAAAGATTACCAAACTATTTCTGAATGATCTTCGGTGGTTTCAGCTGTTTTTGGAGGTATCTGCCCTGAAGCAAGGTCACCATCTTATATACAATATTGGTTAACGACTATGGTGCATGGATTGGTAAACATTTTGCATCAATCTGTCCTATAGGTTCGGAGCGTACTATTTTCTGCAGCCAATTTTTGTGGTTTGGGGCGTCTTTGACGATCTTTGACCTGATCCCAGATCAGATATTCTAGAAATGATAGGTTAGTGGCTGTGGCACATCGATTGGTTAAGGTTCTATGCCGATCAGTTCCATAAGCTCGGAGCATGAGGATATCCACATCCCTATTTTTTGTTTGTTGGGGTATTTTTTGGGTAACACTTGAACTGACCCAGGGTCACCATGCCCTGGAAAGATGAGGTTATTGATCATGACACATCGATTGGTAGAGCTTTTGTGCCGATCAGTCCCAAAGGTTCCGAGCGTTGGGTTGTCTGCGAACTAATTCCGGCTGGTATTGGCCGTTTTGGTGACTTTCGACGTGACCCGAGGTCATCATAGTTTGAACAGCATTGGACATTGACACATTTGTTACAAAAGGTTTGGTGTTGATCAGTACCATGGGCTCAGAGCGCAGGGCTGTCTGCAGCCCTATTTTGCGGTTTTCGGTATATTTGGCGATTTCTGACCTGATCCAAGGCCACCACATTCTAGACAGGATAAATTGTCAATCAGGTAGTATGGAATCGTGTAGGTTTAGTGTCATTCAGTGCCATGGGCTCGGACTACGTGCTTGTCGAGAGGTATGATCGGTCTGAGGTGCCTCCTGTCATTTAGTCCCTAATATGCCCTCACTTCACCTGAGCCTTGACCCATATCGGAAGTTGTTTACGCATGTGACTGTTGAGTTACAATAGTGCGTCGCTGAATTCCTGGGTTGTGCGCGGCAGGCACTTTGCTGCGTGTAATTTTACTACGGAGGCCAAATTTGACAAGCCATGGATTATGTCGAAGATTCGGGGGGTGAGTATTAGGTCAGCTGAGCTGAAGCACGATGCCGCGGGGCTTATGCAGGCCAGCTAATTGCCAGGTTATTGGAGGTGATGGTCGTTATGCGCAGAAGGATGCTGTGACATGTTATGATTTAAGTAACTGTCAAACCTTTGATGTTTCAAGAGAACAAACTTGCAGTTCAGGCATATTTTCCTTTGATTGTATAGTGTGTGCCTGACTTATGAATGACATGGATCAACCTGGCACAAAATGTAACACAGTTAAGGAATCAGTCACCTCACTTATGTTGATGTTTGAATATGTGAGGCAGATTTTGCTCAACAGATACCACATAAGCATACCCAATAAGACACAGATAGATTGCAGACTAGCTTGAATGTGTTTATTAAAAGTAGCAAACAATACATAAGAAACAAAATTGACTGAATAGACAAAGTAAGTCTGGAATGGTCATATTGATAGTGCTCATCAACATCTGGTGGTCATAGGTATTGGCATGTTCATGTGATGCAATCCTGCTGTTTTATGTCTACTGATTATCTTGAAATAGTGGTCTGATATATTCAACTTGTTTTGTTGTAAAAAGTGTGTGGAAAACCTATCATCACCAATGTGTCTGGTTTTAAGTTTATCTCTCAATATATTTATGTTTAACATAAATTTTCTCTGTTTCAATAGATGTGTTTCTTACATCATTTGTCTTCTGAAGCAAATTATTTCATTAAAAACAGAAGAGCAGGTGATTTGTTGTGCAGTGTAATCACCACGCTTTGGCACTGGAAAACTAAACCTAAAACCATTTTCAGCTTTCTGTTGAGTAGTTAGTGGAATTTACTTTTTGCAAGTTTTGTGATTCCTGCAAATTGAGCTAGCCCAGTTTAATATTTTTGTTGTATATTTATTATTTCAGTATTGGATGTTTGTTGAAATGCATGAGGGAAAATGCAGATAATAACCAATAGGTAGCTACAGGTTTGCCCCCTTTACATGATAAATACAATTCAATTCCTTGCCTGTGGCACTGGGCTGTGTGTTTGCTCTTAGTAGTCTCTGGGTGCCCAAAGCTTTCCATGGCATGGGCAGGTCTGATGCCCATCTGCTGCCATCAGCCTCTGCCAGCCACCAGAGGTTCGTTCCGCGAGCGGCAGATGTCGCCAGCAGCGGGCTGCTCCCTCCCCTCCCCCTCCCCCGGTCCAGGCGTGTTCCAGTCCAGACGCCGCACCAGGACGTCCCCAGTCAGTCGTGCCCCCGCTCTCGCCGGCAGCCATGGTGACGGCCGACCAGGTACCGGAGGTGGAGCGACGCCCGCTGACGGCGCCCGCCAATCAGGTGCTCATCAAGACCTACAAGCGGCGCTGGTACATTCTGGCCGTCTACTCAGCGCTCGGCTTCATGCAGGTGCGGTGGCAGCTGCCGACGCGCTACTGGGCACGGGCAGCTGGTCTTCTTCCAAGCCACCGCCTGCGATGTTAACGCATGAAGAGTCGCCGTAGGCCGCTATCAGGGAATGGCGGGCATGAAGGGGCCATATGTGGGACGTAGTTGCGGTAAGCAGCCGACGGAGCGCCTGAGCCTTTCCAGTCCGTCCTCCCATTGAGCGCGGACCCTCGGCCATTACCGTGTCTTGCGTCCCTGAGTCGGGTGTATGACCCCGCTCCTGTGGCAGGGTGGAAGGGGGGGGGGGGGGGCAGGGGCGCATCGCCACCGACGCACGGCCCATCTCGTGTGGCGGGTGCTGGCGGTGAGGGCTGGATCGCAATGGTTCCGTGTCTCGCGGCGGCCGCCGACAGCTGCCCGGCTCGCCCAGCCGTTTGGTGCGCAGCCGAGCGGCGTGTGGCGCCGCACTTGCGTAGTCCAGTGATAGCACTTGACGGGGCATGCTGTGTGGTGTACCAGTGACACTGAACAACACCCGTATAGCTCCAGTGCCGACCAAGGAACGAGTTCACGAGCCGTGGAGAGTACAGAACCATAACCGACACCCTCAACTCGTATAGTCGTGTCCCTGCGCGCTGCTGTTGCACGTCAACAGATGGAAGAGACCACATGCTACTCCAAATGGTGACATAAGGGCGCCATCGAGTCAAGCCCTTTGTCCTCACACGGTGCAGAAGAAACCGTGTGCGGGCGGGCGAGCGAGGCAGCGCCAGCGGACGCGCTTCCGCAGCAAGTTCGTAGAATGTCACCGGAACTCAAGAGTGCGCATGCACGATATCTCTGACGGAGCGTTGATGACGCAGCTAGATATGGGATAGCCGAGACGCCGCACACGTCTGTCAGAGCCGGGATGGGGCTGGGACACTGACAGCTGAAGCACGTGGTGCTGAGTGAGCACCGACCACCGCCGGGCGCACGGTTGGGTACGGCTTCCTCGCCGCCGCCTCCCACGGCCGGTACCGATCGGGAGCCCGCATTTATGTCCGCTGGCGTGTGATGATCACCCGCAAATTTGATCTGACAGCGGGATAGCGACATCGCCGATACGACAGCGGGGTAGCGACATCGCCGGTACGACAGCGGGATAGCGAAATCGCCGATACGACAGCGGGATAGCAACACCGCCGGTACGACAGCGGGATAGCGACATTGCCCGTACGATAGCAGATAGCGTCATCGCCGATACGACAGCGGGATAGCGACGTCGTCGGTACGACAGCGGGATAGCGACATGGCCGATGCGACAGCGGGATAGCGACATCGCCGATACGACAGCGGTATAGCGACATCGCCGGTACGCTTGCAGTCAGCGAAAATACGGCAATTTGACGTCACAAAGGTCCCGCGCACGTCGTATGAAATAATCGCGCCAAGCATCTCCAATTTCGACGCAGGAAAGGCACAGCTGTGAACAAGTGTGTATGATAAGGGCACATGGGGCACATGTTCTCAAACATTTTGCCTGCCCGCAGAGATGGAGTGCTTCTTGACCCCGTGTCTTAGAAGAACGCTCAGTCCATGACGTCAGCCGTTTGGGGTCGTAGTGCGTGGCTGGCTATCGTTGGCGCAAGAAGTTGAGGGAAGTGTCTGTGGTGTTGGAGCAGTGGCGATATTCGTTTTAGCAAGCAGCCTGTGAGACTTTTTCTATGATCTGGCTTTAAAGAGATCGTGGGGATCATGATTATTTCTCTTCTTAATCGTCACGTTTCCTGCAACCAAATGTGGAACAGCATATAAAAACATGCCGCTCACTATAAGGTGTCAGGCTTCATCACCAGCCGTCACTGGGATGAAGAAAATGGATTTAGCTGACGTACGTAAGGTAATGCATTGTCTTATGACAATAACCCCTATAATAACCCTTATGACACACTTCGATAGGTTTCATCGACTACCTTGTACTCAAATTGTCTGCTAGCAAAACCTTGCGGATCATCGCGTTAACGCGATGACTGCAGAAATAGTGTTGATCTTAGAGCGGATGAGCCAGGACAAGTTCTGGTAATCTGTGTCCTTCGCCGCGTACGCCGATGCGACTCGCGATAGCAGCCTTTTACCCGGCCACTGGTATGTTGATCAGCAAACTTCCATCGAATCCCTTGACCGGGGCGACGGTTACTCGCGCTAGACGTAAACAGTCTGTCTAAGATGCCCCCAATTGCCTCTGTCCCCGCGCCCCTCTCATGACGCCGACATTACATCAGCCGCCGTGCGGGTATGGGGCTTGGTTGGCGGCCAGAGGTCAGTTTTGCGTGGCACAGGTTATCTAGATGTGAGCCGGATGTTTATGTGTATACCTTTGTGACAGCAGACTGTTCTTTGTCGTGTAAACATGTCCAAGAACACCACGCACATACACCGCCATGGTTTCATGCCTATCACTCTACCTATGGTTTATGGTTTTAACTTGGCCGCAGAAAAAGATACCGTCGCAGGCCTAGGGGTGGTGGTGGTGGTGCCACTTCGGAGTTCATGTCGTGTAGTGCAACGTGATGATATGGTTAAAGTACCCCTCCGCGTCGATGGAGCAGATCACCTGGTGAACTTCGACGAGTCACGGCGACTGCTGCTGGCAGTGCGCGAGTCTGGCGTCCCGGGAGCATTTCCAGTCATTTGATGCTGCGACCGGAGCATCCGTCGCTCTTCCGCTGGATGGAATAACTTACGCTTCATCTGACCAGCTATGTTGATAGAAGAGGAGAGACCGTTACGTCGTCATGTGTAAGTTCGAGCTGATGAGAAAAAGCAGCTTTCGCTGGAACAAAAAGAACAGTTTTTATCGGATTAGTATGAAACATAAGCCTGATATTTCCCAGAAAGCTGCAAGACGTTCCTGCGCACCGTTGTGCGAGGACAGCGTGCAGTAGGGAGAAGTCCATGCACGGTCGGCCGTTGCAGGAGCGGTTCTCAGCCTGCAGTCTCCAGGCCACGAGCGGGGGCGCAGATCCCTGGCGCTGCCGCCGGGTCGGGCGCGGAGCACGGGCTGTCGTGGTGTGTAAGGGGGGGGGGGGGATCTGTCGGGTGCTCCGGACGGGTGTGGTGGTCTGTTGGCTGCTCCGGCCGGGTGCGGTGATCTGTCGGGTGCTCCGGACGGGTGTGGTGGTCTGTTGGTTGCTCCGGACGAGTGCGATGATCTGTCGGGTGCTCGGGACGGGTGTGGTGGTCTGTTGGTTGCTCCGGACGGGTGCGGTGATCTGTCGGGTGCTCCGGACGAGTGTGGTGGTCTGTTGGTTACTCCGGACGGGTGCGGTGATCTGTCTGGTGCTCCTGCCAAGTCAGGCACCGAGCTCGTGTTGCCGTGGTATGTGACGGGTATGTATGAGCTCGTGCTGCCGTGTTATATGACGGGTATGTAGGAGATCGTGCTGCCATGGTATGTGACGGATATGTATGAGCTCGTGCTGCCATGGTATGTGACGGATATGTATGATGATGGCCAAGACAGGAAATATGGACCTTCTGGGTGTATGAAAGGTGCCTGATATACCCCACCTATCAGTGGCGTTTGTGATGGACGCTTACGTTCTTGCCACATCGCGTTCTGTCATTGTAGTAGAGGAAAGATATCCTGAGTGACGGGTATGTATGAGCTCGTGCTGCCATGGTATGTGACGGATATGTATGATGATGGCCAAGACAGGAAATATGGGCCTTCTGGGTGTATGAAAGGTGCCTGATATACCGTACCTATCAGTGGCGTCTGTGTTGGACGCTTACGTTCTTGCCACATCGCGTTCTGTCATTGTAGTAGAGGAAAGATATTCTGAATGTCGTGGCCGAGTGGACGTAGAATGGCGTGTTCCGAGCACAGACTAGCTTGCGGACTGCGCTTTGTTATGCGAGAGCAACCCTGTGGTGCTGTTATGGCAGTGGTGGAGCATCTTGCTGGACAGGTTCCGAGAAGTCTTTGAGTGGCAGAAAACACCTGACAGGCGTCAAGCACCAAAGTGAAAAGTGGTATTTCTCTGGTTAGAGCAGCTGCCATGAAAACCCGCGCTCTGCGTCCAAGAAAGCGAGCTCTCTGTGGGCGCCTCCAGAGGCCGTGCTGGCTCGCTGACGTATGGTCTGTACGCCTGAAGGCGGCTTCGGGCCCACCGCGCTCCATGCAGTCAGGTCGTGTGCACCCGAGAGCGCTGAACTTCGACCGGTCTCCAGCACCCCGGACTGCGTCCCGCCGCCGCCGCCGCCGCCGCCGCCGCCGGCCTCTCCCTGGGACGCGCGGCCCGTCCTCACTGGAACGGTCCCGCGACCGGCTGGCCGGCACCGCTCCCCTGGGGCCAAGGAAACCGAGATCACCTCTACTGGGCGGGCAGACACAGAAAACGGACTGAACGCAGCGATGAGTCTAATGTAATGTCCATTGCAAGTGGCGCACTCCTACTGAACGCGTATGAGGCGTCTCGCGAACGTTAGGGGGCTATTTGTGCTGGCTGGCGCTCGCTTGCAGAGCCGGATGGGCTGTCATGGGTTCGGTGAACATGACCCTGGACGTCGGCTGGGTGGTGACGTCATGCCAGACGTTGCCGTGGTAACAGCCTGTCTTCGAACGTTATCTACCAGGGCACATGGTTGACTATAAACTGACTGAAGGGCATGCAACGTCCTTGCCCATATGGCTGGTAGGTGAGCAAGCGACGACAGTCTCAGCGATTTGGGGTGCGGGACAGGAGCAGTGGGACCGCGGGTCCCACCGTTGGCCGGTCAGTTTCCCTTGGTCAATGATCACGGAGCGACCGAGGTCGAGCAACCATTCTCAAAAATGAATTGAAGTACGGAGGCACATCCAGCACCGTCGCAGCCGCGTCCTGAGAGGTGGCTGCGACGGTGCTGGATGCGTGCGGAACCAAATATCGCAAGGTGCTCATGTGTTATCCCTCGCTCGTCGTGTTCATGCATGCTCCGTTATGGCGCTGTTCTTAAGTTATTCGGTTACAGGTCTTATTACTGTGATAACTAGGAAGAACGTATAACTTCTGGCATCATGCAGCACAAAACGCTATTATAAGTCCTGCATAGCGTGCACAACATTGGTTTAAAGCTAATTAGACGGCAGTTATGCTTCGGAATTGTACTTACGAACGTCAGATGTGAACGACACGACAGTTATAGCTTAATTGACATTGAAAACCGCGCGGTCAGTGGATGGTAGGATTTGAACAGTATTATTGCGGCGTCCTGAATACCCTGGTAATCTCGAAATGGTTCGCACGACACAGTCTGCTCACCTTCGCGGGTGTGCAGCTCACAAACTAGAGGGTTTTAGGTTTTAAGATGGGCAGGGCTGTGAACTGTACCGAACGATCTTCAAGCTGGCCATATCAGTTCAAAACCCCACACAAATGTGGTACACTCCCTTTAAGGCGGTTCTCTCTCCCCACGACCGCATATTCGATCTAATCCCTACCCGACCCAAATCAACATAAATATGCCGTTTTTGAGACAATGTTAGCCCGGAAACTGGCAGCAGCTAGGCCAGAACTCGGGACGGGAGAATTATTGAACCAGGTGGTCAGACGGGTGCTGTCCTGTGATGGCAGATTAAGCTGGAGCAGGCCGGCGCTGCGCAATATGGCAAAAGACACGGAAATCACTAGGGCTAGCCATGCGCCGTTTGTCCGGCGCGGGCACAGCCAACCTTCCACAGTTGGCGGCCCGACAGCTCCGGGTTGCGGGATCGTGCCGTCATAGGTTCAGCCAACCGGCTGCCCTAAGCCCGCACTTTTTTCTTTAATCGCCACAGATTACTTTTGACAGAAGGCCCGACATCAGCGTGGTGAGTCTTCACCGAGCTCCGACCAAATTCTGCCCCCCCCCCCCCCCCCCCCCAGGTGAGCCACCTCAGCCGGTGCCGCCCCGCCGCGCACGCGATCCTGCGGCCCGACGCTACGCGCGGCGCCGCCACCAGCCGTCGCGTAACCATTCCGCTTTTTTGCGTGTAGGTAGGAATGTGGGTGTGTATGCGTGTAGATCTGCGTCCCGCAGTGTGAGGACAAGTCGTGAGTAAGCTGCAAAGTGTCGCCATCTCAGTGGAATGTCGGGCTGTAAGCCATCAGTGGGTGTCGCTGGCACGGGGCCTCAGCCGGGCTCTGCGCAGGGTCAGCAGGACCGCACGCCCCCTGTTTACGCGCGTCGCCTCTGGGCAGCCGTCTGGTGTCGCGTCTGGGGACTCTTCATCGACGGACTGTCCGCCCGCGCTGGGGACGGCACTTCACGCGCGCCGCCGGCGGCTGGCGGTGGCGGCCACAGGGGCGCAGTCAGGGTAATCGACTGGGAGGGATATGATGAGGCGGAGCCAGTCGCGTTCTCTCCTGGGTGTCAGCTCGGGTTGACACCAGACTCCCTCCGTTAATGAATTAGGCCTGCGCCGTCACTGAAATTCTGGCCGCGGGTCTGTCCGGCATGTCTTCAACAAATAATCAGAACAGCTTCGTCTACATATGTTTATTCATATCTCGATTTGGCCGGCTAGCAACTTGTCATGGATTATCAGTCATGGCCAGCGCATGCCCTCAAGTAACATCTCAGTTTATCAGCATGTGCTGCATGGGCCATATTCGCCGCATGGTCCCGCCAATTTCAAAAGGTGAACCGTTATCGACAGCAGATCATCTCCGAGACGGTGTATCTGAATTGGATTTTCTAAATAAATCAAATTTTCAAAATTTAAACTGAGGATGCGGCTTATTGTGTTGCATTCGAATTTGAGTCAGAAGTCAACAGTGTGCCATGGATGCGCTAATGCTCCTGCGGCTGATGCCACCGGAGCGACCTATGTATTTTATATATGTATTTTCGCTAGACGCCAGTCCACCAGCAAATATGGGCTCGCCCCATACCGATGTGCGGATGGAGGGATCACTTGGAGATCGGCGTAGCGGCAACTCTTTGAAGTTGTGATGACAGATACGTCATAAATATCCGTGACACTGATTGACAGCATTTGTCTCTTTCCCGGAAGTGCCATTTTTGTGCTGTGAAGCGTCTGCTTAGTTTTTTCTCCACCACGGGGCTCTATGGCCTGGTAGCCCGACGCACTATCTGCTGCCGCTGCAGTGAGTTACAAAAAGTCACGCGCTCTGCTGGCGCGGCCCACTTCGCGACCAGCTGGCACTTTTTCACCGGCTTAGTCATCACAGTGTCGGACGGGGCTGACATGGCGCTAACCAGGCTCGTCGCTGTCGCGTGCGGACCCGCCGGCGACTCTGTGAGCCGCCCCGGCGTCAGGCCGGCACGGCACGGGAGGCGGCCGCGCTGGGCACGGCACGGCAGTCGGCCGCGCTGGGAACGTCACGGCAGCCGGCCGCGCTGGGCACGGCGCAGCAGTCGGCCGCGCTGGGCACGGCATGGCACGGCAGCCCGCCGCGCTGGGCACGGCACAGCAGTCAGCCGCGCTGGACACGGCACAGCAGTTGGCCGCGCTGGACAAGACTCAGCAGGCACAGCGCGTAGAGGCCTGCTCTATGTACGGCTGTGTCGTGTCCAGCCCGCAGCGCTGGCCATTGTAGCTACCGCTGTGTCGGCTCGCGACGTGCACGTTTGCGGGTGCCTGTCAGAGCCGCCCCCTGATCGTGTCCTGCTCCCTGACTGTGGACTGTGCCCCCCTGGTCGTGTCCTGCTCCGTGACTGTGGACTGTGCCCCCCTGATCGTGTCCTGCTCCCTGACTGTGGACTGTGCCCCCCTGGTCGTGTCCTGCTCCCTGACTGTGGACTGTGCCCCCCTGGTCGTGTCCTGCTCCCTGTCTGTGGACTGTGGCCCCCTGATCGTGTCCTGCTCCCTGACTGTGGACTGTGCCCCCCTGATCGTGTCCCGCTCCCTGACTGTGGACTGTGCCCCCCTGATCGTGTCCTGCTCCCTGACTGTGGACTGTGCCCCCCTGGTCGTGTCCTGCTCCCTGACTGTGGACTGTGCCCCCCTGATCGTGTCCCGCTCCCTGACTGTGGACTGTGCCCCCCTGATCGTGTCCCGCTCCCTGACTGTGGACTGTGCCCCCCTGGTCGTGTCCTGCTCCCTGACTGTGGACTGTGCCCCCCTGATCGTGTCCTGCTCCCTGACTGTGGACTGTGCCCCCCTGATCGTGTCCCGCTCCCTGACTGTGGACTGTGCCCTCTAACGTCGCGCTCTGGGGCGGCGACGGGCCGCAGCGCCACCGGCGTTTCCAACGCACCTTGCGCAGCTGGCGGTCCCCGTCAAGGAGGTGGTGCGCGACAGACCCGTGTGACCCTGCTCTGTCTGCGTTACAGTGCGCCATCTGGAACACGTGGGGCCCGATCACAGAGGCGGCGCTGGTGGCATTCCCCGGCTGGGGAGAGCTGACCATCTCCAGTCCTCACCAACGTGGCACTCATCGGCTTCATCGTGTTCATGGCGCCCTACTGCTGGCTGCTCGACAAAAAAGGTGATGTCGTGCCGTGGTCGCCGGTCTGTCGTTGGCACTCCATCGGTCCCCACCGGTCCCCATCGGTCCCCACCGGTTCCCATCAGTCCCCATCGGTCCTCCATCGGTCCCCACCGGTTCTTATCAGTCCCCATCGGTTCTTTATCGGTCCCCATCTGTCCATATCGGTCCCCACCGGTCCCCACCTGTCGCGCGTCGGGCCAGCGCGGAGGAGCGAGCCCGGTCGTCCGGTGATGAACGGGACCTAGCGGGACGAGAGGAGAGAAGCTGGCCAGCTCATCCAGCGGATCGAGTGACTCACATGGACGGAGTCTGGCTTAGAGTGCGAATGTAAACGAGATGAGCGGACATGAACGAGGAATGCGTCGCTCCTGCACAGGTGAATCAATGCCACGCTGTGCGCGTCACTTATGACGGGCGGGCTGCTGGTGTGTTTTTCGGAAGCCGTTCGGCGTCGGAGCACATCGAACCGGCCGGCTATGACCGGATGGACTGCTACCTGTCGGCCTGTCGGCTGTGACCGGACGGACTGCTACCTGTCGGCCTGTCGGCTGTGACCGGACGGACTGCTACCTGTCGGCCCGTTGGCTGTGACCGAGCGGACTGCTACCTGTCGGCCTGTCGGCTGTGACCGGACGGACTGCTGCCTGTCGGCCTGTCGGCTGTGACCGGACGGACTGCTGCCTGTCGGCCTGTCGGCTGTGACCGAGCGGACTGCTGCCTGCTGACTGTGATGGACGGACTGCTGCCTGCCGGCCTGCCGGCTGCATTGGGGCGGTCTTTGTTGACAATGTTAGTCATCATTGGCGCGAAAGGGAATCCTTTGAGATTGGTGGTGTCTTCTGACGGGAAATGAAGCTCGGGCGTCATAGCATGCGTGCTGCGTGGGTCACGTGACTTCCGTGTGCTGCCTCACTTCGCCTGGTCGTGCCTCTTCGCAACATGCAGAGTGGCGGCGCACAGGGCCTAGGGTGACCGGCGCGGCCTGACCAGGCTCCACTCTGTGAGTGACCTTCGCCTGGCCGACCTTTCTGATTATGCCTTGGGTGCCAGAGCGCGACGAGACGTGACAGTGCTCCAGAGGCAGACGTGGTGTCTGGTGTCGGGTGAGAGGCCAGACTTCAGAGCCAGACCTGGTGTCTGGTGTCTGGTGGGAGGCCGGTGGTCGTGTGGTGACCTTGCCCCGTCCTGTGCCATGGTGAGGAGATCCCGACGGTATTTCTGGACTGAATTGGGTCCCGTGGGGAGGGAAGTATGCTCGTAATTCGCTCTCCGATGTTGTGCTGTGGTGAGCTTTCTGTGTTGGCACTGGGGTGTGGTCCGATGCTGTGCCTTGGTAAGGTTACCGTCTTGGCAGCTCCCGACCCGCTAGGTGCTGTCGTGAGCAGAAATGTGCCTGGAGCCCCGCCCCCTCCCGGGGTGGCCACGCTGGTGACCGCCGGTGGTCTGTGCTGTGCCGCAGGCGTCCGCCCGGCCGTGGTGCTGATGGCCGCCTGTTTGGCGGTGGGCACCGCTCTGCGCTGCGTCACACTACACCAGCCCTTCTTCAACATGTCAGTACCCCGCTAGCCGGGCGCGCGGCACAGGTACGCCACCCAGCGGCGCCGGCGGCTCCGCTGACGCCGCCGGCGCTGGCCCGGCGCGGCGCCGGCCGCTCGGCACCGGCCGCTCGGCTCCGCCCCCGGCACCGCCCCCGGCAACGCGCTCTGGCACAATACAGGCGATAAGCAGGCATTCGCCAGACGTCCGCATCTGCTTGACAGCGAGTTATTCTTGTGTGGGCGAAGTCGGTGCATGGACAGCTGGCGGGGGATAAGTATGTCTTGTTTAATGTACGGTTTGATTGTGTGGTCATGATATGGACTGATTTCGTCACGGCTTGTTTTTATGTGGGCGCGTGCATGCGTACTTGCGCGTGATGGTTCGGCACAGAGATCGAACACCGGTCAAAACTGCATGCCTTTGCCAGCCGTTTTCTGTGTGGGTATTGGACAGCAAGTTTTGCCTACAGCCTTCGCGTAAAATGTGCACAGCAGTTGCGCGAGTAGGCCCGAGGTTTACTACATCGCGGTTGTCTGCAAAGGGTTGGCGAACTGAACAAACCGGTATTTGTCCAGGCCGCAGTGTAACCGCACTGCTGTTGTGCCGAGTGTGGTGTTTCAACCGCAACAACGGCAGACGGTGCCTGTGGCGTGTCCTTGTCCGGGGTTCGTCGGCGGGGTCAGGCCAGGTGAGCGGCGCCGCCAGGTCCGCGCTCTGTCGCGTCAGTGTCGTGCGCTGTCAGTGGGGGGCTCGCCGCGCCGCTCGGGCCAGGCCTGCGGGACCTGCACTGCTCCCCGCTCCACAGACGGCCGGCCGGCCAGCCTCCCCTCCCGGCGCCGCCAGGTCCGCGCTCTGTCGCGTCAGTGTCGTGCGCTGTCAGTGGGGGGCTCGCCGCGCCGCTCGGGCCAGGCTTGCGGGACCTGCACTGCTCCACGGACGGCCGGCCAGCCTCCCCTCCCGGCGCCGCCGCCCCATCGGCAGCGTGCTGCGTCCCCCCGACCCATGGCCCGCTGGTGCCCACCTGTCCGCCGCTCACTGGGCCGCCGCCCCATCGGCAGCGTGCTGTGTCCTCCCGACCCATGGCCCGCTGGTGCCCACCTGTCCGTCGCTCACTGGGCCGCCGCCGCTGTGTTGCAGATTCGCGTTCATCGCGGCGGTGTTGACGGGCGTGGCCGGTATAATGGCGATGGCGGCGCCGCCCTACATCTCGGCCATGTGGTTCGCGCCCCACCAGCGCACCACCGCCACCGGTACGTGCCCCCCCCCCCTCCGCTCTCCCCTCTACCCTGTCCTAGGCCACTACCTGATGGGCACGGTGCCTGGCCGCTGTGAGAGCCAAGCTGCTATTGGGTGTCGCGCGACCAGTGTTGGGTATCGACACGTACTCAGTGGCCAGAAATGAAACTATGTTGCTTCTCGTCTGTCAGGAGTTCTCCCCAGACTGGATGTCACCAGTTATTCGAGGCATTACAAAGGAGGGCAATTGTAGACTTATTTGGATTATTGTCCTAACAGTGTAGTGTTTTTTTTATGTGCATAACATTTGCCTAGCGTTTTACCCGGGTTGTCCTCAATCGTCCCTGAGCAGTCTCAAGCCTCGTGTGGGATGGCCGCCGTCGTGTCGTCCTCAATCGTCTCTGAGCAGTCTCAAGCCTCGTGTGGGATGGCCGCCGTCGTGTCGTCCTCAGTCGTCCCTGAACAGTCTCAAGCCTCGTGTGGGGTGTCCGTCGTCGGTCAGCACCAGCCCCCTCTCTTCCTGTCACCGCCCCTGCGCCGGCCGGGCGGGACCCAGCAGGTGGTTCCTCCGTCACCGGCTGACGCGGCGGCTGCTCCCGGGCCCTCTCCCTGTCACCACTTCTGCGCCGGCCGGGCGGGACCCGGCAGGTGGTCCCTCCGTCACCGACTGACGCGGCGGCTGCTCCCGGGCCCTCTCCCTGTCACCGCCCCCGCGCCGGCCGGGCGGGACCCGGCAGGTGGTTCCTCCGTCACCGGCTGACGCGGCGGCTGCTCCCGGGCCCTCTCCCTGTCACCGCCCCCGCGCCGGCCAGGCGGGACCCGACAGGTTGTCTCTCCGTCACCGGCTGACGCGGCGGCCGTGCTCGGCAGGCATCCCGAACGTGCTGAACCAGCTGGGCATGAGCGGCAGCTTCCTGCTCGGACCGTTGGTCGTCGCGCAGCCCAACAAGACGGCGCCGCTGCCGCATAACGTCACGCAGCTGGCCGGTGAGTGGGGCGCGCTCCATGACCGTCCCGAGCCTGGTGCAGCCTGACAGGGGCGGCGACCTCTTGAGGACGTCATCTGTTGTTATGGAGCACAAGTCCTCTACGATGCGAGGTCATCGTCGGAGCCGTTGGTGCTGTCCTGAAACTGCAGTGTATGCCTGTTGTCGTGTTTGTCACGGCATGTAGTGCTTGTGCAGCGGCGGGTGCAGGTGTGCTCCCCCGACTTGACGGTGTGTGTGTGCGCCTGGTTCGTGACCTGCTGTGACCTGTCCGTGCAGCGATGGTGAGCGAGGCGGCCGGCTGGATTAATCACCTGGTGGACGGAGCCAACTACACGAACGGCACCGGCCCTAGCCCCGACGACCTGCGCTCGGACATCATGAACCTCATGTACATCGGTCAGTGGGCGCCGCGAGGCCGGCCACTCGTGCCAGGTTACGCGGCGAGAGGGCAGGGCCCTCTCAAGTGCAAGTTCCGCCCGATTGTGGGTCAGAAATTGGGGTCGTTTCTGAGCTTTCGTGTGTCTGTCGGTGGCAGTAGAGTGTGTGTTATTTGTGACGGCAGTTGGGCATGTCATGGTCACCGGTCATGGTCATCCGGATGGTCATTCTAACTCAGTGTGTGATCGTCGATCCGATGTCACGAACTTCTACGATCTTGTAGACACCTGAGGTTGTCTGGCTTTGCCGTACCGTTAATGCTCATCCTCGTCCCTGGGGGGGGGGGGGGGGGGGCTAGGGACCGTGACTTATTTCGTTGCCTTTTGCCCTCACTCAACGAGGAGCAGCAAAGGAATCGTCTAGATTTGGGCTCATCATGCCAGTCATTCTTCCGAGAGCTCCGAATCTCGCCCGTTCGCTGACTGCGTTGATACACCGTCTCGATCGAGCACGGAGGGGTCGTGGCACACCAGCTGTGTGGGTGAGCGTGCGGCAGCGGTGAGACGAGGCCGCCCTCATCAGTCGTCGTGACCGCGCCGCGGCTGATCACATCTGTACAGGCCCCCGTCACGGGGCACGCGACGCGGCCCGGACTGAGCGCGGACAAGTTTATTGAACGGCAGACTGTTTGTGTGACCCACATTGGTCATTAAGTGTACGCCGTCTGGCTGTAGCTGCACTTCAGTGGATTTGCTACACGCTCGAGTGCGAGACGCCGCGCCGTTTGTGGTCACATGCCGCGGACTTTGGTCGTCCGGCACACCGCGCGTTGTCAATTGTTCCACGAGCATGTACTGGTCCAAACCAGCCGAATTCCGACGATTCCGGTATTGCCAGATGGTGATTATCGTGACGGGCTAAAAGAAGCCGTCCCACAGCTTGTTCAGAGTCATCGCCGAAGCCATTTCCATCCCAAAGCCGTTTTCATCCCCGAAGCCATTTTCATCCCCGAAGCCATTTCCATCCCCGAAGCCATGACGTCTCCGACGCCGTCCCCACGGATCGTACAGTCAGACGAAGAAGACTGGCTATCGTTCGATCACTGGCTATCGTTCAGCGTTCAGTCGCGGAGTGTTTGTATGTGGGTCAGTGGCTGGAATCTGACAAGGCCGCCAGCTGGCCTGCACTGCGCCACACAAAACTGATCCGCCGCACGGCCGGCTGGCGTGTGGCCTCCGTCAGCGCCTCTCTAACCCCTCTGTATAGACGTGGCAGCACGGGGCCTCGCGGCAGCGCCCAGCCGGCGAGTCCGACGGCACTCGTTTTTATGGTGACAAAAGTTACATGTGATGCAGTTTAAGCTGCATTATTCGATTATCATGATGCACGGATGTTAACGAGTGGCGTACGTCGGCTATAGTCACGCATTTATTGTCATGTTTGATGTGTTTTTGGTCTTGTCTTAATTATGCATGGTCTTTTTCCCCTAACATGGAACAGTCAAATCAAACGCAGCCGCTGCCAGAATATTGTCTTTGGCATGGCGATGCATGTCACCATACAGATAGAATGTATGAAGACGCGGCGACGTACCCCGTGCCCTCCCTTGCTGCCAGGATGATGCGCAGACGATGGCAATATGGCGCCAGCAGCTGACTGCGACATGAAGCCCTAATGACAATAACTTTGCCCGTTTTCTGTAGTCGGCAATTTCCGTATTTCCATTCTGAGTCATTCCTAATGGAAACAATGATTTCGCTAAGGTTGTCACCCATCTTTCTTGAATTCCGCCTCGCGTGGTAAAAGAGGATCATCTTCGGAAAGAAAATAAAAGACTTTGAATAGCTCATCAGGCTGACACCACTTGTCAATGGTTTCTTCTTTGAAACATTGCTGTGAGCCCTTGGAGTGTGGATCTTCTGCAGAATGTCGGGTGTTTGTGAACTTTGACTGTTACGTTGTATATACGCCAAACTAGAGCTTAATTTTCATTAACAATCGCCTGTAAAGTGAACAGCGGCCGTATTTCTGTCATCATCCAAAGTTTTGTTTTCATTGGGAGACCGCGGACCCCGGCCGTGTTCCACGCAGTTTGAGCTTCGCTGCCCTTCACGGAGTATGCATGGCGCCAGTCTGGTCATGAAACCAGCCATGTTGAGCTCTGACCCGTCAGCTGTGGCCGTCCCCGGCGGCGCGGCTCCGGGGCTGACCTGCCTCCCTCTGCCGTGGCTGTGGACGTCCCGGGCGGCGCGGCTCCGGGCTGACCTGTCCGCCTCTGCCGTGGCTGTGGCCGTCCCGGGCGGCGCGGCCCCGGGGCTGACCTGTCCGCCTCTGCCGTGACTGACCTGCCCGCTGTGGCTGTTGGCGTGGGCGTCCCCGGCGGCGCGGCTCCGGCGCTGACCTGTCCGCCTCTGCCGTGGCTGTGGGCGTCCCGGGCAGCGCGGCTCCCGGGCTGACCTGTCCGCCTCTGCCGTCCCGGGCGGCGCGGCTCCGGGGCTGACCTGTACGCCTCTGCCGTGGCTGTGGACGTCCCCGGCGGCGCGGCTCCGGGGCTGACCTGTCCGCATCTGCCGTAGCTGTGGGCGTCCCGGGCGGCGCGGCTTCGGGGCTGACCTGCCGCCTCTGCCGTGCCGCCAGACGCTGCCATCTGCGCCCTGCTGTTCGTGCTGGTGCTGGCGTACTTCCCGTCGCGGCCGCCGCTGCCGCCCTCGCTCTCCGCCTCCACTAACACGGTCGGCTTCAAGGAGGGACTCTGCATGGCGCTCAGGTGGGTGCCCCCCCCCCCCCCCTCTGGGACCCAGCGTCGGTGGTGATCCATGCGTTCCCGGATGCGGAAGTGGCCCGTGCGTATGACTGTGTGCCTGCACAGATGCTGTCTAGTGTGCAGAAGTTTTACGGGGATGTTTACGTGCTGCTGTAGTAGTGGTGAGCTGAGGGCTACTGCCGTTCCGACACTGGGTCGGGACAGGCTCAGCCAGGTCAGTGGACACGCCATCGCCATGTAGCATAGAGGCTTCTGGTACAGGAGCTTCAACATGGCGCTGCACGTGCTGCCCCGGCTAGCTGTGTGCTGCGCTAGATCTGTGCTCCAGCGTATTTATCACGTAACCGGTGAAGAAGCGCCCATTTGTTCGAAAGTCATAGAAAACCAGCACGCGTCCTAAGCATGTGGCGCGTGGCATAAGGCGCTGTGCGTTCCTTGTGCGGCCGGTGACCGTCAGAGAGCTGTGCGTGCCGTGTGTGGCCGGCGACCGTCAGAGAGCTGTGCGTGCCGTGTGTGGCCAGAGACCGTCAGAGAGCTGTGCGTGCTGGCCGCGGACGTGACCGGCCGGGGCGCGGACGGTGGCTCGTGCCGCCAGCTGGTGACCAGGCCCGCGCATCCACAGGCACCCGGACCTCATCTGCGTGGTGCTGACGTACAGCCTGTCCCAGGGCGTGATGGGCGCCTGGTTCGGCGTCATGGACATCAACCTCCGGCCGCTGGGCGTCACTGAGGTAGGCGCCGCCGGCCGCTCGCGTCGACACGGCCTGCCGCTGGCGTCGGTGCGGCCGTACCTCGTCACCGGCGGCAGCTGGCGTTCATGTGTGGCTGCGGGGCTTGATAATGCCGGTGACGCGCTGGTGAGCGCGCTGCCCGGGCTCACGGCGAACGGCAGACGCGGTGGGTTTGAAGCCATGATCGGCTTAGTCACTACATTAGTCGTCGTATTTCTCTGACGATGATGGGAAACCCATTGTTGGCGACCGCGCCGTGGCCTTGCATGGCACAATAGTTGACATAAAATTCGCCAATACCGTATTGCTTACAGGCTGGGTTAGGAATGTCTCAAGCTGCAGTTGTTAAAGACTGCTAATCTATACAAGTGGCGCACAAAATGGGTCTCTACTTGGAAACCTGACTATTCACATTGTTTCTTAGACTAGC
>NW_023596746.1:48526350-48549463 GCF_011947565.3 Pollicipes pollicipes
CTGACGCGGCGGCTGCTCCCGGGCCCTCTCCCTGTCACCGCCCCCGCGCCGGCCAGGCGGGACCCGACAGGTTGTCTCTCCGTCACCGGCTGACGCGGCGGCCGTGCTCGGCAGGCATCCCGAACGTGCTGAACCAGCTGGGCATGAGCGGCAGCTTCCTGCTCGGACCGTTGGTCGTCGCGCAGCCCAACAAGACGGCGCCGCTGCCGCATAACGTCACGCAGCTGGCCGGTGAGTGGGGCGCGCTCCATGACCGTCCCGAGCCTGGTGCAGCCTGACAGGGGCGGCGACCTCTTGAGGACGTCATCTGTTGTTATGGAGCACAAGTCCTCTACGATGCGAGGTCATCGTCGGAGCCGTTGGTGCTGTCCTGAAACTGCAGTGTATGCCTGTTGTCGTGTTTGTCACGGCATGTAGTGCGTGCGCAGCGGCGGGTGCAGGTGTGCTCCCCCGACTTGACGGTGTGTGTGTGCGCCTGGTTCGTGACCTGCTGTGACCTGTCCGTGCAGCGATGGTGAGCGAGGCGGCCGGCTGGATTAATCACCTGGTGGACGGAGCCAACTACACGAACGGCACCGGCCCTAGCCCCGACGACCTGCGCTCGGACATCATGAACCTCATGTACATCGGTCAGTGGGCGCCGCGAGGCCGGCCACTCGTGCCAGGTTACGTGGCGAGAGGGCAGGGCCCTCTCAAGTGCAAGTTCCGCCCGATTGTGGGTCAGAAATTGGGGTCGTTTCTGAGCTTTCGTGTGTCTGTCGGTGGCAGTAGAGTGTGTGTTATTTGTGACGGCAGTTGGGCATGTCATGGTCACCGGTCATGGTCATCCGGATGGTCATTCTAACTCAGTGCGTGATCGTCGATCCGATGTCACGAACTTCTACGATCTTGTAGACACCTGAGGTTGTCTGGCTTTGCCGTACCGTTAATGCTCATCCTCGTCCCTGGGGGGGGGGGGGGGGGGGGCTAAGGACCGTGACTTATTTCGTTGCCTTTTGCCCTCACTCAACGAGGAGCAGCAAAGGAATCGTCTAGATTTGGGCTCATCATGCCAGTCATTCTTCCGAGAGCTCCGAATCTCGCCCGTTCGCTGACTGCGTTGATACACCGTCTCGATCGAGCACGGAGGGGTCGTGGCACACCAGCTGTGTGGGTGAGCGTGCGGCAGCGGTGAGACGAGGCCGCCCTCATCAGTCGTCGTGACCGCGCCGCGGCTGATCACATCTGTACAGGCCCCCGTCACGGGGCACGCGACGCGGCCCGGACTGAGCGCGGACAAGTTTATTGAACGGCAGACTGTTTGTGTGACCCACATTGGTCATTAAGTGTACGCCGTCTGGCTGTAGCTGCACTTCAGTGGATTTGCTACACGCTCGAGCGCGAGACGCCGCGCCGTTTGTGGTCACATGCCGCGGACTTTGGTCGTCCGGCACACCGCGCGTTGTCAATTGTTCCACGAGCATGTACCGGTCCAAACCAGCCGAATTCCGACGATTCCGGTATTGCCAGATGGTGATTATCGTGACGGGCTAAAAGAAGCCGTCCCACAGCTTGTTCAGAGTCATCGCCGAAGCCATTTCCATCCCAAAGCCGTTTTCATCCCCGAAGCCATTTTCATCCCCGAAGCCATTTCCATCCCCGAAGCCATTTCCATCCCCGAAGCCATGACGTCTCCGACGCCGTCCCCACGGATCGTACAGTCAGACGAAGAAGACTGGCTATCGTTCGATCACTGGCTATCGTTCAGCGTTCAGTCGCGGAGTGTTTGTATGTGGGTCAGTGGCTGGAATCTGACAAGGCCGCCAGCTGGCCTGCACTGCGCCACACAAAACTGATCCGCCGCACGGCCGGCTGGCGTGTGGCCTCCGTCAGCGCCTCTCTAACCCCTCTGTATAGACGTGGCAGCACGGGACCTCGCGGCAGCGCCCAGCCGGCGAGTCCGACGGCTCTCGTTTTTATGGTGACAAAAGTTACATGTGATGCAGTTTAAGCTGCATTATTCGATTATCATGATGCACGGATGTTAACGAGTGGCGTACGTCGGCTATAGTCACGCATTTATTGTCATGTTTGATGTGTTTTTGGTCTTGTCTTAATTATGCATGGTCTTTTTCCCCTAACATGGAACAGTCAAATCAAACGCAGCCGCTGCCAGAATATTGTCTTTGGCATGGCGATGCATGTCACCATACAGATAGAATGTATGAAGACGCGGCGACGTACCCCGTGCCCTCCCTTGCTGCCAGGATGATGCGCAGACGATGGCAATATGGCGCCAGCAGCTGACTGCGACATGAAGCCCTAATGACAATAACTTTGCCCGTTTTCTGTAGTCGGCAACTTCCGTATTTCCATTCTGAGTCATTCCTAATGGAAACAATGATTTCGCTAAGGTTGTCACCCATCTTTCTTGAATTCCGCCTCGCGTGGTAAAAGAGGATCATCTTCGGAAAGAAAATAAAAGACTTTGAATAGCTCATCAGGCTGACACCACTTGTCAATGGTTTCTTCTTTGAAACATTGCTGTGAGCCCTTGGAGTGTGGATCTTCTGCAGAATGTCGGGTGTTTGTGAACTTTGACTGTTACGTTGTATATACGCCAAACTAGAGCTTAATTTTCATTAACAATCGCCTGTAAAGTGAACAGCGGCCGTATTTCTGTCATCATCCAAAGTTTTGTTTTCATTGGGAGACCGCGGACCCCGGCCGTGTTCCACGCAGTTTGAGCTTCGCTGCCCTTCACGGAGTATGCATGGCGCCAGTCTGGTCATGAAACCAGCCATGTTGAGCTCTGACCCGTCAGCTGTGGCCGTCCCCGGCGGCGCGGCTCCGGGGCTGACCTGCCTCCCTCTGCCGTGGCTGTGGACGTCCCGGGCGGCGCGGCTCCGGGCTGACCTGTCCGCCTCTGCCGTGGCTGTGGCCGTCCCGGGCGGCGCGGCCCCGGGGCTGACCTGTCCGCCTCTGCCGTGACTGACCTGCCCGCTGTGGCTGTTGGCGTGGGCGTCCCCGGCGGCGCGGCTCCGGCGCTGACCTGTCCGCCTCTGCCGTGGCTGTGGGCGTCCCGGGCAGCGCGGCTCCCGGGCTGACCTGTCCGCCTCTGCCGTCCCGGGCGGCGCGGCTCCGGGGCTGACCTGTACGCCTCTGCCGTGGCTGTGGACGTCCCCGGCGGCGCGGCTCCGGGGCTGACCTGTCCGCATCTGCCGTAGCTGTGGGCGTCCCGGGCGGCGCGGCTTCGGGGCTGACCTGCCGCCTCTGCCGTGCCGCCAGACGCTGCCATCTGCGCCCTGCTGTTCGTGCTGGTGCTGGCGTACTTCCCGTCGCGGCCGCCGCTGCCGCCCTCGCTCTCCGCCTCCACTAACACGGTCGGCTTCAAGGAGGGACTCTGCATGGCGCTCAGGTGGGTGCCCCCCCCCCCCCCTCTGGGACCCAGCGTCGGTGGTGATCCATGCGTTCCCGGATGCGGAAGTGGCCCGTGCGTATGACTGTGTGCCTGCACAGATGCTGTCTAGTGTGCAGAAGTTTTACGGGATGTTTACGTGCTGCTGTAGTAGTGGTGAGCTGAGGGCTACTGCCGTTCCGACACTGGGTCGGGACAGGCTCAGCCAGGTCAGTGGACACGCCATCGCCATGTAGCATAGAGGCTTCTGGTACAGGAGCTTCAACATGGCGCTGCACGTGCTGCCCCGGCTAGCTGTGTGCTGCGCTAGATCTGTGCTCCAGCGTATTTATCACGTAACCGGTGACGAAGCGGCCATTTGTTCGAAAGTCATAGAAAACCAGCACGCGTCCTAAGCATGTGGCGCGTGGCATAAGGCGCTGTGCGTTCCTTGTGCGGCCGGTGACCGTCAGAGAGCTGTGCGTGCCGTGTGTGGCCGGCGACCGTCAGAGAGCTGTGCGTGCCGTGTGTGGCCAGAGACCGTCAGAGAGCTGTGCGTGCTGGCCGCGGACGTGACCGGCCGGGGCGCGGACGGTGGCTCGTGCCGCCAGCTGGTGACCAGGCCCGCGCATCCACAGGCACCCGGACCTCATCTGCGTGGTGCTGACGTACAGCCTGTCCCAGGGCGTGATGGGCGCCTGGTTCGGCGTCATGGACATCAACCTCCGGCCGCTGGGCGTCACTGAGGTAGGCGCCGCCGGCCGCTCGCGTCGACACGGCCTGCCGCTGGCGTCGGTGCGGCCGTACCTCGTCACCGGCGGCAGCTGGCGTTCATGTGTGGCTGCGGGGCTTGATAATGCCGGTGACGCGCTGGTGAGCGCGCTGCCCGGGCTCACGGCGAACGGCAGACGCGGTGGGTTTGAAGCCATGATCGGCTTAGTCACTACATTAGTCGTCGTATTTCTCTGACGATGATGGGAAACCCATTGTTGGCGACCGCGCCGTGGCCTTGCATGGCACAATAGTTGACATAAAATTCGCCAATACCGTATTGCTTACAGGCTGGGTTAGGAATGTCTCAAGCTGCAGTTGTTAAAGACTGCTAATCTATACAAGTGGCGCACAAAATGGGTCTCTACTTGGAAACCTGACTATTCACATTGTTTCTTAGACTAGCCGATGGGAAAGACACTATAGCTGAGACATGACTGAAAGCCAATGAACGGGATCACTAGACGATATATTGGCTGTCCTTGTCGCAGAGGTTGGGTCTGCGGCAGCGCATCCTGCTGTCGCCACGGGCTCTTCATTTCATGCGGCGTCATTTCGCAAGTCACCCATCCCGAAACACGGACCGTGCGCCGAGCGTGCGGAAAATTCGGACAGTGAGATGCCGGTGGAAACCCGGAGTGTAACGCGGTGATCTGGCCTGCGTAACTCACACCTTGCCGGACAGTGAGATGCCGGTGGAGACTCGGGGTGTAACGCGGTGACCTGGCCTGCGTAGCTCACACCTCGCCGGACTGTGAGATGGCGGTGGAGACTCGGTATGTAACGCGATGATCTGGCCCGCGTAGCTCACACCTTACCGGACAGTGAGATGCCGGTGGAGACCCGGAGTGTAACGCGGTGACCTGGCCTGCGTAGCTCACATCTTGCCGGACAGTGCCGGACCTAAGGGAACAGAGCCGGGGAAGGCCGGCACTTGCAGTGAGCTTAGGACAGCTGGGACGCGTCCGCGGGCCAAACCCGGGACCGTCAGCCGACTGCTGCAGGAGGCAGACGAGAAGTGGACAGGCTTATGGTGACACGCGTATGTGCGGTCCCACGTGCGTTTCGTCAAACAACACTATCGTCGTTTTGCCAGGCTTCAAGAATATCCTTTCATGGAGACGTCTCCTTTCCGCCCCTCCGCCCGTTCATTGGTCATGTGGTGGCATCGTGTCTCAGCTAGCTGTGACCCCCGGCGCCGCCACTGGTGCGCAGCGCGCTGTCGTTAGACGCATTGCTGGTGGCGCCAGTGCGTCACTCATGACGTCTGACGTGTTTATGTTCATGGTACGTGCCACAGATGTGGGCCTCTAACCTCCCCGTGGTATGGAGCAGGCATGTGTCTGGCATCAGATTGCCGAGACCGGACCACGCTATCGCTCTTTCCTGTGTGGGCCGCAGTGCAGGTGGTCAGTCATTCGCCCTCTGCTGTGGAGAGCTAAGTTTACCTCGAATCAGACTGTAAGCTGCATCTGCCACTGAGCCGTGTCCAGCAATGGTGCCTGCCGCCGTGTGACGCCGGCCTGGGCGTGCGGACTTGCCCAGACGACTCGTGGACGCGCGCCCCCGAGCTCGCCTCTGCGCGGCCACAGTCTCGTCTGACGGTCCCGCCCCTGTCCTGCGTGCCGACAGAACGAGGCGAGCATGATGGGCATGTGGGCCGGCATCTCGTGCTGCAGCTTCGCGCTGCTGGTGGCCCGGCTGACCGACATGTTCCGCGGCCACATCAAGGCCACCATCA
This sequence comes from Pollicipes pollicipes, assembly GCF_011947565.3. Lineage (NCBI taxonomy): Eukaryota > Metazoa > Arthropoda > Thecostraca > Pollicipedomorpha > Pollicipedidae > Pollicipes > Pollicipes pollicipes. The sequence continues at coordinate 48,532,239 of NW_023596746.1, forward strand.
TCTGCCTGCTGCTGGTCGGCTGCGCTCACTGGTGCTGGCTGCTGGCCATCGTGGCTGGCTGGGCACCCTACTCCATCGGTACGCCTGCCATCTGTTGGCCACGCATGGAACTGGCGATAAGCGCATCGCCCGCACAGAGTTCGGTGTCGCGAGGGGCTCCGACGGAGCCTTTGGCTGCGCTCAGTATGATGGCAAAACGACTTTGTCAGTGTAAAACGACCGTTGGACACGGCGGGAGCGCCCTGTGCGTCTGGCCAGGTTTGCGTCCATGCTTATTTTGCACAGTACCCATGTGTTTTGGGCCAGACCTCATCAAGCTTCTCAACCACTATCCTCCCAGCACGGCCGGTGCCGGTATTTGTTTTATTATCCTCTGAGCACCTGCGCTCTAGCCGATGACATTCCTCCGCGGAGCACACGCAGTATCCATGCTTAACTCGCCGATGCCGGGTATGATGAGGGCACTTTGTCAACAGGATTGTCTGTTCATCCAAGTGTTCTTCCGCAGCTGTGTGTTCAGCCAAGTGTTATTCCGCAGCTGTGTGTTCAGCGCATCGGTCACCGGGGGTGTCTTTGGCTGGTCACGTGGCATGGCTCCCTGTTGTGAGCGATGACTCGGATGAAAACACTAGGAGTACTGCAGATTTGTGTGCTGTTACATACAGTCAGCCATCTCCCCTCTATGACCCCTAATCTGGTGTGCTGGCCTGACATGTCCTGACCTGATCTGTCTTGGCGCCAGTGGCCGTCTCACGTGACGCTGCGCTGTTCAGTGCTCCTGTCCTGCTCCGTGCTGACTCTCTTACGTGCCCGACAGTGCACCTGTTCTGCTCCGTGCTGACTGTCCTATGTGCCCGACAGTGCACCTGTTCTGCTCCGTGCTGACTGTCCTATGTGCCCGACAGTGCACCTGTTCTGCTCCGTGCCGACTGTCCTATGTGCCCGACAGTGCACCTGTTCTGCTCCGTGCCGACTGTCATGTGTGTCCGACAGTGCACCTGTTCTGCTCCGTGCCGACTGTCATGTGTGTCCGACAGTGCACCTGTTCTGCTCCGTGCTAGCTGTCCTGCGTGCCGGTTCTGCTCCGTGCTGACTCTCCTGCACACCCGACAGTGCACCTGTTCTGCTCCGTGCCGACTGTCATGTGTGCCCGACAGTGCACCTGTTCTGCTCCGCGCTGACTGTCCTATGTGCCCGACAGTGCACCTGTTCTGCTCCGTGCCGACTGTCCTATGTGCCCGACAGTGCACCTGTTCTGCTCCGTGCTGACTGTCCTATGTGCCCGACAGTGCACCTGTTCTGCTCCGTGCTGACTGTCCTATGTGCCCGACAGTGCACCTGTTCTGCTCCGTGCTGACTGTCCTATGTGCCCGACAGTGCACCTGTTCTGCTCCGTGCCGACTGTCCTATGTGCCCGACAGTGCACCTGTTCTGCTCCGTGCTGACTGTCCTATGTGCCCGACAGTGCACCTGTTCTGCTCCGTGCTGATCGCCGTGTCCTGCACGTACGCCGCGTCGCCGCTGCTCTTCGAGTACGCATCCGAGATCAGCTACCCTGTGCCCGAGGATGTGGTCGGCGCCATCATGAGCTTTTGCTTCAACATGGTCGGCATGCTCTACCTCCTGTTCTTCCTTAACCGCCGGCTGGGTGAGTAGCGGGAGGCTATGGTGTGCGTGTGTGGGCTGTAGAGCATCCTCCTCCGAGAACTTTCCGCGATGAGCCACCTGCAATTGGTCCGCACCCACGTGGGCGGGGCTTTGTCTTCGGGTCAGCCACGAGTGGGAGTCTCGGGTGTGGCCCGAGTGTACGAGAGACGGTTGTGACGGTCTGTTTACGAGAAAGAGCTCGGTTCGGATGCCTGCTTGTTCTCAAATGGCATGCGGGCTGGATAGTGTCGTGCTTTTTGCATTCGGGTAGCCTGGTGACAAGTGATGACCCTCGCACCATTGGAATGAATGGTCGGGATCGAATTCTGGATTCCTCGCGTCGGGGCGTCTGGCCCCAGCTGCGAACGCGGCATCACACTGCGGGGTCTGGAGACTGTGACACGGCGGGGCCTCCGGCGGCCGTGCTGGCTTACTATCTACCCATGTGCTCTGTGGCTGGTCCGTGTCGGGTCGTATCTGCTCTCATGACGCGACTGGGACCACAGCTGGCCCGGCCACGTGGCGGCCTGCCCCCGGGGGTCACGGAGCGCTGACTAACCTGTGCCGTTCCGTTCCAGCCGAGCGCACTGTGTGGCTCAACTACTGTCTGGTGGCGGCCACGGCCACGCCGTTCGTGCTGATGATGAAGACGCGCTCGGTGTATCGCCGCTCGGCCGTCGACGCCACCTCGGCGGCGGCCGCCATCACCGAGTCCGTGTCCGGCTACCAGCCGCTCTGAGCGTCGCCACCGCCGGCCACCGCAGGCGGGCTGGCCGGCACGTCTGGGCGACACGCGAGGCGGGGCGCCGTCCCCTCGCCCGCGTCGGTGGCGGTGTCCGCGGACGGGCTGCGCGCGGCCCGCGGCGCGGGATGCGGTGCGGCTGTGTTGTGCTCGGGGACAGGAGGTTCGGACGCTGTCCGCTGGTGGCAGAAGCTGTAGGTTAGCCGGAAGGGCGCGGATTGCACGCACTCGTGACTGCCTCGATCGCTTCTCGCCTGTTTCAGGGACCCCCCCCCCCCCCCCCCCCCATCTCCGCCCCTTCGCCTCCCCCTCCTGCACTGAGTGTTACACCACTCATTTGGCCAACACACTTGCACCTATTTATTTGTGTGCGTGTAGTTTAGCTCGGGAGAATCGAGGGTGGAGTGGGAAGGGCCGAAGCTCGGTGAACTCCATGCGAGGGCCGTCGGTGGGGAGCCGGCGCCACCGCCGCGCTACCCACCACGCGCCGTCGGCAGCCGCCGTCCAGGTGCAAATGTGGCGCGTGACTGCGCACCGGTGCTGTGCCCGGAGCTGGCTGGCAGCTGCTGGCGACCTGACAGGCGGGTCAAGGCCCCGATCTGCACCGCGGCTGGCAGCTGCTGGCGACCTGACAGGCAGGTCAAGGCCCCGATCTGTGCTGCGGCCGCGGCTGAGAGCCGCCCAGCGCCATCGCCTCACCCGACAGCGTGCTGTGCAAAGCGAGACGGCCCGGACTGGTCGAAGGCTGCTGTGCCAGCCGCCGCTGGTCGGCGGTCCGTGCGGCCGTCGGTCGGAAGGACGCCGTAAGGTCGTTGCCATTCACGGAACTGTAGTCACGGTAGCAAGAGACGGGCGGTTGGCTTGCGTTCCTGTCCGATGTAATTCTGTGGATGTACGCGGATTTTGCGCAGTGCGTGTCATCTTCATCGCATAGCCTGTTTTCGCCGAGGATTGGAATCATAATGTAACAATGCTTTCAACGTTTTAAACCATGTTTTACCTCATATCAATTTGCTGTGTTACCGGCTCATTTTAGACTGGTGTGTTGGATAATGTAGTTGGCTCGTGTTGTTAGAGGCTGGTCATGGCAGCCATACCGCATATACCATCGAAATACATTGATAACCTGCAGTTACTGCGTTTTGACCCATCCGTGACAGGTGGTTGGGTTTTAACTGCTAAGGGCGTCTTTTTAGCTGATTTTCTGAAAAGATTGGAAGAAGGTGGAAAGACTTCAAGTCATACGGGGCATAAATAGTTCAACATGGATCAGCTCGTGCTTAGTGGCGCCTGGCGTCTGCTGGCGCGCTAGGTCAAAAGTCAGCTGCAAATATGTATCGTAGTTAACGCACGCCATGCGTGCGCCGGGCCACGACTTAAAGCCGGTGACGGGAGGGTGTGATTAGAGCGCCACCACACCGAGTACGCTCCCGAGCTCCCAGCGTGAGGCGCGGCCAGGGGCGGATCCAGGGGGGCCTGCCGCCGTCCGACGACTCATCAAGCTAGCCTGCGGGTTCACTGCAGAGTCGGGCGACGCTCAGATTCTAGACCGTGTCGACACCCGGTACAATGTGCCTTTTCCCACAAGTGATGCATCATCGATGGGGGCCACCTGGTTGGAAATATCGCCATGCTGGTGTTGGTCAAGAGGTTTCGCCCCAGGCTGTGCGCGCTCTCCGGCACTACCGCCGTGCCGCGGCTGTAGCCGACCGATCCAGTTCGGCTGAAGCCGCCCTTGATCTGCCCTGGGGGCATGCGCCCGGCCGCGAGGTCAGAAGGTCGCGGCGGTGGCCAGACGCAGAGTGGGTCTGATGCTGGTTCGGGCAGGGCCGACGAGGCCGGAGACAGGCACCGTTCTGCCGTCCTGTGTCGGACCACAAGATCGGCAGGATCTCCTGAGCTGTCGGCAGGATCTCCTGAGCTGTTGGCAGGATTTGCTGTGCTGTCGGCAGGGTCTCCTGAGCTGTCGGCAGGATCTCCTGAGCTCTCGGCAGGATCTCCTGAGCTCTCGGCAGGATCTCCTGAGCTGTTGGCAGGATTTGCTGTGCTGTCGGCAGGGTCTCCTGAGCTGTCGGCAGGATCTCCTGAGCACCCAGCAGGATGACAGGCACAGCGCTTGTATGGCTGGTGAGTTGAGTTCATGGCACACCATCACCCTCTGTCATTACCTTCTGTGGAAGTTTCTATTCATGAAACCGCTGACTACGGCCTCATGTACCTCGTGCACATGCTACGAGAAAACCGCACGCATGAATCTCTTGTGGCACGATGCGCAGTTCATTAGAAATTGTACGATGTGAATTTTAAGCCGCTTGCATGCAACTTATTTGACAAGGTTATCATTTTCCTGAACATAGCAATGCCGGCAACATTATCATTTCCGCTCGGTTAAAATTGGAAACGCAAAATTTGCTGATGCCGACGGCACGATGGGTCGAAACGGAGGCCGTGTTTGGAGGAAGCAGCGTAGTAGCAACACGGCACTTTTGTGCGTAGACCAACAGTCGCATTGGCGGAAATGGGCTGGGCGATGCAAGCACTCGGTCGCGCGCGCACGGGCACAACCAATGGCTGCGCCCGCTTTGGAGGGTTTTAAAGATTCATTTCCGTCTCTGTGATTAGAGCAGCCAAAGACGCGAAGCCAGCTGCACGGCGCCCAAACATCACTAGGCGATGGCAGCACTGTCCGACTCATCGGTGCACCAAAAGTAGACCGGGAAGCGTTCGATGTCTGTGAACCGAACGGCATTGAGGGATCAGTACCAGGCTGCACGACGCCGCGACGCGTCCGCACCGGAGAAGGGCGTCTCGCCAAGGAAACGCGATCACGAAAACGTGGAGGATCCGGGGTTCCATCCTCTTTATCATCGAGCAACGTTTGAGGTTTGCCGTGAAATGACCCAATGCAAACGCCCGGTTATCGACTGAGCTCAAAGGCAGGACATGACACCTGCTTCGACCCACGAACGTCCGTGCCCTGATACTATATCAGCCCTTTGTTCGCTGTAGCCACGGGCCTCACCCTGTCCGGGTCTGTGATCCGCCCGCCAGCCTTGCAGCCGACTCACTACCACTCGGTTCTGGGCCCAGTCTGTGTGCTGGCTCATCAGTGGCCTACTGCTGACTGCTGTCCGAGGATAGCGTTAGGGGGCTGGGCTTGGGAAGAAGCTCCAGGTTAAACATTCGCTGCTTACACTGAGCACATCGGTTCATGCAATACACGCACGAGCACAGTCGTTGATCAGCACTGATTTGTGACATGTGGGCGGGTAGGTCAGATGGTCAGCACCGCACAGTCGCCACCCCATCTTCACGTGTCGGTGCCCGTTGCTGGTATTGATGCTTTGTGTGTTTGTCCAGGTCACTGCTGACCCCCATTTCTGTGCGATCTTCAGGTCCCTCTGTGTTGCTGCCCGGTAAGCGCACACTCCCGTCCTCTCCCCAGGTCGCTTCTTTGGCAGCATCTGTCCCTGATCACCATCTGTGACTCTGATCCATTAGCCCCGGGCCCCCGCCCTCTCCGCAGGTGGTCTGGCTGGCGGTGGTCTGTCCCCCTGACTGTAGCCCGTTAACCGCAGCCCCCCCCGCCCTCTGCGCAGGTGGTCTGGCTGGCGGTGGTCTGTCCCCCTGACTGTAGCCCGTTAACCGCAGCCCCCCCCCCGCCCTCTCCGCTGGTCTGGCTGGCGGTGGTCTGTCCCCCTGACTGTAGCCCGTTCACCGCAGCCCCGCCCTCTCCGCAGGTGGTCTGTCTGGCGGTGGTCTGTCCCCCTGACTGTAGCCCGTTAACCGCAGCCCCCCCCCCCCCGCCCTCTCCGCTGGTCTGGCTGGCGGTGGTCTGTCCCCTGACTGTAGCCCGTTAACCGCAGCCCCCCCCCCCCGCCCTCTCCGCAGGTGGTCTGGCTGGCGGTGGTCTGTCCCCCTGACTGTAACCCGTTCACCGCAGCCCCCCCCCCCCGCCCCCTCCGCAGGTGGTCTGGCTGGCGGTGGTCTGTCCCCTGACTGTAGCCCGTTCACCGCAGCCCCGCCCTCTCGGCAGGTGGTCTGGCTGGCGGTGGTCTGTCCCCCTGACTGTAGCCCGTTCACCGCAGCCCCCCCCCCCCCGCCCTCTCCGCAGGTGACCTGGCTGGCGGTGGTCTGTCCCCGTGGCTAACCCGTTAACCGCAGCCCCGCCCTCTCGGCAGGTGGTCTGGCTGGCGGTGGTTTGTCCCCGTGACTGTAACCCGTTAACCCCAGGCCCCCGCCCTCCGCAGGTGGTCTGTCCCCCGTGACTGTAACCCGTTAACCCCAGGCCCCCGCCCTCGGCAGGTAGTCTGTCCCCCGTGACTGTAACCCGTTAACGGCAGTCGCCGCCCTCTCGGCAGGTGGTCTGGCTGGCGGCCGGTCGCGCTGGCGCCGAGGTCTGCGCCGGCCGCGGCTCTGTCCGAGGCCATGCCGACGTCCAGGCGAGATGCACTGCCAACGGCCAGACCTACGCTCTCACTCCCGCCAGCCTGTCCGGCGGCCGAGTCGGCCACTTCCAGAACATGACGGCCGTACACCTGATGCGCCAGCACGTGCAGCGGCTGACCCGGCGCAAGAGGTGAGCATGGGCACGCTGGGCAGCCGCCCAGCCGCCCAGCCGCCCAGCCGCTGCACTGGTCCCAGGGGACGCACGCCACAGGGCGGCACAGTTTTAGAGCGGACGAAAACGCCGCTGCCTTGCCAGTGCGTGTCCTGTGCTATGGCGTGCTCCGATCTACCATGCTCCATCAGGAGATGACAGCTTCAGGGGTCTGGCATGCTCCATCGGGAGAGTGTTCAAAGCTGTTCTCGGCCGTTAGGCACCGTCATTCGCTCGCTCCCTCGGCGTGTGTGGGCGCCGGAGGCCAGGCTGTGCTCACGGACGCGTGTCTCTTGGCGTCAGGTCTCTGTGGAGCGCTGCGTTTGCTGCGGACGGCCTGCCGTGCGCCGAAGGACGCTGCGGGGGCCGGCCGGACCTGCCGGATCATCAGCAGCTGCAGTGCTGTCAGCCGGAGACCAGCGTGCTGCTGCCCCTGTCAGCCACGTCCAGCGTCACCAGTCAGTCTCGATCCACTGCCTGCGCCGAATTCATGGCCAGGATAGCAAAAGTGCAAGCGGAACAGTGACTACCTCTAATGACGTCTTTGTTTGCGTGCCAGATGTACGAGCAAAAAATCGCAAATAGGATGTCTTCAGGGAGGGGTTGCATTCGCTTACCGATGCATTCTCGCAGATAGCAGGCCACCCATCGCCCGTCATCGCACACGTGAACTATACTGCATTCAGCGACGTGACGCGCCGAAAGCGTCCAACAAGTCGTTCCCACCGTGACTGGAGCCACTATGGCGCATCGTGCCCAAACATGCGCGTCTGAGCATTGTGTTAACGCCTTCGGTACCGTGTTGTTGGTGCCTGGTGCGTCAGCCCCTGACAAGCGTAGGACCCTTGCCGCCGCAGAGAGGCGTGTCCAGATCGTCCAGTCGCCACCGCTCCACGTGCAGCCGGTGCTGGTCTCCGCCTGCCAGTCGGACCGGTGTCCGGTTACCAATGTCTCGTGCCACCAGGTGAGCCAAGCAAGGGTTACAAGCACGGGGCATGGCTGTGTTCAGGAAAAAGTGTCGTTCACGCATTGTTGTTACCCGACGTACGGTAGCCTTTTGTACTGGTCATGTTTCAACAGGTATGGTTTAGACACGGTCCGCGAAAAAGGAGCAGCTCTCTACATGCCCCATGAGCACCGAGCGGACATGGTTCGCTTAAGTCTGATTAAAAGTACAGTTACGGTGTCCTGCTGCTACCGCAGATGTACGCGCCTCAGATCCTGGTCAAGCTCTCCGGCCGCCGACTGCAGTTTGACATGGTGTACGTCGAGTCGGGCTGCCTGTGCGGCTCGCCTGATGGCGCCACCGTCGCGTCGACAACGCAGGAAGGTCCGAGCATGACGTTACTGTCGCCGACGCAGTCCAGTTCGCATCTACCGGGTGGCGTGTCGCCGGAGATCGCCGCCACGGAGGGGCGGAACGCGCTGTCGTTGGAGGTGACCGCCACAGAGGCGTCCAGCCCTCTGCCGCCGGAGATCGCGGCCGCGGAGGAGCGGGACGCGCTGTCGTTGGAGGTGACCGCCACAGAGGCGTCCGACCCTCTGCCGGCGGAGATCGTAGCCGCGGAGGAGCGGGACGCGCTGTCGTTGGAGGTGACCGCCACAGAGGCGTCCGACCCTCTGCCGGCGGAGATCGTAGCCGCGGAGGAGCGGGACGCGCTGTCGTTGGTGACCGCCACAGAAGCGTCCATCTCTCTGCCGCCGGAGGTCGCCGCGCGGATGTGGGTCCAGACGGAGACAGCTGCACCACGGTTGGACCAATTGGTGTCACAGTTCGAGGTCCCGCCCACCGCCGACATCGGGTCAGAGATGGCTGAGACGGCCGACGTCGGTGTGGGCTCGGCGCCCCCGGGCGACGTGGTGGGACCGGACTCCGAGCTCAGCGCTGGCGCGGCCCCGACGCCCGAGAGCGTCCGTTCGCCCCGGGTGGTGCAGCCTGACTCGGGCGAGCTCGCCACGTCTGCGGCCTCGTCCCAGTCGCCGCGCTCGCCTTCGGTTGGGGCCAGCGGGGTGGCGGGCAGATGTCGCGACGTCTGACGTCACTCCAGCGTCCAGCGTCACTCCAGCGTCCAGCGTCACTCCAGCGCCCAGCGTCACTCCAGCGTCCAGCGCCACTCCAGCGTCCAGGCCACCACGTCCAGCATCACTCCAGCGTCCAGCGTCACTCCAGCGTCCAGCACCACTCCAGCTTCCAGTGTCACTCCAGCGTCCAACACCACTCCAGCGTCCAACATCACTCCAGCTCCAGCTCCAGGGTATGACGTCAGTGATGAGCTCGGGCATTCTCTTTTCACGGAAGTGATGAGCCCCTCGCCGTCGGCGCTGCCTTTGTCCACGGGTAACGGGATCCCTCCCCGACAGCCGACCGGCAAATCGGTCCCCGCGCCCCCTACCACTCTGGCAGTCGGTCCCGGCACCAGCCCCGCCGCCGGCCCGAGTCAGGGGTCGGGCAGAGGGGACGGCACGGGACGTGTGGTGGTCGACAGCGCCAGTCAGATAGGACCGCTGCCTGAACCGCAGAAAACCACGGACGCCACGCTCGACAGAGCTCCCGCCACGACGGCGCCGCTGCCGCTGGCGGAGTCCGAATCAGTGGCGACCACGGAGGACAGCCCTGTGGTCACAGCTGGTCCGGCCAAATCTACCGCCCAGGCCGTCCACGAGGTCACTGAGTCGGCAGGCGGTGTGGAGTCCTCCACCGTCCCGCTCGAGGAACCAGCCGATGGCGGGACGGTGACAGGGGCCGACCGGACGGCCACGCCGCTGAGGGCCGATCCCGCCCCGTCGAGTCACCACCCCCAGAGCACCGTCAACACCATCACATTCGCCCCGGCGGAGACGACGACGACGCCGGCGGACCCGGCAGAGCTCCACCGGGCGGCGCTGCCGTCCAGCAGCGAGCACCGCCCGCATAACCTCAGTCAGGCGCTCGACTTCCTGTCACGGGCGATCAGCGCCGTGCGCCGCCAGGAGGCGAGCGCGCTGGCGGCGCCGCTCGGCGACGACCGCTGGCGGCTGGCTCGACTGCTGGCCGTCTCCTACACGCTCGGCAGCCGGCAGTGCGTGCCGGCAGCGGCGGCGGCGCCAGTAGAGGCGAGGCGCAACGACAGCGACGCGACGACAGCCAGCGACGCGACGCCGCCGGCTGGTGACCGGTCGGATCGGCTGGAGACCGCCGTCCGCCTGGTCCGCCGCACCATGGAAAACGAGCGCGCCGCGCTCGAGGCGCTCTACGACCGCCAGCTGCGGCTGCTGGACCAGCAGCTGGACGAGCGGCAGGAGGCGATCCGGCACTCCTTTGATCGCGAGCTGGAGATGCTGCAGGAGATCGTGCGGTCGCTCGGTCTGCCGGGGCTGCAGGGCCCGCCGGTGACCGAGGTCGGCTCCACCAGCGATGACGTCAGTGTCCCAGTGACGGCCGATACCGAGGCGAACCGTATTGCGAATGTCGTCCCGGCAAAAGACCCTGCAAATGTGGACTATATCATCAGTTTACCCGTGAGAGGTAACGATTCTGGTGATGATGACCCGACCAATGCAGTCAATGAAGTTAACACTTCCGCCAAGAATAACAGCGAAGCCAGCCGCGACTCCGTGACATTGCCCAGCACATCACTCCTGCCCGCTCACCCTCCAGAGTGTAAGCTAGCCGAAGACGACAACGACCACGAGAAGATCATGGAGCAGCTCAACGTGCTGGTCAGGGTGCTGTTTGACATTGGACTGAAGTTCTTCAGCTCCTACCGGCCGGAGGAGCCGCTGCCACGGGCCACGGCCGCGCTGCCTCGCACGGCGTCTGCCGGGTCGCCGGCAAGCATGCGTCTTGAACAGAAGCTTCACTACGTGAGCGGCAGCGCTTCCCGCTTCAGCTTCGCACTGGACGACTTGGAGCGTCAGCTGGCGCACGTGCACCAGATGCGCAGGTTGCTGAGACTGGGCCTAGGCGGCCCGCCCCTGGAGCCGCTCCAGTTCGACTTCCACCTGCCGCAGGCGACGGCCGCCATGCTGCGCTGTTTTGTAGAGCCGCTGCCCGACTTCCGGCTGGTTGGCAACCTGACTGCCAACTTCAGCCCGCTGCCGGTGGAGCCGATGTCGGTGCGTCTGCAGGTGCGTAACCACAGCACATGCCATCAGGCGTGCACACCGATCACATACAGGCTGGTACCTGGCTCGTTAGACATCAGGCGATGTGGCCAAGGCCTACCATATCGCCTTTTTGGAGAACAGCAGCTGCAGACCAGGTATGGGCGTGGGCTCGAAAAAGAGATCCTGGGTCACAGGAAACATTGCAGGACCATTTCACACAATTTTTGAAAGAGGAGGATCCCTCCCGACAATAAGCAAATGTCTCAGTAACTGGAGATCCTTTGGCATGCGAGTAGATGCTGTTATCGCCGTTTGTAATCAAGGGACCAGCACCCCGGAAAAATTGATCCTGAGGGGCCCTGAACAATTTCTTGATTAACCAGAATCTTCTGTCCCGTGTAGGACATTTCGATGCGGTCACAGTCAGTTCAACAATATACTCTCTTCTTGGCAGATTTTGGGAATGCAATCTTGTAATTAAACTGAAAATTACTTGTTTCTAGGCAGTTTCTTGAAGGATGCGTGGCAGCGCTGACTTACTCCAAACAGCCTCTTGCATCCAACCTATATGAACCGGGACAGATAAGCCGGCCTACGCTGGGAACGCAGATCAATTTTGAAAGTTTTCAACCGAAATTGATCATGGAAGGTCGTGCAAAAATTGAATGATAAATCCTGGACGACCATTGTGACAAATTAGACAGCAACCAAGCGTCCTGAATGGCCTGCCCCCTCCTCGCAATCTCATCACCACCTGTTTAAAAGCATATGGAAAGGGACCGGGCATGAAAGTATGTTGACAACATTTTTGGATGAATTATCCTCTGCGTATGATTGGAGGTTCGTAACTCACGATCCTCGGCGCGGGATCATGATCCGGGATGCGTGCAAATTTTTGCTGCTTGATCTAGCATATCGTGGTCATCACAATGCGATTGACGAGCATGAGTAGAGAAAAAGATTACGTTATGACAATGTTCTCCGTGTAGAGCAAAACAGCAACAGCTCCGCCATCCAACCTAACATGTTGGCGCACGTCAACAGCCTATGTTGAGATAATCCTCTAACAACTGAACATTAAACCAGTCGCCCTATTTCAGCGCGGCGGCGGCACGACGCGAGCTCTAACGCTGCGCGTCGTGAGCATCGTGGGCGACCTCTGGTCCGACTGGCGTTTCTTGCTCAACAACATCCTGCGATCAGCGACGGTCGTAGAGCAGCGAGAGCGGCAGAACGTGCTCATGCTCAGTCGATCGGACCTGACAGCGGGGCTGCACGCGGCGCTGACGGCGCTGAACGCTACTGAGCGGCAGCAGCTGGCCGCGGAACGAGCGGCGCTGGTGGAGGGCAGCGTCGAGCTGCAGTTCGCCATCTCCGAGGTAGAGAAGCTGCTGACGGCGCTGGTCGACATAGCCAACCTGCTGCTGACTACAGAGGTGACGCGAGAGAAGCGCCAGGTGTCGGAGTCGGGGCCGCCGGCAGTGATCAGCCATATGAGTCGAGCCCTGTTCGGAAGCCTGCGCTGCTTCCTCCGAGGCCTGGCCGGTGCCGAGGAAGAGGAGGAGCAGGGCGGCCTGGTAGCCACCGTTATCAAGACGCATGCTTCGGCAGAGCTGCCTAGCACATCGTTCCTGCCCGCTCACCCTCCAGAGTGTAAGCTAGTCGAAGACGACAACGACCACCAAAAGATCATGGAGCAGCTCAACGTGCTGGTCAGGGTGCTGTTTGACATCGGACTGAAGTTCTTCAGCTCCTACCGGCCGGAGGAGCCGCTGCCACGGGCCACGGCCGCGCTGCCTCGCACGGCGTCTGCCGGGTCGCCGGCAAGCATGCGTCTTGAACAGAAGCTTCACTACGTGAGCGGCAGCGCTTCCCGCTTCAGCTTCGCACTGGACGACTTGGAGCGTCAGCTGGCGCACGTGCACCAGATGCGCAGGTTGCTGAGACTGGGCCTAGGCGGCCCGCCCCTGGAGCCGCTCCAGTTCGACTTCCACCTGCCGCAGGCGACGGCCGCCATGCTGCGCTGTTTTGTAGAGCCGCTGCCCGACTTCCGGCTGGTTGGCAACCTGACTGCCAACTTCAGCCCGCTGCCGGTGGAGCCGATGTCGGTGCGTCTGCAGGTGCGTAACCACAGCACATGCCATCAGGCGTGCACACCGATCACATACAGGCTGGTACCTGGCTTGTTAGACATCAGGCGATGTGGCCAAGACCTACCATATCGCCTTTTTGGAGAACAGCAGCTGCAGACCAGGTATGGGCGTGGGCTCGAAAAGGAGATCCTGGGTCACAGGACCAATTTTGGGGGCATTTGCGGGAATATTTCAGACGGAGTATTTGAACGAGCAGGCTCCCCCCGAAAATAAAAAAAAAACTCTGAGATAACTGAAGATTCTTCGGCAGACCAGTATTTGTGGTAATCACACAATTAACTTGTTGCATGAAACCTAACATGTAGTGAGCATTCCGCTAACTGAATTCTTCGGCAGATAATTTGCATTCTGTCGCATCTCTCAGTGAAACTGAAAAGGCAAACGGCATGATAGAAAAGCTCGCTTCTTAAGAATTCCGAAAGATTTGTTAATTAATCAGAATCTTCTATCTTGCGTAGGACATTCTGAACTGGTCACAATCAAGTTTGTCATAGATTCTCTCCTGAGTAGCCTGCGGAAATGCAACCTTGCAATGCCAGTCCAAAAACTATGTAGCTGCTAGACAGACGGCATTGAAAGCTTGAAGCCGGAAGGGCATGTGACAGACCTAGCTCACTTCAAGCAGCCTCGTGCAACCAATTTGTCTGAAAAAGGGCAGCGCAACGTGCCTTTCCTTGGAATGAACGTCAATTTATGAGCTTTTTACCAAATCGTTCGTGAAGCAGGGATGTCAATTTTTGTAAATGATTAGGGGGCCAAACTGAAGGCCCAACAACCTACCCTCCCCCCCTTTTTCTCATCGGATTGAGCCCACATTATTTCGATTAAACGGAATGTGGGTTTTTGATACTTGTTTAATTTATAAAAGTACTTAATTTAAGCAGCATAGAGGACATGCAGAGTTGGATCCAGGGACCAGGCACTGCACGCACGCGTCTCTTCTGATCGGCACGTAAAGACCATTAAGAGGCCATCTTAGGGCGCCGATGGCGCTCTTCTATGACGGCCATGGGAGGCGGCGCGCATTTTGGTTGTGGGGGACGGGATGAGGTAAGCCATGAAGGACTTGGGTCATCCCCATATTCTAGAGCTTTTCATTTTACCATCACAAACCATTGCGTGTCTTATGGCATGGGGCATGTGAAGTTTACTGCACCGTTTATCCGCCCAGTTGTTGCGATTTCTATCTTGTGGTGAGAGCAGCCATGACTCGTTGTTTTGAGAATGGTAAGAGATGTCACTACGCAGACAGATAAAAGAAAATAATATCTGTGTTATGATTAACGTTGACGCACGTTTTTGTGTATTCCAACGAAAAACATTGGGGGGGAGGGCAAGCCAACATTGGGGGGGGGACAACTCAACATGGGGGCAGGGCCCCCACAAAAGAACACAAATCGACACCCGTGTCGTGAAGAGTCGTGCGAAAAACATCAATGCTGGACGACCGTTGCGATGATATGAGGCCAGCAGTTTATGTCCTGGATGACCCGCTCCCCCATCCCCGAAAGTGCCCAGGGTCACAAAATATGGCGGCAAAATTGGCGGATGAATTTTGAATCACGGATGAATTGGAATTCATAACTTACGACACATATCCGGGATAATTTGCAAGATGCATGCAATTTTTGTATAAGGGACTAAGCATGAGTTGGCCAGCACAATATGATTTGAAATAATGAAGAAGGAAACCTCTACATAAGACACTTTCCTTCTGCGCGTGGTGAACCAGTGGCAATTACATAATGCTGGTTTTGTTTCCACCTTCATGCGAACTGTATCTCTATCAGGTGGCATAATACTGATGGACATTTAGCCAGCGTGCCAGTAAGGACACATCAACAGCCTTCTTTGAGGTGGTCTGGGACAATTCCTTGAATGTTAAACGAGTCACCCTATTTCAGCGCGACGGTGGCGCGACGCGAGCTCTAACGCTGCGCGTCGTGAGCATCGTGGGCGACCTCTGGTCCGATTGGCGTTTCCTGCTCAACGACATCCTGCGACCAGCCACGGTCGTGGAGCAGCGAGAGCGGCAGAGCGTGCTCATGCTCAGTCGATCGGACCTGACAGCGGGGCTGCACGCGGCGCTGACGGCGCTGAACGCTGCTGAGCGGCAGCAGCTGGCCGCGGAACGAGCGGCGCTGGTGGAGGGCAGCGTCGAGCTGCAGTTCGCCATCTCCGAGGTAGAGAAGCTGCTGACGGCGCTGGTCGACATAGCCAACCTGCTGCTGACTACAGAGGTGACGCGAGAGAAGCGCCAGGTGTCGGAGTCGGGGCCGCCGGCAGTGATCGGCCGTATGAGCCGAGCCCTGTTCGGTAGCCTGCGCTGCTTCCTCCGAGGCCTGGCCGGTGCCGAGGAAGAGGTCCCGGGAGCGCCGCCGGACCTGACCAGTCAGCCTCAGCGGCCGGCCTCCTCTGCGGCGCAGCACACAAGCACGGCCGCGGCCGATCCGCCTCAGCTGCCCGGTGCTCATTACCAGACGCGCTCCACAGCATATCACGCGGCAACCAAACCACCGCAGTCGGCGAACAAACCACCGCAGCCAACAACCAAACCACCGCAGCCAACGACCAAACCACCGCAGCCAGTGACCAACCCTCAGTGGACAGTAACCAAACCACTTCAGAAAGTAACCAGCCCTCCCCAGGCCGTGAATAAACCACCACAGCAAGTGCCTGTTCCGTCCAGGCCGGTCGTGGTCAGCGACGATTCCTTTCTGTCGGACGAGGACGCGCTGATGTTGGAGGAAATCCTGTCCCGCTGAGGGAGGATGGCAGACGGCCGCCCGGCTGCGCGGCGGGATGACAGACGCTGGACTGCCTGCACTCGTCCGTCAGGTTTTAGGCGTGTTCCCAGGTGCCTTTTACTGACACCGGCTGAGTGAGACCCTTGGCGGAGGCAGGCATTTCTGACAGTCGCCGTGTTTTTACCGCCCATTGATGGCGGCATCTGAGCAACTGTCCAGTTCAGTATCGCCACGATTATGCTGGGTAACTGGTTGCGGGGTGGGTAGTCTGTTGCCCTGTATTTCCTCCTCGCTGATGGGAAGGTGCAGTTGTTGTTATACAGGTATCGTTGTTGTACTGTTATTTTGTTTTTGATTGCCAGGTTAAGGACTAAATACACAGAACATCTTGTAACCTTTAATTTTATTGCGAAACCTTAAGATTAAGCATTTACATTCATGGATGTCTTCACGTCGAAGCATTTCATGTGTCTTTATGTCACGGCCGTATGCTGACCGTCCCACCATTGGTGGTCGGCTGCATTTGGTAGTGCGCGGTCAGGTCATCTGAACAAAATATGCGTTCGTCACCGACTGCCGATGTTTGCTGCCGGCCGCTGCTGCTCCCACTGTGTAATCATGCGCACATGGTTGCGCCCGTCGCACAGGGCAAAACGCATTTGATATGGCTGCCGTAGCACTTGATATGGCTGCCGTAGCTTTGCAAGTCGCCGCTGCTGCCCGCACGTCAGCTGCTGCCGCTGCTGCCGGCTGCCCGCACGTCAGCAGTGAGGGACACGCCGTTAGGGGCCAGCCGAAGAATGCCGCTTGCCGACAAGCATGTTACAAAGCCAGCTGGTGGCCCAGTAGGAGGTCAAATGCACGGGGACACACTCTCCATGCGCAAATTTAAGTAGATTTTTGCGCTGCTGTATGCTGACCATTCCGCTGCGGACCGGGCGGCCGGATTAAGTGAGGTACCATCGGGGGTTCATATGAACAAAGCAGGCGTTGTCCACCGACAACCGATTTGCGTTGCCAGCACATACTGCTCACACAGTGCTATCATGCGCATACGTTCTCGGACGCTGCGAAAAACAAAATATCTATACGTGACATCGCCGTAACTTTGCACAGCACCAATGGGTCCGACCCCAAGCATTGCGTTACGCACTGTCAGGGCGTGGACAATGGTTACCGTCTGGTAACAATCGTATAACGATGCCAGCGGATGGCCTCACAACAATGACATCAAATGCACTCGGTCGCAA